>NW_028243230.1:1358240-2037361 GCF_964263255.1 Lissotriton vulgaris
CCTCAAAAGATGGTAGAGGAAAGTTGCTCAGCTCACCTGATTTAGTACACTCCTTCCTATTCTCAAACGAGATGGAATCGTGCACAGCACGGCCAGTTGACGAGAGAAGATTGTTTAAGATGTTGGCAATCTAATCCTCAAAGGCCTGTGCTAGCAAATCACAGAGAGCTTGAGAGGCCGGGATTACAATTTTTGTACAGCCAGGATGGGCCAGGTCCTTTACGATCTTAAATAAGGCCTGAGATTTATTTACAGCTGCCATCAAAGATTCTTCCAAGAATCTAGCTTTGGCAAGCTTGATCTGGATTTTATAGGACGCCAGTGCTTGTTTGAAGAGGACTCTATGTGATTCCAGGTACTGTTTCCTCCAGGTCCGCTCAGCCTGTTTACATTGGGGCTTGAGCTGCCGAAGTTCTTCCGAGTACCATGGCATAGCAAGATTAGTCCTATCTTTTTTTTTTTTTTTTTTTTTTTAAAATTTTTGAAAACCTTTATTCAAAACAGAGCACACAGCTATTCAGCCTGACATCCCGGAGGCAAGGCAGCAGGGGCAACAGGAGAGAAATAGTGCCAAACGATTTAGACATAATCATCGAAGGTTATTTTTTATATTTAAGATAAAGTTTAACAAAAGGGCGCCCGAGGGCGCGAAAATGGCAATAGAGGCAATGTGAAGCTGGGCGTCAGGGATGGGTAGGGGAGGAAAGGCAGGGAAGTGAACATCAAGGATAAGATTCCAGAATGGGAAGGAGGAGGGGGGGGGGGGAGAACCAGGAGAATACAGTACATCAGAGCTCAGTTGGCGTCACAGGTCAGGGTGACACATTATCATGCAGGCTGACTGATTCAGGCGGCAAGCACACGTCTCCCCTGTACTCATTCCATGCCCCCCAAATTTTATTCCAGGTTTGAGGTCTCCCTCTTGCCACATAGACTGTCTTCTCCCGGAACATGCACCAGTCCATGTTGGCTTTCCACTGCACCAGCAGGGGGGCCGCGGACGCACCCCACTTCTGAGCTATGTCCCTCTTGGCCACCATGTTCCCAAGGGTCACCCACCTAGTCTGCGCAACGCTGTGGTCGGAAGGCTCCCATACGTTCAGGAGGCATCTATGAGCCTCCGCGTGGGCAGCCACGCCAGTAACCTCTTCCATGACTCGGTGCACTCTCCTCCAGTAGGAGGCTGTCACTGGGCATTCCCAAAGGATGTGCAAGAAAGTGGCGAGAGCTCCGCAGCCTCTGCGACAGAGACCGTCAGGCGAGAATCCCATGCGCATTAATCGAGGCCCCGTCATATACACCCGGTGCAGGATCTTAAATTGCACGAGGCGAAGACGGGAGGAAATTGCAACCTCCTTAGGGGAGGAAACCGCACCGTGCCAATCTTCATCATCAAGTTCAAGGCCATCCGCCACCCACTGGTCCCGCAAGCTAAGGAGGAGATCTGTGCGCACGTTAATCAATTTTTTATATGAAAGGGAGATCGCGCTGTCCGGCATGTGCCCATCCAGTATCCTGTCCTCCAGAGGGGAACTCTCAGGAATGACGCCGTCCGGCGGTGAGGCCGAGAGCAGCGCATGTCTCAGTTGAGCGTAACGGAAAAACTCCGTCGCGCCCAGCTGGTATTCGGTTTGTAACTGGGGGAAGGTCTTAATTGAGCCTCTGGAGAGCATGTCTTCAACCCTGCTGATGCTGATGAGGTCCCACTTATCAAACCCCTTGGTGTGCCACAGTCTACCCAGGATGTCCGAATCAAAGAGGGGAGTGAACCTTGTGAGTCTGCCTTGCCAACCTTGTGCCTTAGTGACCGCCCGCCAAGTGTGGACCGCCGTCCGAGTAGGGCCCGTCAACCGCCGGTCGAAAGACTTCGAGTATAGGGCCCGATAATAGTTACCATCGCCCACCAGCCATCTATCCATGGCATAACCGGGACTACCCACAGGGCCATAGAACCCGTGGTTGAGGGCAGCAAATTGAGAAGACCAATAGTAGCGGCGCACGTCCGGGAGAGCAATGCCACCATCGTACCAGGGGAGCGTGAGTTTGTGGATGGCAACGCGGGGTCGACCATCCCAGAGGAGGGTCCGAAGGAGGCCTTCAAGGTCTCGAAAGTAGCGCGCCGGGACAGGGTCCTGGGCGTTTTGCAGGGCGTACAAGAACCTGGGCAGGGACATCATCTTAAACAGAGCGGCACGGCCAAGGAGGGAGAGCGGTAGCTTACGCCAGCTGTCTACATCACGCTGCAGACGCTGGAGAGGAGGGAGTAAGTTGTGGTCGTATCGCAACTTGGGGTTACCAGAGATGTAGATACCCAAGTACTTGAAGCCGCGTGTGGCAATCTGAATGTTGCAGCCTCTGGAAAGTCGTGGAGTATCTCCTTTAAGGACATATAGGGACGATTTGGCCCAGTTTATAATCAGACCAGAGTACCGTCCGAAAAGTCTGATCACATCACAGGCCACAATGAGGGACCTGCAGGGGGAAGTCAAATAAAGCAAGATATCATCGGCGTACAAGGATACCCTGTCTTCGAAGCCAGGGGCCCACGTAATGCCGCGTAGGTCAGGATGTACACGCAGTAGGGCTGCGAGCGGTTCAAGGGCCAAGGCGAACAAAAGGGGCGACAGGGGGCAGCCCTGTCTAGTACCCCGATGTAGGGGGAATGGCGTCGACAGGCGGTCGTTGACCGTGACATTAGCCATCGGATCCGCATACAGTAGCTTCACCCAGCTCACAAAGATCGGCCCAAATCCAAGCTTGGACAGCACTGCCCAGAGGTATGGCCACTCGAGAGAATCGAAAGCCATCGTGGCGTCGAGGGACGCGAGGACAGCCGGCTCTTCGAGGGTGTGGGCTCTAGCCATGACACTGTGGAGGCGACGTAGATTGAGAGCAGTGTTTCGGTGGGGGATGAATCCCGACTGGTCAGGGTGTACGTGGTCGCCAATAACACCAATCAGCCGGTTGGCGAGCAGCTTGGCGAGGACCTTGGGTTCCACGTTAAGGAGAGAGATGGGACGGTACGATCGACAGACGTCACATGGTTTACCCTCCTTGTGGATGACCCCAATGGTAGCCAGCCGCTGATCCAGGGGGAGACAGCCCCTCTCAAAGGATTCCAGGAACATTTTCCGCAAGTGCGGAGACACCGCATCCGGGCGGATTTTATACAGTTCAACCGGTATGCCGTTAGGCCCAGAGGCCTTTCCGGTCCGTAGGGAGCGGATCGCCAAAGCAATCTCGTCAGCGGTGATGTCCCTATCCAAGTCCGCTCTCTCGTCCTCAGAAAGGCAGGGAAGGTCAATCTCCGAAAGGAAAGCCGACGAATCCGCCTCCGAAAAGTCCGAAGCAGACTCATAGACTCCCCGAAAATAACCAGCGAATGAGTCGACAATGGCACTCGGGTCCGTAAGGACCACACCGTCGTCTCCCAGGAGTTCAGGTACCACCCGACTGGCCATCTCCCTCCTGTCTAACCAAACCAGCAACTTTCCAGCCTTATCTCCCACATCATACACGCGGCCCTGCTGTTCCTTGGCCAGAGTGAGTGCGGTATTCGCGGCCAAATCGTGGTACTCCGCTTGTTTCAGCGAGAGGGTATGCAAGACAGAGGGGTCCGGCTCGGGCCCCAACTGGGACTCGAGACGCAGGACCTCTTGCTCAACAAACAGCAGGTCAGAATCTCTAGTCCGGCGGGCCTCAGCGATGAGCGCCTGGGCCTCACCCCGGAGCACCGTCTTAAAGGCCTCCCACAACGTAACGGCCGACCTAACCGAGCCCACGTTTTCGGAAAAATAAAGATCAATGGCTTTGGCCAGGAGAGAGCGGGTCTTGATGTTACGAAAATACCACGGATTGACCGCGGCCGGTCGCTCCGACAAGACCACCCCAAAGTCGAAAGAGACCCATAAAGGGGAGTGATCAGAAATGCCCCGCGCCAAGAAGCGGGCTTCGGAAACGGCCAATGCGTCCGACGCCAATGTGAGGACATAATCGATGCGGGAAAGACTCCCATGTGCACCCGAAAGAAAGGAAAATTGACGGAGCGTAGGATGTAGAAGACGCCAGCCATCTACCAGGCCCATAGACTCGAGAAAGGAGGACAGCCACATCTGTGGGTTACGTAGGTCCCGGGGCGGTTGGCGATCAAGCAGACCAGAGCAAACCGAGTTAAAGTCACCCCCCACTATCAACCGGCCAGCCGGCATAGACAAGATGGCACCACCAAGGTCCTGAAAGGTACTGGATTGAAGCCCCGGGGGGACGTATACAGAAAACAACGTGAGGGAACGCCCTTCCCATCTTCCAGCCACGGCAGCGTAACGCCCCCTGTCATCAATCAAGGTGACATCTATCTCTAGGGGAAGGGACGCGCGCACGAGGATACCCGCCCCCCGGGAACCGGAAGAGAACCCCGAATGTGCCACCATTTTGTAGCCTTTGCGGTTCAAAGCTTTACAAGCATTGCCCACCAGGTGTGTCTCTTGAAGGAGGACAACATCAGGCATGTGACGTTTGATCAGTTGTATCACCACCCCTCTCTTAATTCGGTCACCCAACCCGTTAACATTCCAACTGAGAATTCGTAACTTTCTACCCCCCATCCCCCCACTGCCCGCCCCACCCAGTCCCACAAGACACCCATATAAAATACAGTTCAGGAGCACAAATGACCCATTGCCACACAAAAGAAAGAAAGGAAAAACCAACAAACAAAATACCTCTCCCCAACATACCCCCCACCCTGCACCCCTGCATCAGACTAAAAAGCCCCCCCAACCAGCAGTGTGCCTGTGGCCCCATTAACTACTCTACGAAAGACCCAGAGGAGTAAGGAATCTCCATGAAAACGTCCCGCCACCCACCATGTAAATGAAGGAGAGACCGTTAATTAACGAGTCACAATTCCGGCAGTCATTCGAGGCAGGGGTAGCATCAGCTCCTTGCTCAGTCTCGCCGTTCCGCTCCGCCCGAGGCGCCCCCAACTTCATCCTCCTGTTCATCCCGATGTGGCGAAACCGTGTCCAACCATTCACTGACATTTTCAGGATAGTCAAAGAAAAGGGCACGTCCCTTATGTTCAACACGGAGTTTCGCGGGGAACATCATTGAATACTTGAGACCCAAGTCCCTGAGGCGCCTCTTCACTCCCGCGTAGCTCAAGCGTTGGCGCTGTACCAGCCTGGTGAAGTCCGGATAAAAGTGTACGTCCGCATTCTGGTATTGGAGTGGCCCATGCGATCTGGAAGCTTGAAGGATCGCATCGCGGTCCCTGAAGTTGAGGAGGCGCGCCACAACCGGTCGCGGCGTCGCTCCCGTTTTCGGCGGGCCACCCGGTACCCGGTGGGCACGTTCCACTGAGAAAAAGTTGCTCAGTCCAGAGGGCGCCAAATGGGTTTTAACCAAGTCCTCCACAAATAGGTCCGCCGCGGCATTCTCGGACCCCTCCGGTACACCAACTATGCGGACGTTCTGCCGCCTGGCTCGCCCCTCAAAGTCCTCCAGCCGCCTTGAGAATAGATCAGTGGTCATCCGCAGGTTGCGGACCTCAGTCTGTAACTCGGAAACGTCGGAGGTTAGGCTGGAGGTCTTGATGTCGAGCGCCTCCACACGCTCGTTGGTCTTGCCCAAGTCGGCCCTTATAAGAGTAATATCAACGGCCATAGAGTCTACTTTGTGGTTCAGGGTCTCGTGCTGTTGTTGCATGTCGGCCCGGAGGCTCGTGATGGCACCCATGATGTCCACGAGGGTGGGGTCCGATCCATCCGGCGGGCTCGTCGACGGGGTCCCTTTAGAGACGGCCCCCGATGTAGGTGGCGACTTGAGATTCACATATCGCTCAATGCGATTCTGCTGCGTTTGCGACTTGCCCCGGCCACCCTTGTTCGATGTCCTGTCCGGGTCACCTCTGCCCGCCATGATGGGCACGAGAGAACAAAGGCAATGTGTCCACAAGTCCGGGTCCGCAGCCGGAAGGCAGGTGGGGCCAAGGAGGCAAGACCAGGGTGTAGAAGGCACAAGCAGGAACACAATCACTCCACCAACGAGGGCGGCAGGCGGGCACTACGCAGTCCGATCGTGCGAAGTGGCGAAGTCCGGAGGGACAATGGCACCGTCACGGAGCGGAGTTCAGCTCCACGTAACTTTGCACAGGAACCACCGATTTGGAAGCCGATTGCAGTCCCCGCCTCAGCAGGCCACCAACAATACAATTCCACCAACGTGGATCAGGATTTCAGGCAGGATATTTGCGGTGGGTCGGACGGTCCACGGAGCTCCGAGCTTACGCGGCCATCTTGGTCGCCCGCGAAGCTCCTCCTCCGATTAGTCCTATCTTTGATTTTTCGCAGCGGGGCCAAAGAGTCCAGAGAAGCTGAGATTCGCTGACAGAGAGTCTCGTAACTTACGTCCACATTCGCTCCCAAAACAAAGCCATCTGGCAGCAGAGAGGGCAAGATCGTTTGTTTGAGGAGTCTAGACCATTGTCTCCCCATTCTAGTGCCCCCCACACTCCCTTTCTTTAATGGAGCACTAGTGCACGAGAGGGAGAACTGGACGAGGGCGTGATCCGTCCAACACTGAGGCAGGACGTCACGTATAGCCGTTCGACAAGCGTCAGCAAAAAGTAGATCAAGAATATGGCCCTTTGAATGGGTTTTGGAGAGTACCAGTTGTTGTAGCTCAATATTATGACAAGCTTGGACCAGCTCGACATAGGCCGTCTTGGTCGGTCTCTCTGACCAAAGATTGAAATCCCCTAACACCATCAACTTTGTGTGGGAGTGGGAGAGATCTTATATTAAGTCTATGAGCTCAGGTACAGCAGAAAACGAGCTAGCCGGGGGTCTATAACATAGTAGACACGTGAATAGCACGCCTCCTTGGTCCTTGCTGGAGAAACCCAATGTTTCGCACCCAGCGATTGCCTTGATGATAAGTTGGGAGACGTCAAGAGTCTGCCTAAAAATTAATCCAGTTCCACCTCCTCTGGCTCCCATCTTGGGATTATGCCTTATTTTGAAGCCAGTGGGACAAGCTGTCCCCAGTTCCACCGAGCTAGTCGGTGTTGTCCAAGTCTCTGTCATGAAGAGTACGTCTAGATGGTAAGAATCGATAAGTAACGCAATTTCTTCACAGTGTTTGATGAGAGATCTCACATTTAACAAGCCACAGGACAAGGCAACTGGGTGCTTACTGGTGGTGATATACTTTCGGTTACTGAGTGAACCGAGATTAAGGCGTAAAAGTTCATCGCGGGAATAAGAGTAAGAAGTTACATCTTGGTTCCGAGAGGCAGAAATTTCGGCGCCCGGCGCGAACGGGCGCAAACGGGCTTACCTCTGGCGCACCTCCGGCGCTCCGCCGGCACGCCTGCTGCGCGCCTACGCTGCGCGCTTTAGGGGCATCCATCATATATAGCCGTATACGCAAGATTCCAGTAGTGCGATCACTAGCCCCCCAACCAAGATGGCGCCAGCAATTCGGCACTCCCTGGTTCCCTCCCTCACCCAAGATGGCGGCTACCAAAACCGCAGCGCGATGTCCCCAGGAGCCCTAAGGTGCCCTGAAGCGCTCAAATTCCCGCAAAGTGCGAAATGAGGTCACAATTATAGTGCGGGTAAGAGTGGTACTAATAACACGCTATGAGAGAGGTAGCGCCTAGCGCCAAGATCGACAGCGCGAGCGCGCAGTAAAGTAGATTAATTTTAAAATAATTAAAACAGCAATGCGGCAATAGATTCTGCAGCGCGCAATGGTCATGTAAGTCTGACCTGTCGATGGGGAAGTTCGGCTTTTATGCACTTCCAGACGCAAGAGTCCTGTAGTGCGATCACTAGCCCCCCAACCAAGATGGCGCCAGCAATTCGGCACTCCCTGGTTCCCTCCCTCACCCAAGATGGCGGCTACCAAAACCGCAGCGCGATGTCCCCAGGAGCCCTAAGGTGCCCTGAAGCGCTCAAATTCCCGCAAAGTGCGGAATGAGGTCACAATTATGGTGCGGGTAAGAGTGGTACTAATAACACGCTATGAGAGAGGTAGCGCCTAGCGCCAAGATCGACAACGTGAGTGCGCAGTAAAGTAAATTAATTTTAAAATAATTAAAACAGCAATGCAGCAATAGATTCTGCAGCGCGCAATGGTCATGTAAGTCTGCGATATGCGATAATACATAATAAAATATTATATAAAACTTACCTTGGCTTCCCGCGCTGACTCCCGAGACTGCAGACTTCCGACTCCCGCCGTCCTGGATTTTGAATGCGTCTGACGTGGTCTGGGCTCTCGTCAACAGGAAGGCTGCAGGCAACCTCCCTCCCCTCCACCGCAGCCAGCACCGATTGGTTCGGACGGCTGCCCCAACAGCGTCATTTCTCTCAGTCTGTATGCTGCAGAGAACGGAGAGGAGGAAGCGGAGTACTTAATCGCTGTATCCTATCTACTTTATCAGAGAGCATTGCAGTGGCATTCCTAGCTTCAGTTAAATCTGTTTGCATCTGAACAATAACCCTCATTAAATCATCCATGGTGGCCATAATGTCAAAACTCTCAGACCGGGAGGAATATTATTCGTGGGCTCACTATTCTGTCAGGTTGCTTCTTCCTCAGGGTCTGGAGTGATGATATAAGGGGCCCACCTCTCAATACCTCCAACTCTGATTGTAATGATTACACAGAGTATTGAAGTGATTAAGCGGGGGGAAAGGGAATTAGGAAGGGACAAGCTGGGAAGGAGATCTGAAAAGGAAAAGTTACTCGCAAACAAAAATACACGCACTTTCCTTCGCACAAAGACAAAAATTAGGACATCAGATTCTGTCCTTCAATCAGGAACTAGCTTAAGAGCTTTGTGGCTTGCGTTTATTCAGACAATCAGACTCTTAGTTGACCTTTCTTAGATCCGCTATATTGTGGCGATAATACTTCACTTCAGTATCAACTGCTCAAAGGCATAAGCGGCAGAATTTGGTTTAGGTCTTTCTATGACTAGGTTTTCAATCACCTAAACAATCAGTGTCTTATATTTCCTTATTTTATGTGACTTAAAAGTGTTCCCAAAAACATTCATGGAACTACTATAGAACAAGAATCGCACTCGTGAATATGGTAAATGATCTTGAAAATCAAATTGAATGTTCCTAATAAATCACTGGAATGGTTTTAACAAGATTCACAATCTTACCTGTAGAGTGGACCTCTGTCTCCTTTCTCTCACTCTGCTCCTTCACTCGTTTTTCTATCCTTTCTATCTTTCACCTTTCTGCATCTCTGCTCTTTTGTGCCTTATTTCTGCCCATTTTCCCTTTCTCTCCCTCTGCTCCTTCACTCGTTTTTCTACCCTTTCAATCTTTCACTTTTCTGCACCTCTGCTCTTTTGTGCCTTATTTCTGCCCATTTTCCCTTTCGCTCCTTCACTCGTTTACACTCGTTTTTCTACCCTTTCCATCTTTCACCTTTCTGCCCTTTTCTGCATCTCTGCTCTTTTGTGCCTTATTTCTGCTTATTTTCCCTTTTTTCTTTATCCCTTCTTTCCTCCCTTTACCTTTCCCCGCCGCTGCTGCCCCCGCGGCCCCTCCCCCCCCCAGCGTGACCGGCCCAATCCAGCTCCTCTCCCCGCTCCCGCCTCCCAGCTGTCCAGCCCTCCCCGACCCCTACTTAATGGCGGCCACTGGTGCACCGAAGGCGCGTCAAAGGCTAGCACATCTGCGCCCGTCCGCGACCAGCACAAGGAACCCTGGACCTCCGCCCCGCCAACACTACGACCCAGCAGCACTCCACGCACTCAACCCAGGCTGCAACAACAACTGCAAGCTAGCATCACCAGCCGACACCCATGGACCTTTCAGCTGTCACCGCTGCCGGCACACCTGCAGCACCGCCAAGAACATGGATCCAGCAGAACCCGCCCCCAAGAACACAACCGAACCGAAGACCCTGCAATGCATCCTCCTCAACGTCCGATCCCTCCACAAACACGCCACAGAAATCTGGGACCTCCTCGACAGCACCACCCCGGACGTAGCATTCTTCACCGAAACCTGGACCAATGCCACCTCGGGACCGGACATCGCCATCGCCATCCCGCAAGGATACAAGATCTCCAGGAAGGACCACCCCACCCACCCAGGAGGAGGAATCGCCATCGTCCACAAATCCAGCCTCCGCCTGAGCACACTACCTGACGAGTCCACAAAACTGATGGAACACCTTCACTTCAAGATACTGGCCAGCCCCATCGCCGCCCTCCGAGGAACTCTCATCTACCGACCCCCTGGACCCCGCGGACCCTTCGCCAACTCCATCACGGACATTATCTCCCCGCAGGCCATCGCATCCACCAACTACACCCTGCTGGGAGACCTCAACTTCCACCTCGACAATCAACTGGACCCCAACACCACATGCCTCCTGGACAACCTCCACAACATTGGACTCCGCCAGATCGTGACAGAGCCCACGCACTCAGCAGGACACACCCTCGACCCCCTCTTCACTACAGGAAACTCCATCACCTTCAGCCACACCACCGAACTCCCATGGACCGACTATCGTTGCGTCCACTTCACCTTCAGAACACACACCATCCACAGACACCAGCACCTGCTTCCAGAAAGAAACTGGACCAAAATCACCAACGACCAGCTCACCTCCTCACTCAACAACTCCACCCCAACCATTGCGGAAAACGACGACCCCAACAACGCAGCTCGAACCCTGCATAGATGGATCTCGGACAGCACAAACACCATAGCCCCCCCTCAAGAAAAACAACAATACCCGTGCCAAGAAAGCCAGATGGTTTACCACCGATTTTCGAGAGTCCAGGCGCACATGCCGCCACCTCGAAAAGGCCTGGAGAAACACCAAATCCACAGAAGCCCACAACAACTTCAGAGCCGCCACCAACGCCCACTATCAACTCATCAGAGAAACAAGGAAAAAAGAGATTGAAGACAGAATCTCCACCCACGCACACAACAGCAAGAAACTCTTCAGCATCATCAAGGAGTTCGCCCAACCCACCAGCGAGTCTACTGACATCCCTCCCTCACAAGACCTCTGTGACAAACTCAGCACCTTTTTCCACCACAAAATCAAGAGCATCTACGACAACTTCGACAAAGACAACCAACACACTGAACCCTCACGAACCACCCCCGACACCCGGAAACCAGCGATTGATGACTGGACAGCCCTCACCATCGAAGACACACTGAAGACAATGAAGTCAATCCACTCAGGGGCCCCCACGGACCCCTGCCCCCACCACATCTTCAACAGAGCCACCGATACCATCGCACCCATGCTCCACCACACCATCAACCGCTCCCTGGCGACCGACTCCGTCCCTGACGACTGGAAACACGCGGAGGTCAACCCCCTCCTAAAGAAACCCTCAGCGGACCCCACCGACCTCAAAAACTACAGACCCATATCCCTGCTCCCTTTCCCAGCGAAAGTCATTGAGAAAGCCATCAACAGCCAACTCGCCACATTCATTGAAGAACACAACATCCTCGACTCCTCCCAATCCGGCTTCAGAAAAAACCACAGTACGGAAACCGCCCTCCTCGCCGCAACAGACGACATCCGCACCCAACTGGACAAAGGAGAAACAGTAGCCCTCATCCTCCTAGACCTATCAGCGGCGTTCGACACAGTCTCCCACCGCACCCTAATACGCAGACTCTACGACGCAGGAATCCAGGACAAGGCCCTCGACTGGATCTGCTCCTTCCTCTCCGGCAGGACGCAACGGGTCAGACTCCCCCCTTTCCTCTCAGACCCCACACCTACCACCTGCGGAGTCCCCCAGGGCTCCTCCCTCAGCCCGACGCTCTTCAACGTCTACATGGCTCCACTTGCCCCCATCGTCAGAACCTTTGGACTCAACATCGTGTCATACGCAGACGACACCCAGCTCATCCTCTCCCTATCCAACGAGCCCAACACCGCCAGACGCAACTTTTGAGAAGGCATGGAAGCCGTCGCCAAATGGATGAAAAACAGCTGCCTACAACTAAACACCAACAAAACAAAAGTACTCATCATGGGCCCAAACCCCGACGCGTGGAGCGACACCTGGTGGCCCACAGCCCTTGGAAACCCGCCAACCCCCACAGACCACGCACGCAACCTGGGAATCATCCTGGACTCCAAGCTCAAAATGGACGGCCAGATCAACTCTGTCTCATCTTCCTGCTTCCACACCCTCCGCCTCCTTCGTAAGACCTTCAAATGGATCCCCCTCGAACACCGAAAGACAGTCACTCACGCCCTGGTCACCAGCAGACTCTACTACGGCAACGCACTCTATGCCGGAATAAACAAAAACATCATCCGCAAGCTACAGAACATCCAGAACGCCGCCGCAAGACTGGCCCTCAACCTGCCAAAAGACTGCCACATCTCGCAGCACCTGCGCACACTCCACTGGCTCCCCGTCGAGGCGAGAATCACCTTTAAGATGCTCACCCACGCACACAAGGCCCTCCACGGCACCGGACCAGCATACCTGAACAGCCGGCTCAAATTCCAGGCACTCCCAAAGGACCCTACGATCAGCCCAGCTCTCCTACGCCGTGGTCCCCCGCACCAGAAAGACCAGATCGGGAGGCCGCTCCTTCTCCTTCCTCGCCGCCAAAGCATGGAATGCCCTTACACTCCACCTCAGACAGACAACAAGTCAAGTCAATTAGTCTTTATTTCGAATAAAAAATTCATAAAAGACACAGATAAAAACAATTCCAATAAACAACATTGTACAAAAAAGCCCCCATTACATTAAAATTGATGTGAGACATTAAAATTGATAAAACAGTTTACAGATTCTTTACACGAATAAGCCACATCCAACCCAAAAATTTTGCTACACAAATCACAATTTTAGCAGTGCGTAGATCTCTTAATTTGAGAAGGGCTGTGTGGCTGTCCCCACAATTTAAAGTTTTACAAATTGGTCTCAACCATTTTAGTCTGGGCTGTCGATATACAGGACATGCAAAGAATACATGGCCCAGACTTTCTGCATGATCAGGGCAGAAGAGGCATTTATCGCTGGAATTCAATGCCCACTTAGCAGTAAAGGACTTGATCGGTAAGGTTCCCACTCGGAACTGATGGTACAGCTTGCGATCAAGCGTCTTACCGATCAAGTCCCAGTATGGTTCCAAAAAAGGGGTTAATTTGTGCATCAGAAACTGACCTGTTAGGTTGTTAGCAGCTGAGAGGGAGACCAGAGCGGATTTTTTTACAGCCCAGAAGAGCTCTTTGAATTCAGCTTTTGATGGGAAGTTTGAGCGATCAGGATGTAGCCATAGCTCTGGGAGGCCCATCAGATACAGTATACGCTTTACCTCCCTGAGCCAAGGGATTTTTTGGGCACCCCACAATGCTCTAACTTCACCAAGTTCTTGGGCGAATAAGCTAAGTTCTTCAGTCGTCCAGAGGCGACGCCAAAGAGCAACAAGACGGTACTGGGCCATCTCACCCAGCGGTTTACATCCTAAGTCTAAAAGCAAGGGAGTAATGGGGGAAGATTGGGGGAGACCCACTAACGTCCTGAGAAACTTGTTCTGAGCATTGGTAAGGGCAGACAAGCCTATATACCCCCAAATATCCGCACCATACAGTATAGCTGCATTCACTTTGGCATTGTGTATTTTCAAGGCAGGTGTAATACGCTTAGTTAGTGATTTTTTCTGTTCCCTTAACAGGCATCCAGAAAGGCGAATAAACTTAAGGGCTGTCACTTCCAGCTGGGGTTTCCAGGTTAGTTGATGGTCCAAGGTTACACCCAGATAGGACATCACTTTAACTTGTTCGATCGGAACACCCTCCAAAGAGAATGAGCTGGTGATGGGCTTGTTTTTATTAAAAATCATAAATTTGGTTTTGTCTGTATTTATTTGGAGGTCATTTTGTGTACAAAACTCAGAAAATCTATTTAAGGCCGCCTGCAAACCACTGCGGGTCCTTGAGAGGAGCAGGGTGTCATCCGCAAATATTAGCAGAGGATATTTTGTGTTTCCCAGGGTGGGTGCATCAGTGTGGATTTCGTTGAAGAAAGCAACCACCCGATTGATGAACAAGAGGAACAATGTAGGGGCTAGCACGCAGCCCTGTCGGACTCCTCGTTCTACAGGGAAGCTAGGAGTCACCTGTCCCTGGTTGCCCCATCTTACACGCGCAAAGTTTTCCTCATGGAGGCGTTTCACCAGGTCTAAAAGGTCTGGGGGAAATTCCATGCTTTTAAGGGCGTCCCAAAGTTTGGCCCTGGGAACCATATCAAATGCCGACCGAAGGTCGACAAAGGCCGCATATATGACCCCCCCGCCCAAAAAAACCACCTTCCAGTATAACATGGTTAGCCGAAAGACCTGATCTAGAGTGCTGGTGCCTGACCTAAACCCTGCCTGCAGGGGGGAGAGTATGTTGTTTTGCTCAATCCACCCCTGTATTCTAGCTAGGGCCATTCGTGCTACCACTTTTTGGATGGTGTCGATCAGGCTGATTGGGCGGTAATTTTTTGGTAAGGATCGATCCCCCTTTTTAAAAACCGGTATTATTTCAGCCCCTTTCCAAGACTGCGGTATTTTTTCCCCGGCTGCTATTGAATTAGCTAAGATAGTAATGTAGGGGACCCACAGATCTAGGTTTAATTTGAAAAGGTCAGCTGGTACAGCATCCATGCCTGGGGCTTTCCCGGACTGGATGGATCCTAAAGCATGTTTGGTGTCAGAGCAGCTAAAGACAAGTCTATTTTCATGAGAAACTGGTTGGGTTCCTAGTGAGTGCACCTCGGCCAACTGGGGAGCATTCTGGATAGCAAATTGAGTAGAAAAGAATTTCACCCATTCAACGGCTGGAACATAATTTTCAGGGGATGATGTGTCCAAGCCCCTTCCTCGCCTAACTATCTCCCAGAATCTGATTTGGTTGGAAGACTCACATGCATGAAGAAGATCATGCCAATATGAGTCATCCCAATCCCTTTTTGCTTCCCAAATGGTACGCTTGTAGATCTGTCTCGCTGTTCTAATGGCCGGGGAGTTTCTAGA
This sequence comes from Lissotriton vulgaris, assembly GCF_964263255.1. Classification (NCBI taxonomy): domain Eukaryota; kingdom Metazoa; phylum Chordata; class Amphibia; order Caudata; family Salamandridae; genus Lissotriton; species Lissotriton vulgaris. Next base: position 1,373,300 of record NW_028243230.1, read on the forward strand.
CTTGACTGCAGCAATGAGTGTACCATGGGCTTCCCTGCAGTTTTTATTGTACCAGCCCTTGCTTTGCTTAGCCTTTAATTTCCGGCATGGTCTGGTGAGAAGATCTTTAATTGCCACGAAACATGCCTCGTGAAGGTCAACATTATTAGTCGTGGGCATGTCGCTGGGGAGGGGTGCCAACATCTTTTCTTTGGTGTTAAGAACCAGTTCTTCTATCTGGTTGACAAGCTCAGGGTCAGATATCACCTTGGACCATTTGACCCGTCTTCTGTTGTCACATAAGACGAGGTCAGATGTGATACAATCTGATTCCTCCCGAGGTGGTGCTATCCCTGGAACCTTAAGAACTAGAGAGAGGGGGTTATGATCGCTCTCCGGCCTACTATCTACGATCATGTCAGCCATGGATTCCCAAGATTCGATATTAATGAGTATATAATCAATGCGACTTGCGCAAGAACCATTATCGAAAGTTGGCTTCCCCTCCTTATCAGATGAGCTGCGACCATTTACGGCTCGGAATCCACATTCCAGACACAGCCCAAGCCAATGGAGAGCAGCCTCCGTTCCCCTAACTGCCTTGGTAATTGTTAACGGGGGAATGTTCCATGCAGAATCCTCATCTAAACCAACATCCTCGGCAAGGTTCATGATAGGCTCAAATGAGCAATTTAAGTCCCCTGCCACTATAGTGAGTTGGTCACTTTTGTGCTCATACAAAAGGGCTTCCAGATCGTTAAGGATCGGTTGCTTCTTGCCACCTTGGCGACCTCTAGCATAAATATTAATGAGGAGTATTTCTTTGCAGTTTGCCTTACTTAATGAAATGCAAAGTATGTCGGGATTTATCCCTGCAATTTCTCTAATATTGAAGCCCAGGCTAGTTTTTATCCAAATACAGAGGCCACCCGACGCCCTACCCTTCATGCCCTGAATAGCCGGTTTATGGAAGTTAAGATAGCCTTGTCTATAGAGTGGGGCTACTGACCAGGTTTCTTGGAACAAGATGACATCGTGGGAGGAAATGTAATCGACCCAGTCATCATTGTCCAAGCGACCCCTAAGACCCGCAATGTTCCAAGATATTATTTTAAGTTGGCTATCTGGGCTATCGGTACAAGGGGAAACAGGGTGGGCCGGGGTTTCTATATCTGCTTGATAAGAATAGTGGTCAGCGGGAACACAAGTTGGATCAAGTGGAGTCGACGTTTGGCAGCCTGTACTATCATCGCTTGTGATGTTCATGCTAGAGACTGTCAGCTCCCCTTTAATGTTTGCCCCCCCGAGTCAGTCAACCTCCTCCAGACAGCCATACATATTAGACGTGGGAACTTCCTGCCACCAACTGCTCTGGCTAGGTCCCGCATGTCTATAGCCCCTATTTCTAGACTTTTGAATTGTAGACCAAGTCCCCCCTGTCCTATCCAAGTTCCTAGGGGGATAGAAGAAAGTAAGGGGTCTAACGACAACTGACTGGTCATTTATGCAAGGGGACCATGAACAGAGATGGTGTGCAGTATTGGGATCAGCAAATGTCACCACTATACAATCCCCCAAAATGGATTTGTGGCTCGGTCCAATCCATGGTACTCTTCGGACCATTAGAACCCGGCTTCTATAATGGCTAGGGAGCTGTCTGTTTGTGTTTAGCCAGTGTATGACCTTGTTTTTGAGGGACCAATGGTCCTCTTTTGTTAGTGGGTCAAGGGTCGGTACACCGGCTAAGACAGCGACATATGGACTAGCTTCCGGGGGTAAATCTATGTAGCCCCCACGGAAGTTTGGTCTGCTAGGTTCAAGGGGTGGCTGAGTATTGGGGGCTGGCTGAATAGTTTGCCGATCTGCTGGAGGTTTAGGTTTTGGTCCTGCAGTGTGCGAATCGGCCCCTGCTCGAGGCGCACTAGGCTTGGGTTTGGGCGGTGCAGGGGGCGGTGCAGGGGGCACATTGGTGGGGCCTGCTTTTGCAATTGGGATGTTGGGGGTACTACTCCCTATTATTGTGCGTGGTTTGGGTACAGGTTTGGGTCGTTCGATAAGCGAAGCAGATGCATCTACTTCTAGACATTGTAATGGTGGACCCCCCCCCTGTGAGAGTCTAGACTCCATTTGCTTGAGGCTAAGACTAGCCAGTGTTACTATTGTCTTATCCATCTCAAGCAAATGGTTTTCTATTCTAGTAAGTTTGAGCTCCAAGGGGGTGAGTAATTTTTTAAGAGTGACCCAAACAGTGTGTATAAATACCTCATCATCCCCGTTGTCCCTCTCCGCCCCACCCGAACTTCCCTCCCTTAACCCCTCTACACGTAAGCCAGGGGAAGCCGCCACCTTGGTGACATTCGAGGCTCCATCTGGAGCATGGGTGGTGGCACAAGCGATGCTGTCAGTGTGGGTGTTATCGTTTGATTCACCATGAGCTGAGGCAGACAAAGGGCGTCGGCAATTAAAGAACTGAGCTCTCGCAATTTTTGCCTTCTTGCGAGCAAAGGCAGATCTGGCCAAGCTCTTTTTTTGCTGCAGCGCCTTTTTGTTCGCAGTGGTGTGAGCCCTTGTTACAGCCCTAGGTGATTTGCTCTTCGCCTTTGAGCTTGTACTGACTACAGGTTTAACTGGCACTACATCCTCCACCGGGTTAGATGGAGGTTCCATAACCAGATCACTTAAGGGCTGAGAGGGGCAGTGATGTATATCAACTGTAGTTAGCAAGGGGCGAGGGCCTGTTGTCCTCTCAGGGGTAAGTGCTAGGGCAAGGTTCCCAAGTGACGATTTTTTTGAGGAAGCAATATTAAGAGACAATTTACGGGCAGCATCAAGTTCAAGAGAGACTCTGTGTTGCATTTTGTTAATTTCGTGGTCAATCGCCATATTAGTCTTAAATAAAAAGTCATCCAAGGTCCCACTAGAGCCACCAAGTCCCCTTGCGGTTTTACTTCGCGTGGTTCGTGTGCACATGATGGTCAGTGGGTGGCCTGTCGTAAGATAAAGGTAACAGACTCACGTGCAATGGCTGATCGTAGGGCCAAATAACGTGGCCCAGCCCAGGCCTCTCAGGCCTCGAACGGCCTAAAACGGTCCCGCCCTTGTCCCGTGCTTCTCCCGGGCGCTCCCGCGCGCTTCCGCGCAGCGGGACTGACGTCCTTGTTTATAGGATACTAGGGTGAAAAGGGGGAGGAGCCTGCAGGGAGAGCTGGCCAGGTGGAATGAGTTAGGGCGGGCGGGCGCTCCTGGGACAGGTAGTCCTGCGCCTCCCGCCTGCTCGCAGCCCTGCAGAAACAAGGATCCTCAAGTCCCTCCACGCCCAGGGGACAGAAGGGTGCAAGTTGTTCTCTCCCACGCGACGCGGGACCCGCGCAGCGGGTACCGCTAGCTTTGAAGGGTCGCTGTGTAGCAGAACAGAGACTAGGCTGCTACCACCAAAACTCCAGTCGCCACAGAGGTAAGGTCCGTTGTGGATGTCCGCCAAGAGTCCCACCAGAAGACAGGGGCAGCTTACTTTTCAATCGGCTGAAAGGGGGAGGAGCCTGCAGGGAGAGCTGGCCAGGTGGAATGAGTTAGGGCGGGCGGGCGCTCCTGGGACAGGTAGTCCTGCGCCTCCCGCCTGCTCGCAGCCCTGCAGAAACAAGGATCCTCAAGTCCCTCCACGCCCAGGGGACAGAAGGGTGCAAGTTGTTCTCTCCCACGCGACGCGGGACCCGCGCAGCGGGTACCGCTAGCTTTGAAGGGTCGCTGTGTAGCAGAACAGAGACTAGGCTGCTACCACCAAAACTCCAGTCGCCACAGAGGTAAGGTCCGTTGTGGATGTCCGCCAAGAGTCCCACCAGAAGACAGGGGCAGCTTACTTTTCAATCGGCTGAAAGGGGGAGGAGCCTGCAGGGAGAGCTGGCCAGGTGGAATGAGTTAGGGCGGGCGGGCGCTCCTGGGACAGGTAGTCCTGCGCCTCCCGCCTGCTCGCAGCCCTGCAGAAACAAGGATCCTCAAGTCCCTCAACGCCCAGGGGACAGAAGGGTGCAAGTTGTTCTCTCCCACGCGACGCGGGACCCGCGCAGCGGGTACCGCTAGCTTTGAAGGGTCGCTGTGTAGCAGAACAGAGACTAGGCTGCTACCACCAAAACTCCAGTCGCCACAGAGGTAAGGTCCGTTGTGGATGTCCGCCAAGAGTCCCCAGACAGACAACATCGCTCCCCATCTTCGCAAGAAACCTCAAAACTTGGCTCTTCGACAGACCCCCTCCTTGATGGAATGGAACCTGCACCCCCCACCCCTAGCGCCTTGAGACCCTTACGGGTGAGTAGTTGCGCTTTAACAAACTCCTGATTGATGGATTGACTCTACTTCTGAATCTGGGTTAGTGACAGGTAATCCCCCCCAAAACCTAGCCTCACCGGGAGCCCATCAAGAAGAGAAGTCTCTGCAGATTCTAAACTCCTCCTGCAGCTCAGCGAGCGTTGTAGCAGATTTCAGGCACCCAGAACTCTCCACCGATCAAAAGAACAAAGCTGGCCTTGCAGAGAAACGGAGCCCCAAGATCCTCTTCCTCCTTCACCAAAAGACGCTGAATAGTGAGCACGGGGAACTGGGCGCGGCCGCTGACATCGTAGGCACGCCCCGTGCCAAACCTCACGCATCTCGCATAAGGCGCCAAACCTCACGCATCTCGCATAAGGTGCCAACCCTCACGCATCTCGCGTGAGGTGCCAAACCTCAAGCTTCTCGCGTGAGTTGCCGAACCTCACGCATCTCGGGTGAGGTGCCAAACCTCACGCATCTCGGCTGAGGTGCCAAACCTCACGCATCTCGGGTGAGGTGCCAAACCTCAAGCATCTCGCGTGAGTTGCCGAACCACACGCATCTCGCGTGCGGTTTCAAACCTCATGCATCTCGGGTGAGGTGCCAAACCTCACGTATCTCGGGTGAGGTGCCAAACCTCACGCATCTCGGGTGAGGTGCCAAACCTCACGCATCTCGGGTGAGGTGCCAAACCTCACGCATCTCGCGTGAGGTGCTAAACCTCACGCATCTCGGGTGAGGAGCCAAACCTCACGCATCTCAGGTGAGGTGCCAAACCTCACGCATCTCGCGTGAGATACCGAATCTCACGCACATTGCGTGAGATACCGAATCGCACGCATCTCGCGTGAGGTGCCAAACCTCACGCATCTCGTGAGTGTCTGGCGCGGTGGTAAATGTCCTCCCATTCTTTGTTGCGCAGAGTCCGCCCCAGTTCCCTCTCCCATCTAGCCCGTCCTGCATTATAAACGCGGGAGTATCTGTCCAAGAGGAGCCAATATATGTCTGAAATGAGTCGCTTATCTGTGGTGCGCGAGAGAAGCCAGTATTCATATTTACTGAGCTTGCGTGTATGCTCTCAACGGATCTGGGGTTGAAGCGCCCAATGTCGGACCTGTAGATACCTAAGGTGTTCAGCCTCCGCGAGGTCATAGGTCTTCCGGAATTCCTCAAAAGGCGTCACTCCCGCACCTGAATACATGTGAAAGAGGCATCGGCGTCCTGCTGGGCGCGACCGTGCAAAGGCCTGGACATCCTTACCCGGGCCGAAGTCAGGGTTCTCTAACAGGGGTGTGAGGGGAGACGGGAAGGTCGTCAGGTCGTGTAAGACGCATGTTCGATCCCATACCTCTAGCGGTACCCTCGTGACGAAGGAGGCGTATAGGTTAGAGGGCCGGTGTTGTTGCCGTAGGAAAGGCACCTTCTGGAGTGGACGCCCCGCTTGGTCCTGGAACAACCAATGGCGCTCCGATTCCCATTTGCTCCATTCCACTAGGGTTCTGAGTTGGGTCACCGCAAAAAAAAGCGCATTTCTCCCGAGAAATGTGCATGCGCGGGCGGCCGCAAATGCGCATTGGTATCTATGACGGGACGCTATTCCAATAGGGAGCCACGGACGAGCCCCGGACACGGTAACTGCTTTAAACTTGTTTATTTAGGGTATTTTGCTTAAATAATGTATGTAGGGGAGGGCGGGAGGGAGGCGGGTGGCGGCCGACTCGGCTACGCACACGGAGTGGGCGTAGTGTTGCCGGCTACGCTGTCTACGCAAAATGCGTAGGAGGCAACACTACGCCTACTCCGTGGGCGTAGCCGATTCGAGCGCCCAGGGTTAACTTTAATGCCCAGATGTATTTGCTGTGCTAGTCCGACCCTAGCTGTTCCACGTATTCCGAGTGAATTTATCAATAAATAACACATGACTCAACCCCTAGTGGCTCCAATTGCCCTGACGGTCCAGTGTCACTCCGAACTGAGGGAGTTTTTGCTAGGTCGGAGGTGCACTCACACAGAGCTGTTTACATAGCGTGCTCACCGTGCAAACCGTAGCAGCCCTCTCAATTGACTCCAGTGACGCCATTTAAACTTATTTTAATTAATGTTTAACCTATCGCAGATACTGTTTTTAACACTCCGTCGATCGTCAACCCCTCCTTATCCTCTCACTCCCAAATATACAATTTGGCACCAGCATGACTGAGCTAAACTGCGTGAATCAGGCGAGTGACGAAGGTGCTGGTGCTGACAAGTTCGTGTCTAGTCAGAGGCCAGTCACTCCTCTGATGTCCCTACTTGTTCGGTGTGCAGGGGAACGCCAGTTCTCTTGTGTCAGTGAATTAACGAGACACGCGTTTGTGCCTGCTTACTGGCACTATGACTATGAGAGATGGAAACAAACATACAAACTACTGCCACAAACGGATGAGAGAAACTCGCACTTTATTTACTCGGAACTTTTATACAGAATGCAAAGCATGACTGTATTTTCGGCTGAATTGGGTTACATGTTACAACTCATTTACACACAGTCACAGAGGCCCTTATTTAAGGAAACCCAAGGAACGTGCCAACAATGTACAGTCTTCAGAGTTTATTCGATGTTATATTGTTTTCATTTTTAATTATTATGTATGCACATGCACAATGGCACTCACCACATGGGAAGGAAGTCGGAATGGGAAACCAAGAATCAGGCGTGAGCGCTCTCACTGCACAGGACCATCTCTTCCCAGAGCAAGGGCAGGTGGCACGGCGACATCGCAGTCCCACCTGCCCCATCACAGTCAGGCACGGGTTGCCAAACCCAGCCGCAAGAAGAGCTCAGAACATCCATAGAAGCACCAAGCACCTGCACGCCACTGCCAATGGACCCGAGCCGGCGCACAAGGAGGCATGCATGAGCTGAGCATCCCGGGTGACAGGGTAAAGAAGTCCCGGCGCGTGGCGCAACACAAACCACCTCAACCTCCAGACTAGAGAGCTTCTTCTTCACCCCTCTGAAACCCGCCTCCTTAATGAAATCCCCCTCACTCCGAAGCCGGCAGAGACAGGCAACATTTAAATACTTAAGTATAATTTACATGCGATATGTATGTATGTATGTATGTATAGGCGTTCTTTTATAGCACTATAACTGTCACCCGACGGGCATCCTGGCGCTTAGACTGTTATGACACAATACATGATGTTTCCAGCTTCCAATCTATTTACATTGTTCTGGGGAACAGATGGGTCTTTAATGATTTTTTAAAGGAAGAAAAATCTTCCAGGCCCCTCAGGCCTACCGGTAGAGAATTCCACAGCCGCGCTGCGGTAAACCTGAGGACCGACCACCCATCCGGGACCTCAGAAACTTGGGTACTACCACCAAGTAAGCCGAGGCTGACCGGAGTGGTCTTGGAGGGATGTACCATGAGAAAAGGTCCTGCAGAGGAGACGGGCCTTGTCCGTGTAGAGCCCTAAAAACCAAACACAAAGCTTTGAAGTTCACCCATTGAGAGATTGGCAACCAATGGAGGACCCTAAGTGCCTTGGCAGAAGAGTCCAGGCGGCGTCGCGAGAGTGCCAGTTTGGCAGCAAAATTCTGTACTCTGAGTTTTCCTAGCAGAGTAACTGGTGCCCCCAGCAGCAGTGCGTTGCAGTAGTCGAGACGACTTAAAATTATGCTCCGCATTACCTCTGGTCTGGCCTGTACCGGGAGCAAGGGTAGAATCTTTCGCAATGATCCAAGTAATGCCATACAAGTGGCCACCGTTTTGTTCACTGATGTGTCCAGCTGTAAGTCGGAACTAAACATTAACCCCAAATTCTGAACCGATTCGGCAGGCAGACTAGTACCTTGGAAATCAGGAGGCCAAAAACCCTGCGGTAGGGGTCTGGGGGTCCGATCCATAGAGCAATGTAGCACCTCGGTTTTCGAGCTGTTAAATTGTAGGGAGTTGTTACCCAGCCATTCTGCCGTGGTGCTCATGCATCGATGGAAGACCTCCTGTGACACCCCGTCCTTACCCTCAAACGTGAAGATAAGTTGGGTGTCATCGACGTAGTTGGTGACATATGCCAAAAGATTTAATCAGCGTGATCAGGGGACGGAGGTAAAGATTGAAAAGAATGGGGCTGATGGCCGAGCCCTGGGGTACTCCCTGACCAACCCTCCTGATGTTGGATTTAAAGGGTGGCAGGGCAACTACCTGGTGCCTTTGATCAAGATATGACACCAGCCATTCAAGGGCCAAGAGCGACACCCCAGCCTCCGTCAGTCCCCTGACCAGGATTGCATGGCTGACCGTGTCGAACGCGGCTGACATATCGAGCAGCACTAAAAAGGCTGCTCGACCCTGGTCGGCACGCGTTTGAAGTTCATCGAGAACAGTCACCAATGCCGACTCTGTCCCATGTGCCGGTCTAAACCCAAACTGAGCCACATCCAAACAATCAGTAGTCTCAAGAAAGTTGGAGAGATGTTTTGTGGCCAGTTTCTCTATAATTTTAATAGGGAATGGCAAGAGGGAGATGGGCCTAAAGTTGGCTGGGCATGTGGGGTCCAGATTCTCCATTTTAAGCAGTGGGGAGACCACCGCCAATTTCCAGCAATCTGGAACCCGTGCTGAAGTGAGAGACTGGCGACAGATGGAAAAAAGTAGGGGAAACAGCTCTTCACGAAAAAGTTTCCACAATTTGGGTGGAAGAGGATCAGAAGGTGAGCCAGAGGACACCCCGTCAGCCAAAGAGCAGAAGTCCTCAAAAGATGGTAGAGGAAAGTTGCTCAGCTCACCTGATTTAGTACACTCCTTCCTATTCTCAAACGAGATGGAATCGTGCACAGCACGGCCAGTTGACGAGAGAAGATTGTTTAAGATGTTGGCAATCTAATCCTCAAAGGCCTGTGCTAGCGAATCACAGAGAGCTTGAGAGGCCGGGATGACAATTTTTGTACAGCCAGGATGGGCCAGGTCCTTTACGATCTTAAATAAGGCCTGAGATTTATTTACAGCTGCCATCAAAGATTCTTCCAAGAATCTAGCTTTGGCAAGCTTGATCTGGATTTTATAGGACGCCAGTGCTTGTTTGAAGAGGACTCTATGTGATTCCAGGTACTGTTTCCTCCAGGTCCGCTCAGCCTGTTTACATTGGGGCTTGAGCTGCCGAAGTTCTTCCGAGTACCATGGCATAGCAAGATTAGTCCTATCTTTGATTTTTCGCAGCGGGGCCAAAGAGTCCAGAGAAGCTGAGATTCGCTGACAGAGAGTCTCGTAACTTACGTCCACATTCGCTCCCAAAACAAAGCCATCTGGCAGCAGAGAGGGCAAGATCGTTTGTTTGAGGAGTCTAGACCATTGTCTCCCCATTCTAGTGCCCCCCACACTCCCTTTCTTTAATGGAGCACTAGTGCACGAGAGGGAGAACTGGACGAGGGCGTGATCCGTCCAACACTGAGGCAGGACGTCACGTATAGCCGTTCGACAAGCGTCAGCAAAAAGTAGATCAAGAATATGGCCCTTTGAATGGGTTTTGGAGAGTACCAGTTGTTGTAGCTCAATATTATGACAAGCTTGGACCAGCTCGACATAGGCCGTCTTGGTCGGTCTCTCTGACCAAAGATTGAAATCCCCTAACACCATCAACTTTGTGTGGGAGTGGGAGAGATCTTATATTAAGTCTATGAGCTCAGGTACAGCAGAAAACGAGCTAGCCGGGGGTCTATAACATAGTAGACACGTGAATAGCACGCCTCCTTGGTCCTTGCTGGAGAAACCCAATGTTTCGCACCCAGCGATTGCCTTGATGATAAGTTGGGAGACGTCAAGAGTCTGCCTAAAAATTAATCCAGTTCCACCTCCTCTGGCTCCCATCCTGGGATTATGCCTTATTTTGAAGCCAGTGGGACAAGCTGTCCCCAGTTCCACCGAGCTAGTCGGTGTTGTCCAAGTCTCTGTCATGAAGAGTACGTCTAGATGGTAAGAATCGATAAGTAACGCAATTTCTTCACAGTGTTTGATGAGAGATCTCACATTTAACAAGCCACAGGACAAGGCAACTGGGTGCTTACTGGTGGTGATATACTTTCGGTTACTGAGTGAACCGAGATTAAGGCGTAAAAGTTCATCGCGGGAATAAGAGTAAGAAGTTACATCTTGGTTCCGAGAGGCAGAACTTTCGGCGCCCGGCGCGAACGGGCGCAAACGGGCTTACCTCTGGCGCACCTCCGGCGCTCCGCCGGCACGCCAGCTGCGCGCCTACGCTGCGCGCTTTAGGGGCGTCCATCATATATAGCCGTATACGCAAGATTCCAGTAGTGCGATCACTAGCCCCCCAACCAAGATGGCGCCAGCAATTCGGCACTCCCTGGTTCCCTCCCTCACCCAAGATGGCGGCTACCAAAACCGCAGCGCGATGTCCCCAGGAGCCCTAAGGTGCCCTGAAGCGCTCAAATTCCCGCAAAGTGCGGAATGAGGTCACAATTATAGTGCGGGTAAGAGTGGTACTAATAACACGCTATGAGAGAGGTAGCGCCTAGCGCCAAGATCGACAGTAAAGTAGATTAATTTTAAAATAATTAAAACAGCAATGCGGCAATAGATTCTGCAGCGCGCAATGGTCATGTAAGTCTGACCTGTCGATGGGGAAGTTCGGCTTTTATGCACTTCCAGACGCAAGAGTCCTGTAGTGCGATCACTAGCCCCCCAACCAAGATGGTGCCAGCAATTCGGCACTCCCTGGTTCCCTCCCTCACCCAAGATGGCGGCTACCAAAACCGCAGCGCGATGTCCCCAGGAGCCCTAAGGTGCCCTGAAGCGCTCAAATTCCCGCAAAGTGCGGAATGAGGTCACAATTATAGTGCGGGTAAGAGTGGTACTAATAACACGCTATGAGAGAGGTAGCGCCTAGCGCCAAGATCGACAACGCAAGCGCGCAGTAAAGTAGATTAATTTTAAAATAATTAAAACAGCAATGCGGCAATAGATTCTGCAGCGCGCAATGGTCATGTAAGTCTGCGATATGCGATAATACATAATAAAATATTATATAAAACTTACCTTGGCTTCCCGCGCTGACTCCCGAGACTGCAGACTTCCGACCTCCGCCGTCCTGGATTTTGAATGCGTCTGACGTGGTCTGGGCTCTCGTCAACAGGAAGGCTGCAGGCAACCTCCCTCCCCTCCACCGCAGCCAGCACCGATTGGTTCGGACGGCTGCCCCAACAGCGTCATTTCTCTCAGTCTGTATGCTGCAGAGAACGGAGAGGAGGAAGCGGAGTACTTAATCGCTGTATCCTATCTACTTTATCAGAGAGCATTGCAGTGGCATTCCTAGCTTCAGTTAAATCTGTTTGCATCTGAACAATAACCCTCATTAAATCATCCATGGTGGCCATAATGTCAAAACTCTCAGACCGGGAGGAATATTATCCGTGGGCTCACTATTCTGTCAGGTTGCTTCTTCCTCAGGGTCTGGAGTGATGATATAAGGGGCCCACCTCTCAATACCTCCAACTCTGATTGTAATGATTACACAGAGTATTGAAGTGATTAAGCGGGGGGAAAGGGAATTAGGAAGGGACCAGCTGGGAAGGAGATCTGAAAAGGAAAAGTTACTCGCAAACAAAAATACACGCACTTTCCTTCGCACAAAGACGTAAATTAGGACATCAGATTCTGTCCTTCAATCAGGAACTAGCTTAAGAGCTTTGTGGCTTGCGTTTATTCAGACAATCAGACTCTTAGTTGACCTTTCTTAGATCCGCTATATTGTGGCGATAATACTTCACTTCAGTATCAACTGCTCAAAGGCATAAGCGGCAGAATTTGGTTTAGGTCTTTCTATGACTAGGTTTTCAATCACCTAAACAATCAGTGTCTTATATTTCCTTATTTTATGTGACTTAAAAGTGTTCCCAAAAACATTCATGGAACTACTATAGAACAAGAATCGCACTCGTGAATATGGTAAATGATCTTGAAAATCAAATTGAATGTTCCTAATAAATCACTGGAATGGTTTTAACAAGATTCACAATCTTACCTGTAGAGTGGACCTCTGTCTCCTTTCTCTCACTCTGCTCCTTCACTCGTTTTTCTATCCTTTCTATCTTTCACCTTTCTGCATCTCTGCTCTTTTGTGCCTTATTTCTGCCCATTTTCCCTTTCTCTCCCTCTGCTCCTTCACTCGTTTTTCTACCCTTTCTATCTTTCACTTTTCTGCACCTCTGCTCTTTTGTGCCTTATTTCTGCCCATTTTCCCTTTCGCTCCTTCACTCATTTTCACTCGTTTTTCTACCCTTTCCATCTTTCACCTTTCTGCCCTTTTCTGAATCTCTGCTCTTTTGTGCCTTATTTCTGCTTATTTTCCCTTTTTTCTTTATCCCTTCTTTCCTCCCTTTACCTTTCCCCGCCGCTGCTGCCCCCGCGGCCCCTCCCCCCCCCAGCGTGACCGGCCCAATCCAGCTCCTCTCCCTGCTCCCGCCTCCCAGCTGTCCAGCCCTCCCCGACTCCTACTTAATGGCGGCCACTGGTGCACCGAAGGCGCGTCAAAGGCTAGCACATCTGCGCCCGTCCACGACCAGCACCAGGAACCCTGGACCTCCGCCCGGCCAACACTACGACCCAGCAGCACTCCACGCACTCAACCCAGGCTGCAACAACAACTGCAAGCTAGCATCACCAGCCGACACCCATGGACCTTTCAGCTGTCACCGCTGCCGGCACACCTGCAGCACCGCCAAGAACACGGATCCAGCACAACCCGCCCCCAAGAACACAACCGAACCGAAGACCCTGCAATGCATCCTCCTCAACGTCCGATCCCTCCACAAACACGCCACAGAAATCTGGGACCTCCTCGACAGCACCACCCCGGACGTAGCATTCTTCACCGAAACCTGGACCAATGCCACCTCGGGACCGGACATCGCCATCGCCATCCCGCAAGGATACAAGATCTCCAGGAAGGACCACCCCACCCACCCAGGAGGAGGAATCGCCATCGTCCACAAATCCAGCCTCCGCCTGAGCACACTACCTGACGAGTCCACAAAACTGATGGAACACCTTCACTTCAAGATACTGGCCAGCCCCATCGCCGCCCTCCGAGGAACCCTCATCTACCGACCCCCTGGACCCCGCGGACCCTTCGCCAACTCCATCACGGACATTATCTCCCCGCAGGCCATCGCATCCACCAACTACACCCTGCTGGGAGACCTCAACTTACACCTCGACAATCAACTGGACCCCAACACCACATGCCTCCTGGACAACCTCCACAACATTGGACTCCGCCAGATCGTGACAGAGCCCACGCACTCAGCAGGACACACCCTCGACCCCCTCTTCACTACAGGAAACTCCATCACCTTCAGCCACACCACCGAACTCCCATGGACCGACTATCGTTGCGTCCACTTCACCTTCAGAACACACACCATCCACAGACACCAGCACCTGCTTCCAGAAAGAAACTGGACCAAAATCACCAACGACCAGCTCACCTCCTCACTCAACAACTCCACCCCAACCATTGCGGAAAACGACGACCCCAACAACGCAGCTCGAACCCTGCATAGATGGATCTCGGACAGCACCAACACCATAGCCCCCCTCAAGAAAAACAACAATACCCAAGCCAAGAAAGCCAGATAGTTTACCACCGAACTTCGAGAGTCCAGGCGCACATGCCGCCACCTCGAAAAGGCCTGGAGAAACACCAAATCCACAGAAGCCCACAACAACTTCAGAGCCGCCACCAACGCCCACCATCAACTCATCAGAGAAACGAGGAAAAAAGAGATTGAAGACAGAATCTCCACCCACGCACACAACAGCAAGAAACTCTTCAGCATCATCAAGGAGTTCGCCCAACCCACCAGCGAGTCTACTGGCATCCCTCCCTCACAAGACCTCTGCGACAAACTCAGCACCTTTTTCCACCACAAAATCAAGAGCATCTACGACAACTTCGACAAAGACAACCAACACACTGAACCCTCACGAACCACCCCCGACACCCGGAAACCAGCGATTGATGACTGGACTGCCCTCACCATCGAAGACACACTGAAGACAATGAAGTCAATCCACTCAGGGGCCCCCACGGACCCCTGCCCCCACCACATCTTCAACAGAGCCACCGATACCATCGCACCCATGCTCCACCACACCATCAACCGCTCCCTGGCGACCGACTCCGTCCCCGACGACTGGAAACACGCGGAGGTCAACCCCCTCCTAAAGAAACCCTCAGCGGACCCCACCGACCTCAAAAACTACAGACCCATCTCCCTGCTCCCTTTCCCAGCGAAAGTCATCGAGAAAGCCATCAACAGCCAACTCGCCACATTCATTGAACAACACAACATCCTCGACTCCTCCCAATCCGGCTTCAGAAAAAACCACAGTACGGAAACCGCCCTCCTCGCCGCAACAGACGACATCTGCACCCAACTGGACAAAGGAGAAACAGTAGCCCTCATCCTCCTAGACCTATCAGCGGCGTTCGACACAGTCTCCCACCGCACCCAAATACGCAGACTCTACGACGCAGGAATCCAGGACAAGGCCCTCGACTGGATCTGCTCCTTCCTCTCCGGCAGGACGCAACGCGTCAGACTCCCCCCTTTCCTCTCAGACCCCACACCTACCACCTGCGGAGTCCCCCAGGGCTCCTCCCTCAGCCCGACGCTCTTCAACGTCTACATGGCTCCACTTGCCCCCATCGTCAGAACCTATGGACTCAACATCGTGTCATACGCAGACGACACCCAGCTCATCCTCTCCCTATCCAACGAGCCCAACACCGCCAGACGCAACTTTCGAGAAGGCATGGAAGCCGTCGCCAAATGGATGAAAAACAGCTGCCTACAACTAAACACCAACAAAACAAAAGTACTCATCATGGGCCCAAACCCCGACGCGTGGAGCGACACCTGGTGGCCCACCGCCCTTGGAAACCCGCCAACCCCCACAGACCACGCACGCAACCTGGGAATCATCCTGGACTCCGAGCTCAAAATGGACCGCCAGATCAACTCTGTCTCATCTTCCTGCTTCCACACCCTCCGCCTCCTTCGTAAGACCTTCAAATGGATCCCCCTCGAACACCGAAAGACAGTCACTCACGCCCTGGTCACCAGCAGACTCTACTACGGCAACGCACTCTACGCCGGAATAAACAAAAACATCATCCGCAAGCTACAGAACATCCAGAACGCCGCCGCAAGACTGGCCCTCAACCTGCCAAAACACTGCCACATCTCGCAGCACCTGCGCACACTCCACTGGCTCCCCGTCGAGGCGAGAATCACCTTTAAGATGCTCACCCACGCACACAAGGCCCTCCACGGCACCGGACCAGCATACCTGAACAGCCGGCTCAAATTCCAGGGACTCCCAAAGGACCCTACGATCAGCCCAGCTCTCCGTGGTCCCCCGCACCAGAAAGACCAGATTGGGAGGCCGCTCCTTCTCCTTCCTCGCCGCCAAAGCATGGAACGCCCTTACACTCCACCTCAGACAGACAACATCGTTCCCCATCTTCGCAAGAAACCTCAAAACGTGGCTCTTCGACAGACCCCCTCCTTGATGGAATGGAACCTGCACCCCCCACCCCTAGCGCCTTGAGACCCTTACGGGTGAGTAGTTGCGCTTTAACAAACTCCTGATTGATGGATTGACTCTACTTCTGAATCTGGGTTAGTGACAGGTAATCCCCCCCAAAACCTAGCCTCACCGGGAGCCCATCAAGAAGAGAAGTCTCTGCAGATTCTAAACTCCTCCTGCAGCTCAGCGAGCGTTGTAGCAGATTTCAGGCACCCAGTACTCTCCACCGATCAAAAGAACAAAGCTGGCCTTGCAGAGAAACGGAGCCCCAAGATCCTCTTCCTCCTTCACCAAAAGACGCTGAATAGTGAGCACGGGGAACTGGACGCGGCCGCTGACATCGTAGGCACGCCCCGTGCCAGACCTCACGCATCTCGCATAAGGCGCCAAACCTCACGCATCTCGCATAAGGTGCCAACCCTCACGCATCTCGCGTGAGGTGCCAAACCTCACGCATCTCGCGTGAGTTGCCGAACCACACTCATCTCGCGTGAGGTGCCAAACCTCACGCATCTCGGGTGACCTGCCAAACCTCACGCATCTCGGGTGAGGTGCCAAACCGTACGCATCTCGCGTGAGATGCCAAACCTCACGCATCTCGCGTGAGGTGCCAAACCTCACGCATCTCCGGTGAGGTGCCAACCCTCACGCATCTCGGGTGAGCTGCCAAACCTCACGCATCCCGCGTGAGGTGCCAACCCTCACGCATCTCGCGTGAGGTGCCAAACCTCACGCATCTCGGTTGAGGTGCCCAACCTCACGCATCTCGCGTGAGGTGCCAAACCTTACGCATCTCGTGTGAGGTGCAAACCCTCACGCATCTCGCGTGAGGTGCCAACCCTCACGCATCTCGGGTGAGGTGCCAAACCTCACGCATCTCGGGTGAGATGCCAAACCGTATGCATCTGGCGTGAGATGCCAAACCTCACGCATCACGGGTGAGGTGCCAAACCTCACACATCTCGCGTGAGGTGCCAACCCTCACGCATCTCGCGTGAGGTGCCAAACCTCACGCATCTCGCGTGAGGTGCCAAACCTCACGCATCTCGGGGGAGGTGCCAAACCTCACGCATCTCGGGTGAGGTGCCAAACCTCACGCATCTCGGATGAGGTGCCAAACCTCACGCATCTCGGGTGAGGTGCCAAACGTCACGCATCTCGCGTGAGGTGCCAAACCTCACGCATCTCGCGTGAGGTGCCAAACGTCACGCATCTCGGTTGAGGTGCCAAACCTCACGCATCTCGGGTGAGGTGCCAAACCTCACGCATCTCGGGTGAGGTGCCAAACCTTACGCATCTCGTGTGAGGTGCCAAACCTCACGCATCTCGGGTGAGGTGCCAAACTTCACGCATCTCGCGTGAGGTGCCAAACCTCACGCATCTCGGGTGAGGTGCCAAACCTCACGCATCTCGGGTGAGGTGCCAAACCTCACGCATCTCGAGTGAGGTGCCAAACCTCACGCATCTCGGGTGAGGTGCCAAACCTCACGCATATCGGGTGAGGACCTAAACCTCACGCATCTCGGATGAGGTGCCAAACCTCACGCATCTCGCGTGAGGTGCCAAACGTCACGCATCTCGGGTGAGGTGCCAAACCTCACGCATCTCGGTTGAGGTGCCAAACCTCACGCATCTCGGGTGAGGTGCCAAACCTCACGCATCTCGGGTGAGGTGCCAATCCTCACGCATCTCGGGTGAGGTGCCAAACCTCACGCATCTCGCGTGAGGTGCCAAACCTCACGCATCTCGCGTGAGGGGCCAAACCTCACGCATCTCGCGTGAGGTGCCAAACCTCACGCATCTCGGGTGAGGTGCCATACCTCACGCATCTCGGGTGAGGTGCCAAACCTCACGCATCTCGCGTGAGATACCGAATCTCACGCATATTGCGTGAGATACCGAATCGCACTCATCTCGCGTGAGGTGCCAAACCTCACGCATCTCGTGAGTGTCTGGCGCGGTGGTAAATGTCCTCCCATTCTTTGTTGCGCAGAGTCCGCCCCAGTTCCCTCTCTCATCTAGCCCGTCCTGCATTATAAACGCGCGAGTATCTGTCCAAGAGGAGCCGATATATGTCTGAAATGAGTCGCTTATCTGTGGTGCGCGAGAGAAGCCAGTATTCATATTTACTGAGCTTGCGTGTGGCGTCTCCACAGATCTGGGGTTGAAGCGCCCAATGCCGGACCTGTAGATACCTAAGGTGTTCAGCCTCCGCGAGGTCATAGGTCTTCCGGAATTCCTCAAAAGGCGTCACTCCCGCACCTGAAAACATGTGAAAGAGGCATCGGCATCCTGTTGGGCGCCACCGTGCAAAGGCCTGGACATCCTTAACCGGGCCGAAGTCAGGGTTCTCTAACAGGGGTGTGAGGGGAGACGGGAAGATCGTCAGGTCGTATAAGACGCATGTTCGATCCCATACCTCTAGCGGTACCCTCGTGATGAAGGAGGCGTATAGGTTAGGGGGCCGGTGTTGTTGCCGTAGGAAAGGCACCTCCTGGAGTGGACGCCCCGCTTGGTCCTGGAACAACCAATGGCGCTTCGATTCCCATTTGCTCCATTCCACTAGGGTTCTGAGTTGGGTCACCCGCGCATGCGCATTTCTCCCGAGAAATGCGCATGCGCGGGCGGCCGCAAATGCGCATTGGTATCTATGACGGGACGCTATTCCAATAGGGAGCCACGGACGAGCCCCGGACACGGTAACTGCTTTAAACTTGTTTATTTAGGGTATTTTGCTTAAATAATGTATGTAGGGGAGGGCGGGAGGGAGGCGGGTGGCGGCCGACTCGGCTACGCACACGGAGGGGGCGTAGTGTTGCCGGCTACGCTGTCTACGCAAAATGCGTAGGAGGCAACACTACGCCTACTCCGTGGGCGTAGCCGATTCGGACGCCCAGGGTTAATTTTAATGCCCAGATGTATTTGCTGTGCTAGTCCGACCCTAGCTGTTCCACGTATTCCGAGTGAATTTATCAATAAATAACACATGACTCAACCCCTAGTGGCTCCAATTGCCCTGTTGGTCCAGTGTCACTCCGAACTGAGGGAGTTCTTGCTGGGTCGGAGGTGCACTCACACAGAGCTGCTTACATAACGTGCTCACCGTGCAAACCGTAGCAGCCCTCTCAATTGACTCCAGTGACGCCATTTAAACTTATTTTAATTAATGTTTAACCTATCGCAGATACTGTATTTAACACTCCGTCGATCGTCAATCCCTCCTTATCCTCTCACTCCCAAATATACAATTTGGCACCAGCATGACTGAGCTAAACTGTGTGAATCAGGCGAGTGACGAAGGTGCTGGTGCTGACAAGTTCGTGTCTAGTCAGAGGCCAGTCACTGCTCTGATGTCCCTACTTGTTCGGTGTGCAGGGGAACGCCAGTTCTCTTGTGTCAGTGAATTAACGAGACACACGTTTGTGCCTGCTTACTGGCACTATGACTATGAGAGATGGAAACAAACATACAAACTACTGCCACAAACGGATGAGAGAAACTCGCACTTTATTTACTCAGAACTTTTATACAGAATGCAAAGCATGACTGTATTTTCGGCTGAATTGGTTTACATGTTACAACTCATTTACACACAGTCACAGAGGCCCTTATTTAAGGCAACCCAAGGAACGTGCCAACAATGTACAGTCTTCAGAGTTTATTCGATGTTATATTGTTTTCATTTTTTATTATTATGTATGCACATGCACAATGGCACTCACCACATGGGAAGGAAGTCGGAACGGGAAACCAAGAATCAGGCGTGAGCGCTCTCACTGCACAGGACCATCTCTTCCCAGAGCAAGGGCAGGTGGCACGGCGACATCGCAGTCCCACCTGCCCCATCACAGTCAGGCACGGGTTGCCAAACCCAGCCGCAAGAAGAGCTCAGAACATCCATAGAAGCACCAAGCACCTGCATGCCACTGCCAACGGACCCGAGCCGGCGCACAAGGAGGCATGCATGAGCTGAGCATCCCGGGTGACAGGGTAAAGGAGTCCCGGCGCGTGGCGCAACACAAACCACCTCAACCCCCAGACTAGAGAGCTTCTTCTTCACCCCTCTGAAACCCGCCTCCTTAACGAAACCCCCCTCACTCCGAAGCCGGCAGAGACAGGCAACATTTAAATACTTAAGTATAATTTACATGCGATATGTATGTATGTATGTATGTATGTATGTATAGGCGTTCTTTTATAGCACTATAACTGTCACCCGACGGGCATCCTGGCGCTTAGACTGTTATGACACAATACATGATGTTTCCAGCTTCCAATCTATTTACATTGTTCTGGTGAACAGATGGGTCTTTAATGCTTTTTTAAAGGAAGAAAAATCTTCCAGGCCCCTCACGCCTACCGGTAGAGAATTCCACAGCCGCGCTGCGGTAAACCTGAAGGACCGACCACCCATCCGGGACCTCAGAAACTTGGGTACTACCACCAAGTAAGCCGAGGCTGACCGGAGTGGTCTTGGAGGGATGTACCATGAGAAAAGGTCCTGCAGAGGAGACGGGCCTTGTCCGTGTAGAGCCCTAAAAACCAAACACAAAGCTTTGAAGTTCACCCATTGAGAGATTGGCAACCAATGGAGGCCCCTAAGTGCCTTGGCAGAAGAGTCCAGGCGGCGTCGCGAGAGTGCCAGTTTGGCAGCAAAATTCTGTACTCTTAGTTTTCCTAGCAGAGTAACTGGTGCCCCCAGCAGCAGTGCGTTGCAGTAGTCGAGACGACTTAAAATTATGCTCCGCATTACCTCTGGTCTGGCCTGTACCGGGAGCAAGGGTAGAATCTTTCGCAATGATCCAAGTAATGCCATACAAGTGGCCACCGTTTTGTTCACTGATGTGTCCAGCTGTAAGTCGGAACTAAACATTAACCCCAAATTCTGAACCGATTCGGCAGGCAGACTAGTACCTTGGAAATCAGGAGGCCAAAAACCCTGCGGTAGGGGTCTGGGGGTCCGATCCATAGAGCAATGTAGCACCTCGGTTTTCGAGCTGTTAAATTGTAGGGAGTTGTTACCCAGCCATTCTGCCGTGGTGCTCATGCATCGATGGAAGACCTCCTGTGACACCCCGTCCTTACCCTCAAACGAGAAGATAAGTTGGGTGTCATCGGCGTAGTTGGTGACTGTTATGCCAAAAGATTTAATCAGCGTGATCAGGGGACAGAGGTAAAGATTGAAAAGAATGGGGCTGATGGCCGAGCCCTGGGGTACTCCCTGACCAACCCTCCTGATGTTGGATTTAAAGGGTGGCAGGGCAACTACCTGGTGCCTTTGATCGAGATATGACACCAGCCATTCAAGGGCCAAGCCCGACACCCCAGCCTCCGTCAGTCCCCTGACCAGGATTGCATGGCTGACCGTGTCGAACGCGGCCGACATATCGAGCAGCACTAAAAAGGCTGCTCGACCCTGGTCGGCACGCGTTTGAAGGTCATCGAGAACAGTCACCAATGCCGACTCTGTCCCATGTGCCGGTCTAAACCCAAACTGAGCCACATCCAAACAATCAGTAGTCTCAAGAAAGTTGGAGAGAAGTTTTGTGGCCAGTTTCTCTATAATTTTATTCTTACTGTGAAGCGCATAGCTGGGTCGCGCTCACCTGTGCCTGGACATCGAGAGGAGGACTTTGCAAAAAGCTCGCCGCACCCGCTCCGCGGGTGCCGCTTCGCCGCCAAGGAGAGGAGGAGTGGGAGACAAACGCCAGCAGAGGGCTGCAGACCTGCGAGCGTATCAGGGACTCCAATTCCCAGGAGTCCCTGAGAGACCGCTGACCACTTCCGGTCCGCTCTCCCTGCCGGCCCGCCCACCGCCCACCGGAGGGATTCTTAAAGCCCCGCCAGCACAACTTTCATTGGGACACTCTTACTGTGAAGCGCATAGCTGGGTCGCGCTCACCTGTGCCTGGACATCGAGAGGAGGACTTTGCAAAAAGCTCGCCGCCAAGGAGAGGAGGAGTGGGAGACAAACGCCAGCAGAGGGCTGCAGGGCTGCGAGCGTATCAGGGACTTCAATTCCCAGGAGTCCCTGAGAGACCGCTGACCACTTCCGGTCCGCTCTCCCTGCCGGCCCGCCCACCGCCCACCGCCCACCGGAGGGATTCTTAAAGCCCCGCCAGCACAACTTTCATTGGGACACTCTTACTGTGAAGCGCATAGCTGGGTCGCGCTCACCTGTGCCTGGACATCGAGAGGAGGACTTTGCAAAAAGCTCGCTGCCAAGGAGAGGAGGAGTGGGAGACAAACGCCAGCAGAGGGCTGCAGGGCTGCGAGCGTATCAGGGACTCCAATTCCCAGGAGTCCCTGAGAGACCGCTGACCACTTCCGGTCCGCTCTCCCTGCCGGCCGGCCAACAACCCTCAAACCCTGCTATATCTGGGACCACTCCTCCCGCAGCGCGGGACGCAGCCCGGGGCAAAGACCGGGCTAAAAGCGGGCCGTTTGAGGACGTTCGAGGACGGCAGCGGACGGCCCTGGCCCACCCCCCTTATTGCTTCTAAACCTGCTAGTTGTTGTACCATCGTGTAAAGCTAAGGCTAGCTCAACAGAAGCAACTTAGTCAGTAAGTTGTGTGAGGACTCTTATTCCATCGTAAGCACTATGAGCACTAGGATGACACGTAGCAAGGCCTCCAAAGGTGGTTCACAAATCAGTGGTCCCATGGACGACTTCATCACCCGCACAAATATAGCCATCGATGAAGAAATATCCAAACTTCAAACCCGGGTGTCCTTAGAATTGGTAGCCGCACGTAGGTTGTCCGAGGTAATTGCCCTCTCGAAAAAATCATCCCTAGGCCATATAGCCTCTGCTGTCACTCCTGCACGCCCCGTCCGCCCAAATAGTATTACCACTCAGGCTGATTTACACCAGCCCCCGATTACTACCACCCTCACTCCGCCCTTAGAGCAACCACGCACCACAGAAGAGTTAAGTTTCCCTGCACTTCCTCATGCCCAGTCCCCCATCCCTAATCCCCTTGCCCAAGTATTTCCAATTACTTCCCATGTTAGTGGTGCACAACCCAAAAGAAAACGCCAATCGCGCTCAGCCTACTCCCGCAAAAAGGCAAAAGTGGCAGTCTCCCAACATCTCACAATGACTAATGCTCAGGCATGTAATGTTTTACCCGAGGGTCCTTCGAGATCACAGTCAGTATGCCAAAGTATGGGAGAGGGTCTAGTCATTACCACCCCAGAAGTTGAGGGGGCGCAGGCACAGGACCAGGGAAGGAATGATAAGGAATTCATAGACCAAGTCTGGGAAACACTAAAAAAACTTCTCTCACCACTCGACCTAAGACTGTCTAGGATAGAAAACAATCTACTCGAGATGGAGAAGAGCATTATTGCTCTGGCCACTCTCGGCCTGAGAAGTCTTGAAAACCAGGGCCTGTCCTTATCTGACCCACATTTGCCAACTCCTGTTGTGCAAGCTGAGCAGCACCCCCCACCAGTACCTGTTGCTGTAAGGCCTGTTCCTAAGCCGAGGACTGTGGCTGTGGACCAAGTCTCTACAACCGCTAAACCCCAGGCCACCAAACCGCAGATTCCTGCACGGAACTCTAAGCCACAAAAATCAAATTCAAACCAGGTAGCACCCACTAGACCCCATCCTATTGAAACCCAGGGTCCTCGTCCAAAAGAAAATTTTAGAGGAGGTTATATAGACCTTCCTCCAGAGGCCAATGACTATGTGGTCGTGTTGACAGGCGTCCCTGTGCTTGGCACTGACCAATACGAAAACCACTGGTCATTGAAAAATAAAACAATGCACTGGCTTAACGTCAACAGACCGATTCCCAATGGCAAAAGAAGCCGAGTAATGATGGTCCGTAGAATACCCTGGGTGGGCCCAACTAAGAAATCTAAGCAAGGGGACTGTGTAGTTGTAACTTTCGATGACCCACATACGGCACAACATATCTGTTCCTGGCCAACCAACGAAGAATCTTTAGTCATACCAAGGCCGTTATCCCACTTTTATCCTCCACGCCAAGTGCATACTCAAGCGGACAACTGGTCCTTGGTGCAGCATCATCCATGGAACACCCATCCCACGAGGCAAAAGGACACTCTTTTACATTGGAATGGCCTTTCAACCTACAATAGATTTGGAGGCCTGGAGGAGGTCGATTGACTCTCTATGTCCCCCGCTTGCTCACAACTAGAAAAAGCATTGTCTCCACAGGTCACAGACATAGTTGGAAATCAAACCTACGGCCCACCAACTAACCATTGCGGGCTTCTGACTCGCACGCCCCGTGTCATGGAACTGACTAAAATGGCTATTTTAGATTGCATAAGGGTGGAAACGAGGCCAGATAGCCGCTGCCCGATCCCCCCTCCTCCTGTCCAATCTAATTTAATGGAGATCGAACTGCCCGACAGAGCTGCCCCCGCCGCACTTCACCGGATCAAGATTCCCTCAATACCAACTATTCCGGATGAGGATAATCCTCCCTTACCCATTCATGCTCCTAAAAACTCTTCATCTGGTGAATCTTCACTGAAGATCTTAAGCTGGAATGTGGCTGGCCTTGAACGTAACCTTGATAACCCGGAATGGAACACCTTCCTGGCACCCTATGACATTTGTTTGCTACAGGAAACATGGTGCCAGGAACCTAGACATAGAGTGGGGTTTTCGACCTTCTACGTCCCGGCTGTACACCACCAAGGTTCTAAAGGACGCCCGTCTGGCGGTCTTCTTATCTGGATCAACATAGCTCTAGACCTCAGTGTTTCCCAAAGGCCCACTGAATCTTCTGACCTTCAATGGCTCACACTCCATCACAAAGGGGGAAGGAAACTAGAACTATTTAATCTCTATTTAAGGGGCAGCAGGAGCGGAGGATCTCTAACCTCTTTAGGCTTAAGTAACAATCTGGCTGCCTGCGACGCCGACTCTCTCGTCCTGCTGGCAGGCGATTTTAATTGCTGTTTTGAGCCTTTAGCTAAAGAAGATATTCTGGACACTAACGATGAGGATAATAGGAGGGGTATCCCCATCTTGAACCTTGACCCGATTCCTAAATGGACACAAATGGCCATCGATATAAATGCTCTCTGCATGGAGTATAACTTGAGAGCAACAAATGGGCGTTCTAAATCAGATCCCATGGGTGCCCATACATATAATAGGACGGGCCACTCATCCAGAATTGACTTTGTTATGCTCAACTATACCCTCTGGCCATACCACCAAGACATGGAGGTTGTAGAGACCTGTGACAGCGACCATAACCCTCTCGTTTTAACCATTTCTGTTCCCTGGCAAAAGGACTCTCAAGAAACTACCAACCAGATATGGAAAGCCTCACATGAGATCCTCCCCTCAAACTGTGGCAGACGTCTTAAATGGGCAAGAGTCTCAGCAGATGAGGCAAGGATGACACAAGCTGAAACCATCTTATTAGAGGCTGAATCTAAGTTTGACACCACAAATGGCGAGAGCAAGATGTTCTTATCGCTATTTTTAGAGACTGTCTCGGCATTAAGTGGGCTATTCATCATTCCCAAACCCAGCTCCAGAATCGCTTCAAAAGGAGCCCCGAGAGCAAGCGAAAAGTGGTTCACAGCAAATTGCCGAATTGCTAAGGGTGAACTTGTGGCCGCAGTAAAAGGAAAAGACCAAGCTACCATCAGGTCAGCAAGGAAACTTTATAGGAAATCTGTGACTGAGGCCAAGCGGTCATATGATTTCAACTTTTGGCGTGACCTAACGGAGGCGAGCACAAGTAAAGATGCTAAGGGGTTCTGGGACCTGCTAAGATCAAGAGACAAGCCCATTGATCAACAACTGACTTGTAATATCCCTGGCGCTACCTGGTTTGCCCACTTCTTGAAATTGTATTCGGCTCATACAGGGCCTCTTCAATCAGACCCGCTCCCATGGCTCAGTTCCATAGATCTCCCACCAAATGAAGTTCCATTCACCACCGTGGAAGTAGAGAAGGCAATTAGTTGTATTGTTTCCAACAAAGCGGCAGGCCCCGACGGGATCCCGGGCGACCTGATAAAAAATAATCCCCCATTTTGGAGCAGATTAATTGCTGCACTTCTTAATGAGGTTATGTTGGGGGGGTCTTTCCCTGACTCTTGGAGGGGCGCTGAAGTAGTCCCCATTTTCAAGAAAGGTAGCAGGGAAGACCCAGCCAATTACCGCCCCATCAGTTTGTTGGACTCGACGCAAAAGGTAGCGGGGAAAGTGGTATTGGGCAGGATTCTGGAGTGGGTGGATGAAAATCAGATATTGTCTGATTTCCAAGCGGGTTTTAGATCAGGGACAGGCACCGTCGAGCAGACATTCCGCCTTTTAATGCTCTATTGGAAGGTAGTGGTGCTAGGAGGGGGCAGTTTATACTTAGTCTTCATAGACTTAAAAACAGCCTTCGACCTGGTCCCACGAGCATTATTGTGGAAGGTCCTTGATGGGTTAGGTCTACCTCCCTACTTGCTGGCCTTGCTGATAAAATTCCATGACAACAACTTTGCCCAAATCAGATGGGGTGCCCAGGGAGAAAAAACATTGTGTATCCCAGTAGACAGGGGCGTCCGCCAGGGGTGTGTGCTTGCCCCCACTCTGTTCTCGCTCTACGTCAACGGAGTGGTGGAGCACCTTCTTCAACATCCTGCAGATGCACCATCCCTGGCTGGAAGGAAAATCCCGACGCTCCTGTTTGCGGACGACACCCTCCTGATTTCGAAATCACCTGCAGGCATACAGTCACTACTTTCCAGCTTTAAGGCCTTCTGTGACACCAAGGGACTAGCCATAAACATCGGCAAGACCAAATTCCTTGTCCTCAACCCCCCCAAGAAATCTGTTAAACCCCCCACTCTAGACTCTGTCTCATTAGAACGGGTCAAAGAATTTGACTATCTAGGCATACGTCTGTGTGATAGTATGAGCTGGAAGGCCCACCACCAAAAAGTGTTTTTAACCCATAAGAGGGTTGTTGGTGCTCTACTCAAAGAACAGCGTGCTTCCTCCATAAAACCGATTGGGGCACTTCTTGATATTTATAGGGGTAGGGTTGTGAGTGCAGCACTGTATGGCGCAGAACTTTGGGGAACCCAGAGAGTGGACACCTTGGCCCACCTAGAAAATAAATTTCATAAAGATCTGATGAGGCTACCCCAGAGCACCCCCACAATCCCACTCATGCTCGACGCAGGTACTCGCCCAATCTGCGAGCAAGCTAAACTACGCCCTTTATTACTGTGGTCCAGAATTTGGAACGTCCCCGAACTCCACAGCTATGCAGATGCCCTAAAAGACGTATTGTCCTTACCTGGCTGGCACAAGATCGCCTGGCTTAGAGAGGTCAAGAAGGCACTGTACATGCTTGGCCTAGGAGCTGCGTGGGAAAATAAAACCGCACCCCCCAAACAAGAACTGAAGAAGGCTTATTGGTCTTGGGTGGATAACGAGAGACTTGGTAAATCAAACCATCCAAAAACTGTTGCCAATTTCCTGATGGTTAAAGATATCCCCTTCAGAGAACCATATTTGAACTTGATCCACAGTTCACATGATAGGGCATTATATTTTAAATTTAGGGTTGGGGTCTTCCCTTTATGCCAGTTTACCTCTACCTGGAAACCACCCCTGCAAACTGTACCCTACTGCCCATTCTGTGAGCTAAAAACAGAATCCGTTGCACACTTTTTATTTGAGTGTCGAGCCTATTTTGCCCCTAGACGGAGGTGGTTGAAGCCTCTTTGCAGGAGCCTGGGAACTCGTTCACACCAGGAAGCTTTAAGAATACTGCTCTCAGACACAAGACCTCTTTTCGCCATCTGTTTGGCAAAATTCTTAGGCTGGGCCTGGCGCATAAGAACCACTAAAGAACTGACGACCCAATAATGTGTCCCCTTTTTTAAAGTCATGCTTTCCTCGTGTAAAGGATCAGATGTTTTTTAATGGTATAATGAATTGTAAGTTGCTTTGTTTCGATTACTGTTTTCATACTGTGATGTTGTGCTTTTATGATATGTTTTTATATATCGAAATAAAGCTTACTACTACTACTATAATTTTAATAGGGAATGGCAAGAGGGAGATGGGCCTGAAGTTGGCTGGGCATGTGGGGTCCAGATTCTCCTTTTTAAGCAGTGGGGAGACCACCGCCAATTTCCAGCAATCTGGAACCCGTGCTGAAGTGAGAGACTGGCGACAGATGGAAAAAAGTGGGGGAAACAGCTCTTCACGAAAAAGTTTCCAGAATTTGGGTGGAAGAGGATCAGAAGGTGAGCCAGAGGACACCCCGTCAGCCAAAGAGCAGAAGTCCTCAAAAGATGGTAGAGGAAAGTTGCTCAGCTCACCTGATTTAGTACACTCCTTCCTATTCTCAAACGAGATGGAATCGTGCACAGCACGGCCAGTTGACGAGAGAAGATTGTTTAAGATGTTGGCAATCTAATCCTCAAAGGCCTGTGCTAGCGAATCACAGAGAGCTTGAGAGGCCGGGATGACAATTTTTGTACAGCCAGGATGGGCCAGGTCCTTTACGATCTTAAATAAGGCCTGAGATTTATTTACAGCTGCCATCAAAGATTCTTCTAAGAATCTAGCTTTGGCAAGCTTGATCTGGATTTTATAGGACGCCAGTGCTTGTTTGAAGAGGACTCTATGTGATTCCAGGTACTGTTTCCTCCAGGTCCGCTCAGCCTGTTTACATTGGGGCTTGAGCTGCCGAAGTTCTTCCGAGTACCATGGCATAGCAAGATTAGTCCTATCTTTGATTTTTCGCAGCGGGGCCAAAGAGTCCAGAGAAGCTGAGATTCGCTGACAGAGAGTCTCGTAACTTACGTCCACATTCGCTCCCAATACAAAGCCATCTGGCAGCAGAGAAGGCAAGATCGTTTGTTTGAAGAGTCTAGACCATTGTCTCCCCATTCTAGTGCCCCCCACACTCCCTTTCTTTAATGGAGCACTAGTGCACGAGAGGGAGAACTGGACGAGGGCGTGATCCGTCCAACACTGAGGCAGGACGTCACGTATAGCCGTTCGACAAGCGTCAGCAAAAAGTAGATCAACAATATGGCCCTTTGAATGGGTTTTGGAGAGTACCAGTTGTTGTAGCTCAATATTATGACAAGCTTGGACCAGCTCTACATAGGCCGTCTTGGTCGGTCTCTCTGACCAAAGATTGAAATCCCCTAACACCATCAACTTTGTGTGGGAGTGGGAGAGATCTTATATTAAGTCTATGAGCTCAGGTACAGCAGAAAACGAGCTAGCCAGGTGTCTATAACATAGTAGACCCGTGAATAGCACGCCTCCTTGGTCCTTGCTGGAGAAACCCAATGTTTCGCACCCAGCGATTGCACTGATGATAACCTGGGAGACGTCAAGAGTCTGCCTAAAAATTAATCCAGTTCCACCTCCTCTGGCTCCCATCCTGGGATTATGCCTTATTTTGAAGCCAGTGGGACAAGCTGTCCCCAGTTCCACCGAGCTAGTCGGTGTTGTCCAAGTCTCTGTCATGAAGAGTACGTCTAGATGGTAAGAATCGATAAGTAACGCAATTTCTTCACAGTGTTTGATGAGAGATCTCACATTTAACAAGCCACAGGACAAGGCAACTGGGTGCTTACTGGTGGTGATATACTTTCGGTTACTGAGTGAACCGAGATTAAGGCGTAAAAGTTCATCGCGGGAATAAGAGTAAGAAGTTACATCTTGGTTCCGAGAGGCAGAACTTTCGGCGCCCGGCGCGAACGGGCGCAAACGGGCTTACCTCTGGCGCACCTCCGGCGCTCCGCCGGCGCGCCAGCTGCGCGCCTACGCTGCGCGCTTTAGGGGCGTCCATCATATATAGCCGTATACACAAGATTCCAGTAGTGCGATCACTAGCCCCCCAACCAAGATGGCGCCAGCAATTCGGCACTCCCTGGTTCCCTCCCTCACCCAAGATGGAGGCTACCAAAACCGCAGCGCGATGTCCCCAGGAGCCCTAAGGTGCCCTGAAGCACTCAAATTCCCGCAAAGTGCGGAATGAGGTCACAATTATAGTGCGGGTAAGAGTGGTACTAATAACACGCTATGAGAGAGGTAGCGCCTAGCGCCAAGATCGACAGCGCGAGCGCGCAGTAAAGTAGATTAATTTTAAAATAATTAAAACAGCAATGCGGCAATAGATTCTGCAGCGCGCAATGGTCATGTAAGTCTGACCTGTCGATGGGGAAGTTCGGCTTTTATGCACTTCCAGACGCAAGAGTCCTGTAGTGCGATCACTAGCCCCCCAACCAAGATGGCGCCAGCAATTCGGCACTCCTTGGTTTCCTCCCTCACCCAAGATGGCGGCTACCAAAACCGCAGCGCGATGTCCCCAGGAGCCCTAAGGTGCCCTGAGGCGCTCAAATTCCCACAAAGTGCGGAATGAGGTCACAATTATAGTGCGGGTAAGAGTGGTACTAATAACACGCTATGAGAGAGGTAGCGCCTAGCGCCAAGATCGACAACGCGAGCGCGCAGTAAAGTAGATTAATTTTAAAATAATTAAAACAGCAATGCGGCAATAGATTCTGCAGTGCGCAATGGTCATGTAAGTCTGCGATATGCGATAATACACAATAAAATATTATATAAAACTTACCTTGGCTTCCCGCGCTGACTCCCGAGACTGCAGACTTCCGACTCCCGCCGTCCTGGATTTTGAATGCGTCTGACGTGGTCTGGGCTCTC
The DNA here is from genome assembly GCF_964263255.1 of Lissotriton vulgaris. Lineage (NCBI taxonomy): Eukaryota > Metazoa > Chordata > Amphibia > Caudata > Salamandridae > Lissotriton > Lissotriton vulgaris. Next base: position 1,403,875 of record NW_028243230.1, read on the forward strand.
GTCAACAGGAAGGCTGCAGGCAACCTCCCTCCCCTCCACCGCAGCCAGCACCGATTGGTTCGGACGGCTGCCCCAACAGCGTCATTTCTCTCAGTCTGTATGCTGCAGAGAACGGAGAGGAGGAAGCGGAGTACTTAATCGCTGTATCCTATCTACTTTATCATAGAGCATTGCAGTGGCATTCCTAGCTTCAGTTAAATCTGTTTGCATCTGAACAATAACCCTCATTAAATCATCCATGGTGGCCATAATGTCAAAACTCTCAGACCGGGAGTAATATTATTCGTGGGCTCACTATTCTGTCAGGTTGCTTCTTCCTCAGGGTCTGGAGTGATGATATAAGGGGCCCACCTCTCAATACCTCCAACTCTGATTGTAATGATTACACAGAGTATTGAAGTGATTAAGCGGGGGGAAAGGGAATTAGGAAGGGACCAGCTGGGAAGGAGATCTGAAAAGGAAAAGTTACTCGCAAACAAAAATACACGCACTTTCCTTCGCACAAAGACGTAAATTAGGACATCAGATTCTGTCCTTCAATCAGGAACTAGCTTAAGAGCTTTGTGGCTTGCGTTTATTCAGACAATCAGACTCTTAGTTGACCTTTCTTAGATCCGCTATATTGTGGCGATAATACTTCACTTCAGTATCAACTGCTCAAAGGCATAAGCGGCAGAATTTGGTTTAGGTCTTTCTATGACTAGGTTTTCAATCACCTAAACAATCAGTGTCTTATATTTCCTTATTTTATGTGACTTAAAAGTGTTCCCAAAAACATTCATGGAACTACTATAGAACAAGAATCGCACTCGTGAATATGGTAAATGATCTTGAAAATCAAATTGAATGTTCCTAATAAATCACTGGAATGGTTTTAACAAGATTCACAATCTTACCTGTAGAGTGGACCTCTGTCTCCTTTCTCTCACTCTGCTCCTTCACTCGTTTTTCTATCCTTTCTATCTTTCACCTTTCTGCATCTCTGCTCTTTTGTGCCTTATTTCTGCCCATTTTCCCTTTCTCTCCCTCTGCTCCTTCACTCGTTTTTCTACCCTTTCTATCTTTCACTTTTCTGCACCTCTGCTCTTTTGTGCCTTATTTCTGCCCATTTTCCCTTTCGCTCCTTCACTCGTTTTCACTCGTTTTTCTACCCTTTCCATCTTTCACCTTTCTGCCCTTTTCTGAATCTCTGCTCCTTTGTGCCTTATTTCTGCTTATTTTCCCTTTTTTCTTTATCCCTTCTTTCCTCCCTTTACCTTTCCCCGCCGCTGCTGCCCCCACGGCCCCTCCCCCCCCCAGCGTGACCGGCCCAATCCAGCTCCTCTCCCCGCTCCCGCCTCCCAGCTGTCCAGCCCGCCCCGACTCCTACTTAATGGCGGCCACTGGTGCACCGAAGGCGCGTCAAAGGCTAGCACATCTGCGCCCGTCCGCGACCAGCACCAGGAACCCTGGACCTCCGCCCCGCCAACACTACGACCCAGCAGCACTCCACGCACTCAACCCAGGCTGCAACAACAACTGCAAGCTAGCATCACCAGCCGACACCCATGGACCTTTCAGCTGTCACCGCTGCCGGCACACCTGCAGCACCGCCAAGAACACGGATCCAGCACAACCCGCCCCCAAGAACACAACCAAACCGAAGACCCTGCAATGCATCCTCCTCAACGTCCGATCCCTCCACAAACACGCCACAGAAATCTGGGACCTCCTCGACAGCCCCACCCCGGACGTAGCATTCTTCACCAAAACCTGGACCAATGCCACCTCGGGACCGGACATCGCCATCGCCATCCCGCAAGGATACAAGATCTCCAGGAAGGACCACCCCACCCACCCAGGAGGAGGAATCGCCATCGTCCACAAATCCAGCCTCCGCCTGAGCACACTACCTGACGAGTCCACAAAACTGATGGAACACCTTCACTTCAAGATACTGGCCAGCCCCATCGCCGCCCTCCGAGGAACCCTCATCTACCGACCCCCTGGACCCCGCGGGCCCTTCGCCAACTCCATCACGGACATTATCTCCCCGCAGGCCATCGCATCCACCAACTACACCCTGCTGGGAGACCTCAACTTCCACCTCGACAATCAACTGGACCCCAACACCACATGCCTCCTGGACAACCTCCACAACATTGGACTCCGCCAGATCGTGACAGAGCCCACGCACTCAGCAGGACACACCCTCGACCCCCTCTTCACTACAGGAAACTCCATCACCTTCAGCCACACCACCGAACTCCCATGGACCGACTATCGTTGCGTCCACTTCACCTTCAGAACACACACCATCCACAGACACCAGCACCTGCTTCCAGAAAGAAACTGGACCAAAATCACCAACGACCAGTTCACCTCCTCACTCAACAACTCCACCCCAACCATTGCGGAAAACGACGACCCCAACAACGCAGCTCGAACCCTGCATAGATGGATCTCGGACAGCACCAACACCATAGCCCCCCCTCAAGAAAAACAACAATACCCGTGCCAAGAAAGCCAGATGGTTTACCACCGAACTTCGAGAGTCCAGGCGCACATGCCGCCACCTCGAAAAGGCCTGGAGAAACACCAAATCCACAAAAGCCCACAACAACTTCAGAGCCGCCACCAACGCCCACCATCAACTCATCAGAGAAACGAGGAAAAAAGAGATTGAAGACAGAATCTCCACCCACGCACACAACAGCAAGAAACTCTTCAGCATCATCAAGGAGTTCGCCCAACCCACCAGCGAGTCTACTGACATCCCTCCCTCACAAGACCTCTGCGACAAACTCAGCACCTTTTTCCACCACAAAATCAAGAGCATCTACGACAACTTCGACAAAGACAACCAACACACTGAACCCTCACGAACCACCCCGACACCCGGAAACCAGCGATTGATGACTGGACAGCCCTCACCATCGAAGACACACTGAAGACAATGAAGTCAATCCACTCAGGGGCCCCCATGGACCCCTGCCCCCACCACATCTTCAACAGAGCCACCGATACCATCGCACCCATGCTCCACCACACCATCAACCGCTCCCTGGCGACCGACTCCGTCCCCGACGACTGGAAACACGCGGAGGTCAACCCCCTCCTAAAGAAACCCTCAGCGGACCCCACCGACCTCAAAAACTACAGACCCATCTCCCTGCTCCCTTTCCCAGCGAAAGTCATCGAGAAAGCCATCAACAGCCAACTCGCCACATTCATTGAAGAACACAACATCCTCGACTCCTCCCAATCCGGCTTCAGAAAAAACCACAGTACGGAAACCGCCCTCCTCGCCGCAACAGACGACATCCGCATCCAACTGGACAAAGGAGAAACAGTAGCCCTCATCCTCCTAGACCTATCAGCGGCGTTCGACACAGTCTCCCACCGCACCCTAATATGCAGACTCTACGACGCAGGAATCCAGGACAAGGCCCTCGACTGGATCTCCTCCTTCCTCTCCGGCAGGACGCAACGGGTCAGACTCCCCCCTTTCCTCTCAGACCCCACACCTACCACCTGCGGAGTCCCCCAGGGCTCCTCCCTCAGCCCGACGCTCTTCAACGTCTACATGGTTCCACTTGCCCCCATCGTCAGAACCTATGGACTCAACATCGTGTCATACGCAGACGACACCCAGCTCATCCTCTCCCTATCCAATGAGCCCAACACCGCCAGACGCAACTTTCGAGAAGGCATGGAAGCCGTCGCCAAATGGATGAAAAACAGCTGCCTACAACTAAACACCAACAAAACAAAAGTACTCATCATGGGCCCAAACCCCGACGCGTGGAGCGACACCTGGTGGCCCACCGCCCTTGGAAACCCGCCAACCCCCACAGACCACGCACGCAACCTGGGAATCTTCCTGGACTCCGAGCTCAAAATGGACCGCCAGATCAACTCTGTCTCATCTTCCTGCTTCCACACCCTCCGCCTCCTTCGTAAGACATTTAAATGGATCCCCCTCGAACACCGAAAGACAGTCACTCACGCCCTGGTCACCAGCAGACTCTACTACGGCAACGCACTCTACGCCGGAATAAACAAAAGCATCATCCGCAAGCTACAGAACATCCAGAACGCCGCCGCAAGACTGGCCCTCAACCTGCCAAAACACTGCCACATCTCGCAGCACCTGCGCACACTCCACTGGCTCCCCGTCGAGGCGAGAATCACCTTTAAGATGCTCACCCATGCACACAAGGCGGTTTATGCATACCCTGATTTCGGCGTTTTACCGCTTTTTCCTAGATTTAAAGTGACACGCTTACTTTCCCAATTTCACCCCGCCACGACGGAGGCGAAAACTAAGAATATTACGATTGATTCATTTCACCATGGTGAGTGATCCTAAGGCATTTATCTGTGGGTGCCTTAACAGCGCTACTTTACTGCTACATGAGGCAGTCCGTAATATGTATGTCATGATTCTTTTTTTACCGCTTACATTTTTAGATGCAATGAGTGACAGTCCGTTTACACCATAACGATGGAGATGCTATGTGACAAATAATGTGATTGATTCCTTTGAGACCAGCACGCCCTAACACAAGGGTAGGTCTTACATCAAACAACGCTGACGATTTTTTGTCAGGTTGTTGTTCTTGTGGCGATAAATAGTTAATAATTGGCGCCCCTGTCACCATTTTCTATCATGGTTTTTAGATAAGGACTAACATTGGCATAAGTACGGTACGACAACGACAAGGGACACGTCTTTTCAGGCCACCTTTTTGATTCCTCACCAGGTAACTTTATGATAGTCATGGTTCTATCCTCAGTATAACCTCCTTCTCCTTTATGCAGCTTTATTTAAATCAAATGTAGACACTTTGAACGTAACAGGCCTTCCTGTTTAGTTTTACTCTTGGGACTCCTTTTGAGACCGGTTTTAATATACTTTTATTTTGTTTAGGAAACAGCCCCACCCTTCCCTCCCTTCCTCCGTCCACGTCCTGATGAAGACCCGCGTAGTAAGGATCTAATGTCCTACAATCCCAGGGTCGAAACGTAGACTTCTTTCTACAATTTAGAACTCCTATGAAAAGCCAGATGTATACAGTTCAATAGGAGCTTCTATTTGAAATGTTGTTTTGATGTTTGCATATTGTTTTTTGACCCCATGTATGGGGATCTATTAATTTTTATGATGGTAATACAGATTCATACACATGAAAAACTTTGATTAGTGATGTCAAACTATCATTAAATGTGTAACCCCCCCCCCTTTTTCCTAGTACCATCCTCCCCTTTCCCCGTGGGCATATTGAATTTGTGTATATTGTGTGTACATTCTCCTTTGAGTTTCTCTGATCATTGATTGACTTTGGTGCGGTGAAAATAAAAACACCTTGCACTCTAAAGGATTTATTCTTTTTGAATTAATTTAAATTGAACTCTGTGATTTTGGCGAATTCGTTGTGTTTTGTCTGGGACCACCATATGTATACCTACCAATCACCCAGGTCCCACTGACTATATGGGTTTAACCCTACTTTCTATAATACACAAGGCCCTCCACGACACCGGACCAGCATACCTGAACAGCCGGCTCAAATTCCAGGCACTCCCAAAGGACCCTACGATCAGCCCAGCTCTCCTACGCCGTGGTCCCCCGCACCAGAAAGACCAGATCGGGAGGCCGCTCCTTCTCCTTCCTCGCCGCCAAAGCATGGAACGCCCTTACACTCCACCTCAGACAGACAACATCGCTCCCCATCTTCGCAAGAAACCTCAAAACTTGGCTCTTCGACACACCCCCTCCTTGATGGAATGGAACCTGCACCCCCACCCCTAGCGCCTTGAGACCCTTACGGGTGAGTAGTTGCGCTTTAACAAACTCCTGATTGATGGATTGACTCTACTTCTGAATCTGGGTTAGTGACAGGTAATCCCCCCCAAAAATTAGCCTCACCGGGAGCCCATCAAGAAGAGAAGTCTCTGCAGATTCTAAACTCCTCCTGCAGCTCAGTGAGCGTTGTAGCAGATTTTAGGCACCCAGAACTCTCCACCGATCAAAAGAACAAAGCTGGCCTTGCAGAGAAACGGAGCCCCAAAGATCCTCTTCCTCCTTCACCAAAAGAAGCTGAATAGTGAGCACGGGGAACTGGACGCGGCCGCTGACATCGTAGGCAGGCCCCGTGCCAAACCTCACGCATCTCGCATAAGGCGCCAAACCTCACGCATCTCGCATAAGGTGCCAATCCTCACGCATCTCGCGTGAGGTGCCAAACCTCACGCATCTCGCGTGAGTTGCCGAACCACATGCATCTCGCGTGAGGTGCCAAACCTCAAGCATCTTGCGTGAGGTGCCAAACCTCACGCATCTCGGGTGAGGTGCCAAACCTCACGTATCTCGGGTGAGGTGCCAAACCTCACGCATCTCGGGTGAGGTGCCAAACCTCACGCATCTCGGGTGAGGTGCCAAGCCTCACGCATCTTGGGTGAGGTGCCAAACCTTACGCATCTCGCGTGAGGTGCCAACCCTCACGCATCTCCGGTGAGGTGCCAAACCTCACGCATCTCGCGTGAGGTACCAAACCTCACGCATCTCGGGTGAGGTGCCAAACCTCACGCATCTTGGGTGAGGTGCCAAACCTCACGCATCTCGGGTGAGGTGCCAAACCTTACGCATCTCGGGTGAGGTGCCAAACCTAACGCATCTCGGGTGAGGTGCCAAACGTCACGCATCTCGCGTGAGGTGCCAAACGTCACGCATCTCGCATGAGGTGCCAAACCTCACGCATCTCGGGTGAGGTGCCAAACCTCACGCATCTCGCGTGAGATACCGAATCTCATGCATATTGCGTGAGATACCGAATCGCACGCATCTCGCGTGAGGTGCCAAACCTCACGCATCTCGTGAGTGTCTGGCGCGGTGGTAAATGTCCTCCCATTCTTTGTTGCGCAGAGTCCGCCCCAGTTCCCTCTTCGATCTAGCCCGTCCTGAATTATAAACGCGCGAGTATCTGTCCAAGAGGAGCCGATATATGTCTGAAATGAGTCGCTTATCTGTGGTGCGCGAGGGAAGCCAGTATTCATATTTACTGAGCTTGCGTGTAGCGTCTCCACGGATCTGGGGTTGAAGCGCCCAATGTCGGACCTGTAGATACCTAAGGTGTTCAGCCTCTGCGAGGTCATAGGTCTTCCGGAATTCCTCAAAAGGCGTCACTCCCGCACCTGAATACATGTGAAAGAGGCATCGGCATCCTGCTGGGCGCCACCGTGCAAAGGCCTGGACATCCTTACCCAGGCCGAAGTCAGGGTTCTCTAACAGGGGTGTGAGGGGAGACGGGAAGGTCGTCAGGTCGTGTAAGACGCATGTTCGATCCCATACCTCTAGCGGTACCCTCGTGACGAAGGAGGCGTATAGGTTAGGGGGCCGGTGTTGTTGCTGTAGGAAAGGCACCTCCTGGAGTGGACGGCCCGCTTGTTCCTGGAACAACCAATGGCGCTCCGATTCCCATTTGCTCCATTCCACTAGGGTTCTGAGTTGGGTCACCCGCGCATGCGCATTTCTCCCGAGAAATGCGCATGCGCGGGCGGCCGCGAATGCGCATTGGTATCTATGATGGGACGCTATTCCAATAGGGAGCCACGGACGAGCCCCGGACACGGTAACTGCTTTCAACTTGTTTATTTAGGGTATTTTGCTTAAATAATGTATGTAGGGGAGGGCGGGAGGGAGGCGGGTGGCGGCCGACTCGGCTACGCACACGGAGTGGGCGTAGTGTTGCCGGCTACGCTGTCTACGCAAAATGCGTAGGAGGCAACACTACGCCTACTCCGTGGGCGTAGCCGATTCGGACGCCCAGGGTTAATTTTAATGCCCAGATGTATTTGCTGTGCTAGTCCGACCCTAGCTGTTCCACGTATTCCGAGTGAATTTATCAATAAATAGCACATGACTCAACCCCTAGTGGCTCCAATTGCCCTGTTGGTCCAGTGTCACTCCGAACTGAGGGAGTTCTTGCTGGGTCGGAGGTGCACTCACACGGAGCTGTTTACATAAAGTGCTCACCGTGCAAACCGTAGCAGCCCTCTCAATTGACTCCAGTGACACCAATTAAACTTATTTTAATTAATGTTTAACCTATCGCAGATACTGTTTTTAACACTCCGTCGATCGTCAACCCCTCCTTATCCTCTCACTCCCAAATATACAATTTGGCACCAGCATGACTGAGCTAAACTGTGTGAATCAGGCGAGTGACGAAGGTGCTGGTGCTGACAAGTTCGTGTCTAGTCAGAGGCCAGTCACTCCTCTGATGTCCCTACTTGTTCGGTGTGCAGGGGAACGCCAGTTCTCTTGTGTCAGTGAATTAACGAGACACGCGTTTGTGCCTGCTTTATGGCACTATGACTATGAGAGATGGAAACAAACATACAAACTACTGCCACAAACGGATGAGAGAAACTCGCACTTTATTTACTCGGAACTTTTATACAGAATGCAAAGCATGACTGTATTTTCGGCTGAATTGGGTTACATGTTACAACTCATTTACACACAGTCATAGAGGCCCTTATTTAAGGCAACCCAAGGAACGTGCCAACAATGTACAGTCTTCAGAGTTTATTCGATGTTATATTGTTTTCATTTTTTATTATTATGTATGCACATGCACAATGGCACTCACCACATGGGAAGGAAGTCGGAACGGGAAACCAAGAATCAGGCGTGAGCGCTCTCACTGCACAGGACCATCTCTTCCCAGAGCAAGGGCAGGTGGCACGCGACATCGCAGTCCCACCTGCCCCATCACAGTCAGGCACGGGTTGCCAAACCCAGCCGCAAGAAGAGCTCAGAACATCCATAGAAGCACCAAGCACCTGCACGCCACTGCCAACGGACCCGAGCCGGCGCACAAGGAGGCATGCATGAGCTGAGCATCCCGGGTGACAGGGTAAAGGAGTCCCGGCGCGTGGCGCAACACAAACCACCTCAACCCCCAGACTAGAGAGCTTCTTCTTCACCCCTCTGAAACCCGCCTCCTTAACGAAATCCCCCTCACTCCGAAGCCGGCAGAGACAGGCAACATTTAAATACTTAAATATAATTTACATGCGATATGTATGTATGTATGTATGTATGTATGTATGTATAGGCGTTCTTTTATAGCACTATAACTGTCACCCGACGGGCATCCTGGCGCTTAGACTGTTATGACACAATACATGATGTTTCCAGCTTCCAATCTATTTACATTGTTCTGGGGAACAGATGGGTCTTTAATGCTTTTTTAAAGGAAGAAAAATCTTCCAGGCCCCTCAGGCCTACCGGTAGAGAATTCCACAGCCGCGCTGCGGTAAACCTGAAGGACCGCCCACCCATCCGGGACCTCAGAAACTTGGGTACTACCACCAAGTAAGCCGAGGCTGACCGGAGTGGTCTTGGAGGGATGTACCATGAGAAAAGGTCCTGCAGAGGAGACGGGCCATGTCCGTGTAGAGCCCTAAAAACCAAACACAAAGCTTTGAAGTTCACCCATTGAGAGATTGGCAACCAATGGAGGTCCCTAAGTACCTTGGCAGAAGAGTCCAGGCGGCGTCTCGAGAGTGCCAGTTTGGCAGCAAAATTCTGTACTCTGAGTTTTCCTAGCAGAGTAACTGGTGACTCCAGCAGCAGTGTGTTGCAGTAGTCGAGACGACTTAAAATTATGCTCCACATTACCTCTGGTCTGGCCTGTACCGGGAGCAAGGGTAGAATCTTTCGCAATGATCCAAGTAATGCCATACAAGTGGCCACCGTTTTGTTCACTGATGTGTCCAGCTGTAAGTCGGAACTAAACATTAACCCCAAATTCTGAACCGATTGGGCAGGCATAGTACCTTAGAAATCAGGAGGCCAAAAACCCTGCGGTAGGGGTCTGGGGGTCCGATCCATAGAGCAATGTAGCACCTCGGTTTTCGAGCTGTTAAATTGTAGGGAGTTGTTACCCAGCCATTCTGCCGTGGTGCTCATGCATCGATGGAAGACCTCCTGTGACACCCCGTCCTTACCCTCAAACGAGAAGATAAGTTGGGTGTCATCGGCGTAGTTGGTGACTGTTATGCCAAAAGATTTAATCAGCGTGATCAGGGGACGGAGGTAAAGATTGAAAAGAATGGGGCTGATGGCCGAGCCCTGGGGTACTCCCTGACCAACCCTCCTGATGTTGGATTTAAAGGGTGGCAGGGCAACTACCTGGTGACTTTGATCGAGATATGACACCAGCCATTCAAGGGCCAAGCCCGACACCCCAGCCTCCGTCAGTCCCCTGACCAGGATTGCATGGCTGACCGTGTCGAACGCGGCCGACATATCGAGCAGCACTAAAAAGGCTGCTCGACCCTGGTCGGCACGCGTTTGAAGGTCATCGAGAACAGTCACCAATGCCGACTCTGTCCCATGTGCCGGTCTAAACCCAAACTGAGCCACATCCAAACAATCAGTAGTCTCAAGAAAGTTGGAGAGATGTTTTGTGGCCAGTTTCTCTATAATTTTAATAGGGAATGGCAAGAGGGAGATGGGCCTAAAGTTGGCTGGGCATGTGGGGTCCAGATTCTCCTTTTTAAGCAGTGGGGAGACCACCGCCAATTTCCAGCAATCTGGAACCCGTGCTGAAGTGAGAGACTGGCGACAGATGGAAAAAAGTGGGGGAAACAGCTCTTCACGAAAAAGTTTCCAGAATTTGGGTGGAAGAGGATCAGAAGGTGAGCCAGAGGACACCCCGTCAGCCAAAGAGCAGAAGTCCTCAAAAGATGGTAGAGGAAAGTTGCTCAGCTCACCTGATTTAGTACACTCCTTCCTATTCTCAAACGAGATGGAATCGTGCACAGCACGGCCAGTTGACGAGAGAAGATTGTTTAAGATGTTGGCAATCTAATCCTCAAAGGCCTGTGCTAGCGAATCACAGAGAGCTTGAGAGGCCGGGATGACAATTTTTGTACAGCCAGGATGGGCCAGGTCCTTTACGATCTTAAATAAGGCCTGAGATTTATTTACAGCTGCCATCAAAGATTCTTCTAAGAATCTAGCTTTGGCAAGCTTGATCTGGATTTTATAGGATGCCAGTGCTTGTTTGAAGAGGACTCTATGTGATTCCAGGTACTGTTTCCTCCAGGTCCGCTCAGCCTGTTTACATTGGGGCTTGAGCTGCCGAAGTTCTTCCGAGTACCATGGCATAGCAAGATTAGTCCTATCTTTGATTTTTCGCAGCGGGGCCAAAGAGTCCAGAGAAGCTGAGATTCGCTGACAGAGAGTCTCGTAACTTACGTCCACATTCGCTCCCAATACAAAGCCATCTGGCAGCAGAGAGGGCAAGATCGTTTGTTTGAGGAGTCTAGACCATTGTCTCCCCATTCTAATGCCCCCCACACTCCCTTTCTTTAATGGAGCACTAGTGCACGAGAGGGAGAACTGGACGAGGGCGTGATCCGTCCAACACTGAGGCAGGACGTCACGTATAGCCGTTCGACAAGCGTCAGCAAAAAGTAGATCAAGAATATGGCCCTTTGAATGGGTTTTGGAGAGTACCAGTTGTTGTAGCTCAATATTATGACAAGCTTGGACCAGCTCTACATAGGCCGTCTTGGTCGGTCTCTCTGACCAAAGATTGAAATCCTCTAACACCATCAACTTTGTGTGGGAGTGGGAGAGATCTTATATTAAGTCTATGAGCTCAGGTACAGCAGAAAACGAGCTAGCCGGGGGTCTATAACATAGTAGACCCGTGAATAGCACGCCTCCTTGGTCCTTGCTGGAGAAACCCAATGTTTCGCACCCAGCGATTGCCTTGATGATAAGCTGGGAGACGTCAAGAGTCTGCCTAAAAATTAATCCAGTTCCACCTCCTCTGGCTCCCATCCTGGGATTATGCCTTATTTTGAAGCCAGTGGGACAAGCTGTCCCCAGTTCCACCGAGCTAGTCGGTGTTGTCCAAGTCTCTGTCATGAAGAGTACGTCTAGATGGTAAGAATCGATAAGTAACGCAATTTCTTCACAGCGTTTGATGAGAGATCTCACATTTAACAATCCACAGGACAAGGCAACTGGGTGCTTACTGGTGGTGATATACTTTCGGTTACTGAGTGAACCGAGATTAAGGTGTAAAAGTTCATCGCGGGAATAAGAGTAAGAAGTTACATCTTGGTTCCGAGAGGCAGAACTTTCGGCGCCCGGCTCAAACGGGCGCAAACGGGCTTACCTCTGGCGCACCTCCGGCGCTCCGCCGGCACGCCTACGCTGCGCGCTTTAGGGGCGTCCATCATATATAGCCGTATACGCAAGATTCCAGTAGTGCGATCACTAGCCCCCCAACCAAGATATTTACAACAAGGGGTGGTGAGGGACAGAGTCTCTGAATTAAGCAGAAAGCTCTCACCCAGTCAAGAGATCAGGGCTAGATCCAACACCGTTTTTTAGCTCACTGCACCATCCCAGTTTCAGAACCTGGCTGTATGCAAATTAGTCTGTTCCTGTCCCAGTGCATGATGGGAACAGGGCAAACCAAACTACAAAAGCCAATTCTTACACTGGGAAGGAAACAAGCTCCCGGGGACCAGTTTCTGGCATTACAGCCGTCTTCGGCCCGGTTTGCTTGAATCCTGATGGTGCAATGAGCAAGGGTCTCACATCTGAGAATACCCTTCCACGCTTAGGGTGGACAAAAATATTTACAACAAGGGGTGGTGAGGGACAGAGTCTCTGAATTAAGCAGAAAGCTCTCACCCAGTCAAGAGATCAGGGCTAGATCCAACACCGTTTTTTAGTTCACTGCACCATCCCAGTTTCAGAACCTGGCTGTATGCAAATTAGTCTGTTCCTGTCCCAGTGCATGATGGGAACAGGGCAAACCAAACTACAAAAGCAAATTCTTACACTGGGAAGGAAACAAGCTCCCGGGGACCGGTTTCTGGCATTACAGCCGTCTTCGGCCCGGTTTGCTTGAATCCTGATGGTGCAATGAGCAAGGGTCTCACATCTGAGAATACCCTTCCACGCTTAGGGTGGACAAAAATATTTACACCAAGGGGTGGTGAGGGACAGAGTCTCCGAATTAAGCAGAAAGCTCTCACCCAGTCAAGAGATCAGGGCTAGATCCAACACCGTTTTTTAGCTCACTGCACCATCCCAGTTTCAGAACCTGGCTGTATGCAAATTAGTCTGTTCCTGTCCCAGTGCATGATGGGAACAGGGCAAACCAAACTACAAAAGCCAATTCTTACACTGGGAAGGAAACAAGCTCCCGGGGACCGGTTTCTGGCATTACAGCCGTCTTCGGCCCGGTTTGCTTGAATCCTGATGGTGCAATGAGCAAGGGTCTCACATCTGAGAATACCCTTCAACGCTTAGGGTGGACAAAAATATTTACAACAAGGGGTGGTGAGGGACAGAGTCTCTGAATTAAGCAGAAAGCTCTCACCCAGTCAAGAGATCAGGGCTAGATCCAACACCGTTTTTTAGCTCACTGCACCATCCCAGTTTCAGAACCTGGCTGTATGCAACTTAGTCTGTTCCTGTCCCAGTGCATGATGGGAACAGGGCAAACCAAACTACAAAAGCCAATTCTTACACTGGGAAGGAAACAAGCTCCCGGGGACCGGTTTCTGGCATTACAGCCGTCTTCGGCCCGGTTTGCTTGAATCCTGATGGTGCAATGAGCAAGGGTCTCACATCTGAGAATACCCTTCCACGCTTAGGGTGGACAAAAATATTTACAAGGGGTGGTGAGGGACAGAGTCTCTGAATTAAGCAGAAAGCTCTCACCCAGTCAAGAGATCAGGGCTAGATCCAACACCGTTTTTTAGCTCACTGCACCATCCCAGTTTCAGAACCTGGCTGTATGCAAATTAGTCTGTTCCTGTCCCAGTGCATGATGGGAACAGGGCAAACCAAACTACAAAAGCCAATTCTTACACTGGGAAGGAAACAAGCTCCCGGGGACCGGTTTCTGGCATTACAGCCGTCTTCGGCCCGGTTTGCTTGAATCCTGATGGTGCAATGAGCAAGGGTCTCACATCTGAGAATACCCTTCCACGCTTAGGGTGGAGAAAAATATTTACAACAAGGGGTGGTGAGGGACAGAGTCTCTGAATTAAGCAGAAAGCTCTCACCCAGTCAAGAGATCAGGGCTAGATCCAACACCGTTTTTTAGCTCACTGCACCATCCCAGTTTCAGAACCTGGCTGTATGCAAATTAGTCTGTTCCTGTCCCAGTGCATGATGGGAAAAGGGCAAACCAAACTACAAAAGCCAATTCTTACACTGGGAAGGAAACAAGCTCCCGGGGACCGGTTTCTGGCATTACAGCCGTCTTCTGCCCGGTTTGCTTGAATCCTGATGGTGCAATGAGCAAGGGTCTCACATCTGAGAATACCCTTCCACGCTTAGGGTGGACAAAAATATTTACAACAAGGGGTGGTGAGGGACAGAGTCTCTGAATTAAGCAGAAAGCTCTCACCCAGTCAAGAGATCAGGGCTAGATCCAACACCGTTTTTTAGCTCACTGCACCATCCCAGTTTCAGAACCTGGCTGTATGCAAATTAGTCTGTTCCTGTCCCAGTGCATGATGGGAACAGGGCAAACCAAACTACAAAAGCCAATTCTTACACTGGGAAGGAAACAAGCTCTGATTTGCATATAGCCAGGTTCTGAGCTGGGATGGTGCAGTGAGATAAATAACGGTGATGGATCAAGCCCTGATTTTTGGACTGGGTAAGAGTGGTCTGCTTAATTCAGACACTCTGTTCATCACCACCCCCTTTTCTGAATCGTTTTTGGCCACTATAGGTGTGGCAGGGTATACTCAGACATGAGTCCCTTTCTCACTGCACCATCAGGATTCAAGCAAGCCGGGCCAAAGAAGGCTGAAATGCCAGAAACCGGTCCCCGGTAGCTTGTCTCCTTTCTGGTGAAGAATTGGCTTGGTAGTTTAGTCTGCCCTGTTCCCATGATGCACTGGGCCAGGGACAGACTGATTTGCATATAGCCAGGTTCTGAGCTGGGATGGTGCAGTGAGATAAATAACGGTGATGGATCAAGCCCTGATCTTTGGACTGGGTAAGAGTGGTCTGCTTAATTCAGACACTCTGTTCATCACCACCCCCTTTTCTGAATCGTTTTTGGCCACTATAGGTGTGGCAGGGTATACTCAGACATGAGTCCCTTTCTCACTGCACCATCAGGATTCAAGCAAGCCGGGCCGAAAAAGGCTGAAATGCCAGAAACCGGTCCCGGGTAGCTTGTCTCCTTTCTGGTGAAGAATTGGCTTGGTAGTTTAGTCTGCCCTGTTCCCATGATGCACTGGGCCAGGGACAGACTGATTTGCATATAGCCAGGTTCTGAGCTGGGATGGTGCAGTGAGATAAATAACGGTGATGGATCAAGCCCTGATCTTTGGACTGGGTAAGAGTGGTCTGCTTAATTCAGACACTCTGTTCATCACCACCCCCTTTTCTGAATCGTTTTTGGCCACTATAGGTGTGGCAGGGTATACTCAGACATGAGTCCCTTTCTCACTGCACCATCAGGATTCAAGCAAGCCGGACCGAAGAAGGCTGAAATGCCAGAAACCGGTCCCCGGTAGCTTGTCTCCTTTCTGGTGAAGAATTGGCTTGGTAGTTTAGTCTGCCCTGTTCCCATGATGCACTGGGCCAGGGACAGACTGATTTGCATATAGCCAGGTTCTGAGCTGGGATGGTGCAGTGAGATAAATAACGGTGATGGATCAAGCCCTGATCTTTGGACTGGGTAAGAGTGGTCTGCTTAATTCAGACACTCTGTTCATCACCACCCCCTTTTCTGAATCGTTTTTGGCCACTATAGGTGTGGCAGGGTATACTCAGACATGAGTCCCTTTCTCACTGCACCATCAGGATTCAAGCAAGCCGGGCCGAAGAAGGCTGAAATGCCAGAAACCGGTCCCCGGTAGCTTGTCTCCTTTCTGGTGAAGAATTGGCTTGATAGTTTAGTCTGCCCTGTTCCCATGATGCACTGGGCCAGGGACAGACTGATTTGCATATAGCCAGGTTCTGAGCTGGGATGGTGCAGTGAGATAAATAACGGTGATGGATCAAGCCCTGATCTTTGGACTGGGTAAGAGTGGTCTGCTTAATTCAGACACTCTGTTTATCACCACCCCCTTTTCTGAATCGTTTTTGGCCACTATAGGTGTGGCAGGGTATACTCAGACATGAGTCCCTTTCTCACTGCACCATCAGGATTCAAGCAAGCCGGGCCGAAGAAGGCTGAAATGCCAGAAACCGGTCCCCGGTAGCTTGTCTCCTTTCTGGTGAAGAATTGGCTTGGTAGTTTAGTCTGCCCTGTTCCCATGATGCACTGGGCCAGGGACAGACTGATTTGCATATAGCCAGGTTCTGAGCTGGGATGGTGCAGTGAGATAAATAACAGTGATGGATCAAGGCCTGATCTTTGGACTGGGTAAGAGTGGTCTGCTTAATTCAGACACACTGTTCATCACCACCCCCTTTTCTGAATCGTTTTTGGCCACTATAGGTGTGGCAGGGTATACTCAGACATGAGTCCCTTTCTCACTGCACCATCAGGATTCAAGCAAGCCGGGCCGAAGAAGGCTGAAATGCCAGAAACCGGTCCCCGGTAGCTTGTCTCCTTTCTGGTGAAGAATTGGCTTGGTAGTTTAGTCTGCCCTGTTCCCATGATGCACTGGGCCAGGGACAGACTGATTTGCATATAGCCAGGTTCTGAGCTGGGATGGTGCAGTGAGATAAATAACGGTGATGGATCAAGCCCTGATCTTTGGACTGGGTAAGAGTGGTCTGCTTAATTCAGACACTCTGTTCATCACCACCCCCTTTTCTGAATCGTTTTTGGCCACTATAGGTGTGGCAGGGTATACTCAGACATGAGTCCCTTTCTCACTGCACCATCAGGATTCAAGCAAGCCGGGCCGAAGAAGGCTGAAATGCCAGAAACCGGTCCCCGGTAGCTTGTCTCCTTTCTGGTGAAGAATTGGCTTGGTAGTTTAGTCTGCCCTGTTCCCATGATTCACTGGGCCAGGGACAGACTGATTTGCATATAGCCAGGTTCTGAGCTGGGATGGTGCAGTGAGATAAATAACGGTGATGGATCAAGCCCTGATCTTTGGACTGGGTAAGAGTGGTCTGCTTAATTCAGACACTCTGTTCATCACCACCCCCTTTTCTGAATCCCCAACCAAGATGGCGCCAGCAATTCGGCACTCCCTGGTTCCCTCCCTCACCCAAGATGGCGGCTACCAAAACCGCAGCGCGATGTCCCCAGGAGCCCTAAGGTGCCCTGAAGCGCTCAAATTCCCGCAAAGTGCGGAATGAGGTCACAATTATAGTGCGGGTAAGAGTGGTACTAATAACACGCTATGAGAGAGGTAGCGCCTAGCGCCAAGATCGACAACGCGAGCGCGCAGTAAAGTAGATTAATTTTAAAATAATTAAAACAGCAATGCGGCAATAGATTCTGCAGCACGCAATGGTCATGTAAGTCTGCGATATGCGATAATACATAATAAAATATTATATAAAACTTGCCTTGGCTTCCCGCGCTGACTCCCGAGACTGCAGACTTCCGACTCCCGCCGTCCTGGATTTTGAATGCGTCTGACGTGGTCTGGGCTCTCGTCAACAGGAAGGCTGCAGGCAACCTCCCTCCCCTCCACCGCAGCCAGCACCGATTGGTTCGGACGGCTGCCCCAACAGCGTCATTTCTCTCAGTCTGTATGCTGCAGAGAACGGAGAGGAGGAAGCAAAGTACTTAATCGCTGTATCCTATCTACTTTATCAGAGAGCATTGCAGTGGCATTCCTAGCTTCAGTTAAATCTGTTTGCATCTGAACAATAACCCTCATTAAATCATCCATGGTGGCCATAATGTCAAAACTCTCAGACCGGGAGGAATATTATTCGTGGGCTCACTATTCTGTCAGGTTGCTTCTTCCTTGGGGTCTGGAGTGATGATATAAGGGGCCCACCTCTCAATACCTCCAACTCTGATTGTAATGATTACACAGAGTATTGAAGTGATTAAGCGGGGGGAAAGGGAATTAGGAAGGGACAAGCTGGGAAGGAGATCTGAAAAGGAAAAGTTACTCGCAAACAAAAATACACGCACTTTCCTTTGCACAAAGACGTAAATTAGGACATCAGATTCTGTCCTTCAATCAGGAACTAGCTTAAGAGCTTTGTGGCTTGCGTTTATTCAGACAATCAGACTCTTAGTTGACCTTTCTTAGATCCGCTATATTGTGGCGATAATACTTCACTTCAGTATCAACTGCTCAAAGGCATAAGCGGCAGAATTTGGTTTAGGTCTTTCTATGACTAGGTTTTCAATCACCTAAACAATCAGTGTCTTATATTTCCTTATTTTATGTGACTTAAAAGTGTTCCCAAAAACATTCATGGAACTACTATAGAACAAGAATCGCACTCGTGAATATGGTAAATGATCTTGAAAATCGAATTGAATGTTCCTAATAAATCACTGAAATGGTTTTAACAAGATTAGCAATCTTACCTGTAGAGTGGACCTCTGTCTCCTTTCTCTCACTCTGCTCCTTCACTCGTTTTTCTATCCTTTCTATCTTTCACCTTTCTGCATCTCTGCTCTTTTGTGCCTTATTTCTGCCCATTTTCCCTTTCTCTCCCTCTGCTCCTTCACTCGTTTTTCTACCCTTTCTATCTTTCACTTTTCTGCACCTCTGCTCTTTTGTGCCTTATTTCTGCCCATTTTCCCTTTCGCTCCTTCACTCGTTTTCACTCGTTTTTCTAGCCTTTCCATCTTTCACCTTTCTGCCCTTTTCTGCATCTCTGCTCTTTTGTGCCTTATTTCTGCTTATTTTCCCTTTCTTCTTTATCCCTTCTTTCCTCCCTTTACCTTTCCCCGCAGCTGCTGCCCCCGCGGCCCCTCCCCCCCCAGTGTGACCGGCCCAATCCAGCTCCTCTCCCCGCTCCCGCCTCCCAGCTGTCCAGCCCTCCCCGACCCCTACTTAATGGCGGCCACTGGTGCACCCAAGGCGCGTCAAAGGCTAGCACATCTGCGCCCGTCCGCGACCAGCACCAGGAACCCTGGCCCTCCGCCCCGCCAACACTACGACCCAGCAGCACTCCACGCACTCAACCCAGGCTGCAACAACAACTGCAAGCTAGCATCACCAGCCGACACCCATGGACCTTTCAGCTGTCACCGCTGCCGGCACACCTGCAGCACCGCCAAGAACACGGATCCAGCACAACCCGCCCCCAAGAACACAACTGAACCGAAGACCCTGCAATGCATCCTCCTCAACGTCCAATCCCTCCACAAACACGCCACAGAAATCTGGGACCTCCTCGACAGCACCACCCCGGACGTAGCATTCTTCACCGAAACCTGGACCAATGCCACCTCGGGACCGGACATCGCCATCGCCATCCCGCAAGGATACAAGATCTCCAGGAAGGACCACCCCACCCACCCAGGAGGAGGAATCGCCATCGTCCACAAATCCAGCCTCCGCCTGAGCACACTACCTGACGAGTCCACAAAACTGATGGAACACCTTCACTTCAAGATACTGGCCAGCCCCATCGCCGCCCTCCGAGGAACCCTCATCTACCGACCCCCTGGACCCCGCGGACCCTTCGCCAACTCCATCACGGACATTATCTCCCCGCAGGCCATCGCATCCACCAACTACACCCTGCTGGGAGACCTCAACTTCCACCTCGACAATCAACTGGACCCCAACACCACATGCCTCCTGGACAACCTCCACAACATTGGACTCCGCCAGATCATGACAGAGCCCACACACTCAGCAGGACACACCCTCGACCCCCTCTTCACTACAGGAAACTCCATCACCTTCAGCCACACCACCGAACTCCCATGGACCGACTATCGTTGCGTCCACTTCACCTTCAGAACACACACCATCCACAGACACCAGCAACTGCTTCCAGAAAGAAACTGGACCAAAATCACCAACGACCAGCTCACCTCCTCACTCAACAACTCCACCCCAACCATTGCGGAAAACGACGACCCCAACAACGCAGCTCGAACCCTGCATAGATGGATCTCGGACAGCACCAACACCATAGCCCCCCCTCAAGAAAAACAACAATACCCGTGCCAAGAAAGCCAGATGGTTTACCACCGAACTTCGAGAGTCCAGGCGCACATGCCGCCACCTCGAAAAGGCCTGGAGAAACACCAAATCCACAGAAGCCCACAAAAACTTCAGAGCCGCCACCAACGCCCACCATCAACTCATCAGAGAAACGAGGAAAAAAGAGATTGAAGACAGAATCTCCACCCACGCACACAACAGCAAGAAACTCTTCAGCATCATCAAGGAGTTCGCCCAACCCACCAGCGAGTCTACTGACATCCCTCCCTCACACGACCTCTGCGACAAACTCAGCACCTTTTTCCACCACAAAATCAAGAGCATCTACGACAACTTCGACAAAGACAACCAACACACTGAACCCTCACGAACCACCCCCGACACCCGGAAACCAGCGATTGATGACTGGACAGCCCTCACCATCGAAGACACACTGAAGACAATGAAGTCAATCCACTCAGGGGCCCCCACGGACCCCTGCCCCCACCACATCTTCAACAGAGCCACCGATACCATCGCACCCATGCTCCACCACACCATCAACCGCTCCCTGGCGACCGACTCCGTCCCCGACGACTGGAAACACGCGGAGGTCAACCCCCTCCTAAAGAAACCCTCAGCGGGCCCCACCGACCTCAAAAACTACGGACCCATCTCCCTGCTCCCTTTCCCAGCGAAAGTCATCGAGAAAGCCATCAACAGCCAACTCGCCACATTCATTGAAGAACACAACATCCTCGACTCCTCCCAATCCGGCTTCAGAAAAAACCACAGTACGGAAACCGCCCTCCTCGCCGCAACAGACGACATCCGCACCCAACTGGACAAAGGAGAAACAGTAGCCCTCATCCTCCTAGACCTATCAGCGGCGTTCGACACAGTCTCCCACCGCACCCTAATACGCAGACTCTACGACGCAGGAATCCAGGACAAGGCCCTCGACTGGATCTGCTCCTTCCTCTCCGGCAGGACGCAACGCGTCAGACTCCCCCCTTTCCTCTCAGACCCCACACCTACCACCTGCGGAGTCCCCCAGGGCTCCTCCCTCAGCCCGACGCTCTTCAACGTCTACATGGCTCCACTTGCCCCCATCGTCAGAACCTATGGACTCAACATCGTGTCATACGCAGACGACACCCAGCTCATCCTCTCCCTATCCAACGAGCCCAACACCGCCAGACGCAACTTTCGAGAAGGCATGGAAGCCGTCGCCAACTGGATGAAAAACAGCTGCCTACAACTAAACACCAACAAAACAAAAGTACTCATCATGGGCCTAAACCCCGACGCGTGGAGCGACACCTGGTGGCCCACCGCCCTTGGAAACCCGCCAACCCCCACAGACCACGCACGCAACCTGGGAATCATCCTGGACTCCGAGCTCAAAATGGACCGCCAGATCAACTCTGTCTCATCTTCCTGCTTCCACACCCTCCGCCTCCTTCGTAAGACCTTCAAATGGATCCCCCTCGAACACCGAAAGACAGTCACTCACGCCCTGGTCACCAGCAGACTCTACTACGGCAACGCACTCTACGCCGGAATAAACAAAAACATCATCCGCAAGCTACAGAATATCCAGAACGCCGCTGCAAGACTGGCCCTCAACCTGCCAAAACACTGCCACATCTCGCAGCACCTGCGCACACTCCACTGGCTCCCCGTCGAGGCGAGAATCACCTTTAAGATGCTCACCCACGCACACAAGGCCCTCCACGGCACCGGACCAGCATACCTGAACAGCCGGCTCAAATTCCAGGCACTCCCAAAGGACCCTACAATCAGCCCAGCTCTCCTACGCCGTGGTCCCCCGCACCAGAAAGACCAGATCGGGAGGCCGCTCCTTATCCTTCCTCGCCGCTAAAGCATGGAACGCCCTTACACTCCACCTCAGACAGACAACATCGCTCCCCATCTTCGCAAGAAACCTCAAAACTTGGCTCTTCGACAGACCCCCTCCTTGATGGAATGGAACCTGCACCCCCCACCCCTAGCGCCTTGAGACCCTTACGGGTGAGTAGTTGCGCTTTAACAAACTCCTGATTGATGGATTGACTCTACTTCTGAATCTGGGTTAGTGACAGGTAATCCCCCCCAAAACCTAGCCTCACCGGGAGCCCATCAAGAAGAGAAGTCTCTGCAGATTCTAAACTCCTCCTGCAGCTCAGCGAGCGTTGTAGCAGATTTCAGGCACCCAGAACTCTCCACCGATCAAAAGAACAAAGCTGGCCTTGCAGAGAAACGGAGCCCCAAGATCCTCTTCCTCCTTCACCAAAAGACGCTGAATAGTGAGCACGGGGAACTGGACGCGGCCGCTGACATCGTAGGCACGCCCCGTGCCAGACCTCACGCATCTCGCATAAGGCGCCAAACCTCACGCATCTCGCATAAGGTGCCAACCCTCACGCATCTCGCGTGAGGTGCCAAACCTCAAGCATCTCGCGTGAGTTGCCGAACCACACGCATCTCGCGTGATGTGCCAAACCTCACGCATGTCGGGTGAGCTGCCAAACCTCACGCATCTCGCGTGAGGTGCCAAACCTCACGCATCTCGGGTGAGGTACCAAACCTCACGTATCTCGGGTGAGGTGCCAAACCTCACGCATCTCGGGTGAGGTGCCAAACCGTACGCATCTCGCGTGAGATGCCAAACCTTACGCATCTCGGGCGAGGTGCCAAACCTCACGCATCTCGCGTGAGGTGCCAAACCTCACGCAACTCGGGTGAGGTGCCAACCCTCACGCATCTCGGGTGAGGTGCCAAACCTCACGCATCTCGGGTGAGGTGCCAAACCTCACGCATCTCGGGTGAGGTGCCAAACGTCGCGCATCTCGCGTGAGGTGCTAAACATCACGCATCTCGAGCGAGGTGCCAAACCTCACGCATCTCGGGTGAGGTGCCAAACCTCACGCATCTCGGGTGAGGTGCCAAACCTCACGCATCTCGCGTGAGATACCGAATCTCACGCATATTGCGTGAGATACCGAATCGCACGCATCTCGCGTGAGGTGCCAAACCTCACGCATCTCGTGAGTGTCTGGCGCGGTGGTAAATGTCCTCCCATTCTTTGTTGCGCAGAGTCCGCCCCAGTTCCCTTTCCCATCTAGCCCGTCCTGCATTATAAACGGGCGAGTATCTGTCCAAGAGGAGCCGATATATGTCTGAAATGAGTCGCTTATCTGTGGTGCGCGAGAGAAGCCAGTATTCATATTTACTGAGCTTGCGTGTATGCTCTCCACGGATCTGGGGTTGAAGGGCCCAATGTCGGACCTGTAGATACCTAAGGTGTTCAGCCTCCGCGAGGTCATAGGTCTTCCGGAATTCCTCAAAAGGCGTCACTCCCGCACCTGAATACATGTGAAAGAGGCATCGGCATCCTGCTGGGCGCCACCGTGCAAAGGCCTGGACATCCTTACCCGGGCCGAAGTCAGGGTTCTCTAACAGGGGTGTGAGGGGAGACGGGAAGGTCGTCAGTTCGTGTAAGACGCATGTTCGATCCCATACCTCTAGCCGTACCCTCGTGACGAAGGAGGCGTATAGGTTAGAGGGCCGGTGTTGTTGCCGTAGGAAAGGCACCTCCTGGAGTGGACGCCCCGCTTGGTCCTGGAACAACCAATGGCGCTCCGATTCCCATTTGCTCCATTCCACTAGGGTTCTGAGTTGGGTCACCCGCGCATGCGCATTTCTCCCGAGAAATGCGCATGCGCGGGCGGCTGCAAATGCGCATTGGTATCTATGACGGGACGCTATTCCAATAGGGAGCCACGGACGAGCCCCGGACACGGTAACTGCTTTAAACTTGTTTATTTAGGGTATTTTGCTTAAATAATGTATGTAGGGGAGGGCGGGAGGGAGGCGGGTGGCGGCCGACTCGGCTACGCTCACGGAGTGGGCGTAGTGTTGCCGGCTACGCTGTCTACGCAAAATGCGTAGGAGGCAACACTACGCCTACTCCGTGGGCGTAGCCGATTCGGACGCCCAGGGTTAATTTTAATGCCCAGATGTATTTGCTGTGCTAGTCTGACCCTAGCTGTTCCACGTATTCAGAGTGAATTTATCAATAAATAACACATGACTCAACCCCTAGTGGCTCCAATTGCCCTGTTGGTCCAGTGTCACTCCGAACTGAGGGAGTTCTTGCTGGGTCGGAGGTGCACTCACACGGAGCTGTTTACATAACGTGCTCACCGTGCAAACCGTAGCAGCCCTCTCAATTGTGGAGTTCTGGACTTTTTGGTTCCGTCCAGAGGTGTCAGGGGACAACACCCAAAGACCCCGGAGTTCTACCTGTCTCGGTGCACAAATAAACAGAAACACGGGCTTCTCGATGGTGGCGTCAAAGACCAAAGGTTTATTACTGCAGGGACACAGAAGTCACAGAAACTGCACACGGGCAGTATCTAGGAGCCTGTTCGATTTGTACAAAGTGGGTTGCTCCTTATATACTAAAATTTGAGCTTGAGGCAAATTCTTTACATGTAATACATTCTCAAACCTTTGTGTCCTAAACAATAAATATTTGGCGTTACACAGGAATCGTCGATAATATCTGATGTCAAACATTACGAAGAGGGGTTCCCACTAGTTCATCACAATCCCTTGTCAATATTGCATTCAAGAGCCGGACTGCCTCATCGTAAATTTCGTTACCTCCCCCTAATAAAGATTCAGAAAGAAAGGAACGGAGCCAGGTGTGGAAGATAGGAAAGTAGGATAAGGGATGTTTGTGGGTTGTAAATGGGCAAGGCTACCAGCTTTGGCCGCCTAATCATGATCAGGCCAACGGACACGAGAACCAGTATAGCAGGACTGGCCTCGGGCAGAAGAGGCAGCCTTTGTCGAGTCATGCAGCCACAGCGTGTTCTGATCTAAGGTGTGCGTGTCACTAGAGAGGTGAATCGCCGGCCAAGCCTACGTGTCCTTAATCGAAATGGAGAAATCAGAGGTTATTGCGTATGTGAGGGCAAGAAACACAAAATGGCTGCCATGATCTAAGATGGATGCCATGGGTAGATCGGAAATGTGTTTGTAACAGGAGTACTCTTGCTCGTAGCATAGCGAAAACACCAGGATATGCTAAATGGATCATTTGCGGTTCGCTGATACCAATATGATGTATTTCCGACAATATTGAAAACACGGGTTCAAATCGTCACGGAACCTCAGACCTCCTTTTGCCCTTACATAGGCAATTACTCAGTCTATGTCAGAATCTAGTTCTATGCTCATCAAGTCAGTGACATGCTGTTGTATCATCATCCTTTCTCGTGCCTTTTCTCCAAACGCAGGTGGTTTTCTAAAACAGGTTGCAGCACAAAGACTACACAGAGCTGGAGCACACTGGATAATCAGGCAACACGAGAACAGGAATACTAAGATGACACCAATGACCATCAGAACCTTCCATCCCCACGCTGATATCAGAGTCCAAAACCACTCCATGAAGGACCAGTTTCCCTTGTCTACGTGTATAGAGTCGGAAATCTTGTGTAGCTTAGAGATCGCCTCATAGACTGTTGGAGCATTATTGGGAATAAAGACACAGCAGCTCGATTGGATCATTCTGCATACCCCACCTCGATCTGCAAGTATTACGTCTAGAACCATACGGTTCTGCAACATCATGAGTCTATCTGCCTGAAGCTCAGCTGTCAAGTTGCTAAGGGCACCAGCAGTTTCGGTAATAGTAGATTCAACTACCCGTGTTAGCTGACGTATGTTTCTACTATTGGCCATAGGCCCCCAGAACGGAAGGAAACCTTTGAAGAAGTCTCCAGCTTCCTGACCAGCGGTATCTTCCTTGCTGAAGACACCTCTTGCTACTCTGGTCTTATGATAATCAGATGAAGCAGTGTATGTCGGAGGCAACAATCGAGCAATATAGCATGAACCTGAAAAGTCAGCAGGTAACCATGTATACGCTCTGTCTTGACAGATGAAGTAGGTACCCCTAGCTGTGAGAAAAGCAGGGGAAGAGTTAGACGGAAACACGTAAGTCTCTACGCACTCACTCCTCCCTAGCTGAGCTCTCGGATTTCTCCCATTACCTTGCAAACAGACCTGACCTCGGTGAGGTACGACCCAGATTGGAGTTGAGCTTTTACGCTTGCTTTCTCCCAAACTAAGGCGATACTCTGAAGAATTCCAACTCAAATATACTCGCAATTCATCTCTAGGGTAAGATGGAGTGTTATTGACGTCCTTGATCATGTCAATAATTCCCTGGACTAAAGCTTTGTTGGCAGAGTTATATTTAGTGGAACGTGGTGGACGCGGAGGATAGGTTTCAAGGGCATAAGCAAAAATGGTCTGAAGGGCCTGAAATGATCCATTATAGCTGAAAGGCAAAACCAGATAGGGAATACCTTTATCCATAGTGTGGGGTATCAAGCCACACACCCAGCAGTCTGTAGTGTTAACTACCAGTTGGTGTTGGTGCAAGAGCTGTACGAAAGTGTTATTGATAAATTCTGAGCGTCAAGCTTGCTCATGTTCAGGAAACGAGTGAAAAGAGTGTATAGAAGAAACAGTAGAGGTAGCAGGATCAAGGGGAGGTACTGTAGTTACTGGCACAAAGATTAAATTTATACCAAAAACGATTCCACCCACCAACGTTATTAAAACAATTAAAAATGTAATAGCACATTGCATCAGAAAACATTTACTATGAAGGATTCTGTAAAGTCTGTTTCTGCGAACATAAATCACATTTTCTCGTTGCAGCGCAGGAAGCTCCATCTTCTACAATCCGCTCGCGACCACTGATGATGTGTACGTAGATGAAAATGCCTCTATTAGCCCTGGGAGTTCCCAGAACCTACAGAAAGATCGACCTTGTGTCTGACCCCCGCAGATTCAACTAGGCACACAGCCACGACCCTACGGCTACCCAGACGGCAAGGCAAATTTTTAAAAACAATAAAACAATAGCAAACTTCCTGGCTGATGGCAAAAGTTTCAAAATTCAGAATATCACAATAGGCAGTTTCCTGCTTTATTTGTCCATATTACGAGATCGTAAGTTGTATCTTAGTTTTGCAGGAACTGTTTGATCGGAAAATAGTGTATCATTCGTAGATGTTGCAGTGTTCAGGTTCGCAGATGGCAGAGTTTCTTCTGATGCAGAGGACAAATGTTCAGAGTTTAAAAGAGTAGTTTCTGGAGGAGAGTCAGAGTTCGGAGTGTCAGTTATCAATTCGGCATCGCTGAAAGGGACAAACTTGGGTGTTTGCTCGAATTCAGAGGCGCCAATTACCTTCTTAATCCAGTTGTCATAAGGAAGTGGCAGGAGCACACGTTTGACATGTGTTGCATGAATCCAATGCTTGCGACCAGCCACACGAACAGCAGTTCTCGTCGCCAATAACACCTGGAAGGGGCCAACAAATCTGGGCTGAAGGTTCTTCGTCCTCGCAAAGTTTCTCACCACAACGTGGTCACCTGGTTTCAGCTGGTGACCTGGACTCTCCGGTGGCTTTGGCAATGCATCGAAAACCTGTTGGTGAATAAGACTCAATTTAGCAGTCAAGTCATAAAGGTAGTCAATCAACATTGGATATTCCAGAGAACAAAATTCCTTTGGTCTTGGCACTCCCCAAATATTAGCAGGACGACCAAAGACAATTTCATATGGACTAAGCCCTACTCTAGAATGTACAGTCGCTCTCGTGGATAACAAAGCCAAGGGTAGTGCGTCTGGCCAGGATAAACCCGTGGATGCCTGTATTTTAGCTAGTTTTAGTTTGAGGGTGCCATTGTAACCCTCAACTAAACCAGCAGACTGGGGATGGTTTGCACTGTGAAATTTTTGCTTAATACCTAAACCGGCACACACACTCTGCATAACTTTCCCTATAAACTCACTTCCGTTATCTGACCATACAATCCGTGGCATTCCGTATCTAGGGAAATATTCTTTGAGAAGAATTTTGGCAGTTGATAGGGCAGTATTGTCCTTAAGTGGATATGCTTCGATCCATCTGGAAAATGCACAGACTACCACCAGGACGTACTTTAGATTGTTACAACGATCCATGTGTATGAAATCTAGCTGAATTACTTCAAAGGGGCAGGAAGGAGGAGCGAAATGACCAGCAGGAGTTGGGATTCCCTTGCCAGGATTATGCATCAAACATACCATACAATTTTTCACCACTCTCTCTGCACATTTACTAATCCCATCATTCTTCCAGACTGGAGCCAACATCTTACAGATTCCTTTAGAA
Source organism: Lissotriton vulgaris (assembly GCF_964263255.1). Lineage (NCBI taxonomy): Eukaryota > Metazoa > Chordata > Amphibia > Caudata > Salamandridae > Lissotriton > Lissotriton vulgaris. The sequence continues at coordinate 1,432,206 of NW_028243230.1, forward strand.
CTTATATGCGCTACTCCATGTGCCATCGTCACCACTGCAAGCACATACGCATCAGGCAACATCCAACGCTGTTGTTCCGACAAATCAATCCAACACCCACTTGAATCCAACTTGCCCGTACTTTCTTTCCATGCACGCTTTTCCTCCTCAGTTGCCTCTTTCTGAATCTCTTTCACACTTTCCACTGTATCTTCACACATTCCAGACTCGGAAATCCATCTTGCAGACGTAGCAACATACATTCTACTCATCATATCTCTAGCTGTCTGTTTAGCGGTCTCATCAGCAAAAGCATTCCCACGACCAACATCATCCGTGATTGCTTTATGAGCACTGCATTTCACAATTGCAACTTCAGTCGGCAAGGTTAGAGATTCCAACAAGTCGTTAACTAGCTGACCATGTTGAATCTTAGTCCCATGGGACGTAATGAAACCTCTTTCTTTCCACAAACGGCCAAAACTATGGGCCACGCCAAACGCGTACTGACTATCTGTGAACACATTCACTCTCTTTCCCTTAGCTAAAACACACGCTCTTGTTAGAGCGATTAACTCTGCAGCTTGGGCAGAATTCTGACTCACTCTTGCAGTCTCCACAATCGTCCTCAAAGTCGTTACTGCATAAGCAGCAGTCACATCACCATTCTCCAATTTAAAACATGACCCATCAACATACAACGTGCCATCTGGATCTGACAATGGAGTGTCTTTTAAATCAATTCGTCCTTTTGTCTCTTCCTCGGTTCTGAAACAACAATCATGGGGCTCGGAATCACTCGACTCTTGATTAGTCGGCAACAATGTTGCTGGATTCAATACATTGCATCTTTTGATTTGAATATGACTTGCTAGCAGTGTCAGCTCGTAGCCAGATAATCTAGCACTGGTAAGGTGTTGTGTCTTGGTTCTGTTCATGAGTGTATCCACAGCATGAGGAACCATGACCACTAGCATGTTATTCATCACCAAACCAGCAGATTGTCGAATGGAAGATGTAGAGAACACAGAAGCAGTAGGAACAGATAGCGGGACGGTAGGAGTATCAAGTAAGATAGCTTGTGAAACAGTAGGTGTAAGCGATACAGGTATAGGTAAAGAAGCCGGCAACCCAGGAAGTGGAGGTGCCGAAGGAACATTTACATTAACCACAGGTGGTACAGGAGCTTGGTTCTGAGGGGCAGGAGCAGGAATACCAGGTTGTCCAGCAACCGGCAATTGAACATTCGGTACAGGTGGAGCCGTAGCACCCTGTGCATATGGTGGAGGTGACTGTAACAAATAAGACAACAGAGGATCGTTTTCGGGGTCTTCTACTGTCTTAGTTGTTTTCGATGGCAAGGCAGGATAGCACTTGTCGATCGCTAAATTATGTTCTCTAATAGCCACCTCTACGGCCTTCTCAGACTCGTTGACTTGCAGCTGCTTAACAGCCTGCTCTAAAGTCAACTCTTGCTCTTTCTGTTCTTTTTTCAACCTTTTAATTTCTCTCTGTTTAGATTCTTTTCGCCAGTAACGGAAAGAATCAAACATTGCCGGCCGGGCTTTCTTCCTGAACAATTTCGCTTCCAAATTATCAAGGATTTCGGGTTCAAAACTACCATGCAGTGGCCAACTAAGGACACCGTCCTTTTCCGTATAGCGGACCCACACCTCATTATAAGATATAGGACCCACACCATGCTTACAATACAGATCAAATAGAGGAGTCCCAATCGGAGGAACCAGACATGAGTCCTCCAATCGTGAATCACTATTGCAACCAAAACACGACAACATACAATTTTTCCGACTTACCATTTTGCAATCCGGAACACAGAACAGACAAACACAAACAGGAATGTGCACTCGAACTAAGAACTTAGGCCTACCAAAAGCGAACAAATGTATCGATACTCAAACTAAACCAATAGATTATCGTAACCAGGACAACAACCAGTGATAATCTTACGAAACCAAACCAAACCAAGAACCAAAAAGGATTTTAACAACCCTCACGAAGTAACCAGCTAGCAACCACTAAATACTTAACTGAGGTACTGAAGACGTCACCAAGGAGAAACCCGTCTTGTCTCGCCGTACTAAGGACTGCACCTCGGGTCCAAGACAGGGCGACGGTCAAGGCAACGGCCCACTGCAGCCGTCCTAAACGGGAACCCTTGTGGAAGAGAACTTCGGGCCACTTTTGCGATATGCCGGGATCGATGAAGTGGGGCGCCTCCCTCAGGAATCTTCACACGAAGCTCCTCGAACTCTTGAGGCTTTTGGACCGGTACCGAATGACGTCGCCCCAGATGGGCGCCAATTGGAGTTCGGGACTTTTTGGTTCCGTCCAGAGGTGTCAGGGGACAACACCCAAAGACCCCGGAGTTCTACCTGTCTCGGTGCACAAATAAACAGAAACACGGGCTTCTCGATGGTGGCGTCAAAGACCAAAGGTTTATTACTGCAGGGACACAGAAGTCACAGAAACTACACACGGGCAGTATCTAGGAGCCTGTTCGATTTGTACAAAGAGGGTTGCTCCTTATATACTAAAATTTGAGCTTGAGGCAAATTCTTTACATGTAATACATTCTCAAACCTTTGTGTCCTAAACAATAAATATTTGGCGTTACACAGGAATCGTCGATAATATCTGATGTCAAACATTACGAAGAGGGGTTCCCACTAGTTCATCACAATCCCTTGTCAATATTGCATTCAAGAGCCGGACCGCCTCATCGTAAATTTCGTTACCTCCCCCTAATAAAGATTCAGAAAGAAAGGAACGGAGCCAGGTGTGGAAGATAGGAAAGTAGGATAAGGGATGTTTGTGGGTTGTAAATGGGCAAGGCTACCAGCTTTGGCCGCCTAATCATGATCAGGCCAACGGACACGAGAACCAGTATAGCAGGACTGTCCTCGGGCAGAAGAGGCAGCCTTTGTCGAGTCATGCAGCCACAGCGTGTTCTGATCTAAGGTGTGCGTGTCACTAGAGAGGTGAATCGCCGGCCAAGCCTACGTGTCCTTAATCGAAATGGAGAAATCAGAGGTTATTGCGTATGTGAGGGCAAGAAACACAAAATGGCTGCCATGATCTAAGATGGATGCCATGGGTAGATCGGAAATGTGTTTGTAACAGGAGTACTCTTGCTCGTAGCATAGCGAAAACACCAGGATATGCTAAATGGATCATTTGCGGTTCGCTGATACCAATATGATGTATTTCCGACAATATTGAAAACACGGGTTCAAATCGTCACGGAACCTCAATTGACTCCAGTGACGCCATTTAAACTTATTTTAATTAATGTTTAACCTATCGCAGATACTGTTTTTAACACTCCGTCGATCGTCAACCCCTCCTTATCCTCTCACTCCCAAATATACAATTTGGCACCAGCATGACTGAGCTAAACTGTGTGAATCAGGCGAGTGACGAAGGTGCTGGTGCTGACAAGTTCGTGTCTAGTCAGAGGCCAGTCACTCCTCTGATGTCCCTACTTGTTCGGTGTGCAGGGGAACGCCAGTTCTCTTGTGTCAGTGAATTAACGAGACACGCGTTTGTGCCTGCTTACTGGCACTATGACTATGAGAGATGCAAACAAACATACAAACTACTGCCACAAACGGATGAGAGAAACTCGCACTTTATTTACTCGGAACTTTTATACAGAATGCAAAGCATGACTGTATTTTCGGCTGAATTGGGTTACATGTTACAACTCATTTACACACAGTCACAGAGGCCCTTATTTAAGGAAACCCAAGGAACGTGCCAACAATGTGCAGTCTTCAGAGTTTATTCGATGTTATATTGTTTTCATTTTTAATTATTATGTATGCACATGCACAATGGCACTCACCACATGGGAAGGAAGTCGGAACGGGAAACCAAGAATCAGGCGTGAGCGCTCTCACTGCACAGGACCATCTCTTCCCAGAGCAAGGGCAGGTGGCACGGCGACATCGCAGTCCCACCTGCCCCATCACAGTCAGGCACGGGTTGCCAAACCTAGCCGCAAGAAGAGCTCAGAACATCCATAGAAGCACCAAGCACCTGCACGCCACTGCCAACGGACCCGAGCCGGCGCACAAGGAGGCATGCATGAGCTGAGCATCCCGGGTGACAGGGTAAAGGAGTCCCGGCGCGTGGCGCAACACAAACCACCTCAACCCCCAGACTAGAGAGCTTCTTCTTCACCCCTCTGAAACCCGCCTCCTTAACGAAATCCCCCTCACTCCGAAGCCGGCAGAGACAGGCAACATTTAAATACTTAAGTATAATTTACATGCGATATGTATGTATGTATGTATGTATAGGCGTTCTTTTATAGCACTATAACTGTCACCCGACGGGCATCCTGGCGCTTAGACTGTTATGACACAATACATGATGTTTCCAGCTTCCAATCTATTTACATTGTTCTGGGGAACAGATGGGTCTTTAATGCTTTTTTAAAGGAAGAAAAATCTTCCAGGCCCCTCAGGCCTACCGGTAGAGAATTCCACAGCCGCGCTGCGGTAAACCTGAAGGACCGACCACCCATCCGGGACCTCAGAAACTTGGGTACTACCACCAAGTAAGCCGAGGCTGACCGGAGTGGTCTTGGAGGGATGTACCATGAGAAAAGGTCCTGCAGAGGAGACGGGCCTTGTCCGTGTAGAGCCCTAAAAACCAAACACAAAGCTTTGAAGTTCACCCATTGAGAGATTGGCAACCAATGGAGGTCCCTAAGTGCCTTGGCAGAAGAGTCCAGGCGGCGTCGCGAGAGTGCCAGTTTGGTAGCAAAATTCTGTACTCGGAGTTTTCCTAGCAGAGTAACTGGTGCCCCCAGCAGCAGTGCGTTGCAGTAGTCGAGACGACACAAAATTATGCTACGCATTACCTCTGGTCTGGCCTGTACCGGGAGCAAGGGTAGAATCTTTCGCAATGATCCAAGTAATGCCATACAAGTGGCCACCGTTTTGTTCACTGATGTGTCCAGCTGTAAGTCGGAACTAAACATTAACCCCAAATTCTGAACCGATTCGGCAGGCAGACTAGTACCTTGGAAATCAGGAGGCCAAAAACCCTGCGGTAGGGGTCTGGGGGTCCGATCCATAGAGCAATGTAGCACCTCGGTTTTCGAGCTGTTAAATTGTAGGGAGTTGTTACCCAGCCATTCTGCCGTGGTGCTCATGCATCGATGGAAGACCTCCTGTGACACCCCGTCCTTACCCTCAAACGAGAAGATAAGTTGGGTGTCATCGGCGTAGTTGGTGACTGTTATGCCAAAAGATTTAATCAGCGTGATCAGGGGACGGAGGTAAAGATTGAAAAGAATGGGGCTGATGGCCGAGCCCTGGGGTACTCCCTGACCAACCCTCCTGATGTTGGATTTAAAGGGTGGCAGGGCAACTACCTGGTGCCTTTGATCGAGATATGACACCAGCCATTCAAGGGCCAAGCCCGACACCCCAGCCTCCGTCAGTCCCCTGACCAGGATTGCATGGCTGACCGTGTCGAACGCGGCCGACATATCGAGCAGCACTAAAAAGGCTGCTCGACCCTGGTCGGCACACGTTTGAAGGTCATTGAGAACAGTCACCAATGCCGACTCTGTCCCATGTGCCGGTCTAAACCCAAACTGAGCCACATCCAAACAATCAGTAGTCTCAAGAAAGTTGGAGAGATGTTTTGTGGCCAGTTTCTCTATAATTTTAATAGGGAATGGCAAGAGGGAGATGGGCCTAAAGTTGGCTGGGCATGTGGGGTCCAGATTCTCCTTTTTAAGCAGTGGGGAGACCACCGCCAATTTCCAGCAATCTGGAACCCGTGCTGAAGTGAGAGACTGGCGACAGATGGAAAAAAGTGGGGGAAACAGCTCTTCACGAAAAAGTTTCCAGAATTTGGGTGGAAGAGGATCAGAAGGTGAGCCAGAGGACACCCCGTCAGCCAAAGAGCAGAAGTCCTCAAAAGATGGTAGAGGAAAGTTGCTCAGCTCACCTGATTTAGTACACTCCTTCCTATTCTCAAACGAGATGGAATTGTGCACAGCACGGCCAGTTGACGAGAGAAGATTGTTTAAGATGTTGGCAATCTAATCCTCAAAGGCCTGTGCTAGCGAATCACAGAGAGCTTGAGAGGCCGGGATGACAATTTTTGTACAGCCAAGATGGGCCAGGTCCTTTACGATCTTAAATAAGGCCTGAGATTTATTTACAGCTGCCATCAAAGATTCTTCTAAGAATCTAGCTTTGGCAAGCTTGATCTGGATTTTATAGGACGCCAGTGCTTGTTTGAAGAGGACTCTATGTGATTCCAGGTACTGTTTCCTCCAGGTCCGCTCAGCCTGTTTACATTGGGGCTTCAGCTGCCGAAGTTCTTCCGAGTACCATGGCATAGCAAGATTAGTCCTATCTTTGATTTTTCGCAGCGGGGCCAAAGAGTCCAGAGAAGCTGAGATTCGCTGACAGAGAGTCTCGTAACTTACGTCCACATTCGCTCCCAATACAAAGCCATCTGGCAGCAGAGAGGGCAAGATCGTTTGTTTGAGGAGTCTAGACCATTGTCTCCCCATTCTAGTGCCCCCCACACTCCCTTTCTTTAATCGAGCACTAGTGCACGAGAGGGAGAACTGGACGAGGGCGTGATCCGTCCAACACTGAGGCAGGACGTCACGTATAGCCGTTTGACAAGCGTCAGCAAAAAGTAGATCAAGAATATGGCCCTTTGAATGGGTTTTGGAGAGTACCAGTTGTTGTAGCTCAATATTATGACAAGCTTGGACCAGCTCTACATAGGCCGTCTTGGTCGGTCTCTCTGACCAAAGATTGAAATCCCCTAACACCATCAACTTTGTGTGGGAATGGGAGAGATCTTAAATTAAGTCTATGAGCTCAGGTACAGCAGAAAACGAGCTAGCCGGGGGTCTATAACATAGTAGACCCGTGAATAGCACGCCTCCTTGGTCCTTGCTGGAGAAACCCAATGTTTCGCACCCAGCGATTGCCTTGATGATAAGCTGGGAGACGTCAAGAGTCTGCCTAAAAATTAATCCAGTTCCACCTCCTCTGGCTCCCATCCTGGGATTATGCCTTATTTTGAAGCCAGTGGGACAAGCTGTCCCCAGTTCCACCGAGCTAGTCGGTGTTGTCCAAGTCTCTGTCATGAAGAGTACGTCTAGATGGTAAGAATTGATAAGTAACGCAATTTCTTCACAGTGTTTGATGAGAGATCTCACATTTAACAAGCCACAGGACAAGGCAACTAGGTGCTTACTGGTGGTGATATACTTTCGGTTACTGAGTGAACCGAGATTAAGGCGTAAAAGTTCATCGCGGGAATAAGAGTAAGAAGTTACATCTTGGTTCCGAGAGGCAAACGGGCTTACCTCTGGCGCACCTCCGGCGCGCCTGCTGCGCGCCTACGCTGCACGCTTTAGGGGCGTCCATCATATATAGCCGTATACGCAAGATTCCAGTAGTGCGATCACTAGCCCCCCAACCAAGATGGCGCCAGCAATTCGGCACTCCCTGGTTCCCTCCCTCACCCAAGATGGCGGCTACCAAAACCGCAGCGCGATGTCCCCAGGAGCCCTAAGGTGCCCTGAAGCGCTCAAATTCCCGCAAAGTGCGGAATGAGGTCACAATTATAGTGCGGGTAAGAGTGGTACTAATAACACGCTATGAGAGAGGTAGCGCCTAGCGCCAAGATCGACAACGCGAGCGCGCAGTAAAGTAGATTAATTTTAAAATAATTAAAACAGCAATGCGGCAATAGATTCTGCAGCGCGCAATGGTCATGTAAGTCTGCGATATGCGATAATACATAATAAAATATTATATAAAACTTACCTTGGCTTCCCGCGCTGACTCCCGAGACTTCCGACTTCCGACTCCCGCCGCCCTGGATTTTGAATGCGTCTGACGTGGTCTGGGCTCTCGTCAACAGGAAGGCTGCAGGCAACCTCCCTCCCCTCCACCGCAGCCAGCACCGATTGGTTCGGACGGCTGCCCCAACAGCGTCATTTCTCTCAGTCTGTATGCTGCAGAGAACGGAGAGGAGGAAGCTGAGTACTTAATCGCTGTATCCTATCTACTTTATCAGAGAGCATTGCAGTGGCATTCCTAGCTTCAGTTAAATCTGTTTGCATCTGAACAATAACCCTCATTAAATCATCCATGGTGGCCATAATGTCAAAACTCTCAGACCGGGAGTAATATTATTCGTGGGCTCACTATTCTGTCAGGTTGCTTCTTCCTCAGGGTCTGGAGTGATGATATAATGGCCCACCTCTCAATACCTCCAACTCTGATTGTAATGATTACACAGAGTATTGAAGTGATTAAGCGTGGGGAAAGGGAATTAGGAAGGGACCAGCTGGGAAGGAGATCTGAAAAGGAAAAGTTACTCGCAAACAAAAATACGCGCACTTTCCTTCGCACAAAGACGTAAATTAGGACATCAGATTCTGTCCTTCAATCAGGAACTAGCTTAAGAGCTTTGTGGCTTGCGTTTATTCAGACAATCAGACTCTTAGTTGACCTTTCTTAGATCCGCTATATTGTGGCGATAATACTTCACTTCAGTATCAACTGCTTAAAGGCATAAGCAGCAGAATTTGGTTTAGGTCTTTCTATGACTAGGTTTTCAATCACCTAAACAATCAGTGTCTTATATTTCCTTATTTTATGTGACTTAAAAGTGTTCCCAAAAACATTCATGGAACTACTATAGAACAAGAATCGCACTCGTGAATATGGTAAATGATCTTGAAAATCAAATTGAATGTTCCTAATAAATCACTGAAATGGTTTTAACAAGATTCGCAATCTTACCTGTAGAGTGGACCTCTGTCTCCTTTCTCTCACTCTGCTCCTTCACTCGTTTTTCTATCCTTTCTATCTTTCACCTTTCTGCATCTCTGCTCTTTTGTGCCTTATTTCTGCCCATTTTCCCTTTCTCTCCCTCTGCTCCTTCACTCGTTTTTCTACCCTTTCTATCTTTCACTTTTCTGCACCTCTGCTCTTTTGTGCCTTATTTCTGCCCATTTTCCCTTTCGCTCCTTCACTCGTTTTTCTATCCTTTCTATCTTTCACCTTTCTGCATCTCTGCTCTTTTGTGCCTTATTTCTGCCCATTTTCCCTTTCTCTCCCTCTGCTCCTTCACTCGTTTTTCTACCCTTTCTATCTTTCACTTTTCTGCACCTCTGCTCTTTTGTGCCTTATTTCTGCCCATTTTCCCTTTCGCTCCTTCACTCGTTTTCACTCGTTTTTCTACCCTTTCCATCTTTCACCTTTCTGCCATTTCTGCATCTCTGCTCTTTTGTGCCTTATTTCTGCTTATTTTCCCTTTTTTCTTTATCCCTTCTTTCCTCCCTTTACCTTTCCCTGCCGCTGCTGCCCCCGCGGCCCCTCCCCCCCCCCCAGCGTGACCGGCCCAATCCAGCTCCTCTCCCCGCTCCCGCCTCCCAGCTGTCCAGCCCTCCCCGACCCCTACTTAATGGCGGCCACTGGTGCACCGAAGGCGCGTCAAAGGCTAGCACATCTGCGCCCGTCCGCGACCAGCACCAGGAACCCTGGACCTCCGCCCCGCCAACACTACGACCCAGCAGCACTCCACGCACTCAACCCAGGCTGCAACAACAACTGCAAGCTAGCATCACCAGCCGACACCCATGGACCTTTCAGCTGTCACCGCTGCCGGCACACCTGCAGCACCGCCAAGAACACGGATCCAGCACAACCCGCCCCCAAGAACACAACCGAACCGAAGACCCTGCAATGCATCCTCCTCAACGTCCGATCCCTCCACAAACACGCCACAGAAATCTGGGACCTCCTCGACAGCACCACCCCGGACGTAGCATTCTTCACCGAAACCTGGACCAATGCCACCTCGGGACCGGACATCGCCATCGCCATCCCGCAAGGATACAAGATCTCCAGGAAGGACCACCCCACCCACCCAGGAGGAGGAATCGCCATCGTCCACAAATCCAGCCTCCACCTGAGCACACTACCTGACGAGTCCACAAAACTGATGGAACACCTTCACTTCAAGATACTGGCCAGCCCCATCGCCGCCCTCCGAGGAACCCTCATCTACCGACCCCCTGGACCCCGCGGACCCTTCGCCAACTCCATCACGGACATTATCTCCCCGCAGGCCATCGCATCCACCAACTACACCCTGCTGGGAGACCTCAACTTCCACCTCGACAATCAACTGGACCCCAACACCACATGCCTCCTGGACAACCTCCACAACATTGGACTCCGCCAGATCGTGACAGAGCCCACGCACTCAGCAGGACACACCCTCGACCCCCTCTTCACTACAAGAAACTCCATCACCTTCAGCCACACCACCGAACTCCCATGGACCGACTATCGTTGCGTCCACTTCACCTTCAGAACACACACCATCCACAGACACCAGCACCTGCTTCCAGAAAGAAACTGGACCAAAATCACCAACGACCAGCTCACCTCCTCACTCAACAACTCCACCCCAACCATTGCGGAAAACGACGACCCCAACAACGCAGCTCGAACCCTGCATAGATGGATCTCGGACAGCACCAACACCATAGCCCCCCCTCAAGAAAAACAACAATACCCGTGCCAAGAAAGCCAGATGGTTTACCACCGAACTTCGAGAGTCCAGGCGCACATGCCGCCACCGTTCGAAAAGGCCTGGAGAAACACCAAATCCACAGAAGCCCACAACAACTTCAGAGCCGCCACCAACGCCCACCATCAACTCATCAGAGAAACGAGGAAAAAAGAGATTGAAGACAGAATCTCCACCCACGCACACAACAGCAAGAAACTCTTCAGCATCATCAAGGAGTTCGCCCAACCCACCAGCGAGTCTACTGACATCCCTCCCTCACAAGACCTCTGCGACAAACTCAGCACCTTTTTCCACCACAAAATCAAGAGCATCTACGACAACTTCGACAAAGACAACCAACACACTGAACCCTCACGAACCACCCCTGACACCCGGAAACCAGCGATTGATGACTGGACAGCCCTCACCATCGAAGACACACTGAAGACAATGAAGTCAATCCACTCAGGGGCCCCCACGGACCCCTTCCCCCACCACATCTTCAACAGAGCCACCAATACCATCGCACCCATGCTCCACCACACCATCAACCGCTCCCTGGCGACCGACTCCGTCCCCGACGACTGGAAACACGCGGAGGTCAACCCCCTCCTAAAGAAACCCTCAGCGGACCCCACCGACCTCAAAAACTACAGACCCATCTCCCTGCTCCCTTTCCCAGCGAAAGTCATCGAGAAAGCCATCAACAGCCAACTTGCCACATTCATTGAAGAACACAACATCCTCGACTCCTCCCAATCCGGCTTCAGAAAAAACCACAGTACGGAAACCGCCCTCCTCGCTGCAACAGACGACATCCGCACCCAACTGGACAAAGGAGAAACAGTAGCCCTCATCCTCCTAGACCTATCAGCGGCGTTCGACACAGTCTCCCACCGCACCCTAATACGCAGACTCTACGACGCAGGAATCCAGGACAAGGCCCTCGACTGGATCTGCTCCTTCCTCTCCGGCAGGACGCAACGGGTCAGACTCCCCCCTTTCCTCTCAGACCCCACACCTACCACCTGCGGAGTCCCCCAGGGCTCCTCCCTCAGCCCGACGCTCTTCAAAGTCTACATGGCTCCACTTGCCCCCATCGTCAGAACCTATGGACTCAACATCGTGTCATACGCAGACGACACCCAGCTCATCCTCTCCCTATCCAACAAGCCCAACACCGCCAGACGCAACTTTCGAGAAGGCATGGAAGCCGTCGCCAAATGGATGAAAAACAGCTGCCTACAACTAAACACCAACAAAACAAAAGTACTCATCATGGGCCCAAACCCCGACGCGTGGAGCGACACCTGGTGGCCCACTGCCCTTGGAAACCCGCCAACCCCCACAGACCACGCACGCAACCTGGGAATCATCCTGGACTCCGATCTCAAAATGGACCGCCAGATCAACTCTGTCTCATCTTCCTGCTTCCACACCCTCCGCCTCCTTCGTAAGACCTTCAAATGGATCCCCCTCGAACACCGAAAGATAGTCACTCACGCCCTGGTCACCAGCAGACTCTACTACGGCAACGCACTGTACGCCGGAATAAACAAAAACATCATCCGCAAGCTACAGAACATCCAGAACGCCGCTGCAAGACTGGCCCTCAACCTGCCAAAACACTGCCACATCTCGCAGCACCTGCGCACACTCCACTGGCTCCCCGTCGAGGCGAGAATCACCTTTAAGATGCTCACCCACGCACACAAGGCCCTCCACGGCACCGGACCAGCATACCTGAACAGCTGGCTCAAATTCCAGGCACTCCCAAAGGACCCTACGATCAGCCCAGCTCTCCTACGCCGTGGTCTCCCGCACCAGAAAGACCAGATCGGGAGGCCGCTCCTTCTCCTTCCTCGCCGCCAAAGCATGGAACACCCTTACATTCCACCTCAGACAGACAACATCGCTCCGCATCTTCGCAAGAAACCTCAAAACTTGGCTCTTCGACAGACCCCCTCCTTGATGGAATGGAACCTGCACCCCCCACCCCTAGCGCCTTGAGACCCTTACGGGTGAGTAGTTGCGCTTTAACAAACTCCTGATTGATGGATTGACTCTACTTCTGAATCTGGGTTAGTGACAGGTAATCCCCCCCCAAAACCTAGCCTCACCGGGAGCCCATCAAGAAGAGAAGTCTCTGCAGATTCTAAACTCCTCCTGCAGCTCAGCGAGCGTTGTAGCAGATTTCAGGCACCCAGAACTCTCCACCGATCAAAAGAACAAAGCTGGCCTTGCAGAGAAACGGAGCCCCAAGATCCTCTTCCTCCTTCACCAAAAGACGCTGAATAGTGAGCACGGGGAACTGGACGCGGCGGCTGACATCGTAGGCACGCCCCGTGCCAAACCTTACGCATCTCGCATAAGGCGCCAAACCTCACTCATCTCGCATAAGGTGCCAACCCTCACACATCTCGGGTGAGGTGCCAAACCTCACGCATCTCGGGTGAGGTGCCAAACCTCACGCATCTCGCGTGATGTGCCAAACCTCACGCATGTCGGGTGAGCTGCCAAACCTCACGCATCTCGCGTGAGGTGCCAAACCTCAGGCATCTCGGGTGAGGTGCCAAACCTCACGCATCTCGGGTGAGGTGCAAAACATCACGCATCCCGGGTGAGGTGCCAAACCTCACGCATCTCGGGTGAGGTGCCAAACCTCACGCATCTCGGGTGAGGTGCCAAACCTCACGCATCTCGGGTGAGGTGCCAAACCTCACGCATCTCAGGTGAGGTGCCAAACCTCAAGCATCTCGGGTGAGGTGCCAAACCTCACGCATCTCGGGTGAGGTGCCAAACCTCACGCATCTCGGGTGAGGTGCCAAACCTCACGCATCTCGCGTGAGATGCCAAACCTCACGCATCTCGGGTGAGGTGCCAAACCGCACGCATCTCGGGTGAGGTGCCAAACCGTACGCATCTCGCGTGAGGTGCCAAACCGTACGCATCTCGCGTGAGGTGCCAACCCTCACGCATCTCGGGTGAGGTGCCAACCCTCACGCATCTCGCGTGAGGTGCCAACCCTCACGCATCTCGGGTGAGGTGCCAAACCTCACGCATCTCGGGTGAGGTGCCAAACCTCACGCATCTCGGGTGAGATGCCAAACCTCACGCATCTCGGGTGAGGTGCCAAACCTCACGCATCTCGGGTGAGATGAGTGAGGTGCCAAACCTCACGCATCTCGCGTGAGGTGCCAAACCTCAGGCATCTCGGGTGAGGTGCCAAACCTCACGCATCTCGGGTGAGGGGCCAAACCTCACGCATCCCGGGTGAGGTGCCAAACCTCACGCATCTCGGGTGAGGTGCCAAACCTCACGCATCTCGGGTGAGGTGCCAAACCTCACGCATCCCGGGTGAGGTGCCAACCCTCACGCATCTCGCGTGAGGTGCCAACCCTCACGCATCTCGGGTGAGGTGCCAAACCTCACGCATCTCGGGTGAGGTGCCAAACCTCACGCATCTCGGGTGAGATGCCAAACCTCACGCATCTCGGGTGAGGTGCCAAACCTCACGCATCTCGGGTGAGGTGCCAAACCTCACGCATCTCGCGTAAGATGGGTGAGGTGCCAAACCTCACGCATCTCGCGTGAGGTGCCAAACCTCACGCATCTCGCGTGAGATGGGTGAGGTGCCAAACCTCACGCATCTCGCGTAAGATGGGTGAGGTGCCAAACCTCACGCATCTCGCGTGAGGTGCCAAACCTCACGCATCTCGCGTGAAATGGGTGAGGTGCCAAACCTCACGCATCTCGCGTGAGGTGCCAAACCTCAGGCATCTCGGGTGAGGTGCCAAACCTCACGCATCTCGGGTGAGGTGCCAAACCTCACGCATCTCGGGTGAGGTGCCAAACCTCACGCATCTCGCGTGAGATACCGAATCTCACGCATATTGCGTGAGATACCGAATCGCACGCATCTCGCGTGAGGTGCCAAACCTCACGCATCTCGTGAGTGTCTGGCGCGGTGGTAAATGTCCTCCCATTCTTTGTTGCGCAGAGTCCGCCCCAGTTCCCTTTCCCATCTAGCCCGTCCTGCATTATAAACGGGCGAGTATCTGTCCAAGAGGAGCCGATATATGTCTGAAATGAGTCGCTTATCTGTGGTGCGCGAGAGAAGCCAGTATTCATATTTACTGAGCTTGCGTGTATGCTCTCCACGGATCTGGGGTTGAAGGGCCCAATGTCGGACCTGTAGATACCTAAGGTGTTCAGCCTCCGCGAGGTCATAGGTCTTCCGGAATTCCTCAAAAGGCGTCACTCCCGCACCTGAATACATGTGAAAGAGGCATCGGCATCCTGCTGGGCGCCACCGTGCAAAGGCCTGGACATCCTTACCCGGGCCGAAGTCAGGGTTCTCTAACAGGGGTGTGAGGGGAGACGGGAAGGTCGTCAGTTCGTGTAAGACGCATGTTCGATCCCATACCTCTAGCCGTACCCTCGTGACGAAGGAGGCGTATAGGTCAGAGGGCCGGTGTTGTTGCCGTAGGAAAGGCACCTCCTGGAGTGGACGCCCCGCTTGGTCCTGGAACAACCAATGGCGCTCCGATTCCCATTTGCTCCATTCCACTAGGGTTCTGAGTTGGGTCACCCGCGCATGCGCATTTCTCCCGAGAAATGCGCATGCGCGGGCGGCTGCAAATGCGCATTGGTATCTATGACGGGACGCTATTCCAATAGGGAGCCACGGACGAGCCCCGGACACGGTAACTGCTTTAAACTTGTTTATTTAGGGTATTTTGCTTAAATAATGTATGTAGGGGAGGGCGGGAGGGAGGCGGGTGGCGGCCGACTCGGCTACGCTCACGGAGTGGGCGTAGTGTTGCCGGCTACGCTGTCTACGCAAAATGCGTAGGAGGCAACACTACGCCTACTCCGTGGGCGTAGCCGATTCGGACGCCCAGGGTTAATTTTAATGCCCATATGTATTTGCTGTGCTAGTCTGACCCTAGCTGTTCCACGTATTCAGAGTGAATTTATCAATAAATAACACATGACTCAACCCCTAGTGGCTCCAATTGCCCTGTTGGTCCAGTGTCACTCCGAACTGAGGGAGTTCTTGCTGGGTCGGAGGTGCACTCACACGGAGCTGTTTACATAACGTGCTCACCGTGCAAACCGTAGCAGCCCTCTCAATTGTGGAGTTCTGGACTTTTTGGTTCCGTCCAGAGGTGTCAGGGGACAACACCCAAAGACCCCGGAGTTCTACCTGTCTCGGTGCACAAATAAACAGAAACACGGGCTTCTCGATGGTGGCGTCAAAGACCAAAGGTTTATTACTGCAGGGACACAGAAGTCACAGAAACTGCACACGGGCAGTATCTAGGAGCCTGTTCGATTTGTACAAAGTGGGTTGCTCCTTATATACTAAAATTTGAGCTTGAGGCAAATTCTTTACATGTAATACATTCTCAAACCTTTGTGTCCTAAACAATAAATATTTGGCGTTACACAGGAATCGTCGATAATATCTGATGTCAAACATTACGAAGAGGGGTTCCCACTAGTTCATCACAATCCCTTGTCAATATTGCATTCAAGAGCCGGACTGCCTCATCGTAAATTTCGTTACCTCCCCCTAATAAAGATTCAGAAAGAAAGGAACGGAGCCAGGTGTGGAAGATAGGAAAGTAGGATAAGGGATGTTTGTGGGTTGTAAATGGGCAAGGCTACCAGCTTTGGCCGCCTAATCATGATCAGGCCAACGGACACGAGAACCAGTATAGCAGGACTGGCCTCGGGCAGAAGAGGCAGCCTTTGTCGAGTCATGCAGCCACAGCGTGTTCTGATCTAAGGTGTGCGTGTCACTAGAGAGGTGAATCGCCGGCCAAGCCTACGTGTCCTTAATCGAAATGGAGAAATCAGAGGTTATTGCGTATGTGAGGGCAAGAAACACAAAATGGCTGCCATGATCTAAGATGGATGCCATGGGTAGATCGGAAATGTGTTTGTAACAGGAGTACTCTTGCTCGTAGCATAGCGAAAACACCAGGATATGCTAAATGGATCATTTGCGGTTCGCTGATACCAATATGATGTATTTCCGACAATATTGAAAACACGGGTTCAAATCGTCACGGAACCTCAGACCCTCCTTTTGCCCTTACATAGGCAATTACTCAGTCTATGTCAGAATCTAGTTCTATGCTCATCAAGTCAGTGACATGCTGTTGTATCATCATCCTTTCTCGTGCCTTTTCTCCAAACGCAGGTGGTTTTCTAAAACAGGTTGCAGCACAAAGACTACACAGAGCTGGAGCACACTGGATAATCAGGCAACACGAGAACAGGAATACTAAGATGACACCAATGACCATCAGAACCTTCCATCCCCACGCTGATATCAGAGTCCAAAACCACTCCATGAAGGACCAGTTTCCCTTGTCTACGTGTATAGAGTCGGAAATCTTGTGTAGCTTAGAGATCGCCTCATAGACTGTTGGAGCATTATTGGGAATAAAGACACAGCAGCTCGATTGGATCATTCTGCATACCCCACCTCGATCTGCAAGTATTACGTCTAGAACCATACGGTTCTGCAACATCATGAGTCTATCCGCCTGAAGCTCAGCTGTCAAGTTGCTAAGGGCGCCAGCAGTTTCGGTAATAGTAGATTCAACTACCCGTGTTAGCTGACGTATGTTTCTACTATTGGCCATAGGCCCCCAGAACGGAAGGAAACCTTTGAAGAAGTCTCCAGCTTCCTGACCAGCGGTATCTTCCTTGCTGAAGACACCTCTTGCTACTCTGGTCTTATGATAATCAGATGAAGCAGTGTATGTCGGAGGCAACAATCTAGCAATATAGCATGAACCTGAAAAGTCAGCAGGTAACCATGTATACGCTCTGTCTTGACAGATGAAGTAGGTACCCCTAGCTGTGAGAAAAGCAGGGGAAGAGTTAGACGGAAACACGTAAGTCTCTACGCACTCACTCCTCCCTAGCTGAGCTCTCGGATTTCTCCCATTACCTTGCAAACAGACCTGACCTCGGTGAGGTACGACCCAGATTGGAGTTGAGCTTTTACGCTTGCTTTCTCCCAAACTAAGGCGATACTCTGAAGAATTCCAACTCAAATATACTCGCAATTCATCTCTAGGGTAAGATGGAGTGTTATTGACGTCCTTGATCATGTCAATAATTCCCTGGACTAAAGCTTTGTTGGCAGAGTTATATTTAGTGGAACGTGGTGGACGCGGAGGATAGGTTTCAAGGGCATAAGCAAAAATGGTCTGAAGGGCCTGAAATGATCCATTATAGCTGAAAGGCAAAACCAGATAGGGAATACCTTTATCCATAGTGTGGGGTATCAAGCCACACACCCAGCAGTCTGTAGTGTTAACTACCAGTTGGTGTTGGTGCAAGAGCTGTACGAAAGTGTTATTGATAAATTCTGAGCGTCAAGCTTGCTCATGTTCAGGAAACGAGTGAAAAGAGTGTATAGAAGAAACAGTAGAGGTAGCAGGATCAAGGGGAGGTACTGTAGTTACTGGCACAAAGATTAAATTTATACCAAAAACGATTCCACCCACCAACGTTATTAAAACAATTAAAAATGTAATAGCACATTGCATCAGAAAACATTTACTATGAAGGATTCTGTAAAGTCTGTTTCTGCGAACATAAATCACATTTTCTCGTTGCAGCGCAGGAAGCTCCATCTTCTACAATCCGCTCGCGACCACTGATGATGTGTACGTAGATGAAAATGCCTCTATTAGCCCTGGGAGTTCCCAGAACCTACAGAAAGATCGACCTTGTGTCTGACCCCCGCAGATTCAACTAGGCACACAGCCACGACCCTACGGCTACCCAGACGGCAAGGCAAATTTTTAAAAACAATAAAACAATAGCAAACTTCCTGGCTGATGGCAAAAGTTTCAAAATTCAGAATATCACAATAGGCAGTTTCCTGCTTTATTTGTCCATATTACGAGATCGTAAGTTGTATCTTAGTTTTGCAGGAACTGTTTGATCGGAAAATAGTGTATCATTCGTAGATGTTGCAGTGTTCAGGTTCGCAGATGGCAGAGTTTCTTCTGATGCAGAGGACAAATGTTCAGAGTTTAAAAGAGTAGTTTCTGGAGGAGAGTCAGAGTTCGGAGTGTCAGTTATCAATTCGGCATCGCTGAAAGGGACAAACTTGGGTGTTTGCTCGAATTCAGAGGCGCCAATTACCTTCTTAATCCAGTTGTCATAAGGAAGTGGCAGGGGCACACGTTTGACATGTGTTGCATGAATCCAATGCTTGCGACCAGCCACACGAACAGCAGTTCTCGTCGCCAATAACACCTGGAAGGGGCCAACAAATCTGGGCTGAAGGTTCTTCGTCCTCGCAAAGTTTCTCACCACAACGTGGTCACCTGGTTTCAGCTGGTGACCTGGACTCTCCGGTGGCTTTGGCAATGCATCGAAAACCTGTTGGTGAATAAGACTCAATTTAGCAGTCAAGTCATAAAGGTAGTCAATCAACATTGGATATTCCAGAGAACAAAATTCCTTTGGTCTTGGCACTCCCCAAATATTAGCAGGACGACCAAAGACAATTTCATATGGACTAAGCCCTACTCTAGAATGTACAGTCGCTCTCGTGGATAACAAAGCCAAGGGTAGTGCGTCTGGCCAGGATAAACCCGTGGATGCCTGTATTTTAGCTAGTTTTAGTTTGAGGGTGCCATTGTAACCCTCAACTAAACCAGCAGACTGGGGATGGTTTGCACTGTGAAATTTTTGCTTAATACCTAAACCGGCACACACACTCTGCATAACTTTCCCTATAAACTCACTTCCGTTATCTGACCATACAATCCGTGGCATTCCGTATCTAGGGAAATATTCTTTGAGAAGAATTTTGGCAGTTGATAGGGCAGTATTGTCCTTAAGTGGATATGCTTCGATCCATCTGGAAAATGCACAGACTACCACCAGGACGTACTTTAGATTGTTACAACGATCCATGTGTATGAAATCTAGCTGAATTACTTCAAAGGGGCAGGAAGGAGGAGCGAAATGACCAGCAGGAGTTGGGATTCCCTTGCCAGGATTATGCATCAAACATACCATACAATTTTTCACCACTCTCTCTGCACATTTACTAATCCCATCATTCTTCCAGACTGGAGCCAACATCTTACAGATTCCTTTAGAACTTATATGCGCTACTCCATGTGCCATCGTCACCACTGCAAGCACATACGCATCAGGCAACATCCAACGCTGTTGTTCCGACAAATCAATCCAACACCCACTTGAATCCAACTTGCCCGTACTTTCTTTCCATGCACGCTTTTCCTCCTCAGTTGCCTCTTTCTGAATCTCTTTCACACTTTCCACTGTATCTTCACACATTCCAGACTCGGAAATCCATCTTGCAGACGTAGCAACATACATTCTACTCATCATATCTCTAGCTGTCTGTTTAGCGGTCTCATCAGCAAAAGCATTCCCACGACCAACATCATCCGTGATTGCTTTATGAGCACTGCATTTCACAATTGCAACTTCAGTCGGCAAGGTTAGAGATTCCAACAAGTCGTTAACTAGCTGACCATGTTGAATCTTAGTCCCATGGGACGTAATGAAACCTCTTTCTTTCCACAAACGGCCAAAACTATGGGCCACGCCAAACGCGTACTGACTATCTGTGAACACATTCACTCTCTTTCCCTTAGCTAAAACACACGCTCTTGTTAGAGCGGTTAACTCTGCAGCTTGGGCAGAATTCTGACTCACTCTTGCAGTCTCCACAATCGTCCTCAAAGTCGTTACTGCATAAGCAGCAGTCACATCACCATTCTCCAATTTAAAACATGACCCATCAACATACAACGTGCCATCTGGATCTGACAATGGAGTGTCTTTTAAATCAATTCGTCCTTTTGTCTCTTCCTCGGTTCTGAAACAACAATCATGGGGCTCGGAATCACTCGACTCTTGATTAGTTGGCAACAATGTTGCTGGATTCAATACATTGCATCTTTTGATTTGAATATGACTTGCTAGCAGTGTCAGCTCGTAGCCAGATAATCTAGCACTGGTAAGGTGTTGTGTCTTGGTTCTGTTCATGAGTGTATCCACAGCATGAGGAACCATGACCACTAGCATGTTATTCATCACCAAACCAGCAGATTGTCGAATGGAAGATGTAGAGAACACAGAAGCAGTAGGAACAGATAGCGGGACGGTAGGAGTATCAAGTAAGATAGCTTGTGAAACAGTAGGTGTAAGCGATACAGGTATAGGTAAAGAAGCCGGCAACCCAGGAAGTGGAGGTGCCGAAGGAACATTTACATTAACCACAGGTGGTACAGGAGCTTGGTTCTGAGGGGCAGGAGCAGGAATACCAGGTTGTCCAGCAACCGGCAATTGAACATTCGGTACAGGTGGAGCCGTAGCACCCTGTGCATATGGTGGAGGTGACTGTAACAAATAAGACAACAGAGGATCGTTTTCGGGGTCTTCTACTGTCTTAGTTGTTTTCGATGGCAAGGCAGGATAGCACTTGTCGATCGCTAAATTATGTTCTCTAATAGCCACCTCTACGGCCTTCTCAGACTCGTTGACTTGCAGCTGCTTAACAGCCTGCTCTAAAGTCAACTCTTGCTCTTTCTGTTCTTTTTTCAACCTTTTAATTTCTCTCTGTTTAGATTCTTTTCGCCAGTAACGGAAAGAATCAAACATTGCCGGCCGGGCTTTCTTCCTGAACAATTTCGCTTCCAAATTATCAAGGATTTCGGGTTCAAAACTACCATGCAGTGGCCAACTAAGGACACCGTCCTTTTCCGTATAGCGGACCCACACCTCATTATAAGATATAGGACCCACACCATGCTTACAATACAGATCAAATAGAGGAGTCCCAATCGGAGGAACCAGACATGAGTCCTCCAATCGTGAATCACTATTGCAACCAAAACACGACAACATACAATTTTTCCGACTTACCATTTTGCAATCCGGAACACAGAACAGACAAACACAAACAGGAATGTGCACTCGAACTAAGAACTTAGGCCTACCAAAAGCGAACAAATGTATCGATACTCAAACTAAACCAATAGATTATCGTAACCAGGACAACAACCAGTGATAATCTTACGAAACCAAACCAAACCAAGAACCAAAAAGGATTTTAACAACCCTCACGAAGTAACCAGCTAGCAACCACTAAATACTTAACTGAGGTACTGAAGACGTCACCAAGGAGAAACCCGTCTTGTCTCGCCGTACTAAGGACTGCACCTCGGGTCCAAGACAGGGCGACGGTCAAGGCACTGGCCCACTGCAGCCGTCCTAAACGGGAACCCTTGTGGAAGAGAACTTCGGGCCACTTTTGCGATATGCCGGGATCGATGAAGTGGGGCGCCTCCCTCAGGAATCTTCACACGAAGCTCCTCGAACTCTTCAGGCTTTTGGACCGGTACCGAATGACGTCGCCCCACGTTGGGCGCCAATTGGAGTTCTGGACTTTTTGGTTCCGTCCAGAGGTGTCAGGGGACAACACCCAAAGACCCCGGAGTTCTACCTGTCTCGGTGCACAAATAAACAGAAACACGGGCTTCTCGGTGGTGGCGTCAAAGACCAAAGGTTTATTACTGCAGGGACACAGAAGTCACAGAAACTACACACGGGCAGTATCTAGGAGCCTGTTCGATTTGTACAAAGAGGGTTGCTCCTTATATACTAAAATTTGAGCTTGAGGCAAATTCTTTACATGTAATACATTCTCAAACCTTTGTGTCCTAAACAATAAATATTTGGCGTTACACAGGAATCGTCGATAATATCTGATGTCAAACATTACGAAGAGGGGTTCCCACTAGTTCATCACAATCCCTTGTCAATATTGCATTCAAGAGCCGGACCGCCTCATCGTAAATTTCGTTACCTCCCCCTAATAAAGATTCAGAAAGAAAGGAACGGAGCCAGGTGTGGAAGATAGGAAAGTAGGATAAGGGATGTTTGTGGGTTGTAAATGGGCAAGGCTACCAGCTTTGGCCGCCTAATCATGATCAGGCCAACGGACATGAGAACCAGTATAGCAGGACTGTCCTCGGGCAGAAGAGGCAGCCTTTGTCGAGTCATGCAGCCACAGCGTGTTCTGATCTAAGGTGTGCGTGTCACTAGAGAGGTGAATCGCCGGCCAAGCCTACGTGTCCTTAATCGAAATGGAGAAATCAGAGGTTATTGCGTATGTGAGGGCAAGAAACACAAAATGGCTGCCATGATCTAAGATGGATGCCATGGGTAGATCGGAAATGTGTTTGTAACAGGAGTACTCTTGCTCGTAGCATAGCGAAAA
This sequence comes from Lissotriton vulgaris, assembly GCF_964263255.1. Classification (NCBI taxonomy): domain Eukaryota; kingdom Metazoa; phylum Chordata; class Amphibia; order Caudata; family Salamandridae; genus Lissotriton; species Lissotriton vulgaris. The sequence goes on from NW_028243230.1 coordinate 1,455,091, forward strand.
CACCAGGATATGCTAAATGGATCATTTGCGGTTCGCTGATACCAATATGATGTATTTCCGACAATATTGAAAACACGGGTTCAAATCATCACGGAACCTCAATTGACTCCAGTGACGCCATTTAAACTTATTTTAATTAATGTTTAACCTATCGCAGATACTGTTTTTAACACTCCGTCGATCGTCAACCCCTCCTTATCCTCTCACTCCCAAATATACAATTTGGCACCAGCATGACTGAGCTAAACTGTGTGAATCAGGCGAGTGACGAAGGTGCTGGTGCTGACAAGTTCGTGTCTAGTCAGAGGCCAGTCACTCCTCTGATGTCCCTACTTGTTCGGTGTGCAGGGGAACGCCAGTTCTCTTGTGTCAGTGAATTAACGAGACACGCGTTTGTGCCTGCTTACTGGCACTATGACTATGAGAGATGGAAACAAACATACAAACTACTGCCACAAACGGATGAGAGAAACTCGCACTTTATTTACTCGGAACTTTTATACAGAATGCAAAGCATGACTGTATTTTCGGCTGAATTGGGTTACATGTTACAACTCATTTACACACAGTCACAGAGGCCCTTATTTAAGGAAACCCAAGGAACGTGCCAACAATGTACAGTCTTCAGAGTTTATTCGATGTTATATTGTTTTCATTTTTAATTATTATGTATGCACATGCACAATGGCACTCACCACATGGGAAGGAAGTCGTAACGGGAAACCAAGAATCAGGCGTGAGCGCTCTCACTGCACAGGACCATCTCTTCCCAGAGCAAGGGCAGGTGGCACGGCGACATCGCAGTCCCACCTGCCCCATCACAGTCAGGCACGGGTTGCCAAACCCAGCCGCAAGAAGAGCTCAGAACATCCATAGAAGCACCAAGCACCTGCACGCCACTGCCAACGGACCCGAGCCGGCGCACAAGGAGGCATGCATGAGCTGAGCATCCCGGGTGACAGGGTAAAGGAGTCCCGGCGCGTGGCGCAACACAAACCACCTCAACCCCCAGACTAGAGAGCTTCTTCTTCACCCCTCTGAAACCCGCCTCCTTAACGAAATCCCCCTCACTCCGAAGCCGGCAGAGACAGGCAACATTTAAATACTTAAGTATAATTTACATGCGATATGTATGTATGTATGTATGTATAGGCGTTCTTTTATAGCACTATAACTGTCACCCGATGGGCATCCTGGCGCTTAGACTGTTATGACACAATACATGATGTTTCCAGCTTCCAATCTATTTACATTGTTCTGGGGAACAGATGGGTCTTTAATGCTTTTTTAAAGGAAGAAAAATCTTCCAGGCCCCTCAGGCCTACCGGTAGAGAATTCCACAGCCGCGCTGCGGTAAACCTGAAGGACCCACCACCCATCCGGGACCTCAGAAACTTGGGTACTACCACCAAGTAAGCCGAGGCTGACCGGAGTGGTCTTGGAGGGATGTACCATGAGAAAAGGTCCTGCAGAGGAGACGGGCCTTGTCCGTGTAGAGCCCTAAAAACCAAACACAAAGCTTTGAAGTTCACCCATTGAGAGATTGGCAACCAATGGAGGTCCCTAAGTGCCTTGGCAGAAGAGTCCAGGCGGCGTCGCGAGAGTGCCAGTTTGGTAGCAAAATTCTGTACTCGGAGTTTTCCTAGCAGAGTAACTGGTGCCCCCAGCAGCAGTGCGTTGCAGTAGTCGAGACGACACAAAATTATGCTACGCATTACCTCTGGTCTGGCCTGTACCGGGAGCAAGGGTAGAATCTTTCGCAATGATCCAAGTAATGCCATACAAGTGGCCACCGTTTTGTTCACTGATGTGTCCAGCTGTAAGTCGGAACTAAACATTAACCCCAAATTCTGAACCGATTCGGCAGGCAGACTAGTACCTTGGAAATCAGGAGGCCAAAAACCCTGCGGTAGGGGTCTGGGGGTCCGATCCATAGAGCAATGTAGCACCTCGGTTTTCGAGCTGTTAAATTGTAGGGAGTTGTTACCCAGCCATTCTGCCGTGGTGCTCATGCATCGATGGAAGACCTCCTGTGACACCCCGTCCTTACCCTCAAACGAGAAGATAAGTTGGGTGTCATCGGCGTAGTTGGTGACTGTTATGCCAAAAGATTTAATCAGCGTGATCAGGGGACGGAGGTAAAGATTGAAAAGAATGGGGCTGATGGCCGAGCCCTGGGGTACTCCCTGACCAACCCTCCTGATGTTGGATTTAAAGGGTGGCAGGGCAACTACCTGGTGCCTTTGATCGAGATATGACACCAGCCATTCAAGGGCCAAGCCCGACACCCCAGCCTCCGTCAGTCCCCTGACCAGGATTGCATGGCTGACCGTGTCGAACGCGGCCGACATATCGAGCAGCACTAAAAAGGCTGCTCGACCCTGGTCGGCACACGTTTGAAGGTCATTGAGAACAGTCACCAATGCCGACTCTGTCCCATGTGCCGGTCTAAACCCAAACTGAGCCACATCCAAACAATCAGTAGTCTCAAGAAAGTTGGAGAGATGTTTTGTGGCCAGTTTCTCTATAATTTTAATAGGGAATGGCAAGAGGGAGATGGGCCTAAAGTTGGCTGGGCATGTGGGGTCCAGATTCTCCTTTTTAAGCAGTGGGGAGACCACCGCCAATTTCCAGCAATCTGGAACCCGTGCTGAAGTGAGAGACTGGCGACAGATGGAAAAAAGTGGGGGAAACAGCTCTTCACGAAAAAGTTTCCAGAATTTGGGTGGAAGAGGATCAGAAGGTGAGCCAGAGGACACCCCGTCAGCCAAAGAGCAGAAGTCCTCAAAAGATGGTAGAGGAAAGTTGCTCAGCTCACCTGATTTAGTACACTCCTTCCTATTCTCAAACGAGATGGAATCGTGCACAGCACGGCCAGTTGACGAGAGAAGATTGTTTAAGATGTTGGCAATCTAATCCTCAAAGGCCTGTGCTAGCGAATCACAGAGAGCTTGAGAGGCCGGGATGACAATTTTTGTACAGCCAAGATGGGCCAGGTCCTTTACGATCTTAAATAAGGCCTGAGATTTATTTACAGCTGCCATCAAAGATTCTTCTAAGAATCTAGCTTTGGCAAGCTTGATCTGGATTTTATAGGACGCCAGTGCTTGTTTGAAGAGGACTCTATGTGATTCCAGGTACTGTTTCCTCCAGGTCCGCTCAGCCTGTTTACATTGGGGCTTCAGCTGCCGAAGTTCTTCCGAGTACCATGGCATAGCAAGATTAGTCCTATCTTTGATTTTTCGCAGCGGGGCCAAAGAGTCCAGAGAAGCTGAGATTCGCTGACAGAGAGTCTCGTAACTTACGTCCACATTCGCTCCCAATACAAAGCCATCTGGCAGCAGAGAGGGCAAGATCGTTTGTTTGAGGAGTCTAGACCATTGCCTCCCCATTCTAGTGCCCCCCACACTCCCTTTCTTTAATCGAGCACTAGTGCACGAGAGGGAGAACTGGACGAGGGCGTGATCCGTCCAACACTGAGGCAGGACGTCACGTATAGCCGTTCGACAAGCGTCAGCAAAAAGTAGATCAAGAATATGGCCCTTTGAATGGGTTTTGGAGAGTACCAGTTGTTGTAGCTCAATATTATGACAAGCTTGGACCAGCTCTACATAGGCCGTCTTGGTCGGTCTCTCTGACCAAAGATTGAAATCCCCTAACACCATCAACTTTGTGTGGGAATGGGAGAGATCTTATATTAAGTCTATGAGCTCAGGTACAGCAGAAAACGAGCTAGCCGGGGGTCTATAACATAGTAGACCCGTGAATAGCACGCCTCCTTGGTCCTTGCTGGAGAAACCCAATGTTTCGCACCCAGCGATTGCCTTGATGATAAGCTGGGAGACGTCAAGAGTCTGCCTAAAAATTAATCCAGTTCCACCTCCTCTGGCTCCCATCCTGGGATTATGCCTTATTTTGAAGCCAGTGGGACAAGCTGTCCCCAGTTCCACCGAGCTAGTCGGTGTTGTCCAAGTCTCTGTCATGAAGAGTACGTCTAGATGGTAAGAATCGATAAGTAACGCAATTTCTTCACAGTGTTTGATGAGAGATCTCACATTTAACAAGCCACAGGACAAGGCAACTAGGTGCTTACTGGTGGTGATATACTTTCGGTTACTGAGTGAACCGAGATTAAGGCGTAAAAGTTCATCGCGGGAATAAGAGTAAGAAGTTACATCTTGGTTCCGAGAGGCAGAACTTTCGGCGCCCGGCGCGAACGGGCGCAAACGGGCTTACCTCTGGCGCACCTCCGGCGCGCCTGCTGCGCGCCTACGCTGCACGCTTTAGGGGCGTCCATCATATATAGCCGTATACGCAAGATTCCAGTAGTGCGATCACTAGCCCCCCAACCAAGATGGCGCCAGCAATTCGGCACTCCCTGGTTCCCTCCCTCACCCAAGATGGCGGCTACCAAAACCGCAGCGCGATGTCCCCAGGAGCCCTAAGGTGCCCTGAAGCGCTCAAATTCCCGCAAAGTGCGGAATGAGGTCACAATTATAGTGCGGGTAAGAGTGGTACTAATAACACGCTATGAGAGAGGTAGCGCCTAGCGCCAAGATCGACAACGCGAGCGCGCAGTAAAGTAGATTAATTTTAAAATAATTAAAACAGCAATGCGGCAATAGATTCTGCAGCGCGCAATGGTCATGTAAGTCTGCGATATGCGATAATACATAATAAAATATTATATAAAACTTACCTTGGCTTCCCGCGCTGACTCCCGAGACTGCAGACTTCCGACTCCCGCCGTCCTGGATTTTGAATGCGTCTGACGTGGTCTGGGCTCTCGTCAACAGGAAGGCTGCAGGCAACCTCCCTCCCCTCCACCGCAGCCAGCACCGATTGGTTCGGACGGCTGCCCCAACAGCGTCATTTCTCTCAGTCTGTATGCTGCAGAGAACGGAGAGGAGGAAGCGGAGTACTTAATCGCTGTATCCTATCTACTTTATCAGAGAGCATTGCAGTGGCATTCCTAGCTTCAGTTAAATCTGTTTGCATCTGAACAATAACCCTCATTAAATCATCCATGGTGGCCATAATGTCAAAACTCTCAGACCGGGAGGAATATTATTCGTGGGCTCACTATTCTGTCAGGTTGCTTCTTCCTCAGGGTCTGGAGTGATGATATAATGGCCCACCTCTCAATACCTCCAACTCTGATTGTAATGATTACACAGAGTATTGAAGTGATTAAACGTGGGGAAAGGGAATTAGGAAGGGACCAGCTGGGAAGGAGATCTGAAAAGGAAAAGTTACTCGCAAACAAAAATACGCGCACTTTCCTTCGCACAAAGACGTAAATTAGGACATCAGATTCTGTCCTTCAATCAGGAACTAGCTTAAGAGCTTTGTGGCTTGCGTTTATTCAGACAATCAGACTCTTAGTTGACCTTTCTTAGATCCGCTATATTGTGGCGATAATACTTCACTTCAGTATCAACTGCTCAAAGGCATAAGCAGCAGAATTTGGTTTAGGTCTTTCTATGACTAGGTTTTCAATCACCTAAACAATCAGTGTCTTATATTTCCTTATTTTATGTGACTTAAAAGTGTTCCCAAAAACATTCATGGAACTACTATAGAACAAGAATCGCACTCGTGAATATGGTAAATGATCTTGAAAATCAAATTGAATGTTCCTAATAAATCACTGAAATGGTTTTAACAAGATTCGCAATCTTACCTGTAGAGTGGACCTCTGTCTCCTTTCTCTCACTCTGCTCCTTCACTCGTTTTTCTATCCTTTCTATCTTTCACCTTTCTGCATCTCTGCTCTTTTGTGCCTTATTTCTGCCCATTTTCCCTTTCTCTCCCTCTGCTCCTTCACTCGTTTTTCTACCCTTTCTATCTTTCACTTTTCTGCACCTCTGCTCTTTTGTGCCTTATTTCTGCCCATTTTCCCTTTCGCTCCTTCACTCGTTTTTCTATCCTTTCTATCTTTCACCTTTCTGCATCTCTGCTCTTTTGTGCCTTATTTCTGCCCATTTTCCCTTTCTCTCCCTCTGCTCCTTCACTCGTTTTTCAACCCTTTCTATCTTTCACTTTTCTGCACCTCTGCTCTTTTGTGCCTTATTTCTGCCCATTTTCCCTTTCGCTCCTTCACTCGTTTTCACTCGTTTTTCTACCCTTTCCATCTTTCACCTTTCTGCCATTTCTGCATCTCTGCTCTTTTGTGCCTTATTTCTGCTTATTTTCCCTTTTTTCTTTATCCCTTCTTTCCTCCCTTTACCTTTCCCTGCCGCTGCTGCCCCCGCGGCCCCTCCCCCCCCCAGCGTGACCGGCCCAATCCAGCTCCTCTCCCCGCTCCCGCCTCCCAGCTGTCCAGCCCTCCCCGACCCCTACTTAATGGCGGCCACTGGTGCACCGAAGGCGCGTCAAAGGCTAGCACATCTGCGCCCGTCCGCGACCAGCACCAGGAACCCTGGACCTCCGCCCCGCCAACACTACGACCCAGCAGCACTCCACGCACTCAACCCAGGCTGCAACAACAACTGCAAGCTAGCATCACCAGCCGACACCCATGGACCTTTCAGCTGTCACCGCTGCCGGCACACCTGCAGCACCGCCAAGAACACGGATCCAGCACAACCCGCCCCCAAGAACACAACCGAACCGAAGACCCTGCAATGCATCCTCCTCAACGTCCGATCCCTCCACAAACACGCCACAGAAATCTGGGACCTCCTCGACAGCACCACCCCGGACGTAGCATTCTTCACCGAAACCTGGACCAATGCCACCTCGGGACCGGACATCGCCATCGCCATCCCGCAAGGATACAAGATCTCCAGGAAGGACCACCCCACCCACCCAGGAGGAGGAATCGCCATCGTCCACAAATCCAGCCTCCACCTGAGCACACTACCTGACGAGTCCACAAAACTGATGGAACACCTTCACTTCAAGATACTGGCCAGCCCCATCGCCGCCCTCCGAGGAACCCTCATCTACCGACCCCCTGGACCCCGCGGACCCTTCGCCAACTCCATCACGGACATTATCTCCCCGCAGGCCATCGCATCCACCAACTACACCCTGCTGGGAGACCTCAACTTCCACCTCGACAATCAACTGGACCCCAACACCACATGCCTCCTGGACAACCTCCACAACATTGGACTCCGCCAGATCGTGACAGAGCCCACGCACTCAGCAGGACACACCCTCGACCCCCTCTTCACTACAAGAAACTCCATCACCTTCAGCCACACCACCGAACTCCCATGGACCGACTATCGTTGCGTCCACTTCACCTTCAGAACACACACCATCCACAGACACCAGCACCTGCTTCCAGAAAGAAACTGGACCAAAATCACCAACGACCAGCTCACCTCCTCACTCAACAACTCCACCCCAACCATTGCGGAAAACGACGACCCCAACAACGCAGCTCGAACCCTGCATAGATGGATCTCGGACAGCACCAACACCATAGCCCCCCCTCAAGAAAAACAACAATACCCGTGCCAAGAAAGCCAGATGGTTTACCACCGAACTTCGAGAGTCCAGGCGCACATGCCGCCACCGTTCGAAAAGGCCTGGAGAAACACCAAATCCACAGAAGCCCACAACAACTTCAGAGCCGCCACCAACGCCCACCATCAACTCATCAGAGAAACGAGGAAAAAAGAGATTGAAGACAGAATCTCCACCCACGCACACAACAGCAAGAAACTCTTCAGCATCATCAAGGAGTTCGCCCAACCCACCAGCGAGTCTACTGACATCCCTCCCTCACAAGACCTCTGCGACAAACTCAGCACCTTTTTCCACCACAAAATCAAGAGCATCTACGACAACTTCGACAAAGACAACCAACACACTGAACCCTCACGAACCACCCCTGACACCCGGAAACCAGCGATTGATGACTGGACAGCCCTCACCATCGAAGACACACTGAAGACAATGAAGTCAATCCACTCAGGGGCCCCCACGGATCCCTGCCCCCACCACATCTTCAACAGAGCCACCAATACCATCGCACCCATGCTCCACCACACCATCAACCGCTCCCTGGCGACCGACTCCGTCCCCGACGACTGGAAACACGCGGAGGTCAACCCCCTCCTAAAGAAACCCTCAGCGGACCCCACCGACCTCAAAAACTACAGACCCATCTCCCTGCTCCCTTTCCCAGCGAAAGTCATCGAGAAAGCCATCAACAGCCAACTCGCCACATTCATTGAAGAACACAACATCCTCGACTCCTCCCAATCCGGCTTCAGAAAAAACCACAGTACGGAAACCGCCCTCCTCGCTGCAACAGACGACATCCGCACCCAACTGGACAAAGGAGAAACAGTAGCCCTCATCCTCCTAGACCTATCAGCGGCGTTCGACACAGTCTCCCACCGCACCCTAATACGCAGACTCTACGACGCAGGAATCCAGGACAAGGCCCTCGACTGGATCTGCTCCTTCCTCTCCGGCAGGACGCAACGGGTCAGACTCCCCCCTTTCCTCTCAGACCCCACACCTACCACCTGCGGAGTCCCCCAGGGCTCCTCCCTCAGCCCGACGCTCTTCAAAGTCTACATGGCTCCACTTGCCCCCATCGTCAGAACCTATGGACTCAACATCGTGTCATACGCAGACGACACCCAGCTCATCCTCTCCCTATCCAACAAGCCCAACACCGCCAGACGCAACTTTCGAGAAGGCATGGAAGCCGTCGCCAAATGGATGAAAAACAGCTGCCTACAACTAAACACCAACAAAACAAAAGTACTCATCATGGGCCCAAACCCCGACGCGTGGAGCGACACCTGGTGGCCCACTGCCCTTGGAAACCCGCCAACCCCCACAGACCACGCACGCAACCTGGGAATCATCCTGGACTCCGAGCTCAAAATGGACCGCCAGATCAACTCTGTCTCATCTTCCTGCTTCCACACCCTCCGCCTCCTTCGTAAGACCTTCAAATGGATCCCCCTCGAACACCGAAAGACAGTCACTCACGCCCTGGTCACCAGCAGACTCTACTACGGCAACGCACTCTACGCCGGAATAAACAAAAACATCATCCGCAAGCTACAGAACATCCAGAACGCCGCTGCAAGACTGGCCCTCAACCTGCCAAAACACTGCCACATCTCGCAGCACCTGCGCACACTCCACTGGCTCCCCGTCGAGGCGAGAATCACCTTTAAGATGCTCACCCACGCACACAAGGCCCTCCACGGCACCGGACCAGCATACCTGAACAGCCGGCTCAAATTCCAGGCACTCCCAAAGGACCCTACGATCAGCCCAGCTCTCCTACGCCGTGGTCCCCCGCACCAGAAAGACCAGATCGGGAGGCCGCTCCTTCTCCTTCCTCGCCGCCAAAGCATGGAACGCCCTTACATTCCACCTCAGACAGACAACATCGCTCCCCATCTTCGCAAGAAACCTCAAAACTTGGCTCTTCGACAGACCCCCTCCTTGATGGAATGGAACCTGCACCCCCCACCCCTAGCGCCTTGAGACCCTTACGGGTGAGTAGTTGCGCTTTAACAAACTCCTGATTGATGGATTGACTCTACTTCTGAATCTGTGTTAGTGACAGGTAATCCCCCCCAAAACCTAGCCTCACCGGGAGCCCATCAAGAAGAGAAGTCTCTGCAGATTCTAAACTCCTCCTGCAGCTCAGCGAGCGTTGTAGCAGATTTCAGGCACCCAGAACTCTCCACCGATCAAAAGAACAAAGCTGGCCTTGCAGAGAAACGGAGCCCCAAGATCCTCTTCCTCCTTCACCAAAAGACGCTGAATAGTGAGCACGGGGAACTGGACGCGGCGGCTGACATCGTAGGCACGCCCCGTGCCAAACCTCACGCATCTCGCATAAGGCGCCAAACCTCACTCATCTCGCATAAGGTGCCAACCCTCACACATCTCGGGTGAGGTGCCAAACCTCACGCATCTCGGGTGAGGTGCCAAACCTCACGCATCTCGCGTGATGTGCCAAACCTCACGCATGTCGGGTGAGCTGCCAAACCTCACGCATCTCGCGTGAGGTGCCAAACCTCAGGCATCTCGGGTGAGGTGCCAAACCTCACGCATCTCGGGTGAGGTGCCAAACCTCACGCATCCCGGGTGAGGTGCCAAACCTCACGCATCTCGGGTGAGGTGATAAACCTCACGCATCTCGGGTGAGGTGCCAAACCTCACGCATCTCGGGTGAGGTGCCAAACCTCACGCATCTCGGGTGAGGTGCCAAACCTCATGCATCTCGGGTGAGGTGCCAAACCTCACGCATCTCGGGTGAGGTGCCAAACCTCACGCATCTCGGGTGAGGTGCCAAACCTCACGCATCTCGCGTGAGATGCCAAACCTCACGCATCTCGGGTGAGGTGCCAAACCTCACGCATCTCGGGTGAGGTGCCAAACCGTACGCATCTCGCGTGAGGTGCCAAACCGTACGCATCTCGCGTGAGGTGCCAACCCTCACGCATCTCGGGTGAGGTGCCAACCCTCACGCATCTCGCGTGAGGTGCCAACCCTCACGCATCTCGGGTGAGGTGCCAAACCTCACGCATCTCGGGTGAGGTGCCAAACCTCACGCATCTCGGGTGAGATGCCAAACCTCACGCATCTCGGGTGAGGTGCCAAACCTCACGCATCTCGGGTGAGGTGCCAAACCTCACGCATCTCGCGTGAGATGGGTGAGGTGCCAAACCTCACGCATCTCGCGTGAGGTGCCAAACCTCACGCATCTCGCGTGAGATGGGTGAGGTGCCAAACCTCACGCATCTCGCGTGAGGTGCCAAACCTCAGGCATCTTGGGTGAGGTGCCAAACCTCACGCATCTCGGGTGAGGTGCCAAACCTCACGCATCCCGGGTGAGGTGCCAAACCTCACGCATCTCGGGTGAGGTGCCAAACCTCACGCATCTCGGGTGAGGTGCCAAACCTCACGCATCCCGGGTGAGGTGCCAACCCTCACGCATCTCGCGTGAGGTGCCAACCCTCACGCATCTCGGGTGAGGTGCCAAACCTCACGCATCTCGGGTGAGGTGCCAAACCTCACGCATCTCGGGTGAGATGCCAAACCTCACGCATCTCGGGTGAGGTGCCAAACCTCACGCATCTCGGGTGAGGTGCCAAACCTCACGCATCTCGCGTAAGATGGGTGAGGTGCCAAACCTCACGCATCTCGCGTGAGGTGCCAAACCTCACGCATCTCGCGTGAGATGGGTGAGGTGCCAAACCTCACGCATCTCGGGTGAGGTGCCAAACCTCACGCATCTCGGGTGAGGTGCCAAACCTCACGCATCTCGGGTGAGGTGCCAAACCTCACGCATCTCGGGTGAGGTGCCAAACCTCACGCATCTCGGGTGAGGTGCCAAACCTCACGCATCTCGGGTGAGGTGCCAAACCGTACGCATCTCGCGTGAGGTGCCAAACCGTACGCATCTCGCGTGAGGTGCCAACCCTCACGCATCTTGCGTGAGGTGCCAACCCTCACGCATCTCGGGTGAGGTGCCAAACCTCACGCATCTCGCTTGAGGTGCCAAACGTCACGCATCTCGCGTGAGGTGCCAAACCTCACGCATCTCGGGTGAGGTGCCAAACCTCACGCATCTCGGGTGAGGTGCCAAACCTCACGCATCTCTGGTGAGGTGCCAAACCTCACGCATCTCGCGTGAGATACCGAATCTCACGCATATTGCGTGAGATACCGAACCGCACGCATCTCGCGTGAGGTGCCAAACCTCACGCATCTCGTGAGTGTCTAGCGCGGTGGTAAATGTCCTCCCATTCTTTGTTGCGCAGAGTCCGCCCCAGTTCCCTCTCCCATCTAGCCCGTCCTGCATTATAAACGCGCGAGTATCTGTCCAAGAGGAGCCGATATATGTCTGAAATGAGTCGCTATCTGTGGTGCGCGAGAGAAGCCAGTATTCATATTCACTGAGCTTGCGTGTAGCGTCTCCACGGATCTGGGGTTGAAGCGCCCAATGTCGGACCTGTAGATACCTAAGGTGTTCAGCCTCCGCGAGGTCATAGGTCTTCCGGAATTCCTCAAAAGGCGTCACTCCCGCACCTGAATACATCTGAAAGAGGCATCCGCATCCTGCTGGGCGCCACCGTGCAAAGGCCTGGACATCCTTACCCGGGCCGAAGTCAGGGTTCTCTAACAGGGGTGTGAGGGGAGACGGGAAGGTCGTCAGGTCGTGTAAGACGCATGTTCGATCCCATACCTCTAGCGGTACCCTCGTGACGAAGGAGGCGTATAGGTTAGGGGGCCGGGGTTGTTGCCGTAGGAAAGGCACCTCCTGGAGAGGACGCCCCACTTGGTCCTGGAACAACCAATGGCGCTCCGATTCCCATTTGCTCCATTCCACTAGGGTTCTGAGTTGGGTTACCCGCGCATGCGCATTTCTCCCGAGAAATGCGCATGCGCGGGCGGCCGCGAATGCGCATTGGTATCTATGACGGGACGCTATTCCAATAGGGAGCCGCGGACGAGCCCCAGACACGGTAACTTCTTTAAACTTGTTTATTTAGGGTATTTTGCTTAAATAATGTATGTAGGGGAGGGCGGGAGGGAGGCGGGTGGCGGCCGACTCGGCTACGCACACGGAGTGGGCGTAGTGTTGCGGGCTACGCTGTGTACGCAAAATGCGTAGGAGGCAACACTACGCCTACTCCGTGTGCGTAGCCGATTCAGACGCCCAGGGTTAATTTTAATGCCCAGATGTATTTGCTGTGCTAGTCCGACCCTAGCTGTTCCACGTATTCCGAGTGAATTTATCAAAAAATAACACATGACTCAACCCCCAGTGGCTCCAATTGCCCTGTTGGTCCAGTGTCACTCGGAACTGAGGGAGTTCTTGCTGGGTCGGAGGTGCACTCACACGGAGCTGTTTACATAACGTGCTCACCGTGCAAACCGTAGCAGCCCTCTCAATTGACTCCAGTGACGCCATTTAAACTTATTTTAATTAATGTTTAACCTATCGCAGATACTGTTTTTAACACTCCGTCGATTGTCAACCCCTCCTTATCCTCTCACTCCCAAATATACAAATTGGCACCAGCATGACTGAGCTAAACTGTGTGAATCAGGCGAGTGACGAAGGTGCTGGTGCTGACAAGTTCGTGTCTAGTCAGAGGCCAGTCACTCCTCTGATGTCCCTACTTGTTCGGTGTGCAGGGGAACGCCAGTTCTCTTGTGTCAGTGAATTAACGAGACACGTGTTTGTGCCTGCTTACTGGCACTATGACTATGAGAGATGGAAACAAACATACAAACTACTGCCACAAACGGATGAGAGAAACTCGCACTTTATTTACTCGGAACTTTTATACAGAATGCAAAGCATGACTGTATTTTCGGCTGAATTGGGTTACATGTTACAACTCATTTACACACAGTCACAGAGGCCCTTATTTAAGGCAACCCAAGGAACGTGCCAACAATGTACAGTCTTCAGAGTTTATTCGATGTTATATTGTTTTCATTTTTAATTATTATGTATGCACATGCACAATGGCACTCACCACATGGGAAGGAAGTCGGAACGGGAAACCAAGAATCAGGCGAGAGCGCTCTCACTGCACAGGACCATCTCTTCCCAGAGCAAGGGCAGGTGGCACGGCGACATCGCAGTCCCACCTGCCCCATCACAGTCAGGCACGGGCTGCCAAACCCAGCCGCAAGAAGAGCTCAGAACATCCATAAAAGCACCAAGCACCTGCACGCCACTGCCAACGGACCCGAGCCGGCGCACAAGGAGGCATGCATGAGCTGAGCATCCCGGGTGACAGTGTAAAGGAGTCCCGGTGCGTGGCGCAACACAAACCACCTCAACCCCCAGACTAGAGAGCTTCTTCTTCACCCCTCTGAAACCCGCCTACTTAACGAAATCCCCCTCACTCCGAAGCCGGCAGAGACAGGCAACATTTAAATACTTAAGTATAATTTACATGTGATATGTATGTATGTATAGGCGTTCTTTTATAGCACTATAACTGTCACCCGACGGGCATCCTGGCGCTTAGACTGTTATGACACAATACATGATGTTTCCAGCTTCCAATCTATTTACATTGTTCTGGGGAACAGATGGGTCTTTAATGCTTTTTTAAAGGAAGAAAAATCTTCCAGGCCCCTCAGGCCTACCGGTAGAGAATTCCACAGCCGCGCTGCGGTAAACCTGAAGGACCGACCACCCATCTGGGACCTCAGAAACTTGGGTACTACCACCAAGTAAGCCGAGGCTGACCGGAGTGGTCTTGGAGGGATGTACCATGAGAAAAGGTCCTGCAGAGGAGACGGGCCTTGTCCGTGTAGAGCCCTAAAAACCAAACACAAAGCTTTGAAGTTCACCCATTGAGAGATTGGCAACCAATGGAGGTCCCTAAGTTCCTTGGCAGAAGAGTCCAGGCGGCGTCGCGAGAGTGCCAGTTTGGCAGCAAAATTCTGTACTCTGAGTTTTCCTAGCAGAGTAACTGCTGCCCCCAGCAGCAGTGCGTTGCAGTAGTCGAGACGACTTAAAATTATGCTCCGCATTACCTCTGGTCTGGCCTGTACCGGGAGCAAGGGTAGAATCTTTCGCAAAGATCCAAGTAATGCCATACAAGTGGCCACCGTTTTGTTCACTGATGTGTCCAGCTGTAAGTCGGAACTAATGCAAATGCTACTTACCAGTATGCATCTGTTCATGGCATGTAGGGCTGCTGACATTCATATCTGTGCATAGATCGCCGCCTAGTGTTGGGTCCAGATGATTGCACATTGTTGTCCTGGAAGAGTCTTCGAAGTATCACGAGATAGGTGGCTCCTCCCCTGGACTACAGTGCTTATGGGCATCGCCTCCATCCCCAGATTGTTTTTAGCCATTGGCAGAGATGGAGTGAAGTATGTGAATGATGCCTATGCTGCGAGCAGATATATGAACATATACATATGTATGAAGACTGCAGCTGCTACAGGCGCCGAGGAGGAGGGTGGGCGATATGAATGTCAGCAGCCCTACATGCCAAGAACAGATGCATACTGGTAAGTAGCATTTGCAGTTCGAGGCATGTGGGCTGCTGAATTCATATCTGTGCATAGAATACATAGCAGTCCTCCCATTATTGGCGGCCGCCCGTGCCAGCTGCAGCAGTCTGAAAAAGTGTCTTGAGAACAGCCTGACCAACAGCTGCTTGCTGTTTGGAATGCACGTCTACACAGTAATGTTTAGTGAAAGTATGTGTGGTAGACCATGTGGCTGCTCTACAGATATCTTCTAAGGGAATATTACCTAAGAAAGCCATAGAGGCCCCCAGCTTCCTGGTGGAGTGGGCTCTTGGTGGAATTGTGAGAGTGCGCTTGGCCTTAGCGTAACAGATCTGAATGCATTTTACAATCCACCTAGCGATCCCAGCTTTGGAGATAGCGTTTCCCTTGTGGTGTGAGGCAAAAGCAACAAAAAGTTGCTTGGTCTTACGAAAATCTTTGGTCCTGTCAACGTAGTACATTAAGGCGCTTTTAACGTCAAGGGTGTGGAGCATCCGCTCCGCCAGCGACTCTGGGTTCTGAAAGAACACTGGCAACTCAATTGTTTGATTCATATGGAATTGAGATACAACCTTGGGTAAGAATTTGGGGTTAGTGCGGAGCACCACCCTGTTAGCGTGTACTTGGAAGAAAGGTTCTTGGATGGTGAGCGCCTGCAACTCGCTAACCCTCCGTAGCGATGTGATTGCTACTAAGAAAGCCACCTTCCAAGTCAGAAACTGAAGCTCACAAGAGTGCAGTGGCTCAAAGGGAGGACCCATCAGCCTAGTAAGAACCACGTTGAGGTTCCATTCCGGAGCTGGTGGAGTCCGTGGTGGAATGACCCTTTTGAGTCCTTCCAGAAAAGCCTTAATAGCAGGGACCTTAAAAAGTGATAGGTGTTGCCTATTCTGGAGGTATGCTGCCATTGCAGACAAGTGAATGCGTATGGAAGAATACGCCAAGTTACATTGGTACAGGTGGAACAGGTAACAAATGATGTTCTGAATGGAAGCATCGAGCGGGTCAATATCGTGGTTTACACAGTAAACGACAAAACGCTTCCATTTAGCCGCATAACAAGCTCTAGTAGTGGGCTTCCTTGCCTCCCGAATGATGTCCATGCAATCGGGGGGAAGATTGAGGTAGCCGAACTCTAGGACTTCAGGAGCCAGATCGCCAGGTTGAGCTGTTGCGGATCTGGGTGCTGAATGTCGCCATGGCTCTGCGTCAGAAGGCTGGGAGTGAGATGAAGAATTGATGCGGTACCACGGAGAGTTCCAGAAACGTGGTGTACCATGGTTGGCGAGCCCACGTTGGAGCAACCAGGATGAGAGTCATCGAGTGCTGCCTGAGCTTGCGTGCCACCAGCGGTATCAGAGGTGCTGGGGGAAAAGCGTACGCAAATCTGCCTGACCAGTTCATCCACATCGCATTGCCCTGTGATTGCGGGTGTGGGAACCTGGCGGCGAAGCTTTGGCATTTTGCGTTCTCCCTTGTGGCGAACAGGTCTATCTCTGGATGACCCCACCTTTGGAAGTACGGTTGGAGTACTGATGGATGTATCTCCCACTCGTGCATTTGATGGCTGTGCCTGCTGAGCAGGTCCGCCATCTGGTTGTCCTTGCCCGGGAGATGCTCTGCCATGAGGAAGATGTTCCTCTGAATGGCCCACTTCCACATGCTCTGAGCCAGATGAGACAGCTGCGGAGAGTGTGTGCCTCCCTGCTTCTGAATGTAGTACATGACTGTCATGTTGTCCGTCCGGATCAACACGACCTTGTTGCACAGATGTACTTTGAACGCCTTCAAGGCCATGAAGATTGCCATCAGTTCCAACACATTGATGTGCATCTTCCTTTGCTGTAGTGTCCATAGTCCCTGCACTGTGTAGTGGAGTACAAGCGCTCCCCATACCTGGAGAGAAGCGTCCGTCGTCAGGATAATCTGTGGCACAGGCTCTTGGAATGGTCGGCCCTTGCAAAGGTTTTGTGGATTCCACCAATGCAGAGAGTTGTATGCCCGACCGCTCACCAACACTAGGTCCGTCAGTTGCCCATGAGCCTGAGTCCACCGACGTGCTAGGCACTCCTGAAGCGGACGCATATGTAGTCTCGCGTGCGGGACAATGGAGATGCAGGAGGCCATCATGCCTATCAACTGCATGAACACCTTCGCTGGAAGCGAGTGTTGAGGTCTGAATCGTTGGATCAGCGTTTGGATACTGGCGATTCTCACTGAATTTGGCTGCGCAGTGGCTGCAAGAGTGTTTATCGTCGCGCCCAGATACTGTCGTACATGGGCGGGCTGGAGATGGGATTTTGGGTAGTTCAGAGAGAATCCCAGATCGTGCAGGAGATGAATGGTGCGGGACACGTGGTCGGCGCACTGCTGTTCTGTTTTTGCCTGAATGAGCCAGTCGTCCAGATAAGGGTAGACGTGGACGTTCTGGCGTCGTAGATGCGCCGCCACAGTCGCAAGGCACTTCGTAAAGACCCTTGGCGCTGTGGTGACCCCGAACGGCAGAACTGGTAGTGCTGGTCTTGAATCGTGAATCTGAGATACTTCCTGTGGGAAGGATGCAGGGGGATATGAAAGTATGCATCTTTTAGATCCAACGTAGCCAGGAAGTCCCCCTGTTGAAGCAGAGGGAGTACCTGCTGTAACGTGAGCATATGGAAGTGCTCCGAGAGAATGTACCAGTTGAGGGGCCTGAGGTCCAGGATGGGCCTGAGGGATCCGTCCTTTTTGGGGATTAGAAAATACAGAGAGTAAACCCTTGTTCCCCTTTCTTGTAGTGGGACGAGCTCTATTGCCCCTTTTTGCAGCATGACCTGAACTTCCTGCTGCAACAAGTGCAAGTGCTCGCCGGACATAGGACGGCTTCTTGGAGGTATGTTTGGTGGAGTGGAAGTAAGTTCCAGACAGTAACCGTACTGGATAAGAGACTTGACCCACCTGTCCGTGGTGATGGATTTCCACGCGGGCAGGAACTGCTGGAGTCTCCCCCCGACCGGTGTTGTGTGGTCGGGGGGCAGTGACAAGACGTCACTGCTTGGTGGCGGTGGTGGACCTGGAGCTGTTGTTTCCACGTCCCCTGCCTTTGATGTTGTTGCCTCTGTAGCCACCTCTACCCTTGTTGGTGTATGAGGTTTGGGTATTACTTTTATAATACTGTGTGGACTGCGATGCCTGACCCCTTGAGGTGCCTCTGGTATTGGAGCGGCGAAAGGAACCACCCCGAAACTGCTGAGACTGGAGGGCCCCCATAGACTTAGCAGTGTCTGTGTCTTTCTTCATTTTTTCCAGTGTCGCATCCACCTCAGGGCCGAACAGGTGGTCAGGATTAACTGTTTGGTTCAGGATGGTTGTCTGTATATCCGGTTTGAAACCTGATATCCTAAGCCATGCATGTCTTCTCAGCAACACACTAGTGTTGATTGCCCTGGAGGCTGTATCAGCCACGTCCAGCGCACATTTGATGGAAGCGTTTGTGATGAGCGTTCCTTCCTGAATTAACATTTCCCCTGCCTCCTTGTACTGGTCAGGCAAGTGTTGCAGCAGTGTTTCTAGGGTGTCATAATGAGCCCTATCGTAGCGTGCAAGTAGGTCCTGCGTGTTTGAGATTCGCCAAATATTAGCTGCCTGCGCAGCAATCCGTTTCCCTGAGGCCTCAAATATTTTAGACTCTTTGTCTGGGGGAGGAGCGTCACCAGTGGTCTGCGAGTTCGCCCTTTTGCGTGCGTTGGATACAACCAACGAGTCCAGTGGCAAGTGTCCCTTGATGTATGTTGGATCCGAGGGCGCTGCCTTATATTTTTTGTCAATGCGAGGATTGATGACACGCGCCCGAGTGGGCTCTTTGAAGACCTCAGTCGCGTGCTTTAGCACTCCCTTGAGCATTGGCAATGTCTTGACTGACTTTTCAGCCACTGAGAAAGTGTCAAACAAAAAGTCCACATCCACAGGATCCGAATGCAGCTCGACATCATGGTTAGCTGCAGCTCGCTCAATCAAAGCGTTGAAGGCTGCCGAGTCCTCCGTCGGTGAGGTCTTTGCCGCAAAGAGCTGCGGTTCCTGACCCGATTGCGGGTCCTCAGGGTCGCCTCCGGCAGACCAAGGCTCATGTTCCTCCTCCGGATCCGAGTACGCCGGATAGTTGTACTCGACCTCCTCATCGTCACCATCCCCTGCGTTTGGAACGCGTTGGCGAATGTTCTAAAGCTTGTGGAGATGCAGGCTCTATCGGGGCCGAAGTACCCGCAGAATCCTTCTTGTTTTTGAGAGGAATACGAAAATGTTCTAACACCGGCTCCGTGGTGATTTTCCTCTTGAGGAGAGACAGTTTTCCGGTATTGGCGTCGATGATGACCTCTCGACGCTCCTCCTCTGCAAGTGGCTGGAGCCGAGGCTTCGACACCACCAGTGCCGCTTTGGGCGTCGACACCTCCTTCGAGGGCACGCCTGCCCCATGCTTCGGAGCGAAAGCCTTCGGCGTCTACTTCGGCGGCAGGGTAAAGCGGATAGGCGTCTGCGCCTTTGTGGGCTTTGGTGTGTGCTTCGGCACCACATCCCCTGGCTCGGGAACCACAGCGTCCTTCCGAATCCGTTGCAGGGACTCCGCGACCTTCTTCGTCAAGGCTGGGGAGGGCTTGACCGGCTCGAGCGATCTCCCCGAGTCGGGAGTCGGGTCGGCGAGAGGCACCGTCTTCGGAGCCGACACTTCACGTTCCTTGTCCCCGACGGGCGGGGCCGTGGAATCGCCTTGACGCTTCTTCGAAGCTTTCTTCGGGTCATCGACCTCGACCATCTTCGGCGCCGACGCGGCCGCGTCGGTCGACTTCGCCTTCGGCGTCGACCCCGAGGCCCTCGGGTCGGCCATCTTGACACGGCTCTTCAGGTCGGCCATTTTGAATTTCTTGGAAGTCGATGCCTCCAGAGCCTTCTGCACCAGTGCAGCTTTCACTTTCGGTTTCGAAACCGGAGGAGTGGATCCCAATGGCTTCACTTTCGTTTTTGTTAACGGGAGTGGCGCATCAGAAATGTCCGTGACCGGGCCCGGAGGCGGGGCTGCTGGACTAGTAACGAGGTCTTGGGTAAGGCCCGAAGGCGATCCCTCTACCTGGGCCGCATGAAGGGGGTTGACCCCTGAGTCAGTCTGGGGACGCTCTTCCTCCGAGCTATCCCCCACGGTGGCAATGGCCCCATCGTCGTCCCCTACCTCGTCGCCGGCTTCGTCAAAGTCCTCGTCTCCCGCGTCGTAGGCATCCCCTTCAGACGCGGGGCTAGAGTCCGAAACCTGCAGGACATCGTCGTCTTCAACAGATTCTTCGAAGATGTCGTCCGGCGGGGGCGCCGGGGTTGCCGATAACTGGGTCTGGAGTCTAGCGGCCCGACGAATCTTGAGAGTCTTCTTACACCGGAACTTCGAGCAGGCCATACACCTGGCCTCATCATGGTCCGGTGACAAACATTTGTTGCACACAGGGTGCACATCGAGGTGTGAATACTTGGAGGTGCACACCGGGCACCTTTTGAACGGAGTCCGTTCCATGTCAGGAGCGTCGATTAGGCCCTTCCGCGCCGAGAGCACGCGGATGGGTAGCAAGAGTTCGGAGCTGAGAACAGACAAAAACCCGAACGAAACGATACCGACGCCCAGCCTAAAGACCTTTTGGTCTCGAGTTAGAAAAGTTTTACAACTATCGATTCCGACAGAGGGAACCGAAACACATCCAAACCCAATGGCGGAAAAAAACAATCTGGGGATGGAGGCGATGCCCATGCGCACTGTAGTCCAGGGGAGGAGCCACCTATCTCGTGATACTTCGAAGACTCTTCCAGGACAACAATGTGCAATCATCCGGACCCAACACTAGGCGGCGATCTATGCACAGATATGAATTCAGCAGCCCACATGCCTCGAACACATTAACCCCA
Organism: Lissotriton vulgaris; assembly: GCF_964263255.1. Taxonomy (NCBI): domain Eukaryota; kingdom Metazoa; phylum Chordata; class Amphibia; order Caudata; family Salamandridae; genus Lissotriton; species Lissotriton vulgaris. The sequence goes on from NW_028243230.1 coordinate 1,476,001, forward strand.
AATTCTGAACCGATTCGGCAGGCAGACTAGTACCTTGGAAATCAGGAGGCCAAAAACCCTGCGGTAGGGGTCTGGGGGTCCGATCCATAGAGCAATGTAGCACCTCGGTTTTCGAGCTGTTAAATTGTAGGGAGTTGTTATCCAGCCATTCTGCCGTGGTGCTCATGCATCGATGGAAGACCTCCTGTGACACCCCGTCCTTACCCTCAAACGAGAAGATAAGTTGGGTGTCATCGGCGTAGTTGGTGACTGTTATGCCAAAAGATTTAATCAGCGTGATCAGGGGACGGAGGTAAAGATTGAAAAGAATGGGGCTGATGGCCGAGCCCTGGGGTACTCCCTGACCAACCCTCCTGATGTTGGATTTAAAGGGTGGCAGGGCAACTACCTGGTGCCTTTGATCGAGATATGACACCAGCCATTCAAGGGCCAAGCCCGACACCCCAGCCTCCGTCAGTCCCCTGACCAGGATTGCATGGCTGACCGTGTCGAACGCGGCCGACATATCGAGCAGCACTAAAAAGGCTGCTCGACCCTGGTCGGCACGCGTTTGAAGGTCATCGAGAACAGTCACCAATGCCGACTCTGTCCCATGTGCCGGTCTAAACCCAAACTGAGCCACATCCAAACAATCAGTAGTCTCAAGAAAGTTGGAGAGATGTTTTGTGGCCAGTTTCTCTATAATTTTAATAGGGAATGGCAAGAGGGAGATGGGCCTAAAGTTGGCTGGGCATGTGGGGTCCAGATTCTCCTTTTTAAGCAGTGGGGAGACCACCGCCAATTTCCAGCAATCTGGAACCCGTGCTGAAGTGAGAGACTGGCGACAGATGGAAAAAAGTGGGGGAAACAGCTCTTCACGAAAAAGTTTCCAGAATTTGGGTGGAAGAGGATCAGAAGGTGAGCCAGAGGACACCCCGTCAGCCAAAGAGCAGAAGTCCTCAAAAGATGGTAGAGGAAAGTTGCTCAGCTCACCTGATTTAGTACACTCCTTCCTATTCTCAAACGAGATGGAATCGTGCACAGCACGGCCAGTTGACGAGAGAAGATTGTTTAAGATGTTGGCAATCTAATCCTCAAAGGCCTGTGCTAGCGAATCACAGAGAGCTTGAGAGGCCGGGATGACAATTTTTGTACAGCCAGGATGGGCCAGGTCCTTTACGATCTTAAATAAGGCCTGAGATTTATTTACAGCTGCCATCAAAGATACTTCTAAGAATCTAGCTTTGGCAAGCTTGATCTGGATTTTATGGGACGCCAGTGCTTGTTTGAAGAGGATTCTAGGTGATTCCAGGTACTGTTTCCTCCAGGTCCGCTCAGCCTGTTTACATTGGGGCTTGAGCTGCCGAAGTTCTTCCGAGTACCATGGCATAGCAAGATTAGTCCTATCTTTGATTTTTCGCAGCGGGGCCAAAGAGTCCAGAGAAGCTGAGATTCGCTGACAGAGAGTCTCGTAACTTACGTCCACATTCGCTCCCAATACAAAGCCATCTGGCAGCAGAGAGGGCAAGATCGTTTGTTTGAGGAGTCTAGACCATTGTCTCCCCATTCTAGTGCCCCTCACACTCCCTTTCTTTAATGGAGCACTAGTGCACGAGAGGGAGAACTGGACGAGGGCGTGATCCGTCCAACACTGAGGCAGGACGTCACGTATAGCCGTTCGACAAGCGTCAGCAAAAAGTAGATCAAGAATATGGCCCTTTGAATGGGTTTTGGAGAGTAACAGTTGTTGTAGCTCAATATTATGACAAGCTTGGACCAGCTCTACATAGGCCGTCTTGGTCGGTCTCTCTGACCAAAGATTGAAATCCCCTAACACCATCAACTTTGTGTGGGAGTGGGAGAGATCTTATATTAAGTCTATGAGCTCAGGTACAGCAGAAAACGAGCTAGCCGGGGGTCTATAACATAGTAGACCCGTGAATAGCACGCCTCCTTGGTCCTTGCTGGAGAAACCCAATGTTTCGCACCCAGCGATTGCCTTGATGATAAGCTGGGAGACGTCAAGAGTCTGCCTAAAAATTAATCCAGTTCCACCTCCTCTGGCTCCCATCCTGGGATTATGCCTTATTTTGAAGCCAGTGGGACAAGCTGTCCCCAGTTCCACCGAGCTAGTCGGTGTTGTCCAAGTCTCTGTCATGAAGAGTACGTCTAGATGGTAAGAATCGATAAGTAACGCAAATTCTTCACAGTGTTTGATGAGAGATCTCACATTTAACAAGCCACAGGACAAGGCAACTGGGTGCTTACTGGTGGTGATCTACTTTCGGTTACTGAGTGAACCGAGATTAAGGCGTAAAAGTTCATCGCGGGAATAAGAGTAAGAAGTTACATCTTGGTTCCGAGAGGCAGAACTTTCGGCGCCTGGCGCGAACGGGCGCAAACGGGCTTACCTCTGGCGCGCCTGCGGCGCGCCTACGCTGCGCGCTTTAGGGGCGTCCATCATATATAGCCGTATACGCAAGATTCCAGTAGTGCGATCACTAGCCCCCCAACCAAGATGGCGTCAGCAATTCGGCACTCCCTGGTTCCCTCCCTCACCCAAGATGGCGGCTACCAAAACCGCAGCGCGATGTCCCCAGGAGCCCTAAGGTGCCCTGAAGCGCTCAAATTCCCGCAAAGTGCGGAATGAGGTCACAATTATAATGCGGGTAAGAGTGGTACTAATAACTCTGATAGAATTCACTTTTCGTTACCCCAATTGCCCTGTGATGATGCGCGAGTTAGCATCATATGGCTAACTAATGAAGTTCGTATATGCATCTATGCTGAATTAATATCCTTGCTCCTTGCCTATGCTAAAATGTATGTGTGATCATATTAGTTTCCTAGCTTAGCCTGTGTGCCACCATTTTGTGTAACCCTCTGTGCCTGCGGGCCCTGCTCGCTCATATGCCCCTCCCGCAGGAATACAGAAATGTACTAAGACAGCAGTTTTCGTTTCTCAGCTTGCTGTGGCCGAAACTAACAAGTATCTTTATCAGTAATGTTCTCATGCCCAGAGACGCCGAAGCCCAGCTCCATGGCCTTGAGTAGAGATAATAATGTATCCCTCGCAGGTGCAGATGCCTGCTGTATGAGAGCATTGTTCGCTGGTCTGAGGCTCGGTAACTTTCCACAAGGGGCGTACCCCTCGTTACTGTATTGCATTATAATGTATTACTGTGATGCAGAGAGTCAGTCCTCTCGTTCGCACTCCTAGGAGTGAGGTCGGACAGGGCCCTCTCATATGAGTGTTATTTGGCCTAATAAAGACTTTTGTTCATTCTTCTCCACTGTCCGGTTGACTTCCTATATAGTGACTATAGGTGAGTGCGGTAAGTCACTCGGGTGGATTTGAGCCACGCTTATCAGATGGCGCCCGAACAGGGACCCCGCGATAAGGATCTTTCTCACCCGTAAGTGGGTAGCAGAAGACCGGGGACCCGCTGGTCGGCACGGTGGGCCCGGGTACCCATCTGATGCCGAGCTTGGTTCTCGCAGCGCTGCCCCACCCTGCTGATCGGGAGAGGTCCCGGTTCGGATCTTACGCCGGGGTCCAGAAGGCGGAACTTGAAGCTGACCGTGTTGGTCCTGGCAGCCGGAGGTGGAGAACGGTAGAGGTCGGTGCCGCCTACGGAAGGTGAGTGGTCCACCTGTGATTGTTGCAGGAACGGGAGTGTTCCGGGAGACTAGAGTGTCTCTAATGGTTTGAGGAGCCGGTGTGCTCCTGGGGCTAGTGTGCTCCGGGGAACTCAGAGTACGAGTTGGTACTCTGACAGACTCGACGAGGTTGGGAACGTATTTAGATGTAATTGTTGGTAGCGATCCGACCGGGTGGTACTGTGGTGAAGGCGTGGCTCATTGTGGGCAGACTCCGGTGCTTGCCCTGAACTCCTAGTGTGGTGGTTCAGTGGAGGTGAGATCTGGGTTTCCCGCGGTAAAGCGCGCAGTGATTCATAGTGCCGCACGGGTGGCGGATCTGTTTGCCATCCTCAGAACGGTTAGTGTACTGTTCGGTCTGCGGTAGAGTCCAGGTTCCCCAGGACTTGGTCGACGGGCCTTGTCCCATTTTGGTAACACGTGTCTGGAGGTATTGTATATGTGTGTGTGTGGTTTCCTAATGTATGTCTATATGTGTGTATGAACGAGCTCGAGCTAGTGACTCAAGGTAACGTGGTCTGCGGTGAAGTGTTTCTTCCGCATCAAAGTAAAGATGCCGTGTTTTAGTAAGTTACGATGTTTTGGATGTTGTTGTCGACCCTCAGATACTAGACTGGCCGAAAGCCAACCTGCACCCCCTGAAGGCACTCCAAGCTTTGATATGTATGTAAAACATGGGTTGGTCCCGATTTTGTTTGGTACTTTGTGGCACCGGTACACTGCTGATAATGTGGATTTACAATGGCCTTTGACGGGTTCTTTCGATGAGGCTAAGTTGGACTATTTGCAAGACAAACTGTTTGCTAGGCGTAGTCGTCAGAGTATGTTCGATTCTTTGCGAGTGTGGCAGAAAGAGGCCAGGAAACGCAAGCTGCGAGATGAGAAAGAGGCGTATAAAAAGTCCACCCAGACTATGGCGCAGAAGGCGAGAGAGCAGGTTGGAAATGAGAATGCGCTACGTATGGAACGCTCAGATAGACTTTGTAGGTTAAAAGAGAATAAAAGTTATGTAATGCGAGAGGACGACCCAGATGAGATGGAAGACATTTTGAATACCCGACCCCCTCCCCCTTATGCCCCACAGCCCTTGTATCCCTCTTTGCCAATCCCAGCACCCGGTAGTGGAGCTCCGGGTCCTTCAGCAAGTGCCCCCCTACAATCCTCGCCCTCGACACCCCTTGTTTCCTTACTCCAGACCACTTCACCCGCACCCTCCCAATTTTCTTTAGCACTCCCTACTGTTTCGGCTAGTACCACCCCCAGTCAGGAAATGCTAACGCCGAGTCGAGGCGCAGGTAGTGGATTACTCTCGCAGGTACGGAAGTTGCTTACGCGTTCTACAGTTGGTTTAGATGAAAAGAGTATGGTGGCTAATCAGGCATGTCAGTGGGCCAGGAATAATATTTATTCGTATGAAGATATTTGGTCCACTATGAAGGATTTTGAGCCTTTGATGCAGCAGCACGCTTTGTGGCACATGTCAAATGTATTGATACCGCTATGGGAGCAGGGGTATGGAGGTGTGGCTCCAGCGGTTTTGCGAGATATACAGGCTGGGGCCTACAGAACGAATACAGGGGTGAAAGAAGTGATGAGTAGTTTACGTGCACTATTACAATACAGGAATGAATTACCCTCTGCAGGCACACCCCATTTCCCAGGTCTCCACCCAATGCACGAGGTGCACCCTATTTTCCACCCTGAAGTACCCGAGTTGCTAGATCCAATAACGAAGGCTGTTACCAGGAATATGATAGATGCACATTTCCAGGAGCAATGGGTGTATACGCCATGGAAGAGAAGCGAGGTATTGTCATTGAAAGCTCAGCTGCCGGATTCTAGAAAGAACCCGACTGCATACTACAAAGAGCTGACAGAAGCTGCGTCTTCCACTGTGATGACTTTGGCTGATGTTGAATTGTTTTTTGGGCTTTTAGTTCCGGTTGATGTGTGGCGGCAAGTGAAAGGTACTGACCATGCAGAAGAGTTAGGAGGTACGTGGCAGGAGTTGCAGGATTGGGATAAGGAGCGTAAGCCAGGGGAGAAGCCGAAGGCCGAGATTTTAGCTTTGCCAGGGCGTATAATAAAATATATGCATTCTCTCATTCCCCCGAAAAAGGTAGATTGGGACAAGTTGACGGCATGTAAACAGAAAAAGGATGAGGCAGTCTCTGACTTCTTTACGAGGTTTGAGGAAACGTTCATAGATTTTAGTGGGCAAGATGTGTCACAAGATGGGGGGTTACGGCTATTCGTTAATAGGTTTGTCGTGAACTTATTGCCTGAAATATCAGCAAGACTGCAAGCGTCGGAGAGCACGTGGACAACGTCCTCTCCTTCGGGTATTCTCAGCATGGCACAGTATTATGAGCACAGAGAAAACGAAAATAAGGACAAGCAGGAAAAGAAGGCTAAGGATTTAAAGACGAGAGTTTTGTTGCAGCAAGTGGCTAGAGGCAGAGGAAGGGGCGCAGTACCGAGTCGGGGAGGCGGCTTTGGGAGAGGTGAGAGTAGAGAAAGGCTGGGACCGAATCAGTGTGCGAAGTGTAAGCAGGAGGGGCATTGGTGGCGGGATTGCCCACTGCTTCAGTCGGGCGGCGGTCCAGGAAGGGGACGAGGACGAGGTGGTGGTGATTTTGGGAGACAGGCTACACGGTCAGAAGGAGGTGGGAGACCGGGAGGAAATTACTTTGATAATGGTGCAGACAGACAACAGGTGCAGAGAGGCGGTGGTCAGCACTATAATGATGATTACTCAGTGGACGATTTGACAGGGTTTTCCCACAACTAGGACAGCGTAGGGCAGAGCATGGGACCAGTACTTATGGAAGTTGATCAGAGGGGACCTTATGTCGAAGCAGACTTATTGGGGTCTCAACAAAAATTTCTAGTGGATACGGGTGCAATGAAAAGTTCAGTGGCTCGTTCTCGGGTCCCAGGGGCGGCTCTGTCTGGCAAGAATAACATCTCTGTGGGTTTCGCAGGAACTCCGGTGATTAGCCCTATTTCTAAACCTCTCACGTTAACGATCGGCCCTTTTACTGTTGATTCACCGTTTCTATTGACATCAAATTGTGGGGAAAATTTGCCGGGCTTAGACCTATTGAAGAGATTACACGCTACCATCTATTGTTCTCCGGATGGCGTGTACCTTACTTTGGGTCCGAATGTTGCCCGCCCATTACAGTGTTTCTCGAAGGATGACCCATTACCACCTGAATTCCAAGGCATACCCGACAGCTTGTGGGCTGTCAATGATACAGATGTAGGTAGAATGGATATTGCTCCGGTGACCATAAGAGTGAAGGTGGGAGCGAAATTACCCAGGGTCCCCCAGTACAGGATTCCTAGGGAGGGAGAGAAGGCCCTGTTACAAATAATACAAGATTTAATACGGTCTGGTGTAGTGGAAGAGACAGATTCGAACATATGTAACAGCCCTATTTTACCTATCCTTAAAAGACGGTCACCTGAAGCTACTGATAATACCCCTGATGTTTATAGATTTGTGATTGATTTGCGACACGTAAACAGAGTAGTGGAACCACAGTACCCGGTGGTTTCGGACATTACTACAATATTGACCATGATACCCCCTTCTGCCAAATATTTCTCTGTCTTAGACCTGAAAAATGCTTTCTTCAGTATTCCAGTACATGAAGACAGCCGTTACCTATTCGGATTCTCATTGGCTGGCCGAAGCTTCCGCTTCAAGAGAATTCCACAGGGGTACACTGAGAGTCCGAGCATATATAGTCAGGCTCTAAAGGCACAATTGGATGAATTGGAACTTCCACCTGGCAACGTCTTGTTGCAGTATGTGGATGATATCCTGATAGCATCGGACGACGAGCAGGGTTGTCGGGATGCTACTGTGAAATTACTGCACCATTTGGCCAAAAGAGGGCATAAAGTGTCCCTTCCAAAGTTTCAATACTGTCGAACGGAGGTCACCTACCTCGGTCACCTCCTTTCGAAAGTGGGGAGGAGATTGACGCCAGAGCGCATAAAAGCGATCACTAACATGCAGGTACCTAACACGCAGCGAGAGGTGCGCGCGTTCTTGGGCATAACATCGTATTGTCGCCAGTGGATACCTAACTATGCGTTACTAACAAAACCCCTATTGTATCTGACTACCAAGGAAGTGCGCGAGCCCCTACCCTGGACCCCCGCATGTCAAGAAGCGTTTGAGTAACTAAAAACGGCTTTATGTTCTGCGCCAGTTCTTGGGACACCTGATTACCAGAAGCCTTTTGTTCTTTACGTACATGAGGCGGAAGGTTGCGCGTTGTCTGTCTTAACACAATGTTTCGGGGGGAAGCAGAGACCCTGTGCTTACTTCTCTGCAATGCTTGACAATGTGGCAAGAGCGCTGCCGAGTTGTCTGAGAGCCACGGCGGCTGCTGCGGTTTCTATAAGACAGTCGGCAGGGCTCGTACTGGGATCAGACCTCACAGTAATGGTACCGCATGCTGTGGACATTTTGCTAAACAGGACACAGACGCAGCACTTAACTAGTGCTCGTCTTACGGGTTATGAGATGACTCTTTTTGCACCCCATGTTACAATCAAAAGGTGTGCTACACTGAATCCTGCCACCTTGTTACCTATCCCCACAGATACAGACACAAAAGACGATGACATACATGATTGTTTGTTCAGGACTGAAGAGGAGACAAAGGGGAGGGTGGATCTGACAGACAGGCCCTTGGACGAACCAGACGGGGAGTTGTATGTAGACGGGTCCTGTTTTAAATTGCCAGACGGTACATCAACAGCAGCATATGCAATAACAACATTACAGACGGTAGTGGAGACTTCTAGGATACCTTACAATTCTGCCCAGGCTGCTGAGATTATCGCCTTATTGAGAGCATGTGAATTGAGTGAGGGGCTAGACGTGAACATTTATACTGACAGCCAATACGCCTTTGGTGTGGCTCATAATTATGGGCGACTTTGGGCAGAACGGGGATTTCTGACTTCTCACGGACAACGCATACAACATGGCCCACTGATATTACGATTGCTAACGGCATTGACACTACCCAAAAGATTGGCTGTGATAAAATGTAGCGCACACAAGACAATAGTGGATGATGTAGGACGAGGCAATGCTTTCGCTGATGAGACAGCAAAAGAAACTGCTAGAGAAAAATTACCACGGATGTTTGTGGCAGGACCAGCTAGATGGGTCCCAGATGTTCATATGTTCGCAGACACCGTACAAAGTGTCAAGAACATACAGGGCAAAGCAACAGAAGAGGAATTGAGAGCATGGAAGGATGGGCAGGGACGATTGGATGTGGATGAATGTTGGACAGATGTGACAGATAAGAGACGATGGTTGCTTCCGAATGCGTACGTTCTCCCAGTAGTGACGATGGCGCACGGGCCTGCCCATGTTAGTGCAAAGGGAATATGTAAACTGTTAGACCCAGTGTGGAGCAATACGAATATCTCTAAAGTGGCCACTCACTTGGTCCGTCAATGCATGGTGTGTTTGAGACACAACCCTGGAAAGGGTACCCCTGTCCCAACTGGAAATTTTGCACCCCCTTCTTTCCCTTTCGAGGTGATTCAGATGGATTACATCGAAATGGAAAGGGTCAATAACTTGAAGTACGTCCTCGTAGTCGTATGTGCTTTTAGTAGGTGGGTGGAGGCGTACGCTACGAAGGATTGCACAGCCATCTCTACTGCAAAAATGTTGATAAAGGAGTATTTTTCCCGTTTCGGATTACCTAGGGTGATCTGGAGTGATAATGGCACGTCCTTTAATGCAGAATTAGTGAAGCAAATATGCAAAGGTTTGCAAATTTCTCAAAAGTTTCATTCAGCCTTACATCCCCAGGCAGCAGGACTTGTGGAGCGTTTTAACGGCACGCTCAAGCTAAAGATGGCCAAAATATGTGAGAGTACAGGTCTCCGTTGGCCAGATGCCCTTCCCTTAGCTTTGCTTTCAACGAGAGTCACTGTGAATGCGAAAATGGGCGTCTCCCCCCACGAGGTGGTATTTGGCCGTCCAGCCAATATCTGGGGAGTGCCCAGGCCTAAATGTTTTTCTGAAGTACCATACCCTTTGTTGACAGATTATCTGTATGCTTTGACTAAAGATCTTCGTTCTATTCATCAGCAGGTAGCAGACACTCTGAAGCCGTTGCCGGAGGGGCCTGGACATTCCATCCACCCAGGGGACTGGGTGGTCGTCAGAAGATATCAGCGGAAGTCTTGTCTGGAGCCGAGGTGGTCGGAACCACGCCAGGTACTCCTCACCACGCGTACGGCACTTCAGGTTGACGGAAGGAAGGCGTGGACGCATGCCTCACATGTGAAAAGAGTCCCGCTTCCGCTGCCCTATGACAAATGGGTACAGGATGGCATCGCTGACGAAGAGAATGAGTCTATTCCGAGGTATGTTCCTTTCTCGGATGCTTCACTGATTGGAGAAGAGCGAAGCGGAATAGAGAATTCAGTGAGCTCGACTACTCCTGTTGCCACTAGTGAAGAGACACCAGAGAGTTCAGCATCTGCCACAGATTCACCTGTTTTGTTCACTGACCCCGAAGTGCCAGGGAGCACTCGATATAATTTGAGGCCCCGAAGAAAATAAGTAACAGTGTTGAAATATGATGGACTAAACACTGGAAGAAGGGCTTAGTGGACATTCTGAATAAGAAGATTTAGTGGTAGGGATGGACTTGTAAGAGCCCTGGTGTTTAGCTGAAGATTGTGTGTTATGAGACTATAGAGTGGTGCGGGGCCCGAATTAAGTGCTTCCCTTGTTTCAAAATTGTTGAACAGCGACGTTGGAATTAGGTATGGACGGTAAAAGCCTGCCTGTGAGGCTTTGAAGGACACAGGGAGAAGATCCCTTTTAAGGGTTGAAGAACCCCTCTGGCCGGTTGAGGATTGTCTGGGACTATTTTTTTTTTAGTAGAAGTGTTTTTGATATATTTTGAACAATTATTAAGAATGTATCCCTTTGGACGCCCCATTCCTGATGAGGAGCAGCCTTTTGCGGCTCCTCCGAGACCTGAGCCTGATTCCCCTTGGTTGGCTCTTCCCCGAAAAGGAAAGATTGTAGTCATCATCATTATTCTGATTGCTTTTATAGTGACTCTTGGAATATTGTTTTTTCTGGATAAAGCTTACCCCGTTCATGTGTTTGCACCCACACCCACTGCCGTTCCTGAACACAATATGATTACTGTTGATTATGGTGAAAGAATGTTAAGGAAAAGTTACAAAGACAATGTTTTTATTAAGACTTTGCACCATGCACACGCCACTACCAACTTGACAGATTGTTGGGTTTGCGGGCTTTTGCCTTCTGCTGCCTATAAGAAAGATAGATTCCTTGCCCTCCCTTTGACGCCGGTGAACAGTTGTGTGGGGTGGTATACTCTCATAGGTCTTGTTAAATATTTCCAGCAGCCAGATTCCCTGACTCCTCGACTGCAGAATAGGGGGTGGACAATGACAATGCGAGTACGACCTCTGCCTTCTCTTGGACGAATATATACTGATGGACGTTTTGACCAAACTTTTATAGAGACATGTGAGAAAAAGTTGGGTCGATTCCTGACACCAAATGATACTGACAGACTTAGGGATAGTTTCCTGAAATTGAATACCACTCTGTCCTACAGACACCCCCCGAAGGGTAACAACAGCTCCAAGTCTCTGATACCCCTAGCTGTGGTTGGTCCTCCTCCATATTTCTGTATAGAGGGGAGGGGTCCCATCAAAGTCGGTAATAGCTCCTGCAATGTGACTGCTTCAATACGCTTGCCTCTCAGCCCCTCTTTGATTGCCCCACCCAGCATCTATTTTGTGTGTGGAGATAATGGGTACTTATGGTTGCCTGAGGGTTGGGGTGGGGTGTGTTACCTGGCCTATATGATTCCTCCTGTATATGTGGCTCCTTCTGATTACCACAAAACTCATCGTCGATTCCCCAGTCCACAAGAGCAGCCGCAAGAGCAGCGTAAAAGGAGGGAACTTCAGGTAGATGACGTTGATCAGACGGACACCTCGTACCAGCAATGGACTGATTTTTCTAAGGGTTTGTTACCTTTCTGGGGTCCGATATTTAACAGTAGAGCTATTCGACGACTGTCCAGGGTAATGGAAAAAGTAGTCCTCACCGAAGCTGACATTACCACTAACATATCTGTCGAGATTCAGGCTATGAGATTATTTACGATCCAGAACAGGATGGTGCTTGACGTCATATTGGCTGATAGGGGCGGGGCCTGTCGCGTCATCGGGACTTCTTGCTGTGTTTATATACCTGACTCCGCCCCGACTGTTAACTTGGCAGTACAGAAATTACATAGATTAGCGACTGAACTACATCAGGATAATGGGACATGGTCCCTGCAGGGGTGGCTCTGGGGGGCCTTCTCTTCCTGGGGTTGGAAAATATTGATGGGTTTGGTTGGTGTGGTGAGTGTAATTCTGACTTGCTGCCTTTGCATATATTGCCTCCCTCCATGTTGTTCGATGTGTGCTGCAAATATACGTCCGAAAAAGAAGTTACCTGGTCAATATACCACTTCTATGATTACTGAAATTCCTGCTGATGCAAGTTGGTTAATGTTTATTGCAGAAGATGTTCTAGACTAAAGAGATAAAAGTCCTGCCCCTAGACTGGATGTCGGCACTACCTTTTGCAAATAAATGAGGCTATAGTTAGCCAATGATGCTTAAAGGAGGGTCTGATAGAATTCACTTTTCGTTACCCCAATTGCCCTGTGATGATGCGCGAGTTAGCATCATATGGCTAACTAATGAAGTTCGTATATGCATCTATGCTGAATTAATATCCTTGCTCCTTGCCTATGCTAAAATGTATGTGTGATCATATTAGTTTCCTAGCTTAGCCTGTGTGCCACCATTTTGTGTAACCCTCTGTGCCTGCGGGCCCTGCTCGCTCATATGCCCCTCCCGCAGGAATACAGAAATGTACTAAGACAGCAGTTTTCGTTTCTCAGCTTGCTGTGGCCGAAACTAACAAGTCTCTTTATCAGTAATGTTCTCATGCCCAGAGACGCCGAAGCCCAGCTCCATGCCCTTGAGTAGAGATAATAATGTATCCCTCGCAGGTGCAGATGCCTGCTGTATGAGAGCATTGTTCGCTGGTCTGAGGCTCGGTAACTTTCCACAAGGGGCGTACCCCTCGTTACTGTATTGCATTATAATGTATTGCTGTGATGCAGAGAGTCAGTCCTCTCGTTCGCACTCCTAGGAGTGAGGTCGGACAGGGCCCTCTCATATGAGTGTTATTTGGCCTAATAAAGACTTTTGTTCATTCTTCTCCACTGTCAGGCTGACTTCCTATATAGTGACTATAGGTGAGTGCGGTAAGTCACTCGGGTGGATTTGAGCCACGCTTATCAACACGCTATGAGAGAGGTAGCGCCTAGCGCCAAGATCGACAGCGCGAGCGCGCAGTAAAGTAGATTAATTTTAAAATAATTAAAACAGCAATGCTGCAATAGATTCTGCAGCGCGCAATGGTCATGTAAGTCTGACCTGTCGATGGGGAAGTTCGGCTTTTATGCACTTCCAGACGCAAGAGTCCTGTAGTGCGATCACTAGCCCCCCAACCAAGATGGTGCCAGCAATTCGGCACTCCCTGGTTCCCTCCCTCACCCAAGATGGCGGCTACCAAAACCGCAGCGCGATGTCCCCAGGAGCCCTAAGGTGCCTTGAAGCGCTCAAATTCCCGCAAAGTGCGGAATGAGGTCACAATTATAGTGCGGGTAAGAGTGGTACTAATAACACGCTATGAGAGAGGTAGCGCCTAGCGCCAAGATCGACAACGCGAGCGCGCAGTAAAGTAGATTAATTTTAAAATAATTAAAACAGCAATTCGGCAATAGATTCTGCAGCGCGCAACGGTCATGTAAGTCTGCGATATGCGATAATACATAATAAAATATTATTTAAAACTTACCTTGGCTTCCCGCGCTGACTCCCGAGACTGCAGACTTCCGACTCCCGCCGTCCTGGATTTTGAATGCGTCTGACGTGGTCTGGGCTCTCGTCAACAGGAAGGCTGCAGGCAACCTCCCTCCCCTCCACCGCAGCCAGCACCGATTGGTTCGGACGGCTGCCCCAACAGCGTCATTTCTCTCAGTCTGTATGCTGCAGAGAACGGAGAGGAGGAAGCGAAGTACTTAATCGCTGTATCCTATCTACTTTATCAGAGAGCATTGCAGTGGCATTCCTAGCTTCAGTTAAATCTGTTTGCATCTGAACAATAACCCTCATTAAATCATCCATGGTGGCCATAATGTCAAAACTCTCAGACCGGGAGTAATATTATTCGTGGGCTCACTATTCTGTCAGGTTGCTTCTTCCTCAGGGTCTGGAGTGATGATATAAGGGGCCCACCTCTCAATACCTCCAACTCTGATTGTAATGATTACACAGAGTATTGAAGTGATTAAGCGGGGGAAAGGGAATTAGGAAGGGACCAGCTGGGAAGGAGATCTGAAAAGGAAAAGTTACTCGCAAACAAAAATACACGCACTTTACTTCGCACAAAGACGTAAATTAGGACATCAGATTCTGTCCTTCAATCAGGAACTAGCTTAAGAGCTTTGTGGCTTGCGTTTATTCAGACAATCAGACTCTTAGTTGACCTTTCTTAGATCCGCTATATTGTGGCGATAATACTTCACTTCAGTATCAACTGCTCAAAGGCATAAGCGGCAGAATTTGGTTTAGGTCTTTCTATGACTAGGTTTTCAATCACCTAAACAATCAGTGTCTTATATTTCCTTATTTTATGTGACTTAAAAGTGTTCCCAAAAACATTCATGGAACTACTATAGAACAAGAATCGCACTCGTGAATATAGTAAATGATCTTGAAAATCAAATTGAATGTTCCTAATAAATCACTGAAATGGTTTAAACAAGATTCGCAATCTTACCTGTAGAGTGGACCTCTGTCTCCTTTCTCTCACTCTGCTCCTTCACTCGTTTTTCTATCCTTTCTATCTTTCACCTTTCTGCATCTCTGCTCTTTTGTGCCTTATTTCTGCCCATTTTCCCTTTCTCTCCCTCTGCTCCTTCACTCGTTTTTCTACCCTTTCTATCTTTCACTTTTCTGCACCTCTGCTCTTTTGTGCCTTATTTCTGCCCATTTTCCCTTTCGCTCCTTCACTCGTTTTCACTCGTTTTTCTACCCTTTCCATCTTTCACCTTTCTGCCCTTTTCTGCATCTCTGCTCTTTTGTGCCTTATTTCTGCTTATTTTCCCTTTTTTCTTTATCCCTTCTTTCCTCCCTTTACCTTTCCCCGCCGCTGCTGCCCCCGCGGCCCCTCCCCCCCCCCAGCGTGACCGGCCCAATCCAGCTCCTCTCCCCGCTCCCGCCTCCCAGCTGTCCAGCCCTCCCCGACCCCTACTTAATGGCGGCCACTGGTGCACCAAAGGCGCGTCAAAGGCTAGCACATCTGCGCCCGTCCGCGACCAGCACCAGGAACACTGGACCTCCGCCCTGCCAACCCTACGACCCAGCAGCACTCCACGCACTCAACCCAGGCTGCAATAACAACTGCAAGCTAGCATCACCAGCCGACACCCATGGACCTTTCAGCTGTCACCGCTGCCGGCACACCTGCAGCACCACCAAGAACACGGATCCAGCACAACCCGCCCCCAAGAACACAACCAAACCGAAGACCCTGCAATGCATCCTCCTCAACGTCCGATCCCTCCACAAACACGCCACAGAAATCTGGGACCTCCTCGACAGCACCACCCCGGACGTAGCATTCTTCACCGAAACCTGGACCAATGCCACCTCGGGACCGGACATCGCCATCGCCATCCCGCAAGGATACAAGATCTCCAGGAAGGACCACCCCACCCACCCAGGAGGAGGAATCGCCATCGTCCACAAATCCAGCCTCCGCCTGAGCACACTACCTGACGAGTCCACAAAACTGATGGAACACCTTCACTTCAAGATACTGGCAAGCCCCATCGCCGCCCTCCGAGGAACCCTCATTTACCGACCCCCTGGACCCCGCGGACCCTTCGCCAACTCCATCACGGACATTATCTCCCCGCAGGCCATCGCATCCACCAACTACACCCTGCTGGGAGACCTCAACTTCCACCTCGACAATCAACTGGACCCCAACACCACATGCCTCCTGGACAACCTCCACAACATTGGACTCCGCCAGATCGTGACAGAGCCCACGCACTCAGCAGGACACACCCTCGACCCCCTCTTCACTACAGGAAACTCCATCACCTTCAGCCACACCACCGAACTCCCATGGACCGACTATCGTTGCGTCCACTTCACCTTCAGAACACACACCATCCACAGACACCAGCACCTGCTTCCAGAAAGAAACTGGACCAAAATCACCAACGACCAGCTCACCTCCTCACTCAACAACTCCACCCCAACCATTGCGGAAAACGACGACCCCAACAACGCAGCTCGAACCCTGCATAGATGGATCTCGGACAGCACCAACACCATAGCCCCCCCTCAAGAAAAACAACAATTCCCGTGCCAAGAAAACCAGATGGTTTACCACCGAACTTCGAGAGTCCAGGCGCACATGCCGCCACCTCGAAAAGGCCTGGAGAAACACCAAATCCACAGAAGCCCACAACAACTTCAGAGCCGCCACCAACGCCCACCATCAACTCATCAGAGAAACGAGGAAAAAAGAGATTGAAGACAGAATCTCCACCCACGCACACAACAGCAAGAA
Source organism: Lissotriton vulgaris (assembly GCF_964263255.1). Classification (NCBI taxonomy): domain Eukaryota; kingdom Metazoa; phylum Chordata; class Amphibia; order Caudata; family Salamandridae; genus Lissotriton; species Lissotriton vulgaris. Next base: position 1,492,397 of record NW_028243230.1, read on the forward strand.
ACTCTTCAGCATCATCAAGGAGTTCGCCCAACCCACCAGCGAGTCTACTGACATCCCTCCCTCACAAGACCTCTGCGACAAACTCAGCACCTTTTTCCACCACAAAATCAAGAGCATCTACGACAACTTCGACAAAGACAACCAACACACTGAACCCTCACGAACCACCCGACACCCGGAAACCAGCGATTGATGACTGGACAGCCCTCACCTTCGAAGACACACTGAAGACAATGAAGTCAATCCACTCAGGGGCCCCCACGGACCCCTGCCCCCACCACATCTTCAACAGAGCCACCGATACCATCGCACCCATGCTCCACCACACCATCAACCGCTCCCTGGCGACCGACTCCGTCCCCGACGACTGGAAACACGCGGAGGTCAACCCCCTCCTAAAGAAACCCTCAGCGGACCCCACCGACCTCAAAAACTACAGACCCATCTCCCTGCTCCCTTTCCCAGCGAAAGTCATCGAGAAAGCCATCAACAGCCAACTCGCCACATTCATTGAAGAACACAACATCCTCGACTCCTCCCAATCCGGCTTCAGAAAAAACCACAGTACGGAAACCGCCCTCCTCGCCGCAACAGACGACATCCGCACCCAACTGGACAAAGGAGAAACAGTAGCCCTCATCCTCCTAGACCTATCAGCGGCGTTCGACACAGTCTCCCACCGCACCCCAATACGCAGACTCTACGACGCAGGAATCCAGGACAAGGCCCTCGACTGGATCTGCTCCTTCCTCTCCGGCAGGACGCAACGGGTCAGACTCCCCCCTTTCCTCTCAGACCCCACACCTACCACCTGCGGAGTCCCCCAGGGCTCCTCCCTCAGCCCGACGCTCTTCAACGTCTACATGGCTCCACTTGCCCCCATCGTCAGAACCTATGGACTCAACATCGTGTCATACGCAGACGACACCCAGCTCATCCTCTCCCTATCCAACGAGCCCAACACCGCCAGACGCAACTTTCGAGAAGGCATGGAAGCCGTCGCCAAATGGATGAAAAACAGCTGCCTACAACTAAACACCAACAAAACAAAAGTACTCATCATGGGCCCAAACCCCGACGCGTGGAGCGACACCTGGTGGCCCACCGCCCTTGGAAACCCGCCAACCCCCTCAGACCACGCACGCAACCTGGGAATCATCCTGGACTCCGAGCTCAAAATGGACCGCCAGATCAACTCTGTCTCATCTTCCTGCTTCCACACCCTCCGCCTCCTTCGTAAGACCTTCAAATGGATCCCCCTCGAACACCGAAAGACAGTCACTCACGCCCTGGTCACCAGCAGACTCTACTACGGCAACGCACTCTACGCCGGAATAAACAAAAACATCATCCGCAAGCTACAGAACATCCAGAACGCCGCTGCAAGACTGGCCCTCAACCTGCCAAAACACTGCCACATCTCGCAGCACCTGCGCACACTCCACTGGCTCCCCGTCGAGGCGAGAATCACCTTTAAGATGCTCACCCACGCACACAAGGCCCTCCACGGCACCGGACCAGCATACCTGAACAGCCGGCTCAAATTCCAGGCACTCCCAAAGGACCCTACGATCAGCCCAGCTCTCCTGCGCCGTGGTCCCCCGCACCAGAAAGACCAGATCGGGAGGCCACTCCTTCTCCTTCCTCGCCGCCAAAGCATGGAACGCCCTTACACTCCACCTCAGACAGACAACATCGCTCCCCATCTTCGCAAGAAACCTCAAAACTTGGCTCTTCGACAGACCCCCTCCTTGATGGAATGGAACCTGCACCCCCCACCCCTAGTGCCTTGAGACCCTTACGGGTGAGTAGTTGCGCTTTAACAAACTCCTGATTGATGGATTGACTCTACTTCTAAATCTGGGTTATCTGAGGTTCCGTGACGATTTGAACCCGTGTTTTCAATGTTGTCGGAAACACATAATATTGGTATCAACGAACCGCAAATGATCCATTTAGCATATCTTGATGTTTTCGCTATGCTACGAGCAAGAGTACTCCTGTTATGAACACATTTCTGATCTACCCACGGCATCCATCTTAGATCATGGCAGCCATTTTGTGTTCCTCGCCCTCACATACGCAATAACCTCTGATCACTTCATTTCGATTAAGGACACGTAGCTTTAGCCGGAGATTCACCTCTTTTCATGACACGTGCACCTTAAACCAGATCACGCTGTAGCTACATGACTCGACAAAGGCTGCCTCCTCTGCCCGAGGCCAGCCCAACTGAACTGGTTCTCGTGTCCATTGTCCCGATCATGATTAGGCGGCCGAAGCCGGTAGCCTTGCCCATTTACAACCCACAAACATCCCTTATCCCACTTTTCTATCTTCCACACCTAGCTCCGTTCCTTTCTTTCTGAATCTTTATTAGGGGGAGGTAACGAAATTTACGATGAGGCGGTCCGGCTCTTGAATGCAATATTGACAAGGGATTGTGATGAACTAGTGGGAACCCCTCTTCGTAATGTTTGGCATCAGATATTATCAATGGTTCCTGTGTAACGCCAAATATTTATTGTTTTAGACACAAAGGTTTTGAGAATTTAGTATATAAGGAGCAACCCTCTTTGTACAAATTGAACAGGCTCCTAGACACTGCCCATGCGTAGTTTCTGTGACTTCTGTGTCCCTGCAGTAATAAACCTTTGGTCTTTGACGCCACCATCGAGAAGCCCGTGTTTCTGTTCATTTGCGCACCAAGGCAGGTGGAACTCTGGGGTCTTTGGGTGTTGTTCCCTGACACCTCTGGACGGAACCAAAAAGTCCAGAACTCCAATTGGCGCCCAACGTGGGGCGACGTCATTCGGTACCGGTCCAAAAGCCTGAAGAGTTCGAGAAGCTTCGTGTGAAGATTCCTGAGGGAGGCGCCCCACTTCATCGATCCCGGCATATCGCAAAAGTGGCCCGAAGTTCTCTTCCACGAGGGTTCCCGTTCGGACGGCTGCAGTGGGCCGTTGCCTTGACCGTCACCCTGTCTTGGACCCGAGGTGCAGCCCTTAGTACAGCGAAACGTGACGGGTTTCTCCTTGGTGACGTCTTCAGTGCCTCAGTTAAGTATTTAGTGGTTGCTAGTTGGTTACTTCGTGAGGGTTGTTAAAATCCTTTTTGGTTCTTGGTTTGGTTTGGTTTCGTAAGATTATCACTGGTTGTTCTGGTTACGATAATCTATTTGGTTTAGTTTGGGTATCGATACATCAGTTCGTTTTGGTAGGCCTAAATTCTTGGTTCAGGTGCACATATCTGTTTCTTGTTTTGTTTGTTTTTGTGTTCCGGATTGCAAAATGGTAAGTCGGAGAAATTGTATGTTGTTGTGCTTTGGTTGCAACAGTGATTCACGATTGGAGGACTCATGTCTGGTTCCTCCGATTGGGACTCCCTTATATGACTTGTACTGTAAACATGGTGTGGGTCCTATATCTTATAATGAGGTGTGGGTCCGATACACTGAGAAAGATGGTGTCCTTAGTTGGCCACTGCATGGTAGTTTTGAACCCGAAATTCTTGATAATTTAGAAGCGAAATTGTTTAGGAAGAAAGCCCGGCCGGCAATGTTTGATTCTTTCCGTTACTGGCGAAAAGAATCCAAACAGAGAGAAATGAAGAGGTTAAAGAAAGAACAAAAAGAGCAAGAAGAGTTGACTCTAGAGCAGGCTGTTAAGCAGCTGCAAGTCAACGAATCTGAGAAGGCAGTAGAGGTGGCCATTAGAGAGCATAATTTGAAGATCGACAAGTGCTATCCTGCCTTGTCATCGAGTACAGCTAAGATACTGGAGGATCCCGAGAATGATCCTCTGTTGTCTTATTTGTTACAATCACCTCCACCGTATGCACAGGGTATTGTGGCTCCACCTGTACCGAATGTTCAATTGCCGGTTGCTGGACAACCTGGTATTCCTGCTCCTGCCCCTCGGAATCAAGTTCCTGTACCTCCTGTGGTTAATGTGAATGTTCCTACGGCTCCTCCTCCTCCTGGGTTGCCGATTTCTATACCTCTACCTGTCTCGCTTACACCTACTGTTCCACAAACTATTTTCCTTGATACTCCTACTGTTCCGCTATCTGTCCCTACTTCTACTGTGTTCTCTACGTCCGCTAGTATGTTGACTCCACTTTCTGTTCGTCGAAGAATCACTGATTCTGTCTCTAATATTCTGTCTCCTTTCTATAAAACTTTAATCAAGACTCCTGCTTCTGACTCTGTACAGAGACGCAGTCAGCATCCAAGCACTGAGGAACGGGGAATTTTAGATTCCACGGCTCTCAGATGGATTTCGAAGAGTAGGAGATATAGTACGAGAGATGTGCTAGATACATTTATGCAATGGAAGGAGCCAACACAACGGTGTGTCTTTGATGAGATGTGCTCGCTTTTACGTGAGGAGATAGAAGAAGATGATGTTGAATCGAATTTAGAAGACTTAATTAAGGTTCAGAAAGAGTTTGCTGCAGGAATGATAGTAGGTGATAATATAGAAGAAGCGATGGAACTGATCTTAAGTTTTAGAAATGATCCATCTCTTCGTTCACCAAGAGATTTAGAGAAAGGTAAGACGAAGCTAAGTCGCCAATATCCAATGAGAGAGGTCCCCCCAATTTGGCGTGAAGCTATAGAAGCGGATGCACCGAATGGTATTGTAGCTGCTCCGGCGCAATTCCGAAGAGTGTGGATACACATTCCATGGAAGCGAGCCGAAGTGCTAGCAGTGAAGCAGGCCTTGCCAGACCCGCGTAAAAATCCTGCTGGATACTATAAGGAACTAACACAAACAGTTGAGGCTTGTATAATGAACCTAGCGGACATTGACATGTTATTTGGCAATGTAGTTCCGCAACCAATTTGGGCTAAAATTCGTAGAGAGAATCATCCAGTTGCCCTAGGTGGTGATTGGGCAGCTATCATTGCAGCGGATGGTCAGCAAACAGGTGGTGCAAAACCCGAACCCCTAATTGCTAATCTTCCAGGTAGGATAATAGACTTAATGAAGACTCTGATGCCCGCATTGCGTGTTAATTGGGACAAGTTATCCGCATGCAGGCAGAAGAAAGACGAAAGTGTCTCCGACTTCTTCACGAGGTTTGAAGAGACTTTTGTAGATCATAGTGGTCAAGATATGAGCACAGAAGGAGGACAGAGACTGTTTGTCGATAAATTTGTGCATAATTTGTTACCTGAGTTATGCAATAAATTAAAGGATTCAGAGAGTGCGTGGGCTGTTTCTACGACTGCGCAAATACTTGCAACTGCACAGTATTATGAAAATAGGGATAAAGAGGAAAAAGAAAAATCAGACAAGAAAACGAAAGATTTAAAAACTAAAGTTCTTTTGCAACAGGCGTATCCGCCTCGCACGAATCAGACTAATATGCAACAGAATTCATATCAAAGAACAGATTATAGTTCACCGAGGCCTCAATATCAGTGGAACCAGTGTGCGTACTGTAAGAAAGAGGGTCACTACAAGAATGAGTGTCCGATCTTAGCGCAAAATAATGCAGCAGCTCAGAGAGGTCGTGGTAGTTCTGTGCAGAATTCTAGAGGTCGAGGGCGAGGTGCTATGCCTCCACAGACGAATGATCGTCCTTCCAATCACTTTGATCAACGAAATGGACAGTCTGCCCAGCAAAATAGATCTCAACAATATCTTGTTGAAGACTATTGTGAAGCAGATGAGGGATTCCAACAAAATGGGTACTAGGACAGCCATGGACAGAGAGAGGGAGTAGTATCAGTTCCAGTGGATCAGAGTGGGCCTTATGTCGCAGTAGCAACATCAGGTGTAGTCGAACCGTTTCTGTTGGATACTGGTGCCGCAAAAAGTTCTATCATTCATGCGAAACTCCCTGGCGCACCTTTGTCCGGCTTAACAAATGTTTCTGTAGGTTTTTCAGGCGCCCCTGTTTACAACCCCATATCTGGTCCTTTGTCTATTTCTGTTGGACCGTGCCAATTAAAAGCACCCCTGATTTTGACGACAGGTTGTAATGAAAATCTGCTTGGTTTAGACTTGTTAAAACGCCTATATGCGACATTGTACTGTTCTCCGGAAGGAGTACAGCTTACATTGGGTAAAAGAATTACCTCTCCGATGTACTTGTCAATGGATGCACTCCCGCCAGAGCTGCGTTCACTCCCTGATTCTCTTTGGGCGACTGGTCCTAATGATGTAGGCCTTTTAGAAATACCACCATATGTAGTAACTTTGAAAACAAATGTGAAATTTCCAAGAATTCCTCAATACAAAATATCTAGTGACGGTGAGCGTGCACTTTTATTGATTGTGCAAGATTTGATTAAGAAAGGTGTGGTTGAAGAAACTAGAGGAAATGTTTGTAATAGTCCTGTATTACCGATTTTGAAACGAACTGATCCCACAAAGCCTCCAGTGTACAGGTTTGTCATCGACCTCAGAGAAGTCAATAAGATTGTGGTCCCGCAGTTCCCTGTGGTTCCAGACATCACTGCCTTGTTAACATTGATTCCTGCTACAGCCACATGGTTTTCGGTCATCGACTTGAAAAATGCCTTTTTCAGCATTCCGATAGCCGAAGAAAGCAGAGATATTTTTGGCTTCTGTCTAGGAGGTCGCAGTTTCAGATTTAAACGCGCTCCACAGGGCTACTGTGAGAGCCCATCTATTTACAGTCAAGCATTAAAAAGTCAGTTAGATTCCTTTGTCCTTCCTCCAGGTTCTGCTCTAGTGCAGTATGTAGATGATCTTCTAGTGGCTGCCGATGACAAGGAAACTTGCAAAGCAGCTACGGTTTCGTTATTGCATCATCTGTCTAATTTGAATCACAAGGTATCACCTTTAAAAATGAAATACTGCTGCCAAGAAGTGACCTGCCTAGGTCATCTCTTGTCAAAGGAGGGAAGGAAGTTGACCCCAGAGAGAATAAAAGCAATTACGCAGATGAGTGTTCCCCGCACACAGAGAGAAGTACGTGCCTTTTTAGGTATTACCTCTTACTGTAGGCAGTGGATCCCAAATTTTTCTCTTTTAGCGAAACCATTGGTAGCTTTGACTGGGAAAAATGTTCCGAGTCCGGTGCCATGGTCTGATGAATGTCAGGAGAGCTTTTCTGAGTTACGAAATGCACTGTGTTCAGCTCCTGTATTGGGTACACCCGATTACAGTAAGCCATTCACGCTCTACGTTCACGAGAGAGAAGGTTGCGCGTTGAGTGTTCTGACACAGAAGTTTGGTGATAAACAACGCCCCTGTGCGTATTTCTCATCAACATTGGATCCGGTAGCTAGAGCGTTACCTAGTTGTTTGAGAGCTACAGCGGCAGCTGCGGCTTCCATTCGACAATCTGCTGGTTTGGTGATGAACAACATGCTAGTGGTCATGGTTCCTCATGCGGTGGATACACTCATGAACCGAACCAAGACACAACACCTTACCAGTGCGAGACTATCTGGTTACGAGCTGACATTACTAGCGAGTCATATTCAGATCAAAAGATGTAATGTATTGAATCCAGCAACGCTGTTGCCGGCTAACCAAGAGTCGAGTGATTCCGAGCCACATGATTGTTGTTTTAGAACGGAGGAAGAGACAAAAGGACGTATTGACTTAAAGGACACTCCATTACTAGATCCAGATGGCACGTTGTATGTGGATGGGTCATGTTTTAAATTGGAGAATGGTGATGTGACCGCTGCTTACGCAGTAACGACTTTGAAGACGATTGTGGAGACTGCAAGAGTGAGTCAGAATTCTGCCCAAGCTGCAGAATTAATAGCTTTAACCAGAGCGTGTGTTTTAGCCAAGGGAAAGAGAGTGAATGTTTTTACAGATAGTCAGTACGCATTTGGCGTGGCCCATAGTTTTGGCCGGTTGTGGAAAGAAAGAGGTTTCATTACGTCCCATGGGACTAAGATTCAACATGGTCAGCTAGTTAACGACCTGTTGGAATCTCTAACCTTGCCGACTGAAGTTGCGATTGTAAAGTGCAGTGCTCATAAAGCAATCACGGATGATGTTGGTCGTGGGAATGCTTTTGCTGATGAAACCGCTAAACAGACAGCGAGAGACATGATGAGTAGAATGTATGTTGCTACGTCTGCAAGGTGGATTGCTGAATCTGGAATGTGTGAGGATACAATGGAAAGTGTGAAAGAGATTCAGAAAGAGGCAACTGAGGAGGAAAAACGTGTATGGAGAGAGAGTACGGGCAAGTTGGATTCGAATGGGTGTTGGATTGATTTGACAGAACAGCAGCGTTGGATGTTGCCTGATGCGTATGTGCTTGCAGTGGTGACAATGGCGCATGGAGTAGCGCATATAAGTTCTAAAGGAATCTGTAAGATGTTGGCTCCAGTCTGGAAGAATGATGGGATCAATAAGTGTGCAGAGAGAGTGGTGAAAAATTGTATGGTATGCCTGATGCATAATCCCGGCAAGGGAACTCCAACTCCTGCTGGTCACTTCTCTCCTCCTTCCTGCCCCTTTGAAGTGATTCAGTTAGACTTCATTCACATGGATCGCTGTAATAATCTGAAATATGTCCTGGTGGTAGTTTGTGCTTTTTCCAGATGGATCGAAGCATACCCACTAAAGGACAACACTGCCCTATCAACTGCCAAAATTCTTCTCAAAGAATATTTCCCTAGATTTGGAATGCCACGGATTGTATGGTCAGATAACGGAAGTGAGTTCATAGGGAAAGTTATGCAGAGTGTGTGTGCCGGTCTGAACATAAAACAGAAGTTTCACAGTGCAAACCATCCCCAGTCTGCTGGTTTAGTTGAGGGTTACAATGGCACCCTCAAACTAAAACTAGCCAAAATTCAAGCTTCCACAGGTTTGTCCTGGCCAGACGCACTTCCTTTGGCTTTATTATCAACAAGAGCAACTGTACATTCTAGAGTGGGGCTTAGCCCGTATGAGATCGTTTTTGGCCGCCCGGCAAATATTTGGGGTGTGCCGAGGCCAAAAGAGTTTTGTTCTCTAGAATATCCTATGTTGATCGACTACCTTTACGACTTGACTGCTAAATTGAGTCTTATTCACCAACAGGTTTTCGATGCATTACCAAAGCCTCCGGAGAGTCCAGGGCATCAGCTGAAACCCGGCGACCAAATTGTAATCCGGAACTTCGCGAGGACGAAGAATCTTCAGCCCAGATACATCGGCCCTTTCCAGGTCCTGCTTGCAACGAGAACAGCAGTTCGTGTAGCTGGTCGCAAGCATTGGGTGCACGCATCTCATGTTAAGCGTGTACCCTTGCCACTTCCTTACGACGACTGGGTGAAGAAGGGAATTGGTGCCTCCGAATTTGAAAGTACACCAAAGTTCATCCCTTTCAGCGATGCCGAATTGATTACTGACACTCCGAAATCTGACTCTCCTCCCGAAAAGACTCCTTTGAACTCTGAACATTTGTCCCCTGCATCAGAAAAACATTTATCACCTGCGAACCTGAACACTGCAACAGCTACCAGTGATACGCTATTTGCCGATCAAACAGTACCTGCTAAGCAAAGGTACAATTTACGACCTCGTAAAATGGACAAATAAAGCAGACAACTGCCTATTGTGATATTTTGAAATATTGAACTTTTGCCTTCAGCCAGGAAGTTTGCTATTGTTTTATTGTTTTTAAAATTGCCTTGCCGTCTGGGTAGCCGTAGGGTCGTGGCTGTGTGCCTAGTTGAATCTGCGGGGGTCTGACACAAGGTCGATCTTTCTGTTGGTTCTGGGAACTCCCAGGGCTGATAGAGGCATTTTCATCTACGTACACATCATCAGTGGTTGCAAGCGGATTGTAGAAGATGGAGCTTCCTGCGCTGCAACGAGAAAATGTGATTTATGTTCGCAGAAACAGACTTTACAGAATTCTTCACAGCAAATGCTTTTTGATGCAATGTGCCATTACATTTTTAATTGTTTTGATAACGTTGGTGGGTGGAATCGTTTTCGGTATAAGTTTGATTTTTGTGCCAGTAACTACAGTACCTCCCCTTAATCCTGCTACTTCTACTGTTTCCTCTATACACTCTTTTCACTCGTTTCCTGAACATGAACAAGCTCGACGCTCAGAATTCATTAACAACACTTTTGTACAGCTCTTGCACCAACACCAACTGGTAGTCAACACTACAGACTGCTGGGTGTGTGGCTTGATACCCCACACTATGGATAAAGGCATTCCCTATCTGGTTTTGCCTTTCAGCTACAATGGATCATTTCAGGCCCTTCAAACCATCTTTGCTTATGCCCTTGAAACCTATCCTCCGCGTCCACCACGTTCCACTAAATATAACTCTGCCAACAAAGCCTTAGTCCAGGGAATTATTGACATGATCAAGGACGTCAATAACACTCCATCTTACCCTAGAGACGAATTGCGAGTATATTTAAGTTGGAATTCTTCAGAGTATCGCCTTAGTTTGGGAGAAAGCAAGCGTAAAAGCTCAACTCCAATCTGGGTCGTACCTCACCGAGGTCAGGTCTGTTTGCAAGGTAATGGGAGAAATCCGAGAGCTCAGCTAGGGAGGAGTGAGTGCGTAGAGACTTATGTGTTTCCGGCTAACTCTTCCCCTGCCTTCCTTACTGCTAGGGGTACCTACTTCATCTGTCGAGACCGAGCATATACATGGTTACCTGCTGACTTTTCAGGGTCATGTTATATTGCTCGATTGTTGCCTCCAACATACACTGCTTCATCTGACTACCACAGGGCCAGAGTAGCGAGAGGTGTCTTCAGCAAGGAAGATACCGCTGGTCAGGAAGCTGGAGATTTCTTCAAAGGCTTCCTTCCGTTCTGGGGGCCTATGGCCAATAGTAGAAACATACGTCAGCTAACACGGGTAGTTGAATCTACTATTACCGAAACTGCTGGTGCCCTTAGCAATTTGACAGCTGAGCTTCAGGCGGATAGACTCATGACGTTGCAGAACCGTATGGTTCTAGATGTTATACTTGCAGACCGAGGTGGGGTATGCAGAATGATCCAATCGAGCTGCTGTGTCTTTATTCCCAATAATGCTCCAACAGTTTATGAGGCGATCTCTAAGCTACACAAGATATCAGACTCTATACACGTAGACAAGGGAAACTGGTCCTTCATGGAATGGTTTTGGACTCTGATCTCAGCGTGGGGATGGAAGGTTCTAATGGTCATTGGTGTCATCTTAGTATTCCTCTTCTCATGCTGCCTGATTATCCAGTGTGGTCCAGCCCTGTGTAGCCTTTGTGCTGCAACCTGTTTTAGGAAACCACCTGCGTTTGGAGAAAAGGCACGAGAAAGGATGATGATACAACAGCATGTCACTGACCTGATGAGCATAGAACTAGATTCTGACATAGACTGAGTAATTGCCTATGTAAGGGCAAAAGGAGGGTCTGAGGTTCCGTGACGATTTGAACCCGTGTTTTCAATGTTGTCGGAAACACATAATATTGGTATCAACGAACCGCAAATGATCCATTTAGCATATCTTGATGTTTTCGCTATGCTACGAGCAAGAGTACTCCTGTTATGAACACATTTCTGATCTACCCACGGCATCCATCTTAGATCATGGCAGCCATTTTGTGTTCCTTGCCCTCACATACGCAATAACCTCTGATCACTTCATTTCGATTAAGGACACGTAGCTTTAGCCGGAGATTCACCTCTTTTCATGACACGTGCACCTTAAACCAGATCACGCTGTAGCTACATGACTCGACAAAGGCTGCCTCCTCTGCCCGAGGCCAGCCCAACTGAACTGGTTCTCGTGTCCATTGTCCCGATCATGATTAGGCGGCCGAAGCCGGTAGCCTTGCCCATTTACAACCCACAAACATCCCTTATCCCACTTTTCTATCTTCCACACCTAGCTCCGTTCCTTTCTTTCTGAATCTTTATTAGGGGGAGGTAACGAAATTTACGATGAGGCGGTCCGGCTCTTGAATGCAATATTGACAAGGGATTGTGATGAACTAGTGGGAACCCCTCTTCGTAATGTTTGGCATCAGATATTATCAATGGTTCCTGTGTAACGCCAAATATTTATTGTTTTAGACACAAAGGTTTTGAGAATGTATTACATGTAAAGAATTCGCCCCCAGCTAAAAATTTAGTATATAAGGAGCAACGCTCTTTGTACAAATTGAACAGGCTCCTAGACACTGCCCATGCGTAGTTTCTGTGACTTCTGTGTCCCTGCAGTAATAAACCTTTGGTCTTTGACGCCACCATCGAGAAGCCCGTGTTTCTGTTCATTTGCGCACCAAGGCAGGTGGAACTCCGGGGTCTTTGGGTGTTGTTCCCTGACACCTCTGGACGGAACCAAAAAGTCCAGAACTCCAGTTAGTGACAGGTAATCCCCCCCAAAACCTAGCCTCACCGGGAGCCCATCAAGAAGAGAAGTCTCTGCAGATTCTAAACTCCTCCTGCAGCTCAGCGAGCGTTGTAGCAGATTTCAGGCACCCAGAACTCTCCACCGATCAAAAGAACAAAGCTGGCCTTGCAGAGAAACGGAGCCCCAAGATCCTCTTCCTCCTTCACCAAAAGACGCTGAATAGTGAGCACGGGGAACTGGACGCGGCCGCTGACATCGTAGGCACGCCCCGTGCCAAACCTCACGCATCTCGCATAAGGCGCCAAACCTCACGCATCTCGCATAAGGTGCCAAACCTCACGCATCTCGCGTGAGGTGCCAAACCTCACGCATCTCGGATGAGGTGCCAAACCTCACGCATCTCGGATGAGGTGCCAAACCTCACGCATCTCGGGTGAGGTGCCAAACCTCACGCATCTCGGGTGAGGTGCCAAACCTCACGCATTTCGCGTGAGGTGCCAAACCTCACGCATCTAGCGTGAGGTGCCAAACCTCACGCATCTCGCGTGAGTTGCCGAACCACATGCATCTCGCGTGAGGTGCCAAACCTCACGCATCTCGGGGGAGCTGCCAAACCTCACGCATCTCGCGTGAGGTGCAAACCCTCACGCATCTCGCGTGAGGTGCCAACCCTCACGCATCTCGTGTGAGGTGCCAACCCTCACGCATCTCGGGTGAGGTGCCAAACCTCACGCATCTCGCATAAGGTGCCAACCCTCATGCATCTCGCGTGAGGTGCCAAACCTCACACATCTCGCGTGAGTTGCGTGAGTTGCCGAACCACACGCATCTCGGGTGAGGTGCCAAACCTCACGCATCTCGGGTGAGGTGCCAAACCTCACGCATCTCGGGTGAGGTGCCAAACCTCACGCATCTCGGGTGAGGTGCCAAATGCCAAACCTCACGCATCTCGGGTGAGGTGCCAAACCTCACGCATCTCGGGTGAGGTGCCAAACCTCACGCATCTCGGGTGAGGTGCCAACCCTCACGCATCTCGGGTGAGGTGCCAACCCTCACGCATCTCGGGTGAGGTGCCAAACGTCACGCATCTCGGGTGAGGTGCCAAACCTCACGCATCTCGGGTGAGGGGCCAAACGTCACGCATCTCGGGTGAGGTGCCAAACCTCACACATCTCGCGTGAGATGCCAAACCTCACGCATCTCGGGTGAGGTGCCAAACCTCACGCATCTCGGATGAGGTGCCAAACCTCACGCATCTCGGGTGAGGTGTTAAACCTCACGCATCTCGGGTGAGGTGCCAAACCTCACGCATCTCGGGTGAGGTGCCAAACCTCACGCATCTCGCGTGAGATGGGTGAGGTGCCAAACCTCACGCATCTCGCGTGAGATGCCAAACCTCATGCATTTCGCGTGAGATGCCAAACCTCACGCATCTCGCGTGAGATGCCAAACCTCACGCATCTCGCTTGAGATGCCAAACCTCACGCATCTCGCGTGAGGTGCCAACCGTCACGCATCTCGCGTGAGGTGCCAACCCTCACGCATCTCGCGTGAGGTGCCAACCCTCACGCATCTCGGGTGAGGTGCCAAACCTGACGCATCTCGGGTGAGGTGCCAAACCTCACGCATCTCGGGTGAGGTGCCAAACCTCACGCATCTCGGGTGAGGTGCCAAACCTCACGCATCTCGGGTGAGGTGTTAAACCTCACGCATCTCGCGTGAGGTGCCAAACGTCACGCATCTCGCGTGAGGTGCCAAACCTCACGCATCTCGCGTGAGGTGCCAAACCTCACGCATCTCGGATGAGGTGCCAAACCTCACGCATCTCGGATGAGGTGCCAAACCTCACGCATCTCGGGTGAGGTGCCAACCCTCACGCATCTCGGTGAGGTGCCAAACCTCACGCATTTCGCGTGAGGTGCCAACCCTCACGCATCTCGCGTGAGGTGCCAACCCTCACGCATCTCGGGTGAGGTGCCAAACCTCACGCATCTCGCATAAGGTGCCAACCCTCATGCATCTCGCGTGAGGTGCCAAACCTCACACATCTCGCGTGAGTTGCGTGAGTTGCCGAACCACACGCATCTCGGGTGAGGTGCCAAACCTCACGCATGTCGGGTGAGGTGCCAAACCTCACGCATCTCGGGTGAGGTGCCAAACCTCACGCATCTCGGGTGAGGTGCCAAATGCCAAACCTCACGCATCTCGGGTGAGGTGCCAAACCTCACGCATCTCGGGTGAGGTGCCAAACCTCACGCATCTCGGGTGAGGTGCCAACCCTCACGCATCTCGGGTGAGGTGCCAACCCTCACGCATCTCGCGTGAGGTGCCAACCCTCACGCATCTCGGGTGAGGTGCCAACCCTCACGCATCTCGGGTGAGGTGCCAACCCTCACGCATCTCGGGTGAGGTGCCAAACGTCACGCATCTCGGGTGAGGTGCCAAACCTCACGCATCTCGGGTGAGGGGCCAAACGTCACGCATCTCGGGTGAGGTGCCAAACCTCACACATCTCGCGTGAGATGCCAAACCTCACGCATCTCGGGTGAGGTGCCAAACCTCACGCATCTCGGATGAGGTGCCAAACCTCACGCATCTCGGGTGAGGTGTTAAACCTCACGCATCTCGGGTGAGGTGCCAAACCTCACGCATCTCGGGTGAGGTGCCAAACCTCACGCATCTCGCGTGAGATGGGTGAGGTGCCAAACCTCACGCATCTCGCGTGAGATGCCAAACCTCATGCATTTCGCGTGAGATGCCAAACCTCACGCATCTCGCGTGAGATGCCAAACCTCACGCATCTCGCTTGAGATGCCAAACCTCACGCATCTCGCGTGAGGTGCCAACCGTCACGCATCTCGCGTGAGGTGCCAACCCTCACGCATCTCGCGTGAGGTGCCAACCCTCACGCATCTCGGGTGAGGTGCCAAACCTGACGCATCTCGGGTGAGGTGCCAAACCTCACGCATCTCGGGTGAGGTGCCAAACCTCACGCATCTCGGGTGAGGTGCCAAACCTCACGCATCTCGGGTGAGGTGTTAAACCTCACGCATCTCGCGTGAGGTGCCAAACGTCACGCATCTCGCGTGAGGTGCCAAACCTCACGCATCTCGCGTGAGGTGCCAAACCTCACGCATCTCGGATGAGGTGCCAAACCTCACGCATCTCGGATGAGGTGCCAAACCTCACGCATCTCGGGTGAGGTGCCAAACCTCACGCATCTCGGGTGAGGTGCCAAACCTCACGCATTTCGCGTGAGGTGCCAAACCTCACGCATCTCGCGTGAGGTGCCAAACCTCACGCATCTCGCGTGAGTTGCCGAACCACACGCATCTCGCGTGAGGTGCTAAACCTCACGCATCTCGGGGGAGCTGCCAAACCTCACGCATCTCGCGTGAGGTGCAAACCCTCATGCATCTCGCGTGAGGTGCCAACCCTCACGCATCTCGCGTGAGGTGCCAACCCTCACGCATCTCGGGTGAGGTGCCAAACCTCACGCATCTCGCATAAGGTGCCAACCCTCATGCATCTCGCGTGAGGTGCCAAACCTCACACATCTCGCGTGAGTTGCGTGAGTTGCCGAACCACACGCATCTCGGGTGAGGTGCCAAACCTCACGCATCTCGGGTGAGGTGCCAAACCTCACGCATCTCGGGTGAGGTGCCAAACCTCACGCATCTCGGGTGAGGTGCCAAATGCCAAACCTCACGCATCTCGGGTGAGGTGCCAAACCTCACGCATCTCGGGTGAGGTGCCAAACCTCACGCATCTCGGGTGAGGTGCCAACCCTCACGCATCTCGGGTGAGGTGCCAACCCTCACGCATCTCGCGTGAGGTGCCAACCCTCACGCATCTCGGGTGAGGTGCCAACCCTCACGCATCTCGGGTGAGGTGCCAACCCTCACGCATCTCGGGTGAGGTGCCAAACGTCACGCATCTCGGGTGAGGTGCCAAACCTCACGCATCTCGGGTGAGGGGCCAAACGTCACGCATCTCGGGTGAGGTGCCAAACCTCACGCATCTCGGGTGAGGTGCCAAACCTCACGCATCTCGCGTGAGGTACCAAACCTCACGCATCTCGGGTGAGGTGCCAAACCTCACACATCTCGCGTGAGATGCCAAACCTCACGCATCTCGGGTGAGGTGCCAAACCTCACGCATCTCGGATGAGGTGCCAAACCTCACGCATCTCGGGTGAGGTGTTAAACCTCACGCATCTCGGGTGAGGTGCCAAACCTCACGCATCTCGGGTGAGGTGCCAAACCTCACGCATCTCGCGTGAGATGGGTGAGGTGCCAAACCTCACGCATCTCGCGTGAGATGCCAAACCTCATGCATTTCGCGTGAGATGCCAAACCTCACGCATCTCGCGTGAGATGCCAAACCTCACGCATCTCGCTTGAGATGCCAAACCTCACGCATCTCGCGTGAGGTGCCAACCGTCACGCATCTCGCGTGAGGTGCCAACCCTCACGCATCTCGGGTGAGGTGCCAAACGTCACGCATCTCGGGTGAGGTGCCAAACCTCACGCATCTCGGGTGAGGTGCCAAACCTCACGCATCTCGGGTGAGGTACCAAACCTCACGCATCTCGCGTGAGATACCGAATCTCACGCATATTGCGTGAGATACCGAATCGCACGCATCTCGCGTGAGGTGCCAAACCTCACGCATCTCATGAGTGTCTAGCGCGGTGGTAAATGTCCTCCCATTCTTTGTTGCGCAGAGTCCGCCCCAGTTCCCTCTCCCATCTAGCCCGTCCTGCATTATAAACGCGCGAGTATCTGTCCAAGAGGAGCCGATATATGTCTGAAATGAGTCGCTTATCTGTGGTGCGCGAGAGAAGCCAGTATTCATATTTACTGAGCTTGCGTGTAGCGTCTCCACGGATCTGGGGTTGAAGCGCCCAATGTCGGACCTGTAGATACCTAAGGTGTTCAGCCTCCGCGAGGTCATAGGTCTTCCGGAATTCCTCAAAAGGCGTCACTCCCGCACCTGAATACATGTGAAAGAGGCATCGGCATCCTGCTGGGCGCCACCGTGCAAAGGCCTGGACATCCTTACCCGGGCCGAAGTCAGGGTTCTCTAACAGGGGTGTGAGGGGAGACGGGAAGGTCGTCAGGTCGTGTAAGACGCATGTTCGATCCCATACCTCTAGCGGTACCCTCGTGACGAAGGAGGCGTATAGGTTAGGGGGCCGGTGTTGTTGCCGTAGGAAAGGCACCTCCAGGAGTGGACGCCCCGCTTGGTCCTGAAACAACCAATGGCGCACCGATTCCCATTTGCTCCATTCCACTAGGGTTCTGAGTTGGGTTACCCGCGCATGCGCATTTCTCCCGAGAAATGCGCATGCGCGGGCGGCCGCGAATGCGCATTGGTATCTATGACGGGACGCTATTCCACTAGGGAGCCACGGACGAGCCCCGGACACGGTAACTTCTTTAAACTTGTTTATTTAGGGTATTTTGCTTAAATAATGTATGTAGGGGAGGGCGGGAGGGAGGCGGGTGCCGGCCGACTCGGCTACGCACACGGAGTGGGCGTAGTGTTGCCGGCTACGCTGTCTACGCAAAATGCGTAGGAGGCAACACTACGCCTACTCCGTGGGCGTAGCCGATTCGGACGCCCAGGGTTAATTTTAATGCCCAGATGTATTTGCTGTGCTAGTCCGACCCTAGCTGTTCCACGTATTCCGAGTGAATTTATCAATAAATAACACATGACTCAACCCCCAGTGGCTCCAATTGCCCTGTTGGTCCAGTGTCACTCCGAACTGAGGGAGTTCTTGCTGGGTCGGAGGTGCACTCACACGGAGCTGTTTACATAACGTGCTCACCGTGCAAACCGTAGCAGCCCTCTCAATTGACTCCAGTGACGCCATTTAAACTTATTTTAATTAATGTTTAACCTATCGCAGATACTGTTTTTAACACTCCGTCGATCGTCAACCCCTCCTTATCCTCTCACTCCCAAATATACAATTTGGCACCAGCATGACTGAGCTAAACTGTGTGAATCAGGCGAGTGACGAAGGTGCTGGTGCTGACAAGTTCGTGTCTAGTCAGAGGCCAGTCACTCCTCTGATGTCCCTACTTGTTCGGTGTGCAGGGGAACGCCAGTTCTCTTGTGTCAGTGAATTAACGAGACACGTGTTTGTGCCTGCTTACTGGCACTATGACTATGAGAGATTGAAACAAACATACAAACTACTGCCACAAACGGATGAGAGAAACTCGCACTTTATTTACTCGGAACTTTTATACAGAATGCAAAGCATGACTGTATTTTCGGCTGAATTAGGTTACATGTTACAACTCATTTACACACAGTCACAGAGGCCCTTATTTAAGGCAACCCAAGGAACGTGCCAACAATGTACAGTCTTCAGAGTTTATTCGATGTTATATTGTTTTCATTTTTAATTATTATGTATGCACATGCACAATGGCACTCACCACATGGGAAGGAAGTCGGAACGGGAAACCAAGAATCAGGCGAGAGCGCTCTCACTGCACAGGACCAACTCTTCCCAGAGCAAGGGCAGGTGGCACGGCGACATCGCAGTCCCACCTGCCCCATCACAGTCAGGCACGGGTTGCCAAACCCAGCCGCAAGAAGAACTCAGAACATCCATAGAAGCACCAAGCACCTGCACGCCACTGCCAACGGACCCGAGCCGGCGCACAAGGAGGCATGCATGAGCTGAGCATCCCGGGTGACAGGGTAAAGGAGTCCCGGCGCGTGGCGCAACACAAACCACCTCAACCCCCAGACTAGAGAGCTTCTTCTTCACCCCTCTGAAACCCGCCTCCTTAACGAAATCCCCCTCACTCCGAAGCCGGCAGAGACAGGCAACATTTAAATACTTAAGTATAATTTACATGCGATATGTATGTATGTATGTATGTATAGGCGTTCTTTTATAGCACTATAACTGTCACCCGACGGGCATCCTGGCGCTTAGACTGTTATGACACAATACATGATGTTTCCAGCTTCCAATCTATTTACATTGTTCTGGGGAACAGATGGGTCTTTAATGCTTTTTTAAAGGAAGAAAAATCTTCCAGGCCCCTCAGGCCTACCGGTAGAGAATTCCACAGCCGCGCTGCGGTAAACCGGAAGGACCGACCACCCATCCGGGACCTCAGAAACTTGGGTACTACCACCAAGTAAGCCGAGGCTGACCGGAGTGGTCTTGGAGGGATGTACCATGAGAAAAGGTCCTGCAGAGGAGACGGGCCTTGTCCGTGTAGAGCCCTAAAAACCAAACACAAAGCTTTGAAGTTCACCCATTGAGAGATTGGCAACCAATGGAGGTCCCTAAGTGCCTTGGCAGAAGAGTCCAGGCGGCGTCGCAAGAGTGCCAGTTTGGCAGCAAAATTCTGTACTCTGAGTTTTCCTAGCAGAGTAACTGGTGCCCCCAGCAGCAGTGCGTTGCAGTAGTCGAGACGACTTAAAATTATGCTCCGCATTACCTCTGGTCTGGCCTGTACCGGGAGCAGGGGTAGAATCTTTCGCAATGATCCAAGTAATGCCATACAAGTGGCCACCGTTTTGTTCACTGATGTGTCCAGCTGTAAGTCGGAACTAAACATTAACCCCAAATTCTGAACCGATTCGGCAGGCAGACTAGTACCTTGGAAATCAGGAGGCCAAAAACCCTGCGGTAGGGGTCTGGGGGTCCGATCCATAGAGCAATGTAGCACCTCGGTTTTCGAGCTGTTAAATAGTAGGGAGTTGTTACCCAGCCATTCTGCCGTGGTGCTCATGCATCGATGGAAGACCTCCTGTGACACCCCGTCCTTACCCTCAAACGAGAAGATAAGTTGGGTGTCATCGGCGTAGTTGGTGACTGTTATGCCAAAAGATTTAATCAGCGTGATCAGGGGACGGAGGTAAAGATTGAAAAGAATGGGGCTGATGGCCGAGCCCTGGGGTACTCCCTGACCAACCCTCCTGATGTTGGATTTAAAGGGTGGCAGGGCAACTACCTGGTGCCTTTGATCGAGATATGACACCAGCCATTCAAGGGCCAAGCCCGACACCCCAGCCTCCGTCAGTCCCCTGACCAGGATTGCATGGCTGACCGTGTCGAACGCGGCCGACATATCGAGCAGCACTAAAAAGGCTGCTCGACCCTGGTCGGCACGCGTTTGAAGGTCATCGAGAACAGTCACCAATGCCGACTCTGTCCCATGTGCCGGTCTAAACCCAAACTGAGCCACATCCAAACAATCAGTAGTCTCAAGAAAGTTGGAGAGATGTTTTGTGGCCAGTTTCTCTATAATTTTAATAGGGAATGGCAAGAGGGAGATGGGCCTAAAGTTGGCTGGGCATGTGGGGTCCAGATTCTCCTTTTTAAGCAGTGGGGAGACCACCGCCAATTTCCAGCAATCTGGAACCCGTGCTGAAGTGAGAGACTGGCGACAGATGGAAAAAAGTGGGGGAAACAGCTCTTCACGAAAAAGTTTCCAGAATTTGGGTGGAAGAGGATCAGAAGGTGAGCCAGAGGACAGTCCGTCAGCCAAAGAGCAGAAGTCCTCAAAAGATGGTAGAGGAAAGTTGCTCAGCTCACCTGATTTAGTACACTCCTTCCTATTCTCAAACGAGATGGAATCGTGCACAGCACGGCCAGTTGACGAGAGAAGATTGTTTAAGATGTTGGCAATCTAATCCTCCAAGCCCTGTGCTAGCGAATCACAGAGAGCTTGAGAGGCCGGGATGACAATTTTTGTACAGCCAGGATGGGCCAGGTCCTTTACGATCTTAAATAAGGCCTGAGATTTATTTACAGCTGCCATCAAAGATTCTTCTAAGAATCTAGCTTTGGCAAGCTTGATCTGGATTTTATAGGACGCCAGTGCTTGTTTGAAGAGGACTCTATGTGATTCCAGGTACTGTTTCCTCCAGGTCCGCTCAGCCTGTTTACATTGGGGCTTGAGCTGCCGAAGTTCTTCCGAGTACCATGGCACAGCAAGATTAGTCCTATCTTTGATTTTTCGCAGCGGGGCCAAAGAGTCCAGAGAAGCTGAGATTCGCCGACAGAGAGTCTCGTAACTTACGTCCACATTCGCTCCCAATACAAAGTCATCTGGCAGCAGAGAGGGCAAGATCGTTTGTTTGAGGAGTCTAGACCATTGTCTCCCCATTCTAGTGCCCCCCACACTCCCTTTCTTTAATGGAGCACTAGTGCACGAGAGGGAGAACTGGACGAGGGCGTGATCCGTCCAACACTGAGGCAGGACGTCACGTATAGCCGTTCGACAAGCGTCAGCAAAAAGTAGATCAAGAATATGTCCCTTTGAATGGGTTTTGGAGAGTACCAGTTGTTGTAGCTCAATATTATGACAAGCTTGGACCAGCTCTACATAGGCCGTCTTGGTCGGTCTCTCTGACCAAAGATTGAAATCCCCTAACACCATCAACTTTGTGTGGGAGTGGGAGAGATCTTATATTAAGTCTATGAGCTCAGGTACAGCAGAAAACGAGCTAGCCGGGGGTCTATAACATAGTAGACCCGTGAATAGCACGCCTCCTTGGTCCTTGCTGGAGAAACCCAATGTTTCGCACCCAGCGATTGCCTTGATGATAAGCTGGGAGACGTCAAGAGTCTGCCTAAAAATTAATCCAGTTCCACCTCCTCTGGCTCCCATCCTGGGATTATGCCTTATTTTGAAGCCAGTGGGACAAGCTGTCCCCAGTTCCACCGAGCTAGTCGGTGTTGTCCAAGTCTCTGTCATGAAGAGTACGTCTAGATGGTAAGAATCGATAAGTAACGCAATTTCTTCACAGTGTTTGATGAGAGATCTCACATTTAACAAGCCACAGGACAAGGCAACTGGGTGCTTACTGGTGGTGATATACTTTCGGTTACTGAGTGAACCGAGATTAAGGCGTAAAAGTTCATCGCGGGAATAAGAGTAAGAAGTTACATCTTGGTTCCGAGAGGCAGAACTTTCGGCGCCCGGCGCGAACGGGCGCAAACGGGCTTACCTCTGGCGCAACTCCGGCGCTCCGCCGGCGCGCCTGCTGCGCGCCTACGCTGCGCGCTTTAGGGGCGTCCATCATATATAGCCGTATACGCAAGATTCCAGTAGTGCGATCACTAGCCCCCCAACCAAGATGGCGCCAGCAATTCGGCACTCCCTGGTTCCCTCCCTCACCCAAGATGGCGGCTACCAAAACCGCAGCGCGATGCCCCCAGGAGCCCTAAGGTGCCCTGAAGCGATCAAATTCCCGCAAAGTGCGGAATGAGGTCACAATTATAGTGCGGGTAAGAGTGGTACTAATAACACGCTATGAGAGAGGTAGCGCCTAGCGCCAAGATCGACAGCACGAGCGCGCAGTAAAGTAGATTAATTTTAAAATAATTAAAACAGCAATGCGGCAATAGATTCTGCAGCGCGCAATGGTCATGTAAGTCTGACCTGTCGATGGGGAAGTTCGGCTTTTATGCACTTCCAGACGCAAGAGTCCTGTAGTGCGATCACTAGCCCCCCAACCAAGATGGCGCCAGAAATTCGGCACTCCCTGGTTCCCTCCCTCACCCAAGATGGCGGCTACCAAAACCGCAGCACGATGTCCCCAGGAGCCCTAAGGTGCCCTGAAGCGCTCAAATTCCCGCAAAGTGCGGAATGAGGTCACAATTATAGTGCGGGTAAGAGTGGTACTAATAACACGCTATGAGAGAGGTAGCGCCTAGCGCCAAGATCGACAACGCGAGCGCGCAGTAAAGTAGATTCATTTTAAAATAATTAAAACAGCAATGCGGCAATAGATTCTGCAGCGCGCAATGGTCATGTAAGTCTGCGATATGCGATAATACATAATAAAATATTATATAAAACTTACCTTGGCTTCCCGCGCTGACTCCCGAGACTGCAGACTTCCGACTCCCGCCGTCCTGGATTTTGAATGCGTCTGACGTGGTCTGGGCTCTCGTCAACAGGAAGGCTGCAGGCAACCTCCCTCCCCTCCACCGCAGCCAGCACCGATTGGTTCGGACAGCTGCCCCAACAGCGTCATTTCTCTCAGTCTGTATGCTGCAGAGAACGGAGAGGAGGAAGCTGAGTACTTAATCGCTGTATCCTATCTACTTTATCAGAGAGCATTGCAGTGGCATTCCTAGCTTGAGTTAAATCTGTTTGCATCTGAACAATAACCCTCATTAAAACATCCATGGTGGCCATAATGTCAAAACTCTCAGACCAGGAGGAATATTATTTGTGGGCTCACTATTCTGTCAGGTTGCTTCTTCCTCAGGGTCTGGAGTGATGATATAAGGGGCCCACCTCTCAATACCTCCAACTCTGATTGTAATGATTACACAGAGTATTGAAGTGATTAAGCGAGGGGAAAGGGAATTAGGAAGGGAACAGCTGGGAAAGAGATCTGAAAAGGAAAAGTTACTCGCAAACAAAAATACACACACTTTCCTTCGCACAAAGACGTAAATTAGGACATCAGATTCTGTCCTTCAATCAGGAACTAGCTTAAGAGCTTCGTGGCTTGCGTTTATTCAGACAATCAGACTCATAGTAGACCTTTCTTAGATCCGCTATTTTGTGGCGATAATACTTCACTTCAGTATCAACTGCTCAAAGGCATAAGCGGCAGAATTTGGTTTAGGTCTTTCTATGACTAGGTTTTCAATCACCTAAACAATCAGTGTCTTATATTTCCTTATTTTATGTGACTTTAAAAGTGTTCCCAAAAACATTCATGGAACTACTATAGAACAATAATCGCACTCGTGAATATGGTAATGAGCTAGATAAAACATGCATAGAATTTCTACTGAACAAGAATCACACTCGTGAATAAGGTAAATGATCTTGAAAATCAAATTGAATGTTCCTAATAATTCACTGAAATGGTTTTAACAAGATTCGCAATCTTACCTGTAGAGTGGACCTCTGTCTCCTTTCTCTCACGCTGCTCCTTCACTCGTTTTTCTATCCTTTCTATCTTTCACCTTTCTGCATCTCTGCTCTTTTGTGCGTTACTTCTGCCCATTTTCCCTTTCTCTCCCTCTGCTCCTTCACTCGTTTTTCTACCCTTTCTATCTTTCACCTTTCTGCACCTCTGCTCTTTTGTGCCTTATTTCTGCCCATTTTCCCTTTCTCTCCCTCTGCTCCTTCACTCGTTTTCACAAGTTTTTCTACCCTTCCCATCTTTCACCTTTCTGCCCTTTTCTGCTTCTCTGCTCTTTTGTGCCTTATTTCTGCTTTTTTTCCCTTTTTTCTTTATTCCTTCTTTCCTCCCTTTACCTTTCCCTGCTGCTGCTGCCCCTCCCCCCCCTAGCGCGAACGGCCCAATCCAGCTCCTCTCCCCGCTCCCGCCTCCCAGCTGTCTAGCCCTCCCCGACCCCTACTTAATGGCGGCCGCGGGCGCGCCGCTGGTGCACCGAAGGCGCATCAAAGGCAAGCACGTCTGCGCCCGTCCGCGACCAGCACCAGGAACCCTGGACCTCCGCCCCGCCAACGCTACGACCCAGCAGCACTCCACGCACTCAACCCAGGCTGCAACAACAACTGCAAGCTAGCATCACCAGCCGACACCCATGGACCCTTCAGCTGTCACCGCTGCCAGCACACCTGCAGCACCGCCAAGAACACGGATCCAGCACAACCCGCCCACAAGAACACAACCGAACCGAAGACCCTGCAATACATTCTCCTCAACGTCCGATCCCTCCACAAACACGCCACAGAAATCTGGGACCTCCTCGACAGCACCACCCCGGACGCAGCATTCTTCACCGAAACCTGCACCAACGCCACCTCGGGACCGGACATCGCCATCGTCATCCCCCAAGGAAACAAGATCTCCAGGAAGGACCGCCCCACCCACCCAGGAGGAGGAATCTCCATCGTCCACAAATCCCGCCTCCGCCTGAGCACAATCCCGGACGAGTCCACAAAACTGATGGAACACCTTCACTTCAAGATACTGGCCAGCCCCACCGCCGCCCTCCGAGGAACTCTCATCTACCGACCCCCTGGACCCCACGGACCCTTCGCCAACTCCATCACGGATATTATCTCCCCGCAGGCCATCGCATCCACCAACTACACCCTGCTGGGAGACCTCAACTTCCACCTCGACAATCAACTGGACCCCAACACCACATGCTTCCTGGACAACCTCCACAACATTGGACTCTGCCAGATCGTGACCGAGCCCACAGACTCAGCAGGACACACCCTCGACCCCCTCTTCACTACAGGAAACTCCATCACCTTCAGCCACACCACCGCACTCCCATGGACCGACCATTGTTGCGTCCACTTCACCTTCAGAACACACACCCTCAACAGGCACCAGCACCTGCTTCCACAAAGAAACTGGACCAAAGTCACCGACGACCAGCTCACCTCCTCACTCAACAGCTCCACCCCAACCATCGCGGAAAACGACGACCCCAAAACCGCAGCCCGAACCCTGCATAGATGGATCTCGGACAGCACCAACAACATAGCCCCCCTCAAGAAAAACAACAATACCCGTGCCAAGAAAGCCAGATGGTTTACCACCGAACTTCGAGAGTCCAGGTGCACATGCCGCCGCCTCGAAAAGGCCTGGAAAAACACCAAATCCACAGAAGCCCACAACAACTTCAGAGCCACCACCAACGCCCACCATCAACTTATCAGAGAAATGAGGAAAAAAGCGATTGAAGACAGAATCTCCACCCACGCACACAACAGCAAGGAACTCTTCAGCATCATCAAGGAGTTTGCCCAACCCACCAGCGAGTCTACCGACATCCCTCCCTCACAAGACCTCTGCGACAAACTCAGCACCTTTTTCCACCACAAAATCAAGAGCATCTACGACAACTTCGACGAAGACAACCAACACACTGAACCCTCACGAACCACCCACGACACCCGGAAACCAGAGATTGATGACTGGACAGCCCTCACCAACGAAGACACACTTAAGACAATGAAGTCAATCCACTCAGGAGCCCCCACGGACCCCTGCCCCCAACAAATCTTCAACAGAGCCGCCGATACCATCGCACCCATGCTCCACCACACCATCAACCGCTCCCTGGCGACCGCCTCGTTCCCCGACGACTGGAAACACGCCGAGGTCAACCGCCTCCTAAAGAAACCCTCAGCGGACCCCACCGACCTCAAAAACTACAGACCCATCTCCCTGCTCCCTTTCCCAGTGAAAGTCATCGAAAAAGCCATCAACAGCCAACTTGCCACATTCATTGAAGAACACAACATCCTCAACTCCTCCCAATCCGGCTTCAGAAAAAAACCACAGTACGGAAACCGCCCTCCTCGCCGCAACAGACGACATCCGCACCCAACTGGACAAAGGAGAAACAGTAGCCCTCATCCTCCTAGACCTATCAGCGACGTTCGACACAGTCTCCCACCGCACCCTAATACGCAGACTCTACGACGCAGGAATCCAGGACAAGGCCCTCGACTGGATCTGCTCCTTCCTCTCCGGCAGGACGCAACGGGTCCCCCCCTTTCCTCTCAGACCCCACACCTACCACCTGCGGAGTCCCCAGGGCTCCTCCCTCAGCACGACGCTCTTCAACGTCTACATGGCTCCACTTGCCCCCATCGTCAGAACCTACGGACTCAACATCGTGTCATACGCAGACGACACCCAGCTCATCCTCTCCCTATCCAACAAGCCCAACACCGCCAGACGCAACTTTCGAGGAGGCATGGAAGCAGTCGCCAAATGGATGAAAAACAGCTGCCTACAACTAAACACCAACAAAACAGAAGTACTCATCATGGGCCCAAACCCCGACGCCTGGAGCAACACCTGGTGGCACACCGCCCTCGGAAACCCGCCAACCTCCACAGACCACGTACGCAAACTGGGAATCATTCTGGGCTCCGAGCTCAAAATGGACCGCCAGATCAACTCTGTCTCATCTTCCTGCTTCCACACCCTCCGCCTCCTTCGTAAGACCTTCAAATGGATCCCCCTCGAACACCGAAAGACAGTCACTCCCGCCCTGGTCACCAGCAGACTCGACTACGGCAACGCACTCTACGCCGGAATAAACAAAAACCTCATCCGCAAGCTACAGAACATACAGAACGCTGCCGCAAGACTGGTCCTCAACCTGCCAAAACACTGCCACATCTCCCAGCACCTGCGCACACTCCACTGGCTCCCCGTCGAGGCGAGAATCACCTTTAAGATGCTCACCCACGCACACAAGGCCCTCCACGTCACCGGACCAGCATACCTGAACAGCCGGCTTAAATTCCACGCACCCCAAAGTACCCTATGATCAGCCCAGCTCTCCTACGCCGTGGTCCCCCGTACCGGAAAGACCAGATCGGGAGGCCGCTCCTCCTCCTTCTTCGCGGCCAAAGCATGGAACGCCCTTCCGCTCCACCTCAGACAGACAACATCGCTCCCCATCTTCGCAAGAAACCTCAAAACCTGGCTCTTCGACAGACCCCTCCTTGATGGAATGGAACCTGCACCCCCCCACCCCTAGCGCCTTGAGACCCTTACGGGTGAGAAGTTGCGCTTTAAAAAACTCCTGATTGATTGATTGACTCTACTTCTGAATCTGGGTTAGTGACAGGTAATCCCCCCAAAAGCTAGCCTCACCGGGAGCCCATCAAGAAGAGAAGTCTCCGCAGATTCTAAACTCCTCCTGCAGCTCAGCGAGCGTTGTAGCAGTCTTCAGGCACCCAGAACTCTCCACCGATCAAAAGAAGAAAGCTGGCCTCGCAGAGAAACGGAGCCCCAAGATCCTCTTCCTCCTTCACCAAAAGACGCTGAATAGTGAGTGTAGGAGAGTAGGGTCTGCTATCCTATGGTCACCCCAAATTTTTGCTTTTTGCTTCACTGGTTTATGACTTAATGTGGCTGTGGGCCTGCTAATCAGACCCACAGCCTGCTGTTCTCTCTCTAAATTATTGCCAATGCACTCTAGGTGCATTACGAATTGGATACTGGTTCGCCTTATAGGCCCCTGTAACAGTGTACCATAGGTACCCAAGGCATAGGTGCATCCAAGGCCTACCAGGGGCTGCAGCATGTATTGTGCCACCCCTGGCCTGGCCTCCATATTTGACACAACTGGCTGATCACTCAGCTGGGGTAAGTTGGTGTAATCAACTCTTGCTTAGATATAGTATCCCTATATCTAACCTTAACTGGACACATGTTAACCTGTAAGCCATTCCTATGGAAGGCCCCTGCAATCCTGGGGGCAGAGTGCATGGTTTCATGTGAGATGGTGCTCTAGCATGAGCTGAGTCTGTCTGCAGCTGTCGGGAACAACTCCCTTAGCTGTTCCGGGATATTGCCATACCATATACTCTTAAGTGCATTATAATCCTCGCGGTTATATGCTAACTTTGGTTTGGCTTTATCAAAACATGTCGAGTAAGGTGTCATACGATATGGAATACTATCCCCTCGACAATTCTGTCGACGGGGATAGCATTCCACCCTTCTAGAGGGACACGACATGTACATAGCCTTAACCCCGGTTAAAGTTAACCAGAGCCTCAGCATCACAAAATGGATGGTGCCACCACAGACACAAGTCTGACCTCCTGCTGCTGGGAGTCCTTCCAGCGAGGGAGGCTTGGACAAAGGGTTTCCTGCCTTGGGAGGTGCGAGCACCACCCCAGACAGGATTTTGTGTATTAGGTAGGACAGGGCTGAATAGATTGAGACATGCCCGGGGCACACAAGGTGTCCCCGTGCATAAGCCAGTCCAAACCGGTCCTGGGACTTTCCAGACCCAGGCCTGGCGAGGAGCTGGACAAAGGAAAGGGGGTGTAACTGCCCCCCTTCCTGGTCCCACCCAGAGGAGGGACCTAGTAGGTGATCCACCCCTCAGATTGGGAATAAGAGTGGGAGCAGTGCCATAGCACCTCAGATCATCCTGAAATCAACTTTAAACGAAGAAGACGCCGGACTTCGACATTCTGCTGCACAGAAGACTGAAGAGCATCTCCCTTGTGGCCAAGGAGTGGCCACCCTGTGAACACAGGCACCATCCAGCAACTCGACGTCTGCTTTGCCGCCGCCTCCCGCCGGAGCCCGAGCCCAGAGCCTGACAAGACCCAGACTCCCAGACTTCTCACCGCCCGATCCACAGTCCCTGCAAAGAAGGGACCCGTGGAGGCACCGAGAGACGTGGGACCGGACCACTTGGAAGACACCCGAAGAGCTGACTGTGCAGCATCCGAGGCACCCTCGACGTTGTGCTTTGGGGACTGAGAAGCCCCACTACCGAGCAGCCCTTGCACCGAAGATCAGCCCCCCAGCATCTCCACGATCTGCGTGGGGCCCTTTTGCATTGCGCACTCGACGCGCCATCCCGGCCACTAGCCACGTGGTCAGTGGCCATCTTGGCTACTAAAACTACAAACTACACTGCGGGTCTGGTTGCTCCAGACTTGCCCTCGCTCCTGTAGAAAGGAGCACCCGCTCTGACCGTGCTGGTCCGAGTGATAAGTCTTTTTCGATTCCTGCGTGGCTTGCATTAGCCAAGGTCTGTTTGCTCCAATCAAGTTGCCGACACCGCCAACAGCGAGAAGCCTGCGTTGGACAGCTCGTAATCGACTCCTGGACGTCCTCGACCTCTTCGGGTCCACGTGGCTGCAGAGAGAAGCTACACCTCAACGCCTGTTTGCACCCGACATCGCCTGGTTCCAATCTGGTTCCACGGTAGTCACTGGCTAGTGATTTTGAACATTGTCCCATCTGCTTTCAGGTCTTCACAACTTCAGATCCACCCTTGGATCCAACTCTTCTCATCGAGCCGTCTGCAGCATCTTCAGCTCCAAGCACCATCGACCAGCGTGACGAAACCTGACACTACTTCGACCCTATGCACCCGCGTCCAGTGGGTGAGGTAACTCGGCAACGCAGGTGTTTCCACACTGGTACACACCTCTAGTTTCTGTGTCTTAAATTTCGTTCCTCTAGGTCACTCGGAAGGTTCCTAAATAACTAACTTTGCAACTTTTACGCACCATAGACTTAACATTGGTGAATACGTGCACTTTAAACACTGCACCCGAGTCCCGCGGGCCTTTCCCGACTTAGTCACTGCTAGTCCCGATCAGCTCCAGCGATTCCCAAGGCCCTAGGCCTACTTCCTTTTCGATTGGTATCTCTTATACCACTTTCTTAGTATATGGTTTAGGTGGCCCCTAGGGCTCATCCATATTGTGCAACTTTTGTGTATTTTAAACTGTCTTGTGGTTAACGCTTGTGCTTCTGTGCTCATAAAGAGTCCAGGGGATATTTGTAGTTAATAAATCTATACATATTTTCAATATATATTTGTGTGGTGTCCTTTCATTTGGTATTCAAGGGGGTTGTATATGGTAAAACAGCTTGCTTCACATGCCTTTCAGAGTTTAGCCTAAGACTGCTTTGTCCATGCTACCACTAGGATAGCTGGTCTATAAGGTTGACTTACAACCAATCATCATCTGGGTTGCTTGGCATGGTACAAGGTGATCACTAGAACTAGTGAGCATCATATACCAGGCCAACTTCTCACAGTGAGCACGGGGAACTGGGCGCGACCGCTGACGTCATCGTAGGCACGCCCGTGCCGAACCTCACGCATCTCGCGTGAGCTGCCAAACCTCACGCATCTCGCGTGAGCTGCCAAACCTCACACACCTCGGGTGAGGTGCCAAACCTCACGCATCTCGTGTGACGTTCCAAACCTCACGCATCTCGCGTGAGATGCTAAACCTCACGCATCTCGCGTGAGCGACCAAACCTCACGCATCTCGCGTGAGCTGCCAAACCTCACGCATCTCGCGTGAGCTGCCAAACCTCACGCATCTCGCGTGAGCTGCCAAACCTCACGCATCTCGCGTGAGGCCAAACCTCACGCATCTCGCGTGAGCTGCCAAACCTCGGCGCATCTCGCGTGAGGCGCCAAACCTCACGCATCTCGCGTGAGCTGCCAAACCTCACGCATCTCGCGTGAGCTGCCAAACCTCACGCATCTCGCGTGCGCTGCCAAACCTCACGCATCTCGCGTGAACTGCCAAACCTCACGCATCTCGCGTGAGCTGCCAAACCTCACGCATCTCGCGTGAGGGGCCAAACCTCACGCATCTCGCGTGAGGCGCCAAACCTCACGCATCTCGCGTGAGGCGCCAAACCTCACGCATCTCGCGTGAGGCGCCAAACCTCACGCATCTCGCGTGAGGCGCCAAACCTCACGCATCTCGCGCGAAGCGCCAAACCTCACGCATCTCGCGCGAAGCGCCAAACCTCACGCATCTCGCGCGAAGTGCCAAACCTCACGCATCTCGCGTGAGATGCCAAACCTCACGCATCAGGCGTGAGATGCCAAATCTCACGCATCTCGCGTGAGATGTCAAATCTCACGCATCTTGCGTGAGATGCGTGAGATGTCAAATCTCACGCATCTCGCGTGAGATGCCAAATCTCACGCATCTCGTGTGAGATGCCAAATCTCACGCATCTCGCGTGAGATGCCACATCTCACGCATATCTCGCGTGAGATGCGTGAGATGCCACATCTCACGCATCTCGCGTGAGATGCCACATCACACGCATCTCGCGTGAGATGCGTGAGACTGAACGTTGATTTACTTGTGACAGTCCAACAATAAAATCCAACGAAATATGATCCCATGGTTTAGTGGGCATAGGTAGAACTTGTAACAAACCTTTTGGTTTCCTATGATTGGTTTTAAACCAAGCACAGGTTTCACAGTCTCGAGCCATATCGTAGACGTCTTGTTTAATTGTTGGCCACCAAAATAATGTTTGAAGTTTTTCCATAGTCTTTTTAGGTCCAGCATGTCCTGCCAACGGGAGGGAGTATAACCAACTGAACGCGGTTTCTAGTAATTTCTTAGTGGGTAGATACACTTGTTTTCCATTAAATGGTATTCCTTCCTTGATGGATTGGGTTGTATCTTGTTTTAAGCATTGTGCCCAAAACGAAGGAGGAAAACTTTCATGGAGATCATCAAGGAACTGATCTGTTGTCAAAACACAGATTACTTTGTCGGGATTGATTATGGCTTGAGGAACCCCTTCACATTTGTGTAATGAGGAATCTTTTCTGGAAAGCGCATCAGCTTTTTTGTTATCTTGTCCTGGACGATAGGTCACAATAAAGTCATATTCGGCGAAGAACATCATCCACCGTAATTGACGTGGAGTTAATATTCTTGCAGAACTCATAAATTGTAAGTTTCTGTGGTCTGTGTAAACAGTCACTGTGAATCGTGCCCCCAAAAGATAATGCCTACATTCTTTGAAAGCGTCATGTATGGCAAGCAGTTCCTTTTCAGCTATAGTATAGTTCTGTTCAGCTGGATTCAGCTTTCTTGACATGTACGCCACAGAATGCATTTGACCAGTGTTTTGTTTTCTTTGAGAGAGGATGGCATCATTAGCTACATCCGAGGCATCGGCTTCGATAATAAAGGGTTCACGAACATCTGGATGCATCAAAATCGGAGCTGCTGTATAGGCTTGCTTCAAAGTGCGAAATGCGTTATTGGCTTCAGGAGTCCACTCAAATTTTACCTTCTTTCGTAGCAACCGAGTGATTGGAGCCACTACAGCAGAGAAATGGTCTATGAAGCGACGATAAAAATTTGCAAATCCTAAAAAACATTGTACATCACAAACTGAGTTTGGAATAGGCCATTCTGCAACTGCTTGTATCTTTCTGTCAGTCATTTTCATGCCAGTAGGTGTAAGAAGAACTCCCAAAAATTCGACTTCAAAAACATGAAAATCGCATTTAGACAAT
The DNA here is from genome assembly GCF_964263255.1 of Lissotriton vulgaris. Lineage (NCBI taxonomy): Eukaryota > Metazoa > Chordata > Amphibia > Caudata > Salamandridae > Lissotriton > Lissotriton vulgaris. The sequence goes on from NW_028243230.1 coordinate 1,525,492, forward strand.
TTGCAATAAAGGTTATATGTTTGTAATTTACCCAACACCTTCTTAACCCCTTCCACACTCATGACGAGCTGGGCTCGTCATGGTGTAGCCTCCTCGCACACTGATGACGAGCCCAGCTCGTCATGTTACATGGGTTTTTTAAAAACTCAGCATACGAGCAGAATAACAATAGCGCGCATGAGGTTAACATGACCTTCATGACTAGCTATGGAATCGGAATAGATCAAAATGTCATCTATATAAACGATGACGAAAAGGTCAAGATATTCCCGTAATACGTCGTTTAAAAAAAACTGGAACGCAGCTGGAGCGTTACAAAGCCTGAAAGGCATGACCAAATACTCAAACAGGCCATATCTGGTTTTAGATGCCGTTTTCCATTCGTCACCATTACGAATGCACACCAAATGATATGCACCTCGAAGATCTAATTTGGTGTAGAACACAGCGGTCTTCACCTGGTCCAAAAGAACTGGGATCAATGGAAGGGGGTACTTGTTCTTTATTGTGATCTTATTCAATGCTCTATAAATCAACACAGATTCTTAATTCCCCATTTGCCTTAGGAATAAAAAACAACGGAGAGGCCGCAGGTGACTTAGATGGGCGTATAAATCAGTTTTCCAAGTACTGATCAAGATATTGTCTCAAATGTTGGTTTTCTTTTTCTGATAATGCATATATCCGACAGTTAGGCACACATGAACCAGGCACAAGATCAATTTGACAGTCGTATGACCAATGAGGAGGGAGGGTCGCTGCTTTTGCTTCACTGAAGACTTCTTTAAATTCCTCATAGGGAGTTGGTAGCACGGTTTATTTCTCTTCCGCGGTTGCAATTTGTCCCGTTGTAGATTCTTTGGTCTTTAAACATGTGGAATGACAATATTGAGAAAGAAAAACAAGTTCCCTTTTTTGCCAATCTATTAAAGGGTTATGCAAGAAAGCCAAGGCATTCCTAAAATAAAGCCATATTGTGGGGCTTGGATTACATCGAAATGAACTTCCTCTTTATGCTGTTGGTTATTTGTATCTATGCAGAACATCTGAATTTTAGAGGTTTGCATGGTAACAGGGCCTCCAGACAACATTTTGTCATCTACTGCTTGCACAATTTCTGGAGTGACCTTTTTCTCACAAGCAATTTGTAACCGTTGAGTGGTTTCAAAATCTACGAAATTCCCTGTTGCGCCTGAGTCTATTAGGACTTCCATTTGGTATATTTTTGAAGTCAACTGAATTTGTACTGCCAAACGGAAGTGAGATTTGTAGTTGGATACATAGGAATTTATTGAAGGGAAGGCGATGGTTCCCAAGAGATCCCCTTCTAAACATCTTGGGCACAATAGTTTCCCGACGTTTGCTCAGTTGTAGTCACAGCCACAGACTTGTTAGCACTCACAGTCTTACCTTTAGGTTTTATAGTGCAATCTTTCACGAAATGTCCCTTTCCACCACAATAAAGACATTGGCCATTTTTACGTCTATTATCTTTTTCATCTTTAGACAATGGTTGCCTAAGAGTCCCGATTTCCATTGGTTCTGTAGTTGTTTCTGAACTACTAAGTTGATTTCTGGGTTTACTGTCGAATTTCCAACTTGATTTTTCATATTTTTTCCTGTCAGTTCTTCTTTCGGACAGTCTATGATCCAGACGTAAAGTTAGATTGACTAACTCTGAACAAGTAGTCGGTTGAGGATCGATTTGCGCAAGAACATCTTTCAGATCATCTTTTAACCCTTGATAAAAGAGTGCTGCCCTCTTTTCTTCAGGCCACGAGGTTTCCGCAATTAACCTATTGAAATGTGACAAATAGGAAGGAATATGCTACTTACCAGTATGCATCTGTTCTTGGCATGTAGAGCCGCTAACATTCATATCTTGTGCCTAGATCGCCGCCTAGTGTTGGGTCCGGATGATTGCACCTTGTTGTCCTGGAAGAGTCTTTTGAAGTATCACAAGATAGGTGGCTCCTCCCCTGGACTACAGTGCGCATGGGCATCCTCTCCATCCTCAGATTGTTTTTCGCCATTGTGGCAGAGATGGAGTCCAATACAATACAAGATGACCATGCTTACAAATAATTCTGACTACTACAGCTGCGACAGGCACCGGGGAGGATGGGTGGGCGATATGAATGTTAGCGGCCCTACATGCCAAGAACAGATGCATACTGGTAAGTAGCATATTCCGTTCGAGGCATGTGGGCCGCTAAATTCATATCTTGTGCATAGAATAAATAGCAGTTTCTCCCCTAGCGGTGGTTGCCCGAGCCAGCTGCAGCAGCCTGAAAAAGGGACTTAAGAACAGCCTGTCCTACAGCAGCTTGCTGCTTGGAGTGTACATCAACACAGTAGTGTTTGGTGAACGTATGTATGTTATTCCATGTGGCTGCTCTACAAATGTCCTCCGTTGGAATGTTACCCAGGAAAGCCATGGATGCCCCTAGCTTGCGTGTGGAATGCGCTCTTGGGGGGACTGTTAGTGTGCGTTTAGCCTTCTGATAACAAATCTGAATACACTTAACAATCCATCTGGCTATACCTGATTTGGAAATGGGTTTGCACTTGTGCTGTGGAGAAAAAGCAACAAAGAGTTGTTTAGTCTTCCTGAAATCCCTCGTCCTGTCTATATAGTACAGGAGAGCTCGTTTGACGTCTAATGTGTGCAGTGATCTTTCTGCAACTGAGTCTGGATTAGGGAAGAAAACTGGCAGTTCAATAGTTTGATTAATGTGGAACTGAGAGACTACCTTGGGCATGAATTTAGGGTTAGTGCGTAGCACCACCCTATTCGCGTGAACCTGTATAAAAGGTTCTTGAATGGTTACCGCTTGCAGCTCGCTAACCCGTCTCAGCGACGTGATCGCTACTAAGAAGGCAACCTTCCAAGTGAGGAACTGTATCTCACAAGAGTGGAGAGGTTCGAAGGGAGGTCCCATCAGTCTGGTCAAAACAATATTAAGATTCCAGACCGGTGAAGGTGGTCTTCTGGGTGGAATGACTCGTTTGAGTCCCTCCATAAAAGCCTTTATGGCTGGCACTCGGAACAGTGAAAGGTGTTGCCTGTTCTGTAAGTAAGCCGCTATTGCCGCCAAATTAATACGTATAGAGCTGTATGCCAGATTGCATCTGTATAAATGTAACAGGTAACAAATAATGTTTTGTGTTGATGCATCCAGCGGGTTTATGTCATGGTTGGAACAGTAAATGACAAAGCGTTTCCATTTGGCAGCATAGCAGGCCCTAGTGGTAGGCCGTCTCGCCTCCTTGATGATATCCATACAATCAGGAGGCAAATTTAGATGCCCAAATTCTATGACTTCAGGAGCCATATCGCAAGGTTTAACTGATGCGGATCTGGGTGCTGAACTTCACCATGGCTCTGGGTGAGAAGACTGGGTGTAAGACGCAGTCTTTGATGAGGCACTGTAGGAGAGTAGGGTCTGCAATCCTATGATCATCCAGATTTTTTGCTTTTGTTTCACTGGTTTACGACTTTCTCGGGCTGTGGGCCTGCTAATCAGACCCACAGCCTAGCTGTTCTCTCACTAAATTACAACGTGTACCTTAGGTGCATTTACCAATTGGTACTGGGCCATCTTATCAGACCCTGTAACTCAGGGTCTAGGTGTACTCAGGGCCTACCAGGGGCTGCAGCATGTATTATGCCACCCCTGGCTTGCCATCTAAATCTGACACAACTGGCTGCACGACAGCTGGGGCAAGGTGGTGTAATTACCCCTTGCTGTAGATATAGTATCCCTATATCTAACCCTAAAATGGACACAAGTATTCCTGTAAGTCACTCCTATGGCAGGCCTTAACAATCCTGAAGGCAGAGTGCTTGGAATTATGTGAGGTGGTACTCTGGCATGAGCTGAGCCCGTCTGCAGCTTGCGGAACCAAGTCCCAATAGCTGTTCTATGATAACGCATACCATATACTCTTAAGTGCATCATAATCCTCGCGGTTATTTGCCAACTTTGGTATCGCTTTATCAAAACATGTCGAGTAAGGTGTCATACGAATTGGGATACTAACCCCTCGCCAATTCTGGCGACAGGGTTAGCATTCCACCCTTCTAGAGGGACACGACATGTATGTAACTGTGAACCCCGGTTAAAGTTAACTCGAGCCTCAGCATCACAAAATGGATGCTGCCACCACAGACACAAGTCTGACCCCCTGCAGCTGGGAGTCCTTCCAGCGAGGGGAGCTTGGACAAAGGGTTTCCTGTCAGGGGCGGTGCTAGCACCATCCCAGACAGGGTTTTGTGTATCCTGGGTAGGCAGGGCTTTATAGGAAGGTGACTGCAAGTGTCACCCGGTGCTCACTATGCATAGGCCGGCTTGAACCAGTTCTAGGGGCACACCAGCCCCTGAGCTGGGGAAAGTCCGGCATGGGAGAGGGGTGTAACCACCCCCTTTCCTGGTCCCACCCATGGGCAGGACCTAGTCGCGTGCCAGCCCCTTTTCCTAGTATAAAGATAGGAGCGGGCCCCCTTCCAAATTAGATCATCTTTGAATCCTGAAACTACTTTCTACGAAAGGAACTCTCGACTTCTTCTCAAGATTTCTCCCTTGTGACTAAGGAGTAGTCACCCTGCATCCGCAGGCACCATCCAAGAACACTGCGGTTTGCTGCACGTCCTTCCTCCGGAATCCGACTGACCAGCATGACGAGACCCGGCTTCCCTGGCACCTCTGACCTCTACCTACATCTACAGCTAAGCTGAGAACCGTGGGTGCGACGAGACCTCGAGGGACCGGCCATCATCAGAACTGCACGACGCTTATCCAGCACGACCGCCGAGGGATCCTCGAGTGAGTGCTTTGGGGTCCGAGAAGCCCCGACCCTGAGCAGCTCCAGCACCGAAGTTCAGCCCCCCAGCATCCACGAGATCTGCGTGGGGCCCTTCTGCTCTTTGCTGCTCACCGCGTTGTCCAGGTCACTGGCCCGTTGGCTAGTGGCCCGTCTGACGACGAACTTCGACACTTCCGCCGCTGGTCTGGTTGCTCCAGGCTGGCACTTGCTCCCCTCCAACAGAGGAGCACCCCGGACCCTCCTGGTCCACTCCAGAAGCCATCTTGAGTCCACCGCGTGGGCTTGCATTTGCCAAGACTTGTTGCCCCAATCCCGGGTCCAGCGACGTCGACAGCAGATACCACCGTGGGACAGCTCGCCCTCCATCCTGGTCACCGACAACGCCTCCTGGTCCGAGAGACTGCAGAGCACAGCGTCGCCCACTCACCTGGCCGAGGTGACTCCATCCGGTGCCATCCTGGTGCCCATCTAATCACTGGCTAGTGATTCAGAACTTGGTCCCCTCTGCTTACAGGTATCCATCTTCATCGACCCAGGCTTGGGTTACATCGAACAATCTTCACTGGTCGCCTGCCAGCAACTTCTTCTTTCAGGCTCCATAGACTGCAACGAGGATTCCCGAGGTCTTTCCGGACCTATGCATCCGCAGCCCCTGGGCTAGGTAAACTCAGCATTTCGGTGCTCCAGCATAGCTTTGCTATCCAAAGGTCCAGATCCTTTTTCGTTTCAGCTCTACATAGTCGGATTCGTCCGATAACTCTAACTTTACGAAATCTAGCCTCCATAGACTTTGTCCCGCATCCCGCGTGAGAGTGCACACTCTGCACCCGAGTCCCCTAGGCCTCCTGCTAGTAATCTGAAGGTTCAGTAGTCCAGTCCTAGCGATTCCAAACCCTATGAGAATAGTACTTACCTGCTAGTAATTTCGCATTCCACTTTTAGAGTATATGGTTTTTCGTGCCCCTCGGGCATTTGTGTAAATTGTGCAACTTAAAGTATTTTCGTAAGAGTTTTGTTGTGTGCTTAGTACCCTGTCCTCATAAAGAGTCCAGGGCTGTTGTGATCTAAATAAATACACTGTTTATTTTCATAACAACTTGTGTGGTGTCCTTTCACTTGGTGTTCAAGGGGTATATGTGATGGTATAACAGCTGGCTTAACACGCCCACTAGAGCTTAGCCTGAAGACTGCTCGTATCCACGCTACTTGATAGCTGGTCTATAAGGTTGACTTACAACCAATCATCAATAAGGGTTGTTTGGACTGATACATAGTGATCACTAGAATAGTGAGCACTGCATATCAGGCCAACTTCTCACAGGCACCACGGAAAGTTCTAGGAACGTGGTGTACCATGCTTGCCTCGCCCACGTTGGAGCAACCAGGATGAGAGTCATCGAGTGCTGTCTGAGTTTCCGTGCCACCAGAGGTATGAGCGGGGCTGACGGAAAAGCGTACGCAAATCTGCCTGACCAGTTCATCCATATCGCATTGCCCTGAGACCGGGGGTGTGGGAACCTGGCGGCGAAGTTTGGGCATTTTGCGTTCTCGTTTGTGGCGGACAGGTCGATGTCTGGATGCCCCCACTGCTGGAAGTACGGTTGCAGCACCGAGGGATGAATCTCCAACTCGTGCACCTGATGGCTGTGTCTGCTGAGCAGATCCGCCATCTGGTTGTCCTGGCCCGGGAGGTGCTCCGCCATGAGGAAAATGTTCCTCTGAATGGCCCACTTCCACATGCTCTGAGCCAAGTGTGACAACTGTGGAGAGTGAGTACCTCCCTGCTTCTGAATGTAATACATGGCCGTCATGTTGTCCGTTCGGATCAACACGACCTTGCCGCACAGATGTATCTTGAAAGCCTTCAGTGCCAGGAAGATTGCCATCAATTCCAGCAGATTGATGTGCATCTTCTTCTGTTGATCCGACCATAGTCCCTGCACTGTATAATGAAGGAGATGCGCCCCCCACCCCTGGAGGGATGCGTCCGTCGTGAGCACTATTTGTGGTACAGGCTCTTGGAACGGTCGTCCCTTGCAAAGGTTGCGTGGATTCCACCAATGCAGAGAGTTGTACGCACGACCGGTCACCAACACTAGGTCTTTCAATTGTCCTTGAGCCTGATTCCACTGTCGTGCTAAACACTCTTGGAGCGGACGCATGTGCAGTCTCGCGTGCGGGACTATGAAGATGCAGGAGGCCATCATGCCTATCAACTGCAGAAACACTCGCGCCTGTAGTGAGTGTTGTGGCCTGAATTTGCGAATCAGCAGTTGCATGCTGTCGACTCGCACTGAGTTCGGCTGGGCCGTAGCTGTCACAGTGTCCAACGTCGCTCCCAAGTATTGCTGTACTTGAGCGGGTTGAAGATGTGACTTGGGATAGTTCAGAGAAAATCCCAAACTGTGCAGAAGATGAATCGTGCGGGACACGTGGCTGGCGCACTGCTGAGCCGACTTCGCTTGCACAAGCCAGTCGTCCAGGTAAGGGTAGACATGAATGTGTTGTCTCCGAAGGTGTGCCGCCACCGTCGCCAAGCACTTGTTGAACACTCTGGGAGCAGTGGTCACTCCAAAGGGTAGCACCTTGAACTGATAATGCTTGTTCTGTATAGTGAACCTGAGATATTTCCTGTGTGCCTGATGTATGGGTATATGGAAATATGCATCCTTCAGATCCAGAGTTGCCAGGAAATCCCCCTGACTGAGCAATGGCAGGACCTGCTGCAGAGTCAGCATATGGAAATGTTCTGAAAGGATGTATAGGTTCAAAGGTCTCAGATCCAGAATGGGCCTGAGAGACTCGTCCTTCTTTGGGACCAAGAAATAGAGAGAGTACACCCCTGTTCCGTGCTCCTCTAGCGGCACCAGTTCTATGGCCCCTTTTTGTAGCATGCTGGCCACCTCTTGCTGTAATAAGGTTAAGTGCTCTGCGGACATAGGATGGTGTCTTGGTGGTATGTCGGGTGGAGTGGATGTCAGTTCTAAACAATACCCGTACTGGATAAGTTGCCTCACCCACCTGTCTGTGGTAATGCCTTCCCAGACTGGCAGGAACTGCTGGAGTCGTCCCCCGACCGGTGTTATATGGTCCGGGGCAGTGACAAGACGTCACTGTTTGGTATTTGCGGAGGACCTGGTGTTATTATTTCCACGTCCTCTGCCTTTGGCGCTGTTACCACGTTATCCACCTCTATTGTTCTTGTTAAAGGTGGCCTGTGCACCACCTTTATTGTAATGTGTTTGCTGATATGTTTGCCCCCTTGACGGCCCTCTACCTCCTGAGCGACGAAAAGAACCCCCTCTAAACTGTTGAGACTGCAAGGCCCCCATAGACTTAGCCGTCTCGGTGTCCTTCTTGATCTTCTCAAGAATTGTGTCAAAGTCAGGCCCAAATAAGAAATCTGGGTTAACGGGGTGATTGAGCAAACTTGTTTGTATTTCTGGCTTAAACCCTGAAATTCGTAACAATGCCTACCTCCTTAGCATTACACTGGTGTTAATGGCCCTGGCTGCAGTGTCTGCTGAATCTAGGGCACACTTGATAGAAGCGTTTGATATCAGTTTCCCTTCCTGAATCAACATTTCCGCCCCCTCTCTATATGCATCAGGCAAGTGTTGCAACAATTGCTCTAGGGTGTCATAGTGAGCCCTATCGTATCTAGCCAGTAGAGCTTGTGTATTCGCTATTCTCCAAATATTCGCTGCCTGCGCAGCAACCCGCTTCCCAGAGGCTTCTAACACTTTAGATTCTTTGTCTGGGGGAGGAGCATCACCACTTGTTTGTGAGTTCGCCCTCTTCCGGGCATTGGAGACCACCAAAGAGTCCAATGGCAATTGACCCCTTATATACGTAGGGTCCACAGGAGCAGGCCTGTATTTCTTTTCAATACGTGGGTTCACCACCCTTGCTCTGGTTGTGTCCTTGAAAATGTCATTGGCGTGCTTAAGGACACCCTTCAGCATCGGCAGCGTCTTCACTGACCTGTCCGACGTAGAGAAGGTATCAAACAGGAAGTCCTCCTCAACCGGGTCCGCATGCATGACCACATCGTGGTTCAGCGCTGCCCTTTCAATTAGAGCGTTGAACGCCGCAGAATCCTCTGCGGGGGCCGTCTTCACATGGTAAGACTGGGTGTCCGCCGTGCCTTGATCTTCGAGCACATCAAGCGAGTCATCCTGATTAGATTCATCAGGATAGTTGAATTGCTCGTCATTCTGGTCATCCCCCCCACCATCCTCAGTGCGTGTGGGGGAATGAGTAAAGGCTTGTCCATAAGGCCTTATGGACTCGAAAAGGACTGGCGAGGAAGCAGAGTCTCTTTTCCTTTTGAGTGGAATTTGATAGGATTCCATCGGCTTCTCCGGGAAGATCTTCCATTTGAAAAGGGTGAGTCTTCCGGTTGCAGAGTCAATGTACAACTTCTTTGAGCTTTCAGAAGAAGGTGGAGTGGAACCGACACCTTCAAGAGTGGCGGTCGTTCCCTTAAGTTTTGACATTTTACCAGGGCCGGTGCCCTGTGCCGGCTTAGAAGTTTTAGGTCTTGCAGTCGGAGGCAGTCCAAACACTATAGGTGGGGGCCCCGATGGCTGTTTGACTTTTTTCACGGCCATCGCCGACTTCAAGCCAGGTGTTGTGCTGGGATCCCCAAAATGGCCGCGGGTTGATGCGTCACGTTCCAACGCGGCCATTTTGTGCTGGTCTTCGAGAGCCTTCACCAGCATCAACTGGTATGCATGCGGACTGAGGGGCGGCTGCGACTCAAGTCCGTCTTCGGTGTCCACGCCCCCGAGGGCAGCCTTAGATGACGTTGCACCGTCTCTTCGGGCCTTTGGCTCCTTCTTGGATGTACCGATCTTCAGGGTGGCACCCTTCCGTAACCCCGAAGGGGCAATGACACTCTGAGCCTTTTTAGGATCCGATAGAACAAGGCTTCGCGAAACGAATACTGGTTCGACCAGTTTCAGTTTCGGTTTCGATTTGTCTTTAGTCAGTTTCGTTTTCGTTTTCGAAGGCGTACCCACCGAAGGCTCTGAAGTATTCTTAGCCAGGCAAGGTTGGGGGGCTGTAGAATGAGTAGAAAGATCTTGGCTAAGGCCTTCCGGCGATGCTTCGACCTGAGCCATTGACAAGACAGTGTCACTTTCAACCCCCAATTGTTCAGGCGGGTCTTGCTCATCGCTGGAGCCGCCCTCTGTGGCTCCAATAGCCATACCGTCGTCTCTTACCTCGACGGCTTCATCGTCTTCGATGTGTTCATCGTCTACCTCTTCTCCGTAGGAAGAATCTTGACAGGAGACCGGGTCGGAGAAGTGCTCCGGTTCCTCCTCTTGGACGCCCTCGTCGTCCCCAGCCTCGAAGATATCCTCCATATCCGACGCCCTCCGCGCCGGTAGTCTCGCCTCACGTCGAAGAGCGAGCGACTCTTCGGACCTGAATTTCGAACAGGCCAAGCAACTCTCCTCGTCGTGGTCTGGAGACAGACATCTGTTGCACACAGGGTGCACGTCTGAGAGAGGGTACTTTGCGTTACAGACTGGGCAACGTTTAAACGGGGCCTGGAATTCCATCGTCGATGTCAATCTTCGATCGGGCCTAAAAAGCTGGGAGCACACGTGCTCAAGTATCTGGGAACCGGATAAGTTAACTCAGAACCGAACGAAGTACAATACCGACGCTTAAAGAGGCCTTTTGGCCTGAAGAAAAACAAGTTTTTCCTATAGGTTCCGAACAAGAGTCAAGGAACACATCCGAACCCAATGGCCGAAAAAAACAATCTGAGGATGGAGAGGATGCCCATGCGCACTGTAGTCCAGGGGAGGAGCCACCTATATCGTGATACTTCAAAAGACTCTTCCAGGACAACAAGGTGCAATCATACGGACCCAACACTAGGCGGCAATCTATGCACAAGATATGAATTTAGCGGCCCACAAGCCTCGAACATAAGGTCTCTATTCCCTTGCTGTAGCTGTAATAGTTCGCGATCTGCGGACAGAGTCACCAGTGGCGGCTGGTGACATTTGAAATTGGTGTGGCGTAAAATTGGCGATAGAGAAAAAAATACTGGAACAAACACCACACAGTACAATACAAAGAATAGAAACCAACCCCACATCAAAACTAATGCAGCGCGCTATGTGAAAGTGAACTCAGCATGTTCATAAAGTGATCACATATTTTAGAAAATATTCATTTCGTGAAACCATCATGCAGTGTTAGAGGCTTAGCTTATGAGTAGCTTCAAATAGAATGAAAACAAAACAGGTATTACAGCAAATTTTGCCTGCAGCGGGCACCAATGCATTGTATATTCCATACCTTGCAAATACATATACAGGGTAAATTTACGCGATGAAAACTGCTCAGATTTGAAAATGTGGGATACTTTTTTTTTTCAGCTGAAACACGCTAATGAGGGCCACTTTCATTTTAATGCCCAGATTTATTTGCTGTGCTAGACCGACCCTGGCTGTTCCACGTATTCCGAGTGAATTTATCAATAAATAACACATGACTCAACCCCCAGTGGCTCCAATTGCCCTGTTGATCCAGTGTCACTCCGAACTGAGGGAGTTCTTGCTGGGTCAGAGGTGCACTCACACGGAGCTGTTTACATAACGTGCTCGCCGTGCAAACCATAGCAGCCCTCTCAATTGACTCCAGTCACGCCATTTAAACTTATTTTAATTAATGTTTAACCTATCACAGATACTGTTTTTAACACTCCGTCGATCGTCAGCCCCTCCTTATCCTCTCACTCCCAAATATACAATTCGGCACCAGCATGACTGAGCTAAACTGTGTGAATCAGACGAGTGACGAAGGTGCAGGTGCTGACAAGTTTGTGTCTAGTCAGAGGCCAGTCACTCCTCTGATGTCCCTACTTGTTCGGTGTGCAGGGGAACGCCAGTTCTCTTGTGTCAGTGAATTAACGAGACACGCGTTTGTGCCTGCTTACTGCACTATGACTATGAGAGATGGAAACAAACATACAAACTACTGCCACAAACGGATGAGAGAAACTCGCACTTTATTTACTCGGAACTTTTATACAGAATGCAAAGCATGACTGTATTTTCGGCTGAATTGGGTTAAATGTTACAACTCATTTACACACAGTCACAGAGGCCCTTATTTAAGGCAACCCAAGGAACGTGCCAACAATGTACAGTCTTCAGAGTTTATTCGATGTTATATTGTTTTCATTTTTAATTATTATGTATGCACGTGCACGATGGCACTCACCACATGGGAAGGAAGTCGGAACGGGAAACCAAGAATCAGGCGTGAGTGCTCTCACTGCACAGGACCATCTCTTCCCAGAGCAAGGGCAGGTGGCACGGAGACATCGAAGTCCCACCTGCCCCATCACAGTCAGGCACGGGTTGCCAAACGCAGCCGCAAGAAGAGCTCAGAGCATCCATAGAAGCACCAAGCACCTGCACGCCACTGCCAACAGACCCGAGCCGGCGCACAAGGAATCATGCATGAGCTGAGCATCCCGGGTGACAGGGTAAAGGAGTCCCGGAGCGTGGTCCAACACAAACCACCTCAACCCCCAGACTAGAGAGCTTCTTCTTCACCCCTCTGAAACCCGCCTCCTTAACAAAATGCCCCTCACTCCGAAGCCGGCAGAGACAGGCAACATTTAAATACTTAAGTATAATTTACATGCGATATGCAATAATAATACATAATAAAATATTATATTAAATGTACCTTGGCTTACCGCGATGACTCCCGAGACTGCAGACTTCCGACTCCCGCCGTCCTGGATTTTGAATGCGTATGACGTGGTCTGGGCTCTCGTCAACAGGAAGGCTGCAGGCAACCTCCCTCCCCTCCACCGCAGCCAGCACCGATTGGTTCGGACGGCTGCCCCAACAGCGTCATTTCTCTCAGTCTGTATGCTGCAGAGAACGGAGAGGAGGAAGCGGAGTACTTAATCTCTGTATCCTATCTACTTTATCAGAGAGCATTGCAGTGGCATTCCTAGCTTCAGTTAAATCTGTTTGCATCTGAACAATAACAATCATTAAATCATCCATGGTGGCCATAATGTCAAAACTCTCAGACCGGGAGGAATATTATTCGTGGGCTCACTATTCTGTCAGGTTGCTTCTTCCTCAGGGTCTGGAGTGATGATATAAGGGGCCCACCTCTCAATACCTCCAACTCTGATTGTAATGATTACACAGAGTATTGAAGTGATTAAGCCGGGGGAAAGGGAATTAGGAAGGGAACAGCTGGAAAGGAGATCTGAAAAGGAAAAGTTACTCACAAACAAAAATACACGCACTTTCCTTCGCACAAAGACGTAAATTCAGATTCTGTCCTTCAATCAGGAACTAGCTTAAGAGCTTCGTGGCTTGCGTTTATTCAGACAATCAGACTCTTAGTTGACCTTTCTTAGATCCGCTATATTGTGGCGATAATACTTCACTTCAGTATCAACTGCTCAAAGGCATAAGCGGCAGAATTTGGTTTAGATCTTTCTATGACTAGGTTTTCAATCACCTAAACAATCAGTGTCTTATATTTCCTTATTTTATGTGACTTTAAAAGTGTTCCCAAAAACATTCATGGAACTACTATAGAACAAGAATCGCACTCGTGAATATGGTAATGAGCTAGAGAAAACATGCATAGAATTTCTACTGAACAAGAATCACACTCGTGAATAAGGTAAATTATCTTGAAAATCAAATTGAATGTTCCTAATAATTCACTGAAATGGTTTTAACAAGATTCGCAATCTTACCTGTAGAGTGGACCTCTGTCTCGTTCTCTCACTCTGCTCCTTCACTCGTTTTTCTATCCTTTCTATCTTTCACCTTTCTGCATCTCTGCTCTTTTGTGCGTTATTTCTGCCCATTTTCCCTTTCTCTCCCTCTGCTCCTTCACTCGTTTTTCTACCCTTTCTATCTTTCACCTTTCTGCACCTCTGCTCTTTTGTTCTTTATTTCTGCCCATTTTCCCTTTCTCTCCCTCTGCTCCTTTACTCGTTTTCACAAGTTTTTCTACCCTTTCCATCTTTCACCTTTCTGCCCTTTTCTGCATCTCTGCTCTTTTGTGCCTTATTTCTGCTTTTTTTCCCTTTTTTCTTTATCCCTTCTTTCCTCCCTTTACCTTTCCCTGCCGCTGCTGCCCTCCCCCCCCTAGCGCGACCGGCCCAATCCAGCTCCTCTCCCCGCTCCCGCCTCCCAGCCCTCCCCGACCCCTACTTAATGGCGGCCACGGGCGCGCCGCTGGTGCACCGAAGGCGAGTCAAAGGCAAGCACGTCTGCTCCCGTCCGCGACCAGCACCAGGAACCCTGGACCTCCGCCCCGCCAACGCTACGACCCAGCAGCACTCCACGCACTCAACCCAGGCTGCAACAACAACTGCAAGCTAGCATCACCAGCCGACACCCATGGACCCTTCAGCTGTCACCGCTGCAGGCACACCTGCAGCACCGCCAAGAACACAGATCCAGCACAACCCGCCCACAAGAACACAACCGAACCGAAGACCCTGCAATGCATTCTCCTCAACGTCCGATCCCTCCACAAACACGCCACAGAAATCTGGGACCTCCTCGACAGCACCACCCCGGACGTAGCATTCTTCACCGAAACCTGGACCAAAGCCACCTCGGGACCGGACATCGCCATCGCCATCCCCCAAGCATACAAGATCTCCAGGAAGGACCGCCCCACCCACCCAGGAGGAGGAATCGCCATCGTCCACAAATCCAGCCTCCGCCTGAGCACACTCCCTGACGAGTCCACAAAACTGATGGAACACCTTCACTTCAAGATACTGGCCAGCCCCACCGCCGCCCTCTGAGAAACTCTCATCTACCGACCCCCTGGACCCTGCGGACCCTTCGCCAACTCCATCACGGACATTATCTCCCCGCAGGCCATCGCATCCACCAACTACACACTGCTGGGAGACCTCAACTTCCACCCCGACAATCAACTGGACCCCAACACCACATGCCTCCTGGACAACCTCCACAACATTGGACTCTGCCAGATCGTGACCGAGCCCACGGACTCAGCAGGACACACCCTCGACCCCCTCTTCACTACAGGAAACTCCATCACCTTCAGCCACACCACCGAACTCCCATGGACCGACCATCGTTGCGTCCACTTCACCTTCAGAACACACACCATCCACAGACACCAGCACCTGCTTCCACAAAGAAACTGGACCAAAATCACCGACGACCAGCTCACCTCCTCACTCAACAACTCCACCCCAACCATCGCAGAAAACGACGACCTCAAAACCGCAGCCCGAACCCTGCATAGATGGATCTCGGACAGCACCAACACCATAGCCCCCCTCAAGAAAAACAACAATACCCGTGCCAAGAAAGCCAGATGGTTTACCACCGAACTTCGAGAGTCCAGGCGCACATGCCGCCGCCTCGAAAAGGCCTGGAGAAACTCCAAATCCACAGAAGCCCACAACAACTTCAGAGCCGCCACCAACGCCCACCATCAACTCATCAGAGAAACGAGGAAAAAAGCGATTGAAGACAGAATCTCCACCCACGCACACAACAGCAAGGAACTCTTCAGCATCATCAAGGAGTTCGCCCAACCCACCAGCGAGTCTACCGACATCCCTCCCTCACAAGACCTCTGCGACAAACTCAGCACCTTTTTCCACCACAAAATCAAGAGCATCTACGACAACTTCGACGAAGACAACCAACACACTGAACCCTCACGAACCACCCACGACACCCGGAAACCAGAGATTGATGACTGGACAGCCCTCACCAACGAAGACACACTGAAGACAATGAAGTCAATCCACTCAGGAGCCCCCACGGACCCCTGCCCCCAACACATCTTCAACAGAGACGCCGATACCATCGCACCCATGCTCCACCACACCATCAACCGCTCCCTGGCGACCGCCTCGTTCCCCGACGACTGGAAACACGCCGAGGTCAACCGCCTCCTAAAGAAACCCTCAGCGGACCCCACCGACCTCAAAAACTACAGACCCATCTCCCTGCTCCCTTTCCCAGCGAAAGTCATCGAGAAAGCCATCAACAGCCAACTTGCCACATTCATTGAAGAACACAACATCCTCGACTCCTCCCAATCCGGCTTCAGAAAAAACCACAGTACGGAAACCGCCCTCCTCGCCGCAACAGACGACATCCGCACCCAACTGGACAAAGGACCTATCAGCGGCGTTCGACAGTCTCCCACCGCACCCTAATACGCAGACTCTACGACGCAGGAATCCAGGACAAGGCCCTCGACTGGATCTGCTCCTTCCTCTCCGGCAGGACACAATGGGTCAGACTCCCCCCCCCCTTTCCTCTCAGACCCCACACCTACAACTTGCGGAGTCCCCGAGGGCTCCTCCGTCAGCACGACACTCTTCAACGTCTACATGGCTCCACTTGCCCCCATCGTCAGAACCTACGGACTCAACATCGTGTCATACGCAGACGACACCCAGCTCATCCTCTCCCTATCCAACGAGCCCAACAGCGCCAGACGCAACTTTCGAGAAGGCATGGAAGCAGTCGCCAAATGGATGAAAAACAGCTGCCTACAACTAAACACCAACAAAACAGAAGTACTCATCATGGGCCCAAACCCCGACGCCTGGAGCAACACCTGGTGGCCCACCGCCCTCGGAAACCCGCCAACCTCCACAGACCACGCACGCAACCTGGGAATCATTCTGGACTCCGAGCTCAAAATGGACCGCCAGATCAACTCTGTCTTATCTTCCTGCTTCCACACCCTCCGCCTCCTTCGTAAGACCTTCAAATGGATCCCCCTCGAACACCGAAAGACAGTCACTCCCGCCCTGGTCACCAGCAGACTCGACTACGGCAACGCACTCTACGCCGGAATAAACAAAAAACCTCATCCGCAAGCTACAGAACATCCAGAACGCTGCCGCAAGACTGGTCCTCAACCTGCCAAAACACTGCCACATCTCCCAGCACCTGCGCACACTCCACTGGCTCCCCGTTGAGGCGAGAATCACCTTTAAGATGCTCACCCAAGCACACAAGGCCCTCCACAGCACCGGACCAGCATACCTGAACAGCCGGCTTAAATTCCACGCACCCCAAAGGACCCTATGATCAGCTCAGCTCTCCTACGCCGTGGTCCCACGTACCAGAAAGACCAGATTGGGAGGCCGCTCCTTCTCCTTCCTCGCGGCCAAAGCATGGAACGCCCTTCCGCTCCACCTCAGACAGACAACATCGCTCCCCATCTTCGCAAGAAACCTTAAAACCTGGCTCTTCGACAGACCCCCTCCTTGATGGAATGGAACCTGCACCCTCCACCCCTAGCGCCTTGAGACCCTTACGGGTGAGTAGTTGCGCTTTAACAAACTCCTGATTGATTGATTGACTCTACTTCTGAATCTGGGTTAGTGACAGGTAATCCCCCAAAAGCTAGCCTCACCGGGAGCCCATCAAGAAGAGAAGTCTCCGCAGATTCTAAACTCCTCCTGCAGCTCAGCGAGCCTTGTAGCAGTCTTCAGGCACCCAGAACTCTCCACCGATCAAAAGAAGAAAGCTGGCCTCGCAGAGAAACGGAGCCCCAAGATCCTCTTCCTCCTTCACCAAAAGACGCTGAATAGTGAGTGTAGGAGAGTAGGGTCTGCTAACCTATGGTCACCCCAAATTTTTGCTTTTTGCTTCACTGGTTTATGACTTAATGTGGCTGTGGGCCTGCTAATCAGACCCACAGTCTGCTGTTCTCTCTCTAAATTATTGCCAATGCACTCTAGGTGCATTACGAATTGGATACTGGTTCACCTTATAGGCCCCTGTTACAGTGTACCATAGGTACCCAGGGCATAGGTGCATCCAAGGCCTACCAGGGGCTGCAGCATGTTTTGTGCCACCCCTGGCCTTGCCTCCATATTTTACACAAATGGCTGATCACTCAGCTGGGGTAAGTTGGTGTAATCACCTCTTGCTTAGATATAGTATCCCTATATCTAACCTTAACTGGACACATGTTAACCTGTAAGCTATTCCTCTGGAAGGCCCCTGCAATCCTGGGGGCAGAGCTGCATGGTTTCATGTGAGATGGTGCTCTAGCATGAGCTGAGTCTGTCTGCAGCTGTCGGGAACAACTCCCTTAGCTGTTCCGGGATATTGCCATACCATATACTCTTAAGTGCATTATAATCCTCGCGGTTATATGCTAACTTTGGTTTGGCTTTATCAAAACATGTCGCGTAAGGTGTCATACGATTTGGAATACTATCCCCTCGACAATTCTGTCGACGGGGATAGCATTCCACCCTTCTAGAGGGACACGACATGTACATAGCCTTAACCCCGGTTAAAGTTAACCAGAGCCTCAGCATCACAAAATGGATGCTGCCACCACAGACACAAGTCTGACCTCCTGCTGCTGGGAGTCCTTCCAGCGAGGGAGGCTTGGACAAAGGGGTTCCTGCCTTGGGAGGTGCGAGCACCACCCCAGACAGGATTTTGTGTATTAGGTAGGACAGGGCTGAATAGATTGAGACATGCCCGGGGCACACAAGGTATGCCCGTGCATAAGACAGTCCAAACCGGTCCTGGGACTTTCCAGACCCAGGCCTGGCGAGGAGCTGGACAAAGGAAAGGGGGTGTAACCGCCCCCCTTTCTGGTCCCACCCAGAGGAGGGACCTAGTAGGTGATCCACCCCTCAGATTGGGAATAAGAGTGGGAGCAGTGCCATAGCACCTCAGATCATCCTGAAATCAACTTTAAACGAAGAAGACGCCGGACTTCGACATTCTGCTGCACAGAAGACTGAAGAGCATCTCCCTTGTGGCCAAGGAGTGGCCACCCTGTGAACACAGGCACCATCCAGCAACTCGACGTCTGCTTTGCCGCCGCCTCCCGCCGGAGCCCGAGCCCAGAGCCTGACAAGACCCAGACTCCCAGACTTCTCACCGCCCGATCCACAGTCCCTGCAAAGAAGGGATCCATGGAGGTACCGAGAGACGTGGGACCGGACCACTTGGAAGACAGCCGAAGAGCTGACTGCGCAGCATTCGAGGCACCCTCGACGTTGTGCTTTGGGGACTGAGAAGCCCCACCACCGAGCAGCCCTTGCACCGAAGATCAGCCCCCCAGCATCTCCACGATCTGCGTGGGGCCCTTTTGCATTGTGCCACTCGACGCGCCATCCCGGCCACTAGCCACGTGGTCAGCGGCCATCTTGGCAACAAAAACTACGAACTACACTGCAGGTCTTGTTGCTCCAGACTTGCCCTCGCTCCTGTAGAAAGGAGCACCCGCTCTGACCTTGCTGGTCCGAGTGATAAGCCTTTTTTGATTCCTGCGTGGCTTACATTAGCCAAGGTCTGTTTGCTCCAATCAAGTTGCCGACACCGCCAACAGCGAGAAGCCTGCGTAGGACAGCTCGTAATCGACTCCTGGACGTCCTCGACCTCTTCAGCTCCACGTGGCTGCAGAGAGAAGCTACACCTCAACGCCTGTTTGCACCCGACATCGCCTGGTTCCAATCTGGTTCCACGGTAGTCACTGGCTAGTGACTTTGAACATTGTCCCCTCTGCTTTCAGGTCTTCACAACTTCAGATCCACCCTTGGATCCACCGGAACTCTTCTCATCGAGCCGCCTGCAGCATCTTCAGCTCCAAGCACCATCGACCAGCGTGACCAAACCCGACACTACTTCGACCCTATGCACCCGCGTCCAGTGGGTGAGGTAACTCAGCAACGCCGGTGTTCCCACACTGGTACACACCTCTAGTGTCGTGTTTTAAGTTTCGTTCCTCTAGGTCACTCTGAAGGTTCCTAAATAACTAACTTTGCAACTTTTACGCACCATAGACTTAACATTGGTGAATGCGTGCACTTTAAACACTGCACCCGAGTCCCGCGGGCCTTTCCCGACTTAGTCACAGCTAGTCCCGATCAGCTCCAGCGATTCCCAAGGCCCTAGGCCTACTTCCTTTTCGATTGGTATCTCTTATACCACTTTCTTAGTATATGGTTTAGGTGGCCCCTAGGGCTCATCCATATTGTGCAACTTTTGTGTATTTTAAACTGTCTTGTGGTTAACGCTTGTGCTTCTGTGCTCATAAAGAGTCCAGGGGATATTTGTAGTTAATAAATCTATATATATTTTCAATATATATCTGTGTGGTGTCCTTTCATTTGGTATTCAAGGGGGTTGTATATGGTAAAACAGCTTGCTTCACATGCCTTTCAGAGTTTAGCCTAAGACTGCTTTGTCCACGCTACCACTAGGATAGCTGGTCTATAAGGTTGACTTACAACCAATCATCATAAGGGTTGCTTGGCATGGTACAAGGTGATCACTAGAACTAGTGAGCATCATATACCAGGCCAACTTCTCACAGTGAGCACGGGGAACTGGGCGCGGCCACTGACGTCATAGTAGGCACGCCCGTGCCGAACCTCACGCATCTCGCGTGAGCCGCCGAACCTCACGCATCTCGCGTGAGCCGCCGGACCTCACGCATCTCGCGTGAGCCGCCGGACCTCACGCATCTCGCGTGAGCCGCCGAACCTCACGCATCTCGCGTGAGCCGCCGAACCTCACGCATCTCGCGTGAGCCGCCGAACCTCACGCATCTCGCGTGAGCCGCCGAACCACACGCATCTCGCGTGAGCTGCCGAACCTCACGCATCTCGCGTGAGCTGCCGAACCTCACGCATCTCGAGTGAGCTGCCGAACCTCACGCATCTCGCGTGAGCTGCCGAACCTCACGCATCTCGCGTGAGGTGCCGAACCTCACGCATCTCGCGTGAGGACCCGAACCTCACGCATCTCGCGTGAGGTGCCAAACCTCACGCATCTCGCGTGAGGTGCCAAATCTCACGCATCTCGCGTGAGATGCCAAATCTCACGCATCTCGCGTGAGATGCCAAATCTCACGCATCTCGCGTGAGATGCCAAATCTCACGCATCTCGCGTGAGATGCGTGAGATGCCACATCACACGCATCTCGCGTGAGATGCCACATCACACGCATCTCGCGTGAGATGCGTGAGACTGAATGTTGATTTACTTGTGACAGTCATACAATAAAATATAACAAAATATGATCCCATGGTTTAGTGGGCATAGGTAGAACTTGTAACAAACCTTTTGGTTTCCTATGATTGGTTTTAAACCAAGCACAGGTTTCACAGTCTCGAGCCATATCGTAGACGTCTTGTTTAATTGTTGGCCACCAAAATAATTTTTGAAGTTTTTCCATAGTCTTTTTAGGTCCAGGATGTCCTGCCAACGGGAGGGAGTGTAACCAACTGAACGCTGTTTCTTGTAATTTCTTAGTGGGTAGATACACTTGTTTTCCATGAAATGGTATTCCTTCCTTGATGGATTGGGTTGTATCTTGTTTTAACCATTGTGCCCATAACGAAGGAGGAAAACTTTCATGGAGATCATCAAGGAACTGATCTGCTGTCAAAACACAGATTACTTTGTCGGGATTGATTATGGCTTGAGGAACCCCTTCACATTTGTGTAATGAGGAACCTTTTCTGGAAAGCGCATCAGCTTTTTTGTTATCTTGTCCTGGACGATAGGTCACAATAAAGTCATATTCGGCGAAGAACTTCATCCACCGTAATTGACGTGGAGTTAATATTCTTGCAGAACTCATAAATTGTAAGTTTCTGTGGTCTGTGTAAACAGTCACTGTGAATCGTGCCCCCAAAAGATAATGCCTACATTCTTTGAAAGCGTCATGTATGGCAAGCAGTTCCTTTTCAGCTATAGTATAGTTCTGTTCAGCTGGATTTAGCTTTCTTGACATGTACGCCACAGGATGCATTTGACCAGTGTTTTGTTTTCTTTGAGAGAGGATGGCATCAATAGCTACATCCGAGGCATCGGCTTCGATAATAAAGGGTTCACGAACATCTGGATGCATCAAAATCGGAGCTGCTGTATAGGCTTGCTTCAAAGTGCGAAATGCGTTATTGGCTTCAGGAGTCCACTCAAATTTTACCTTCTTTCGTAGCAACCAAGTGATTGGTGCCACTACAGCAGAGAAATGGTCTATGAAGCGACGATAAAAATTAGCAAATCCTAAAAAACATTGTACATCACGAACTGAGTTTGGAATAGGCCATTCTGCAACTGCTTGTATCTTTCTGTCAGTCATTTTCATGCCAGTAGGTGTAAGAAGAACTCCCAAAAATTCGACTTCAAAAACATGAAAATCGCATTTAGACAATTTGCAATAAAGGTTATATGTTTGTAATGTACCCAAAACCTTCTTAACGTGACCTTCATGACTAGCTATGGAATCGGAATAGATCAAAATGTCATCTATATAAACGATGACGAAAAGGTCCAGATATTCCCGTAATACGTCGTTTAAAAAAAACTGGAACGCAGCTGGAGCGTTACAAAGCCTGAAAGGCATGACCAAATACTCAAACAGGCCATATCTGGTTTTAGACGCCGTTTTCCATTCGTCACCATTACGAATGCGCACCAAATGATACGCACCTCGAAGATCTAATTTGGTGAAGATCACAGCGGTCTTCACCTGGTACAAAAGAACTGGGATCAATGGAAGGGGGTACTTGTTCTTTATTGTTATTCATTACAAGTTCTTAATTCCCCATTTGCCTTAGGAATAAAAAACAACAGAGAGGCCACAGGTGACTTAGATGGGCGTATAAATCCGTTTTCCAAGTACTGATCAAGATATTGTCTCAAATGTTGTTTTTCTTTTTCTGATAATGCATATATCTGACAGTTAGGCACACATGAACCAGGCACAAGATCAATTTGACAGTCGTATGACCAATGATGAGGGAGGGTCGCTGCTTTTGCTTCACTGAAGACTTCTTTAAATTCCTCATAGGGAGTTGGTAGCACGGTTTCTTTCTCTTCCGCGGTTGCAATTTGTCCCGTTGTAGATTCTTTGCTCTTTAAACATGTGGAGTGACAATATTGAGAAAGAAAAACAAGTTCCCTTTTTTGCCAATCTATTAAAGGGTTATGCAACCAAAGCCAAGGCATTCCTAAAATAAATGGCTTTACCTTTTTGCATATATTTCACCCACGAACACAGGTTGTGTTCTTTGGAGCTCCACCTGCTGACGCCATTTCGAGCCTTAAGAATCAGTAGACTCGGTAAGACGTTTTATGCCCATCTCTCTATCTTTATCCTGGGGGCTATTTGCTGTACAGTGAATGATGGGAGGTGTACCATTGGTTTTTTTCTAACTACCAAATATGGGCCTGACTACTCATCTTCCCCATGTGGATTACTATGCTGTCTCTGGAGCGTGTCTGGCAACTTTATATATATAAAAAAATATTTTTTTATTCGAGTTATGAAGTATGGAGGGATTGGGGTAATTAAAGCCTAACAGTACTCTATTTTCAGTATACCACAATGGATACTGTTTTGAAAATAATGATTTTCTTTTGTAGTAATAATGAGCCACGGGTGTGGAAGTACCCTCCACGTGGTTTCCTCTACCAATCACTGCATTGAGGTAAGAGTTGTAGAAGGACTGGGACAGTTAGACTGTCCTGACCAAGACCGGTGTGACCCATAGAATCGAGGGCACGGAGTAACGGTCGAAACATGTTGACCTCAGCAGAATAAGGAGTAGTGTTTATGGATCTTGACTTTCTGCCTAAACACGTATACATCCTTCACTTGAATTTTAATCCTGTCCTTGGGACCCATGAACGAAGTACCAGTGGGGACCCATGAGCCAGTTTTAACGAGCACTTTCTAACTGCACTTTAAGTCTATCACTTACCCAGTCCGGAAGGACAACACTAATTGTTGTGATCACTGTATGTCACTTATATGTTGTTCGTAGAATTAATTTTTAATTTTTTGTCTTGAGTAGTGTGTCTTTGTGTTCCCCCTCCCTATGCTACGCCCCCTGCGTGGCTACGCGGGGGCGTATTGTAAGCAGACCCGATGATGAAGCATGTCACACACATTGTGTGTGAGTGAGGGCAGTATTTTTAACAAAATTTATTTTTCCTTAATCCTGTCCTTGTGTCACAGTGTTTGTAGTTCCCCACCCCCTTTGGTGTGTGTATACTGAACTTGGGGGTTTGGGGTGGTGGAACTCACTTTTGAACCCTCTCCCCTTCTTTGTGATGGATGTTATTCCTAAAATAAAGCCATATTGTGGAGCTTGGATTACATCGAAATTAACTTCCTCTTTATGCTGTTGGTTATTTGTATCTATGCAGAACATCTGAATTTTAGAGGTTTGCATGATAACAGGGCCTCCAGACAACATTTTGCCATCTACTGCTTGCACAATTTCTGAAGTGACCTTTTTCTCACAAGCAATTTGTAACCGTTGAGTGGTTTCAAAATCTACGAAATTCCCTGTTGTGCCTGAGTCTATTAGGACTTCCATTTGGTATATTTTTGAAGTCAACTGAATTTGTACTGCCAAACCGAAGTGAGATTTGTAGTTGGATACACAGGAATGTATTGAAGGGAAGGCGATGGTTCTCAAGAGATCCCCTTCTAAACATCTTGGGCACAATAGTTTCCCGACGTTTGCTCAGTTGTAGTCACAGCCACAGACTTGTTAGCACTCACAGTCTTACCTTTAGGTTTTATTGTGCAATCTTTCACGAAATGTCCCTTTCCACCACAATAAAAACATTGGCCATTTTTACGTCTGTTATCTTTTTCATCTTTAGACAATGGTTGCCTAAGAGTCCCGATTTCCATTGGTTCTGTAGTTGTTTCTGAACTACTAAGTTGATTTCTGGGTTTACTGTCGAACTTCCAACTTGATTTATCATATTTTTTCCTGTCAGTTCTTCTTTCGGACAGTCTATGATCCAGACGTAAAGTTAGATTGACTAACTCTGAACAAGTAGTTGGTTGAGGATCGATTTGCGCAAGAACGTCTTTCAGATTATCTTTTAACCCTTGATAAAAGAGTGCTGCCCTCTTTTCTTCAGGCCACGAGGTTTCTGCAATTAACCTATTGAAATGTGACAAATAGGAAATAAGGTCTCTATTCCCTTGTCGTAGCTGTAATAGTTCGCGATCTGCGGACAGAGTCACCAGTGGCGGCTGGTGACATTTGAAATTGGTGTGGCGTAAAATTGGCGGAGGAGAAAAAAAGTACAGGAACAAACACCACACAGTGGTATCAAAAAAGGGGAATAGAGGTGGACGATTTTTAATGGGGTCCAATGTACTCGTCCTAGGAAGCAGCAAACAACGAGTGTTGTACAGAGTTCCCCAATGGGAGCCAGTGATTTAGCTCAGCCTATCTTCTCTCTCAAAAGTTAAAAAGGGATAAGTGCATGGTGTAGACCCTTTTCAGAATATAAGGATACCTCACACAGACTACCGGCAGGACCACAACTGTTGTCCCAGCCGTCATCATCGGTATCCTGCTCCTACGGCAGGCTGGCGGTGCAATGCCCGTCGGGCAGCAAGGGGAGCTGCACTTTGGCGGAGATCTTCTATTCCGAGCCAACGGGTGTGTGTGTGTGAGGGGCCTAAAAGAGTGCAATAGTGAGCGTGGGGGTGTGTGTGTCTAAAAAAAGTCAGTTGAGTCCCTTGGAGATTATTTTAATAGTCAGGCTCACTGCTTTGTTAAAAATAAAGGGGTATTAAGGAGTGGTGGGCGATGAAACCAATCCTTATTCAACCCTTGATGTGAATGCGGTCGACATGTTTCTTGCCATAGGGGCAATTCGTCAGGACCTTTGTGCTCATATGATTGCTGGGATCCTCTCAATTCAGAGGACACCGGTATACGACCTGTATAGTATCGTACAGAAATGGTTCCTTGCGGGGGACCTCCTGGGAACCGTTATGATTCCTCCCGAAGGCCTCACGAGCTGTCCAGGTGGGGCCAGCAGCGAGTGAGGAATTCCTCAAATGTCGCTGATGGCTGGCATCTCAGCACCTACCCCGCCCACAGGAACACCGAAGACTGGACAGCCGGTGCTGTATGGATACTATACAGGTCGTATACCGGTGTCCTCTGAATTGAGAGGATCCCAGCATTCACATCAAGGGTTGAATAAGGATTGGTTTCATCGCCCACCACTCCTTAATACCCCTTTATTTTTAACAAAGCAGTGAGCCTGACTATTAAAATAATCTCCAAGGGACTCGACTGACTTTTTTTAGACACACACACCCCCACGCTCACTATTGCACTCTTTTAGGCCCCTCACACACACACACCCGTTGGCTCGGAATAGAAGATCTCCGCCAAAGTGCAGCTCCCCTTGCTGCCCGACGGGCATTGCACCGCCAGCCTGCCGTAGGAGCAGGATAACGATGATGACGCTGGACGGTCATCGGCTGGGACAACAGTTGTGGTCCTGCCGGTAGTCTGTGTGAGGTATCCTTATATTCTGAAAAAGGTCTACACCATGCACTTATCCCTTTTTAACTTTTGAGAGAGAAGATAGGCTGAGCTAAATCACTGGCTCCCATTGGGGAACTCTGTACAACACGCAAACACCACACAGTACCATACAAAGAATAGAAACCAACCCCACATCAAAACTAATGCAGCGCGCTATGTGAAAGTGAACTCAGCATGTTCATAAAGTGATCACATATATTAGAAAATATTCATTTCGTGAAACCATCATGCAGTGTTAGAGGCTTAGCTTATGAGTAGCTTCAAATAGAATGAAAACACAAAACAGGTATTACAGCAAATTTTGCATGCAGGGGGCACCAATGCATTGTATATTCCCTACCTTGCAAATACACATACAGGGTAAATTTACGCGATGAAAACTGCCCAGATTTGAAAATGTGGGATACTTTTTTTTTTCAGCTGAAACACGCTAATGAGGGCCACTTTCATTTTAATGCCCAGAAGTATTTGCTTTGCTAGTCCGACCCTGGCTGTTCCACGTATTCAGAGCGAATTTATCAATAAATAACACATGACTCAACCACCAGTGACTCCAATTGCCCTATTGGTCCAGTGTCACTCCGAACTGAGGGAGTTCTTGCTGGGTCGGAGGTGCACTCACACAGAGCTGTTTACATAACGTGCTCGCCGTGCAAACCGTAGCAGCCCTCTCAATTGACTCCAGTGACGCCATTTAAACTTATTTTAATTAATGTTTAACCTATCACAGATACTGTTTTTAACACTCCGTCGATCGTCAGCCCCTCCTTATCCTCTCACTCCCAAATATACAATTTGGCATCAGCATGACTGAGCTAAACTGTGTGAATCAGGCGAGTGACGAAGGTAATGGTGCTGACAAGTTTGTGTCTAGTCAGAGGCCAGTCACTCCTCTGATGTCCCTACTTGTTCGGTGTGCAGGGGAACGCCAGTTCTCTTGTGTCAGTGAATTAACGAGACACACGTTTGTGCCTGCTTACTGGCACTATGACTATGAGAGATGGAAACAAACATACAAACTACTGCCACAAACGGATGAGAGAAACTCGCACTTTATTTACTCGGAACTTTTATACAGAATGCAAAGCATGACTGTATTTTCGGCTGAATTGGGTTAAATGTTACAACTCATTTACACACAGTCACAGAGGCCCTTATTTAAGGCAACCCAAGGAACGTGCCAACAATGTACAGTCTTCAGAGTTTATTCGATGTTATATTGTTTTCATTTTTAATTATTATGTATGCATATGCACAATGGCACTCACCACATGGGAAGGAAGTCGGAACGGGAAACCAAGAATCAGGCGTGAGCGCTCTCACTGCACAGGACCATCTCTTCCCAGAGCAAGGGCAGATGGCACGGCGACATCGCAGTCCCACCTGCCCCATCACAGTCAGGCACGGGTTGCCAAACGCAGCTGCAAGAAGAGCTCAGAGCATCCATAGAAGCACCAAGCACCTGCACGCCACTGCCAATGGACCCGAGCCGGCGCACAAGGAGGCATGCATGAGCTGAGCATCCCGGGTGACAGGGTAAAGGAGTCCCGGCGCATGGCGCAACACAAACCACCTGAACCCCCAGACTAGAGAGCTTCTTCTTCACCCCTCAGAAACCCGCCTCCTTAATGAAATCCCCCTCACTCCGAAGCCGGCAGAGACAGGCAACATTTAAATACTTAAGTATAATTTACATGCGATATGCGATAATAATACATAATAAAATATTATATAAAACTTACCTTGGCTTCCCGCGCTGACTCCTGAGACTGCAGACTTCCGACTCCCGCCATCCTGGATTTTGAATACGTCTGACGTGGTCTGGGCTCTCGTCAACAGGAAGGCTGCAGGCAACCTCCCTCCCCTCCACCGCAGCCAGCACCGATTGGTTCGGACGGCTGCCCCAACAGCGTCATTTCTCTCAGTCTGTATACTGCAGAGAACGGAGAGGAGGAAGCGGAGTACTTAATCGCTGTATCCTATCTACTTTATCAGAGAGCATTGCAGTGGCATTCCTAGCTTCAGTTAAATCTGTTTGCATCTGAACAATAACCCTCATTAAATCATCCATGGTGGCCATAATGTCAAAACTCTCAGACCGGGAGGAATATTATTCGTGGGCTCACTATTCTGTCAGGTTGCTTCTTCCTCAGGGTCTCGAGTGATGAAATAAGGGGCCCACCTCTCAATACCTCCAACTCTGATTGTAATGATTACACAGAGTATTGAAGTGATTAGGCGGGGGAAAGGGAATTAGGAAGGGAACAGCTGGGAAGGAGATCTGAAAAGGAAAGTTACTCGCAAACAAAAATACATGCACTTTCCTACGCACAAAGACGTAAATTAGGACATCAGATTCTGTCCTTCAATCAGGAACTAGCTTAAGAGCTTCGTGGCTTGCGTTTATTCAGACAATCAGACTCTTAGTTGACCTTTCTTAGATCCGCTATATTGTGGCGATAATACTTCACTTCAGTATCAACTGCTCAAAGGCATAAGCGGCAGAATTTGGTTTAGGTCTTTCTATGACTAGGTTTTCAATCACCTAAACAATCCGTGTCTTATATTTCCTTATTTTATGTTACTTTAAAAGTGTTCCCAAAAACATTCATGGACCTACTATAGAACAAGAATCGCACTCGTGAATAAGGTAAATGATCTTGAAAATCAAATTGAATGTTCCTAATAATTCACTGAAATGGTTTTAACAAGATTCGCAATCTTACCTGTAGAGTACGACCTACTCTACTTCTGAATCTGGGTTAGTGACAGGTAATCCCCCCAAAAGCTAGCCTCACCGGGAGCCCATCAAGAAGAGAAGTCTCCGCAGATTCTAAACTCCTCCTGCAGCTCAGCGAGCGTTGTAACAGTCTTCAGGCACCCAGAACTCTCCACTGATCAAAAGAAGAAAGCTGGCCTCGCAGAGAAACGGAGCCCCAAGATCCTCTTCCTCCTTCACCAAAAGACGCTGAATAGTGAGCACGGGGAACTGGGCGTGGCCGCTGACGTCATCGTAGGCACGCCCGTGCCGACCCTCGCGCGAGATGCCTACCCTTGCGCACGGTGCCGCACCTCGTGACGCTGAATAGTGAGCACAGGGAACTGGGCGCGGCCGCTGACATCATCGTAGGCACACCCGTGGCGCCCTCGCGCGAGGTGCCGGCGCCCTCGCGCGAGGTGCCAGCGCCCTCGCGCGAGGTGCCGGCGCCCTCGCGCGAGGTGCCAGCCCTGATGGCGGGTCAGAGGTCACTAGCCCCACCTCAGCTGACTACGCGTGGAAGAAGTGCACCCATCCTCCTCTGTTTCGCACATCCGTCAGAGCATCCGTCAAAGCGCAAGTTGCAATAAACTGGGAAATAGCACTGCCGCGCCTCTGCAAGCCTCCGTAATCCCCATAGCCACTTCAGTTCACGAAGCTCGATCACAGCAGAAAGCACCTCAGGGCGCCCTCACCCGTTAGCGACTCCTCCTCTGAAGCTGTAATGGACCGGAAAATAGCACCGCCGTGCCTCTGCAAGCCTCTGTTGCCTCCGCGGTACCTCCAGTTAACGAAACGCCTCGGACACCTCAAAAGACCCGCGGGAGCAGCAAGGTTAGAGATGCCGCACCTCGAGCGAGATTTCACGCGTAGTCAGCTGAGGTGGGGCTAGTGACCTCTGACCCGCCATCAGCACCCGGCAACTTCTGAGGGCTCTTGCTCGTGTCGCGCTGGAGCGCATTAACGAGTAAGAGTCTGGTTATTCTTTCTGCCCCAATTTCTGCTGAGCTGCTCCGGGGGGCCTTTGCTTATATGCTCATGAGGAAACGAGCGGGCATTTTACTTTGCTTCTTGGGTTGCTTTCACCAACAGGAATGGGTGTTCCAAGCCAGCAACCCTACTATTAGTTTTGGTATTTGAATAACGCTTAGAGGAGCCGTTGCTAGGCTCGGATCACTATCTGGTGAACTGCTTCAGCCCCAGGACCTACACTGACCCCATAAGGCTCTCCACTGCCCTACCTGGGCTGCGTCCTTTTGCTCCCTCTGCTCCTGTTCTCACCACTGGTCTCCCCCTGCCGCTACAGCCCTGTCCATCTTCGCGTGGCCGCAGTGCGGGGAGACTGCAACCCCCAGGAGGCATAGCCGCAGGCAGGCAGCCGCTCCACCGGACATCCGCGCCTGGAGGCGCTTCAAATGGAAGACTCTATCCCACCGTGAGGGCAACAGCTTGTGTACCCTTCTACCAGCGGGTCCCAGCAGGTGCCGTGAGGGGAACGGCAGCTGGGGAACACCGCCCATACCGACCACAACCACCACAGGGGCCCAGAAACTTCAACTCCCAGGTGCCCCGGCGGCCAGGTCGCGTCTCTGACGCCAGCACTTCGCCCGGAGGCGCCTGATAAGCGCTGAACGCCTCTCGCCCTGCGAGTCGCGCGCGGGAGCGCCCAAGAGAAGCCCGGGACAAGGGCAGGGCCAGCTGCGGCCACCAAATGCCAGAGGATGCCGGGACGGGGCACCCCCCCCTTGGTACTGAACTAAGAAAGGAAGAAAAAAGACAAAAAGGTACAGATACCCATTGACAATCCCCAGTTTCTTATAGGTCCTTCCCAAGCGTCACCATAGTGGAACTGTTTAACTATTTTGTGGTAGTTGATGCTGATTCAGTGTTAACCCATATAAGCTATTACGCTATGACCTGCAAGGGGAGTACCAGAAATATTTCCCCCCAGAGTGACTTGCTTAGGGGAACGATGGACTATTATATAAAGAGGGTAACACTTCCCATTGCCAGTGAACTAGAGAGAATAGAACGATCCCCAGTCATGGATAGTTCTCCCAGTATGTGTCCTCCTTCACAGACTGCAGATGCAGCTCCAGTTATATCACTACTGGAGGAACTAAACAAAATGTGTAAATCCACGTACGCTCCTGTGGAATCAGGAAATGTGCAAACTAGTGCTCCTATCTGCGCTATAGCAACGACTAGTCCTCGCTCCAGCAGTCAACTTCAACTAACTCAAAGTCTACAGGGTACTCCCCATATAACACAACCAAAAGTAAACTCACAATCTGCAGTGTCCCCCCAGGTCTTTTCTACGAAAAGGAAGAGATGGGGTCAAACAAATGGGGAGTCAGGACAAGCAACAAAAGCTAAACCCAAATCCCCCACTCCTAGCACTGCCACCTCGAAAGCACCTATCCAGGCTTCTTTATTGGCCTCGATCGAAAACATGATGAAGTCAATATTATCCCCACTGATTGAAAAAATGACTAGCTTAGGGGATAGGCTCACGGTTGTCGAGGAAGCAATTAAGGCCAATTTGTTACTTATAAAACTATGGCAGGACCCTCTCAACCACAGCGTCCAGCCTCCACAGAAATGCCTAAAACCACCACACAAAGTAAGACCACCTGTAATCCACTAGTAACCCCACATTTGAAAACTTTAAATTTCAAATCTTTATTTCGATCAATTGATCATAAAAGATATACAACAGTTAATCATCATTAAAAAAAATATTTAAAAAAAAAAAAGTTAAAACAAGAGTAACAGTGTATCAAAAACGTAGATAGCATAGGCAGGCCCATTCTGGACACGGTCTGGAGTCAGGTCCTGCGGCGGACGTGGAAGGGCACGAGGAACGCACGGTTTCAGCAGGTGCATTTCTTTATACTGCATAGGGCGTACTTGACTCCGGAGAGGATAAAACTGTACTTCCAGGTGCTTGACGCCGTGTGCCCACGATGCTTGGCGCCCGAGGTTGACTTGGATCACATGTTGTGGGGGTGTCCGTCACTGGGGACGTACTGGCCGGAGGTGGGGATGCTCTTGAATGCGGTGACGGATAGGGAGGTGGACTTTGATATGGCGGCATGCCTCCTGCTCTGGTTCCCGCATACAAAAAAGACGAGAATCACAAGTAAATTTATTGATTTGGGTCTTATTTTGGCACAAAGGGAGTTAACCTGGCACTGGAAGTCTAGGGAAGGCCCCTCAGTGAGGAGATGGACGAATGAGCTGTTGAAGTGGGCGGGCTGTGAAAGCATCATTAGAATGCGGCAGGCTACTAGACTTGGCAAGGAGAGCTGTTTGGACATGGCAAGAGCTTGGGAGATGGTGGTGCAAGCGTTGCGTGATTACATGGTGGGGGATGACGAGGAGGAGTGATGATCCATGCGGCTTCCATGCACTTTTAGCGATTGCGAACGACTCCTGGTAGAAGGCGAGCCTCTGAGATATCACGGATTTGGACAACCCGCATTAGCAGCAGCAGCAGTAGTTGGGGGGGGGGAGGGAGGGGGTGTGTGTTGAGGAGGGTAGCTCGACTTAGCGGCCCGGAACAGAATGGGAGGATAGCACGTGGGTTGGACCCAGGGAACCGGGGCTTCCGGGATAGCAGGCAGGCATTCTGACAGTGATACTGGGGAGGCCTGGGTGGGGGAATCTGGAGCGACTTGGTCGGAAGTGTGTTGGACGAGGTCTGAGCTGTTGACGGTTTCTCCCTGAAAATTCTGAGTTCGCTAGTTGTTACATGGGGGGGGGGGGGGTGGAGTTTTAGGGGAGGTAAAAGCAGATACTAAAAAGTGATGCTGATCGAAATACCTGGGAAAAGAGTACACGGAAGAATCTTACTGTAAAGGATAATCCTACAGCGCCGCCCAGCCTCCGGGATGTGGGCTAAATGGCTGTGTACGATATAGCTGTAACTTTTAAGATTGTGATGCTGAAAGTGTACTGATTGGCTGAAGATGTGGTCTTGTTTCTAACTCTGCAATAAAAATATATAAAAAAAAAAAAAAAAAAACAGTGTATCAAAAACGAGAGATTTTCAGTGGTCCCCTGCCATCTTTACATGTCAGGTTCTGGCATACCACATTGCTGTTAAAAATTTGGCCAGGGCAAACACCGTTTACGGGGATAAGTCTGTTTTTAAAACTCTAAATGCAGGAAGGAAAGTTCTGAATCCCAAGTTTCTCAATAGTGGGAGCAACCAATATCGTCTGCTTTTGAGGTAGGCTGGGCAAAAAAAAATGACATGAACTTCACTCTCTTTAGTATGAGCACAAGCAGGGCATAGCTCGGTAGACGGCTGTCCTGCCCACGCTTTAGTGAAAGTCTTTAGAGGGAGAGTCCCATACCTCCATTGTAAGAAAAGTTTCCTTGTTAAAACAGGAGCCATTACATCCAAAACGCTTTCGAAATTGTATAAGTCTTTGATTACAGTAAAGGCATATGTCAGAGAATTCTCTCGAGCACTGGCCAGGAGTCAGGTAAGCATTTTTTCATAATATACTCTGGAGAGTGCTTTCCTTGAAATCCTGATACTTGTACTTTCTGGGTGTGACCTAGGCATGGGCGGAAAATCCGTTCCGCTCGCGGATTTTGCGGATTTTCGGGAAATCCGCAATCCGCGAGATTTGCGAATCTCCCGCAAAATCCGCAAATCCGCGAGCAGCGGATTTTGCTCGCACTGCTCGCACTGTTCGCGTGAGTTCGCGTGAGTTCGCAACCCGCGAATAAGTGCAAAATTGCAGAAATACGATCTTAGCAAAACTGAAAGTAACTACTTACCAGGTTCAAAAGTTCAGGCTCATCATTAGTAGCCATTTCCTGTAGTGCTTCCTGAGGGGCCCCTCCAGAGTTCAGTTGCCAGTTGAAACTATTATATGACCCTGCTCTGAACCTCAGAATAGTTACACATATGCCACAAAGGTCCTGAATTACAGCTAAGGGAGACAAGCAGGAGCCAGGCTGGAAGTTAAAATCCATTATTCAGCCCCTAATTCATTATTGTCAGTTGGGGCAGGGCAGGTGTTGTAACTAATTTTGCAACAATGAAAGCACTTAGCAAGTGCAAAAGATCACTAATCAGGGCGCACTAAGGAAGCAGGTGCCAGCTAAAAAAATATTCTGTGACACATTAATCAGCCCCAAATTAATTCAGGTCACTTGAGGCAGGGAAGGTGTGCTTTGCTTTGCCGAAAATAATGTACACTGGACAACCAGAGGGTGTGGTGATGAAACAGAGGGTGGCATGGGTGGGCCAGAGGGTGGCATGAGTAGTCAGAGAGTGGCAGTGGTGACAGAGAGTGGCAGTGATGAAGAAGAGTGTCCCAAACAGGCTGGACACGTAGAAACAACAAGTTCGCGAAACTTGCGACCCGACAGGTAAGTTCGCAATTTGCGAAAGTGTACAAAACCCTCGCGAACTGGCAGAAACACGGGCGAACACAAAAAAAAAAAATCCGCAAATTCGCGGGAATTCGCGGATTTTGCGGATTGCGAATCCGCAAATCCGCAAAATTCGCGAACGCGAGATCCGCAAAATTCGCTCATGCTTAGTGTGACCACAGTTCTGGTAGTCCGAGGGTCTCACATGTTGTCTTAATGTAATTTAGCCAAGGTATCTTGGCAGCGTTAGGTAGAGTTAAAAATTCCAGCAGCTCAGATCGATAGGAAACAAGGTCCTGACTGCTCCAAATACGGCGCCAGAATGTTATAGGCTTTAGCCCTAGTTCCTCTCCGATGGGCCTCAGAGCCAAATCCAGTCTCAGGGGCAGGAGTGGAGTACTTGGTGGTAGGGCAGTGAGCTGTCTTATAAATTTATTTTCCATCACCTGTAGGTTGGAGGATGACGTGTGGCCCCACAACTCCCCCCCATAGATAACACCGCCCGAGCCTTCATTTTATAAATTTGGATAGCGGGGGACAAAGGGCGGAAAGTTGACTTTGACGCAATCCTCATGATGCCCCCGCCTTCTGGGCTAGCCTCGTATTGGCTTTTGTCTGGTGGGCCCCCCACGTCAAGTTTTGATTTAGCGTTAACCCCAAATACTCTATGGTGTGTACCCTTTCCAGACGCACAGGACCGAGTAGGGGATTTGGGCGCTTTGGGGACTTGGGATTTAAAATCATGAATTTAGTTTTTTGGGGGTTCATTTCGAGGCCCCTTTCTGTGCAGAAGTCCTGGAAGCCATTGAGCACCCTCTGTATGCCCATCAGGGTTTTAGATAGCAGCAGGGTGTCGTCCGCAAACATAATGGCGGGCACCCTGCTGCCGGTCAGTTTTGGGGCGTTGGTGTTGGCAATCCCGGTCAGGTGTGAGATTACCCCGTTCACAAAGAGGCACAACAGGGGAGGTGCAAGCACACAACCCTGCCTCACCCCTCTGCGAACGGGGAATCTTTCAGTCAGTTTTCCAATTCTCCCACATCTGACCCTTGCGAAGTTGTTATGGTGTAGTTTAAACAATGCGGGAAATCGGGATGCACACCCTTGTATTCAATTTTATCAAACTTGTCCATGCTTTTTAATGCGTGCAGCATTGGTGAAGTGCCTTGCCCTGATGGCACTGAAATAAACAATGTAGCGAGATGAGGCGAATTTTCACCCCAAACCAATTGCACAGCTTTGAACTGCCTCCTTGGCGAATTCATTTATCTGTTCAACCATCAGTTATTCATTTTCATCAATATACTCCAAAACTTTTTCTTTTACTTTATCCTTTTTGACTGATTTTATGCTCTACATACAGGGTTAATGTGGCTTTTTTTCAAGTTTCTCATGTTTAAACTGTGCCCATCCGAGCCTCTTGTAAAGACACTACTGATGCCATGGTTCGTTCCAAGCAGTGTTTATTAATAGCCCAATGCATTTCGGGCGGAATACGCCCTTCGTCAGGGGACACTGTAAAAGTAACAACAAAGCCATTACTGTCTGGTATAGTTACATTCAAAAAGTGAAATGTGCATTTTTTAAAAAACATTTTTATCCATGTAACAATAATTATCTATATGATGCATTTAATTATTTCAGCAAGAACTCGGTATGTGCAGTACATCTACGTTCCCTTTCTGCTTGGCAAACCATACAAACTTGGAACCCTTTTCTTGCATTGTGCTCGATGTCTCTTCTAGTAATTACAAGGTCTCTTATTATAGATATAGTCAAAAAGGATAAAGTAAAAGAAAAAGTTTTGGAGTATATTGATGAAAATGAATAACTGATGGTTGAACAGATAAATGAATTCGCCAAGGAGGCAGTTCAAAGCTGTGCAATTGGTTTGGGGTGAAAATTCGCCTCATCTCGCTACATTGTGTAGTTTAATTAAAATCGCAAGGATGTCTTTTGGGACGCCCAATTCTATCATTACCTCCCACAATTTTGCTCTTGGCACTAAGTCGAAGGCGGCACGCAGGTCCACAAAGACCGTATATAGGGTGCCGCCCTCGATAAGTGCCCTTCTCCAGTATATAAGATTTAATCTAAATACTTGGTCAATTGTGGAAACACCCCTCCTGAATCCAGCCTGGTACGGGCTGAGAGTGTCCGTTTCCTCCAGCCAATTCTGCAAGCGATTCAGTATTAATCTACCAAAAAGCTTCTGCGAGACATCAATGAGGCTTATGGGGCGATAGTTGGCTGGGAGCAGAGGGGATCCCTTTTTGAATATAGGAACCACCTCTGTGCCCAGCCAAGTATCTGGAACCTCGATGCCCCCAAGCACCGCATTAAATATCAGCAATAGATACGGTGCCCATATCTCTGGTTCCTGTTTGAAAAGGTCTCCAGGGACCCCATCCAACCCCGGTGCTTTACCTCCTGCCAGCCCCGTAATTGCATCGCGGACTTCTTTTAACAAGAATGGATCACCCGCCTGACCAGTCATAGCAATACCATTATGATTAGTGTGGGGCATGCCCTCCATTGAATATAGGGATTGGTAATGTTCCTGTCATAAGGCTGGGGCAATATTGGGTTCAATGGCAGAGGGGAGATCCTCTGACCCATGATTAACCACTCGCCAAAATTTGCGAGAATCTTTATTGGCTAATGCCTCAGACAGATCTCCCCAATGCTTTTGGTCCCATTCGGCCTTGGCATTTGCCAACAGTGTCCTGTAGGCCCGTCTTTTCTCTTGTATTATCTCGTGGCGTCCATGAGCCTTAATTGCAGATAAAAGTTCTCGTTTTGCTTCCCGGCATGCAGCATTGTACCAGGATTTATTGTTTAACACACTGGTTTTTGGTGGCGCTTCTGCAAATAGGTCTAACTGTAGTGTGTTTATTAGTTCTTTATGGGTTTGTCCCAGTGATTCTAAATTCCCTTGGTCATCTAGTTTATCGGCATGACCAAATGCCTTTTCGAGTACTGGGATTATTCTGGCGTAAAGCCTAGATAATTTTGCGTCATTTGTTGCCAGCTTCCCCCACCTCACTCTCCTCCTGTTGTTCTCTAAGAGTAGCCCAGTGGTTGCATTTCCGTTATCCGAACCCGTTTCCTCTATACCTGGAATGGCATATTCAAGTATGAGGGCGTTGTGGTCACTATCCTCTCTACTCAGTACCCTAAAATCAAATATTCGAGTCCAGTTTGATATTTGCACTAGAATGTAATCTAGTCTGGATTCACTGCCTGGTTTGTTGAAAGTACATTTACAGGGGTTGTCTGATTTTGTTCGCCCATTGCATGCTCTTAGACCATAATTAAGGGTCAATGCTGTAATTTGTAATGCAAGGGGCGTCCAGGCTCTTGGTGGGGGAGCCACCGTGTTTGGTATCAGGCAACTAGCGTCCTCCTCTAGGGAAGGTCCTTCCAACAAGCCAAGGAGTGGCTCGTAGTGGGAATTGAGGTCTCCTGCTACCAAATGCGGGAGATCCCTTGGGACATCGCTCAGGAAGACTGAGAGATCCTCGATCGTTTTCGATTCCCCAGATATAGGCACGGGTCTCGAATAAACATTTATGACCAACAACTTGACCAGGTTTGGCCATTCTAGGAGGACGGGTAAAATGTCCTCAGAATCCTCGACTAAGCACCTAGCCTTGCAACCCAGGTGGGAGGCAATCAAAGTTGCCAACCCTCCTGACGGACGTCCCTTGGCCCCCCCATTTTGCTTTTTTTGAGAAAACTTCGAAACCTGGGCACGTGAACTCCTCTCTTGCCCAGGTTTCCTGAAAAAGGCAGATTCCTTTGGAGCTGATGAGTGACAACCAATCGGGACATTCGATTTTATTACCAATACCCGCTACGTTCCATGAAATTATGTTGAGCGCAGCGGGCCTTGGAAGTGATAGCTCGGTGTTGAACAGGATGTTCTCTGTGGGGACGAAAGTAGGATTTGCCATTAAAGTTTGTGGCAATTCTCCTTGTTCAACCTCTGAGTTGGTAGTATTGTCCCCTATGTCGACTATACGACTAGGGTGGTCTTGGAAATGGTTTAGAGTATCGGGAGTGGTTTTTAATTGTATTTGTGGCTAGAGTTGATCTCCGGTGGTAGGTCTATCCTCACCATAATTTGCTATAGCAGGGTCGTCCACCGCCCCTATATTCGAATCAACCAGTCAATCAACCATTTCCAGGGTGCTATACCTATTTGAAATTGGAAGGTAGGCTGGGTGATGCAATCTATGTGGGCCAGGGACTCCTCTCGGTCTGCCACCCCATCCCCTTCTCCTTCTGGTGCTGTACTCCCACCCCTCCCCCTCTTCATGTAATGGTGGGTATTCAGGGAGCGTGTTCCTACGGTAATAAGGCTCCCTTCTCCCTACACTGTTGCTTTCCCACTCTCCCAATAGCTCCTGATGGTACCCCCATCTCGGGTCTTCAGATAGATAGATACTTGATGGGTAGAAGAACGAGAGGGGTAGGGCCTGGATTAAGTTCCCTTGGTCGTCCGGGGCCCAGC
Source organism: Lissotriton vulgaris (assembly GCF_964263255.1). Classification (NCBI taxonomy): domain Eukaryota; kingdom Metazoa; phylum Chordata; class Amphibia; order Caudata; family Salamandridae; genus Lissotriton; species Lissotriton vulgaris. The sequence goes on from NW_028243230.1 coordinate 1,564,378, forward strand.
TACAAATGTACGAGGGTGTCCTTGGATCCCTAAAGCTGACCACGATGCAATCACCCCTAATTGTCTTTCTCAGGTTACCCACCCAGGCGACGCATCTCACCATGAGTACATCGCTAGTTGTTCCTTGCGGGAGGGGTCTGTATATGGACAGCCAGTTGATGACTTTGTTTTTAAGCGAGGTTGTCGTCTCAGTGGAGTTGGGAGATAGTTCGGGCACTCCTGCCAAAATCACTGTGTAGGAGGACGCCTCCGGAGGTAAGTTTACAGGTTTAGGCTTTCGAGTGTTAGTCTGGATGTTGTCCAGAGGCCTCGTAACACTCTTAACTCTGTCTGGGGGATCGGACTTATGTGTAGGTTTGCTAGTTGTGTTTGAAGTCATGGGAGTTGGTGTCTGAATTTGTGTGGGTGAGTGAGTTGCTGTGGATGGTATAGTTTTGTTTACACTAGCAGGGGCGTGCATCGTCTTGTTTTGGTTGCGTATAGTTTTTATATTTTGCGAGGTGGGGGGGACCAGTTTTCTTCACCAGGACTGTATGTTCTATGCTCTTTCTAAGCATGCTATCTGACCCCACTTTAGTGCCCTTGGTTTCTGACTTAAGACTATCTGCCAGCTGGACTGTTGATTTCTCGATATTGACCAGCCTTGCTTCGATCTTTATCAGTCTGGCTTCCAAGGGGCTTAAGTGTGACCTGATAAGTGTGCCTATATCACCAAGAGTTATATCCTCATTTGTGGAGTCTATGGAGATATCAGCTTGGTGGAGGAGTGGGTCTGTAGGTCGAGAGGCAGTTTTTCGAGTGTTCCTGGTATTCATGGGTGGTTGTTCCGAAGTGTTACCACCAAGAGTACCAGCGTCACCCACAAGTTTGGGCTCTGTTGTTTTTAGCTTACTACCTCCTTTGGGTTGCCCTGCTTTCTTCGTTTTTTTGAATGGCTCCCTCCCTTGCCCCTCTCTGTAATTCTGGGGTATTCTCAGTAGTGCAGGCGGTAGCCAGGTCCTTACCAGAGGCTGGGGGTGGCACAGATGATATACGAGTCATCGGTAAGGTCAGAAGGCTCATATCCTCTAGGCCATTAGAGCCCTCCATAGTTAGATCTATATTGGAGGCAGAGTGGATTGTCTCAGGGCCATTCTGGGTGTTACCATGAGGTTCTGGCCTTTCTTCTGGTGTCTTAGCCAGAGCCATTGGCCCCATTGATGATCTCCTCACCCAGTCGATCTCTTGAGAGATGCGTCGTTCTAGCACGGAGATTTCATCTATTAGCAATGAGCCGGCTTTAACAAAATAATTATCGATAGTACCTTTGGGAACTCCAACTCCGGCCAATGCGGTTTTACTTCTCGTTTCCCTGGTGGTCATCGTTGGATCCCGGTGGGCCAAGTCAGATGAAAATGAGGCGATGGTACTGGTCCGGCCAGGGGGAGTTGCCCGGGCCCGGTCTCTCCGGTCCTCGAACGGCCTCAAACGGCCCGCCTTTTGCCCGGGCTTCGCTCTGCGCTTTGCCCCGCGCGTGTCCCGCTAGCGCAGCCTGCGCAGTCTGTTTAAAACAGGAGGTGGGCGGGAAGAGGACCAGCTGTGGCGAGTCTCCAGACGCAATGCCCGCTGGTCCTCGCAGTCCCGCAGGGGTTGGCCGTCGCTGCAGGCTCCTCTCGCTGTTGTTACTAGTCAGTAGCTCGAGCGGCTCCCGCGAAGCGGGGGCCGCGAGAAGTAGGCAAAGTCTGCTGGGTCAATGAGGAATTTCGCTAGAAGTCGGACAGGCTGAAGTCAGCCCATCTCGTAGCACACACAGCACCCAAGCCCTCCGCAGATTTATCCGAGTGGGAGGGGGGCGGGAAGAGGACCAGCTGTGGCGAGTCTCCAGACGCAACGCCCGCTGGTCCTCGCAGTCCCGCAGGGGTTTGGCGTCGCTGCAGGCTCCTCTCGCTGTTGTTACTAGTCAGTAGCTCGAGCGGCTCCCGCGAAGCGGGGGCCGCGAGAAGTAGGCAAAGTCTGCTGGGTCAATGAGGAATTTCGCCAGAAGTCGGACAGGCTGAAGTCAGCCCGTCCCGTAGCACACACAGCACCCAAGCCCTCCGCAGATTTATCCGAGCGGGAGGGGGGCGGGAAGAGAACCAGCTGTGGCGAGTCTCCAGACGCAACGCCCGCTGGTCCTCGCAGTCCCGCAGGGGTTGGGCGTCGCTGCAGGCTCCTCTCGCTGTTGTTACTAGTCAGTAGCTCGAGCTGTGCCTGTGAAGCGGGGGCCGCGAGAAGTAGGCAAAGTCTGCTGGGTCAATGAGGAATTTCGCCAGAAGTCGGACAGGCTGAAGTCAGCCCGTCCCGTAGCACACCTTTCGAAAGCTGCCACAACATTACAGAGTTCTTACCCTAGAATAGGGCCGAACAAAGAAATAACATTACATAAGGGAACAGCGGTTAACCATGACAATATCTCGTGTAAAACCATCTACATTTGCCACCAGAGGCCGCTCCTATTGTGTGCGTCCTCTCGGGAGTACCAGAACTTACAAAGGGGAAACATGAAAGACATCAGGACCTAAGAAACAAGGTTGTGTTCTGGCTAACCAAAAATAGACCTCTGCCACCCAACATCGATGGCACCATACTAAGTGTTAGAAGGGTGGGCTGGCTAGGACCTCTTCCAAAAGATATTGCGGGCGATTTGGTACTTGTAAAATTCAGGAATAAATACGTTGACCCATACCTCCAATCTTGGCAGCCACAAATAGGAGATGGTCCTATATCTGTCTGGAGCCTAAGCAAATTCTACCCTAGAACATTATATGTCCCGTCGCAATGTCAAAAAGCACAGAGCAACCACCTGATGGGCAGAAGTGGTCTTGTATCGAGTGGTCACATCAGCCCTACGTTTAATCAATTTGATCTACTTACTCGCTCTTCAATGATTAGCTGATTTATTCTATTGATTTAATCCCATTTTAACAGATGTTATTTTTTATGAAACGAAATGTATTGGTGTATATTTTTGAACTGTTGTTGCTTTTATGATTTTTATATTGAAATCGAATAAAGCAATGAAATGAACCTCACGCATCTCGCGTGAGATGCCGAACAACACGCATCTCGCGTGAGATGCCGAACCACACGCATCTCGCGTGAGATGCCGACCCACACGCATCTCGCGTGAGATGCCGACCCACACGCATCTCGCGTGAGATGCCGACCCACACGCATCTCGCGTGAGATGCCGACCCACACGCATCTTTGCGCGTGAGATGCCGAACCACACGCATCTTTGCGCGTGAGATGCCGAACCACACGCATTTTTTTCGCGTGAGATGCCGAACCACACGCATCTTTGCGCGTGAGATGCCGAACCACACGCATCTTTGCGCGTGAGATGCCGAACCACACGCATCTTTGCGCGTGAGATGCCGAACCACACGCATCTTTGCGCGTGAGATGCCGAACCACACGCATCTTTGCGCGTGAGATGCCGAACCACAGGCATCTCGCGCGAGATGCCGAACCACAGGCATCTCGCGTGAGATGCCGAACCACAGGCATCTTTGCGCGTGAGATGCCGAACCACACGCATTTTTTTCGCGTGAGATGCCGAACCACACGCATCTTTGCGCGTGAGATGCCGAACCACACGCATCTTTGCGCGTGAGATGCCGAACCACACGCATCTTTGCGCGTGAGATGCCGAACCACACGCATCTTTGCGCGTGAGATGCCGAACCACAGGCATCTCGCGCGAGATGCCGAACCACAGGCATCTCGCGTGAGATGCCGAACCACAGGCATCTCGCGTGAGATGCCGAACCACACGCATCTTTGCGCGTGAGATGCCGAACCACACGCATTTTTTTCGCGTGAGATGCCGAACCACACGCATCTTTGCGCGTGAGATGCCGAACCACACGCATCTTTGCGCGTGAGATGCCGAACCACACGCATCTTTGCGCGTGAGATGCCGAACCACACGCATCTTTGCGCGTGAGATGCCGAACCACACGCATCTTTGCGCGTGAGATGCCGAACCACACGCATCTTTGCGCGTGAGATGCCGAACCACAGGCATCTCGCGCGAGATGCCGAACCACAGGCATCTCGCGTGAGATGCCGAACCACAGGCATCTCGCGTGAGACGCCGAACCACAGGCATCTCGCGTGAGACGCCGAACCACAGGCATCTCGCGTGAGACGCCGAACCACAGGCATCTCGCGTGAGACGCCGAACCACAGGCATCTCGCGTGAGACGCCGAACCACAGGCATCTCGCGTGAGACGCCGAACCACAGGCATCTCGCGTGAGACGCCGAACCACAGGCATCTCGCGTGAGACGCCGAACCACAGGCATCTCGCGTGAGACGCCGAACCACACGCATCTCGTGTGAGACGCCGAACCACACGCATCTCGCGTGAGACGCCGAACCACACGCATCTCGCGTGAGACGCCGAACCACACGCATCTCGCGTGAGACGCCGAACCACACGCATCTCGCGTGAGACGCCGAACCACACGCATCTCGCGTGAGACGCCGAACCACGCGCATCTCGCGTGAGACGCCGAACCACGCGCATCTCGCGTGAGACGCCGAACCACGCGCATCTCGCGTGAGACGCCGAACCACGCGCATCTCGCGTGAGACGCCGAACCACACGCATCTCGCGTGAGACGCCGAACCACACGCATCTCGCGTGAGATGCCGAACCACACGCATCTCGCGTGAGATGCCGAACCACACGCATCTCGCGTGAGATGCCGAACCACACGCATCTCGCGTGAGATGCCGAACCACACGCATCTCGCGTGGGAAATAGTTAGTACAGAGAACAAACATACTAGGACACAAGAACATGCATCTTTAAACATTTTTGCCACCACAATCCTCCAGGGGCTACTCTATGACTTTTACCACATAAGGGTTGATCGCACAGGAACAGGTGTATTTGCCTACAGGATGGGGCGGGCCCTAGACCGCAATCCGCCCTAGTCCTGACACACGGTCGACCATTCCATCCTTCTCGATCGTGTTGAGGGCCCTGGCATTGGGGGGTCAGCCCTGGCCTGGCTCGCCGCCTCTTTACAAGACAGCACTCAGGCCGTTCAGCTGGAGGGTTCTCTGCTCCCTCCTGCCCTGTCTCTTGCAGGGTCCCCCAGGGTTCTTCTCATTCTCCTCTTCTCTTTAATCTCTACATCTATCCCCTTATTACTGCCCTGTCACAAATGGGGGTCACGGTATTTAATTATGCCGATGACCTCCAGCTCATCCTCAACCTTTCTTCTTCCCCTGATTCTATTTCCAATTTCCTCCGACTTTCATCGATGATTGGATGAACCATAATCATTTAAAACTCAATCTTGATAAGACTGAGTTGGTTCTCACCGGTGCCCTCTCTAGTCCCTGGACTCCCGCTTTTTGGCCCCCAGCCCTCGGTCCCCCTCCAACACCCTCTGCTTCAGTCAAAGCGTTGGGCATTAAAATCAGTCAAGATCTCACCATGCGTTCCCAGATTAGTACAGTTGTCTCATCCTGTTTCCTATCTCTCAGAGTTATACGTAAAATCTCCAGCTTCTTTACCACCGGCGCCCTCAAACTCATTCTTTTTGCCATGATTCTTTCCCGCCTTGACTACGGCAATGCCCTATACGTAGGCGCTCCGGCTTATGAAATTGGGCGCTTACAATTGATTCAAAATCAAACAGGACGTCTTGTCTATAGGCTTCCTAAGTCCCATCGAGCCACTCCCCTGCTAAAAGCGCTTCACTGGCTACCCATCTCCCAGCGATCCCTCTTTAAGATGGGCTGCCTTATCTTTATGGCCCTAGCTGGCACTGCTCCAGTTTTTATCAACACACTGATCCGCACTTACGTTCCTAGCAGAAGCCTCCACTACTAGACACAGATCCTACTGAACGTCCCTCGTTTTCAGAGGAAAAAATTTGGAGGCATGAGGTTTTCTACCCTGGGCCCCCACCTCTGGAATTCGCTCCCCTTTACCATCAGGCCCGCCCCCACCTACATGAATTTCCGTTAAGCTCTTAAAACCCACCTTTTCTCTCAAGCTTATTCCCCAAAGGAACCTCCCGGTCACCCCTCAGCTCTGTCACTGCGTAGCGCCAAGAAACCGCATGGTGTTAGAGCGCTTTATAAATCCTTTCAACTTCAACAAAGTTCCGGGTGTTAATGTCAGCACTATACGGGCCAATGATCAGCACTGGAGTTGCCCCACCTGTGGCATTGGGGGTGCAGGGTGCCAAAAAGACATCAGGGACCTTGTGCTTTTCAATGGAAACCTTTGATTCGGTAAAGTTGCTGCAGGATTGGGCAGGGAGGCTTCCTGAAGGTGACGACCAACTGGAGGGATCAGTTTGGATCTTGGGGGATGCCTGGACACCGTTAGTTGGGTCACCCAAGGACATTGGGAGTGAAGGGAGTTTCTGGCATGGGATTGCTTGCCTGCTCTGGTCACAGTCAGGGAGAGCCTTCTGGTTAAGTCTGCAGGAGTCTTCTTTAAGACTGAGTGAGGTCAAGGATCACTAGATCCCTGGTCAGGATTGCTAGGGGGAGGGGTGGGGCCTTGTGGTTTTTGGGCCACTAGCTTGGGTTAAGGGAGTCTGTTGCAGCATTGCAGAGTCATCTGATTCTGGTCTTGACACGCCCCCAGCCGTTTCTTTCACTATGTGAATATTCATGCAATAACTAATTTCGCCTTTTCTCTGAAATACGACATACCAATTTGCTTTTAATATTGCACTCCTTTTTCTGACACAAGCATCTTATAATAATGCCACACACAGTACTAGTCTGTTTTTACTCGCAGCAGTGTCACATTTCACTTTAACAAGCTCCAGCTGCGGTGTGAAATTGCTATTTAAACCACACACGGAACTCCGCGTCTCCATCCACTGACTTCCTGGCCAGCCGCAAGAGGTGTAACAGTGGACCCTGAGAGCACTTTCCTTGTTCACTACATTATGTTGTTTACAGCCATAAGTTATAGCACAAATACCGAATAGTAGCCCTAATCGGCCAACAATTTCACTTGCTAACACAAACCACATAACACGGTCGGTTTTCTGCTCACTGCTAAGGCACCTCATACCAAAACCACTGATCACGTGCCTGAGTCGATTGTTTCTTACATATGTGTCTACCGGTTTGTTTCGTCCATCTTTCTTTACAGGTACAAACTTAGAGGAAATCCTCCTCTTACAGTTAAAGCACCTTAGCGAGTGCTCCACATAGGACGCTTATATCATTAAGTTCCTTATCTCAATCCTCACACGTAGGTCCTGAAGAAAGACAGTTTTTTAATACCAGGCCTGGCTGAAACTAGTTAACCACACCGGATGTGGAAGACCATAAGTCCCTCCTACCACATTCAAAAGAATTATTTTTAACTCTGCCAAGTGCCCATTAATAAAATATCTTTTGGACGCTGGGACCCATAGAACAATTTTTAAACCTCACTCTAAACACCACCACTGCACACTCACTTAACACTTCCCGCTCCGCTGCAAACAGGCGTCGCAGCACACCTAAGGCACACTCTGTGCCTCAGGTGGGACCAGATGATGAAGCATGCCACCAACTAGGTTGGTGAGTGAGGGCCCTTATAAATACGAATATGTTTTCCTGAGACACACACATCATGAGCATGATCAGTGTAGCTAGCACCTAGGGAAACCTAGCATACCTGGACATTTTTCTGAAAACTAGACACCTAGAGGAATCCAGGATGGGATGACCTGGATGGCTTTAACCAGGTTCTGTTACCAAGATTCCCTAGCAAAGTTTGTAAAAATAAACCCACACACCAAAGGCTTCCGATAAAAATGGAATCCCACTTGTGTGGGTGGATCAAGTACCTGTGACAGGCAAGGGCCAAAATGTATTGTGGAGACATGAGAATTGCCCATCGCAAGAAGACCTGGTTTCACAAGGGGTGCCACAAGTTTTTTTTGCCTCTGGCTCAGCAGCCTTCTAGGGAAACCTATCAATCCTACACTATTCGGACTACTGGCCACCCTGAGGAGTCTAGGGAGGTAAGGCTTGTGTGGATCTCCCAAGGTTTGCCTACCCAGAATCCACTGCAAACCTCAAATTTAGGTGGGAAAAAAGAAAAAAAATCCACAAATGTGTGTGAGATCACCGTGCCGGCACAAATGTCCTACCAACTAGTGTTCCCCTTGTTTGCCTAGGTGACGACTGAGCTAGGGCACAAAATCGCCAGCTCCCCATATTGACAAAAAAATAAATAATCTTACAAAAGGCCATTAAACCGTCACAAATATAATCTAACACTAATTTGATCAAGTTAATCCACTACTTACACTAGTTGGTTTTAGCACCTCCAGAAACGCTGGGTTCATAGCACAAATACTTATCAAAGTATGTAAATATTGAAACCAAGCCTTCTAAAGGTGAGCCATAATGCCACTTCATGCACCAACCACCTTATGATCCATTCACGTACCACACACAAGGCTTCCAAACGGCCAGCCACAGGCCCAATCAACCAGAACACTTGCACTCACAAACATACAGCAGCCATGCAAGGGCCCACCAAATTTATACACCACAAGACAATGAGTTTGACTACATTTTACTACCTGCCAAGTCTACGCCTCCTTCGTGAAGGTTACCCAACTCATGCTGAGTGAACCTTTACTACTGGCTCCCATGAAAGCTACCTGAGGCTCAGGAAGACTTTCATGCACCTTTAGCGCACTCACTGTGCTAAATCCAACTCCTTCCAGTTGGTGGATGCAAGTTGGGGGTTGCCGGAGGAGGCCACAAAGCCATATTTCGAACTAAGCAAGCACATCTACCTTTGAAAAGAAGGCAAATATGCTGGAAATTTTCCAAAGCTTTCTAAAGAGATCATAAACTATGAAGGGTAGATTATGAACCCCGAGTAGTCCGTGACAACGTAGCATATGTCTAAAACGCCATTATTTGCAGTGACTGTAATGCACTTATACAGCAAACTGAACATCTACTAAGTTCTGACGGAGAATGAACATGGCAAGCGGCATTGACCCATAAGTAGTGTAGTAAATTCAGTGCGAGAGTCGCAGCAATGGATTTGAATCCATGGGTGAATATAAAGTTGTGACGTGTATCTGTACTACCTTTACTATCTGCCTTCTACCTATGCAATATTCCTGGGAAAGCCCACCTAAGTTGTTCTAACCCGAAAGTATGCCTGTCCTCAGAGTCCTGACTAATCCTGTATAATTGTCAAATGAACCTGTACAAATGCCTTCCATCTCTAGCTACTTGCAGTTTCACAAAATAGTTGTCACATGCCATCAATGCTCTCTCTGTGCTGAATCAAACTCCTTCCAGTTTGTGGATGCAAGTTGGAGGGTGTCCGAGTATCCCAGTATGCCATATCTCGAACTGAGCAAGCTTAGCTCCCTTTGAAAAGTAGGCAAACATGCTGGGGTATATTGGCTAAGTTGGCTAAGTTCCCTAAAATAATAAACCAAGCAAAAGTCCTGTGGGGCTCTGTCACCGACACTTACTTTGACAGCGTGAAAACTCAATTACTAACCTGCATCATACACAATGTTATTGAGAATAAATACAGGGCACAATATTTTGCATGAGGATTGTTTTCTCATCTTAAATTAAAGATGTTGAAACAATCCTCATACAAGAGATTGTGTCCTGTATTCCTTTTCAATAACATGGTTATGATACAAGTTAATAATGGAGTTTGCACACTTTGAAAACAAGTAGAAATGTTGGAGAATAAGTCACATTGGATATTTGTTTGACTTAATACACTTACTACAGTTCTCAATGGCAATCAGGGTAGTCAGTCAGTCAGTCAAAAAACTTTATTCGGTTAATTAAAACCATAAAAGCAGTACATGATACATAAAATCAGATTAAAAAATACTATTAAACAAGTGTGAAGAATTGATTGCTACTCCTTCATAAAACACAATAAACACGTTCTTTAATAGGGGTCGATAGATGTGGGGAACCTATATCAACATATTAGGAACATTCTCACCAAGGTTTATACAAAAGTCAGATTTGGTGATTAGATGGTGCGGCAGCTCTTAGTTTGTTTTGTCTGGCGGCTGCTACCAAAAAACAGGCTACGCCATATGTGACCTGCACCGAGTTCAACATCTGGAGATATAATAATGCTGGCCGTACCTGGTAGTCCTTGTTTAGTATATATACGTTCCCTAACAAGCACTTCGAAATCCAGTCAAGACTTTAACCTTTTGGTTAACGTGGTGCATGTTCTGTCCACCAGTATGTGCAGTGTGGGGACTATAATGCACTTGTCAATTGGCAAAGAAAAGTACCACCACATTCTGAAAGCAGATAAAGGTAACAAGAAGTTCATGATTTGATGAAGTACATGAACAAATATTCAGTTGCTGCTTGCCTAGAGAAGGAGTGACCCGCACCAATTGAGAGGTTTACCCATTGGCAGCTCCACCTCCGTCAATTTCCCAGTATTTTGCCTTAGTAGGATACAACATAAAGCAAGTAGGAAACAAGCATTGGCATAGCCAAGGTCTCGCTTTTGGGACCTTATAATTATTTAGTTATGCAGCATAATATCCTTGGTGCAATAACATCAACTGTTGCATGACTAAAAACTTATAATGTCCCAAAGGCGAGACCTATTGGCTATGCCAATCCTTTTTTTTTAGAGGCCTGCCATGCAGTTTTAAATATAGGCTGGTAAGAAAGGTTCAAACCTGAGGAGCAAGATCTATAGAGAAATAAGATAGGAAGAGAGGTGAGTTATAATGAGATAGCACAAACAGAAAGGTGAAGCACAGAATGACAGGTCAGGTAAGCAAAGTAGCGAGGCAGGTAGAGCCGGTGGGATGAAAGAGAGAGAAAAAGACAGGAGAGAGAGAGAAAAAGAAAAAGACAGGGGAGAGAGAGAGAGAGAGAGAGAGAGAGAGAGAGAGAGAGAGAGAGAGAGAGAGAGAGAGAGAGAGAAAGACAGGAGAGAGAGAGAGAAAGACAGGAGAGAGAGAGAAAGACAGGAGAGAGAGAGAGAGAGAGAGAAAAAAAGACAGGAGAGAGAGAGAGAGAGAGAAAAAGATAGGAGAGAGCGAGAGAGAGAAAAAAAGACAGGGGAGAGAGAGAGAGATAAAGACAGGAGAGAGAGAGAGAGAAAAAGACCGGGGAGAGAGAGAGCGAGAGAAAGACAGGGGAGAGAGAGAGAGAGAGAGAGAGAAAAAGACAGGGGAGAGAGAGAGAGAGAGAAAAAGACAGGGGAGAGAGAGAGAAAAAGACAGGGGAGAGAGAGAGAGAGAGAGAGAAAAAGACAGGGGAGAGAGGGAGATAGAGAAAAAGACAGGGGAGAGAGAGAGATAGAGAAAAAGACAGGGGAGAGAGAGAGTTAGAGAAAAAGACAGGGGAGAGAGAGAGAGAAAAAGACAGGGGAGAGAGAGAGAGAAAAAGACAGGGGAGAGAGAGAGAGAAAAAGACCGGGGAGAGAGAGAGCGAAAAAGACCGGGGAGAGAGAGAGCGAGAGAAAGACAGGGGAGAGAGAGAGAGAGAGAGAGAAAAAGACAGGGGAGAGAGCGATAGAGAGACAGGGAAGAGAGAGAGAGAGGGAGAGAGAGAAAAAGACAGGGGAGAGAGAGAGAAAAAGACAGGGGAGAGAGAGAGAGACAGAGAGAGAAAGAGAGAGGGAGCATCCAGAGAGTGGAGGCTGCTGCTTCTGTAGCAGTAAGACTTTCAATCACAGACTACTGAAAGTCAAGGAAAGACGAGACTTCCTGTGGTGGTCTAACTATAAACAACATGCATTGTAGGTTGCCATCTGGATCAGGTGAGTAAACAGTCTTGTATACCAAGTGCGAGTTTCATGACTCATTGTATGCGTGAAGAACCTGGTCGTTCTTGCCCATTCTACCCATGTACTTGTTGCAATCAAGTATACAGGTGGGCTTGTGGACTTCAGCCATCTGACCCCAAACCGTGAAGAGGGAAGTGCTCTCAGCAGGATTTCTAGTTAACATGTACATGTCATGCCTATCTGAGAGCTTTGCAGCGAGCAGTTAGATGGAATGCAATGCAGTGCTCTGGAATTTCTGGAGCTTCGCGCAAACAAGCTCCTGTTGGAATCCTTTGCAGAGAACATTAATTTTAACGCAGGCCACAGTGCCAACTTTATAGAGCTCCCTGAACAGCTCTACTCCTGTAAAGAAATTGTCCACATAACTGTTATAACCTTTGTGAAAGATTGGCTGGACAAGCTCCAATACAATGTTTCGTGTGCGGGAAGGCAACCTACAGGGTTTAGAGTGGTGTCCTTCTCTGTATACAGTCCCAAGCTGTACACAAAGCCAGTCGAGCTCTCACAGCATGTACAGCTTGATGCCATAGCGAGCGAGTTTACTCTGAATGTTCTGCCTGAACATTCAGCCACCCTTTATACAAGATCAAGGACTCATCAACAGCTATATTCTTTCCAGAGTATAAACCTCTGGAAACCAGGCAGACAAATGCGCCACAAAAAGCTGAATTGTAAACAACCTCTCATGGGTCTGGATGGTCCTGGAGCAATGCAGCAGAAAGGTCATTGAAATGCAGCATGCACTGCGATAGCAAAATACGAACTCAGCTCATGTATAGTGCGAAGAGGTGTTAACCAAACCGTGCGCATAGACCAGGAGGACAGCAAGGTTGGTTTATGCACTACCGCCATTTTAAGCGTGAGGCCCAAAAATATCTTCAATTCAATAAGTGAGAGTCCGCTTACATGCCCTAGAATGAGGCCTGAGAGTGCCTCCGTGCTCCCTCCGAAATTGTTCAGCATGCAAATGTGTTTGTTGCACAATTTCATCAAGTCAACATCTAAAAACAGATGGATGTAGTCAGTTGGCTAAAAAGTTGACATATTGACTTTACAGTCAGCGTCCCTGGAGACCGCATACTGTATTCTGTGTCCAAGGAGAGAAGTAGGTTACTGTACCAGAGGCAGCTTTGACAAAAGTGTGACTATAAGCCCATCTACCCCTGGCTTTGACCATGATGCAATAATATAGCATCAACAGAAACACAAATTTATGGGGGCGTGGCTACGCGCGCAGCGAGACTGGCTGCACTCTAGCAGAGCTCCGGCGTGATCCCACACTCTGGGGTTAATTTATCCGACAAAATCACCGCCTGGCCGGCCAAAACTTGCAGCTAGTGGCCATGGGACGATGACCCAGCATCGGACCGAGTCTTGAGGTCCAACTAGCCCCGGAACCGCACCGGCACCTGTGCGTCCGCCGTGGCCGAGGAAGAGATCACAGACTCGGCGAGACCCGCCAGGCAAGTCCGGGGTCGGAACCGGAAGTGAGGGCCGCACGGACGAGGCACCCAGGAGGTCTGGACGGAGGTGGCGGCGCTGGGACACACAAACAGTGACCGGTCCTCAGCAGACACGGAGAGGTGGCGGCGACCCGACTGGCAACTCCCGGACAACGGTAGAGTGGCGCAACAGCAGCGGATTGGGGTCAACATCCGTGCTGCCACGATCGGATCGGACACGAGGAGGAGCCCCTCCCCCCCTCGGCCTGCACTTGCGGAGCAGATCGACGTTGAGGAGAGCGGACCCAGGGGATGTCTGGACACCCAATGCGCTGACCGCCCGCCCGGATCCCACAGAGCTGCACCCGGAGGACTCGGGCGCCCCCCGGGTCGGAGATCGGTCCCCCAACACCGCCTGCAGCGGCCCTGAGCGGTGAGTGACGCGGCGCGGGGCATATCCTGAGGACCTCCGTCCGGTTGGCGCCGGGCGTGGATTTCCCCGGCCAGACTGGACTCGGTGCTGGCAGCCATGGAACGCCTGGAAAACTCCATCCAGTCCACTCGGACGTCCTTGGAGGCGAAAATAGACGGAGTCGCCATAGACCTCACGCACCTGAAGGAGGACCACAAGTAACTAGCTGAGCGCACCAAAACCCTGGAAACCTCAGTGACTGGCCTGGAGCCTCGGGTTGCCCAGTCGGACAAACAGATAAAAGACCTCCTTAACAGGGTGGAGTTCCTGGAAGACAGGGCGGAGGATGCAGAAGGACGGGCGAGACGCAACAACGTCCGCATAGTGGGTCTGCCCGAAAAATGGGAAGGCAGAGATCCGACCAAGCATGTGGAGGAATGGCTGCGCACCCTGTTGCCAGAGGACACCCTCTCGCCACACTTCGTGGTGGAACGAGCGCACAGAGTCCCGACCAGGCCACTCCAAACCGGCTCTAACCCGCGCCCTTTTCTCATCCGCATCCTGAACTACAGGGACCGGGATGCTGTCCTGAGAGAAACCCGTAAACTCGGCACCATACAGGTGGAAAATGCAAATATAATGTTTTTTCCGGACTACACGATTCAGGTGCAGCGCCAGAGACACTCCTTCCTGATGGTGAAGCGGAGGCTGTGCCAACTAGGACTTACGTACTCCCTCCTCTTCCCTGCGAAGCTCAGAGTGATAGCAAATGAACAATGGGACAGACAAGAACACGGAGAGATCGGGAAACCCGAACAGGCCAAGGAGACGCAGGAGATCCAAAAGGAGACGTGGCGCCAGGTCACCCTCCCCTGCGGCCAGTGGCACCCAGCACAGCGCGAGTCCGCCGGAGGAGGAAATGCGCCGGGAACAACAGGAGGCCCTACGGATGTTCTCGGAGCTCAGCGGCTCCCCGTCCCAGCGCTCCCCGCCTGCCACCAGCCCTAGGATGTCACCGAGCGACGACGAGGCGATCTACGGTCTCCCGGACTCACAAATCTCGAGTGGACTGCCGGATATCACCCCACAAACGTCGGACCTGTATGGCTGATGGAGTGCCACACCCCGGCACTCTCAGTGTCCTGCTCCACTCTCCCTCCCACCCTCTGCCCCGACACCTGCAAATCAACAGTCCTGAAGCACTGGAGGGAGATGACCGGGAGATATCGAACGATCGAGTGAGGCGGAAGCATTGACCCAGCTCCTCCCGGTGGAGGCGGACACTGAACACGCAGTAAGTTGAGACAATGCCACACTTGCAGTAGCCTATTGCGGAACAGACGCCCTGTGGCACTCACACCTCATGGGGCACAACATTGCAGGGGTCCCTCTGGGTGGGCGATGGTCACTAGCTCCAAACTTGGACAGAGTTGTGACCTCATGACTTTATGGACACACTACTTAACTGGCGGTGGGCCCGTCCGATGGCCACTTGGACCTATATTTCTCCCCCCCCCTGGAAGGACACTCACGCTTTCACGTTCAGCTGACACTCATTAGCCACCTAGCCTGCGTGATGGGCAGCAACCCCCCAGAATGGATTGTTCGTACTTTTTGTAGAATGTTTGGACGGCTGCACGTTTGGCAACCGACCCTATGGTATTTTCCCCAGTTAATGTTCACCCTCCTTCTCCCTATTGTGATATGCTGCATACATGGCCTGAAGAGGTGCTCGCTAGACTTTTTCCGGTGTTATACGGACAAGTGTGGGGATGTTCTGGGATTGGATGGTGGAGAGCTCCTTGGGGGGTGTGCGGAACGGGGGGGAGAACGGGTGTAATTGAATTGTTGAATACTGATGGCTGAGGTCATAATGTGTACTTGCAATGTAGGGAATACATACGCCCTCACGTAGGTACATGATATATTCATACTTGAAGAGGCACAAAGTACAGATAGCACTTCTTCAGGAGACACACCTAACAGCCCCTGAGGTACACACCCTACGCAGGCGGTGGCGTGGCCAGATCTACGCGACGGGGTTCTCCTCTTACACCAGGGGGGTACTGATATGGGTGAGACCGGGGATCCCGTTTGAAGTTGAAGACTCACACATAGACAAGGAGGGGAGATTGGTGGCAGTGAAGGGACGCCTAGATGGGCGACCACTGGTACCAGCGTCGCTCTACGCCCCCAACACAGATCAGCAGGGTTTCCTCGAAACAGTGTCCACAACCCTAGCACATTGGCATAGGATCCCCTGGATATTGGGGGGGATTATAATTGCGTATTGGACACCACACTGGACCGCTCATTCCCACCGCTACCCAATGCACCGGTAGTGGGTGCCATGAAAGCTCTTGTAGCCTGGGCCTCACACTGGAACCTGCATGATGTGTGGCGCCACCGGAATCCAACAGCCAAGATATATTCGTACTATTCAGGAGCCCATACCCTGCACACCCGATTAGACAGATTCATGCTCACTGATGACCTACTCCCGTTAGTAACAGAAGCACACTACATGGGTAGGACACACTCCGACCACAATCCACACATGCTAACTATCTCATGGACAAGCGCTCGCCCCCCTGTCCCCAATTGGAGACTGCAGCCAGACCTCCTGCTGGACGCACCCTTCCGGGATTCACTGTTTACACATATAGTGCATTACTTCGAGGAAAATGCAGGCTCTGCCACCTCTCCACAAATAGAATGGGAGGCGTTCAAGGTGGTCATAAGGGGACAATGCCTGGGCACGCAGGGGAATCTCAAACGACAGGTGGAGAGGGACCTACAGAAGGTAGAAGAGGAATTGAGCCGACATGAACGGGACTCGATAAGAGGGAACATCACTGGGCTCCAAACTGCGCAGGCGAGTCACGAAAGATTACTAGAGAGGCTCAGATGTCTGAATTATGCGGCTCATGCGGCACGTACACACGATAGGGGGGACAAACCCGGTAAATTGTTATCATGGCTCATCGCCAGAGAGGACCGGACGAAACCAGTCACGAAAGTGCTGGGTGCAGATGGGACGCCCCTACACACACAATCGGAGATTCATAGAGCATTTACCGCACATTATAAATCACTGTATCGCTCTTGCCTGCCCGCCCCCGCCCCGGACACGGAGGAATATCTCAGCCAGGTACCGCTACCGTCACTCAATGATGCCCAACGCGCTGCCCTAGCGGCGCCCATTTCCCCTGAGGAACTCCGGGAGGTCATAGCGGCGCTTTCCAACGGAAAGTCCCCTGGCCCCGACGGACTCCCAGCGGAGTTCTATAAAGCATACCAGGACCTCCTGATCCCTGAACTCATTAAACTGTATGAGACGGCATTGGACGACTCCTCCCTGCCTCCTTCTCTGAGTGAAGCCTCCTTGGTCTCCCTCTTAAAACCGGGAAAGGAGGGGTCGATAATGGGCTCGTATAGACCACTCGCCCTCCTAAACACTGACTATAAAATATTAGCCTCCACGCTAGCGAGGAGACTGGCCCAATATACACCTACCCTGGTCCACCCTGACCAGAACGGGTTCGTACCTACACGCAGCACATCACTCAATATCCATCGGTTGTTCAGGGTGCAGGAATACGCGAGGGAACCTTGGCCACAATCGGGTTGCATAGTCTTAGATCTGGAAAAGGCATTTGACTCGGTAGAGTGGCCGTATCTCAGAGCGGTAATGCAGAAGTGTGGTCTGGGTGACGTATATTTGGACATGGTGGGACTCCTATACCAAACACCCACCGTTCGTGTCCGGATAGGGAGCCTCCTATCGGACGCCATACAGGTAAGGCGGGGCACGCAACAGGGCTGCCCGTTATCGCCTCTGCTCTTCTCGTTGACCATGGAGCCGCTGGCGGAGTTGCTGAGGATGCAGGGTGCCGAGTGGGGCATCCCATTGACAGATGGCATACACGCGGTCTCTCTGTATGCCGACGACCTGCTCCTCTACGTCAGGGACCTCACACGGATACCCCCGGGGCTCACCGGTGCCCTCCGCGAATTCACAACCCACTCGGGACTGAGGGTCAACTGGGGGAAATCTGGGGTTTACCCCTTTCACCCAGATATGCAGGAGTGCGCAGTGCAGTTAGGGGACACGATGCTGGCATGGTATGCCGGCACCTTCAAGTACTTGGGCATTCACATTTACAGGAATACGGCGGATATTTTGGATGGCAACCTGATTCGGGCCATAAACTCCCTGCGGGCCCAGATTCGTTTCTGGAGCACGCTCCCGCTTAATGTCCCGGCCAGAATCACCCTGTCGAAAATGATAGTCTTACCTAGACTCCTTTACTATTACTCGAACATACCGGTGTATGTCCCTGCTCGGGTCTTCAAAGACCTGGAGACCCTAGTGCGAACACTCATGTGGAATGCAGGGAGACCAAGGGTGGCCCTGAAGAAATTGTATGCCCCGACGTCCTCGGGGGGTCTTGCGGTCCCGAACCAGGAACATTACTACCTCGCCGCGTAGCTCCAGTGGGTGGTGGCCTGGCTCGCGGGTAGAAACCTGCACAACACGGCCTCGGCGACCCCGGCCCTGACTCAAGCGGAGGCTCTCGCAATGTTCCACCCCCTTAGCGGCGCAACTCGCGAGACGCAACTGCACCTCGCGGTGGCACTACGATGCTACAAACGTGCACTAAAATTAACCAAGGAGACTACGCCCTACGCCCCAACCCTTCCACTGGAAGGAATGCCCATGCCTGGGGGTGTGGTAACTGCAGCGCGCCTGAACGACTGGGTGCAGGTGGGACTTGAGACAATGGCGGACCTATATGACGACGGGGCCCTGGTCCTGTTCGAGGGGCTAGTAGAGAATCCCGGACTGCCAGCGGGACAGTTCCTGTTCCATGCATCACTGATCCGGGTCCTAACGAAACACTGGGGCGACATGTCTGAGGAGCCCAAGACACACCTCTTGATACAATACTTACACGTTATGGGGGGCAGGGTCGCACGTCATACACTGGCTAACACAAGCGTTGAGGTCCCACACTACAAGCTCACTACAGTCACTTAGGGACAGGTGGACAACTGACAGGGGGAGGGACTGGTCAGACAAGGAGTGGGAAAGGATCCTGGAAGGCCCACAACACATTCCCCGCAACTCGAGATTCAGAATAATACAGTTCTACATCACACACAGGGCATACCTGTCCCCGGACAAGATCAACCGCTATTTCGGCCTGGATACCTCCAGCTGCCCACGATGCGCGCTGCTAAACGCGGATCTCCTACATATGCTGTGGGCATGTCCCGAACTACGGACGTACTGGCGCGATGTCACCACACTGTTGACGAAAGGGACGGCAATGGAACTTCGTCACGACTGGGACACCTGTGTGCTGGGCCTCCTTACCAGAACAAAACACAACAAAGCCCACACGAGGTTCTGGGATCTGGGACTGATAACCGCCAAAAGGCTCATAACACGTCACTGGAAAGCCGCGGACCCACCACTGACGAAACACTGGAGTGCCTCCCTCATTTACTGGGCGACCGCAGAGGGCACAGTATTACGCAGGGAAGAAACAGCCGGGCGGAGGGCAATACCGATAGCCCAGATTTGGGAGGGCTTCCTACAAGCATTCATCAGGGCCTGCCACGATAAAGGGGTGATGTGAGATGATAGCCAACTCGCCCCCCCTCCCCCCCAATGGAGTGAAGGGACGCGTTTGGGTAGAAAGATGCGTAGCAATGGGGAGAAACGAGAGCCGCACACATACGGACATGAGCTACCACCCCCGCAGCCCCTCTCTCGCCCCCCGGCCCCCCTCCCAGGCTTCCTCCCCCCCCCCCCTAGCCGGAAGGGGCCACACACACAGCCGACTCCAACAGTGCAGCCCCACCCCGGGCCTTAGAGCTACCACACACCACCCGAACCGCCGCCCCGCGAACACTAGACGCCAGCACCCTGCGAGGCCACTCTACCCGGACCTCACACGTCAGGACCCATACTGCAGCACCCCCTCCCCCCTCCCCGAGTTAAGGTTCATTACACCCCCAATTTCTTTCCTATTTCCCCCGGTTGGGTCAGAGGCAATTGCAGCAACTGCCGCCCCCCAGTTGACCACGCTGCATCTGCCTTTCTCATGCAAACTTTTTACTTTTTTGCACACGACGACCAAACACGAGATTGTAGCACACATGGCAGCCCCTGCCGCAACCCTCTACCACACTGCGACAACACTCTGAACATACTAGCCGCCCACGGCACTCATATACGTCGCCCGGAACCGGGCCTGGCTGGTAATTTACACTGTTGAGGAACAACACGCTACATTACTGACCGGAGGGTTGTAGGCAGCAGGGGTACAGCTGGCCAGCAGACTGCCAGTCTTGAATGGTAGGGCCGGATATTCTGGTAGAATCGACACTGCGAAATAAGCTGTAATACAATGATGGAGTGTCCGTCATGGTGAATGCAGAGACTGTCCCCATGACAGCTGATGGTGTTATTTGCTAATGAGAGCATTTATTAGGTTTTCAACCGTCGCCAACATTCGCTCAGATATTGTACGAGCTACTCAAATTGTTGTTTCCCCTTTGAATTACACTCACAAGGAATGTAACTGTATGTCAAGTGTTTCAATAAAACAGATTTAAAAAAAAAAAAAACAGAAACACAAATTTATCACTAGATTCTTATGTATACAGTACACATTAGGTGTGCATGGTTTGTGTCCATCCTTATTAGAGGATTCACTAGGAGTGGTACACATGGGGCTAGCGCCCGTCGAGTCCTGATAAAGAGCTATTGGGGGAAACAGCTCGAAATAAGTTGACAAAAGCACATTACTGAGAGAGACTCATTAAGGTAAGGTTTCTTCTCAGTAAACGCCACCAAATTTTTAACCATACCAACTAGGGGCGGGAATAAAAGAGTGGCCAACTTTGGTATTTTTTTTTATTTCCTTTCCCTTTCCACTCCACATCACTGCAGTACAGATAATCTCCAATAAAAAGCGTTCTTACACAATTCGCAAGTCGCAGCACGCATCAAACCATAGAGGATTGAGAGGAACCCCAATGATGAAGTATGCCACCTAGGGGCAACCCTGGTGGCTGAAGCGTCTCAAGAGAAAAAGTATTTTTTCTAGAAAAGGGATTACAAAAAACTCTTGTTGTATCCTATATAATTCCCATGGGGTAGGTCTTCGATATACTTGATATGAATCCTTACAGAACCCCAACTTCTTACAAGGAGGATTTTTTTAAATGATTTTTTTATTGTGAAGCCTATTGTCACACATTGTTAAGTCCGACCATACCTTGGCCTGAAATTCTCTCCAAGCACACCAACCCAGCCAGTAGACCATGCAGGATGCATAACTGAAATGCAGAATCTTTATCCCTGACCAAGTTAATGAACTAGCAGAAAGAATTGAAGATATGCAAGAGCACAGAAAACACATTTGCTCTTCAATGTGTTTTGCCAAAGTGGCATTTAAACGTGACCCTGAATTAATGAACTGTAGCTGTAGCTAGCAAATGCAACTGCAGCAGTCCTAATAAATGACCTATAAATACAGACGATTTATAACCGTTACACCAAAGCAGATTATGACACTAAGTATATGTATTGAGAAAGTAACACTTTTTTGAACCCATGTAAACTTTTGATGGTGGAAAGCAAGATGTGATGCCACGCAGGAGATGGACAACAATTTTACCTTCACTAAGCATATTGTCCATGTCAAAGTCCAGGATCTCTCTGTCACTGGGAAAGTAGATAAGAGAAGGAAAGGAATCCCAGGGTTTCACATCCACCATTAATGTACTTTGGAGCATCGGTTGAGAGGTCTGCTCGAAGTGGCCTGTGATGACTGCCTGCATCAGTGGTGAGGACAGATGATCATCTCACCATGGTCGAGTGACAAGAGATTGAGATGAAGCAGCACACGCAGAAGGCTGGGTGGGTGAAGAGCCAATCCCTAGAAAGGAACCAAACAAAAGAGGTAGCTAAATCACATTTGAAATTTTAATATTTTTATCCAGATTACTGCAAGTATGAACGAATGCTTGTAGTGAAATCTTACTGGAAGATCCAAATGGTGATAGATAGGCTAGACGAAAAACTATTGGCAAGTCACAAGATTGAAAGAATGGTTCCTTTGCCACTCTTCCCAACACGAATACTGTCCCTTAATAACAGCCAGTCTAAAGAGCCTGTTGTCCTGTGTGGTACATTAGTGCCACTATCTTGCTCAATTAAACTGGTGTGGTCGCTCATTCTCAACTTCGAGCCTTAACGGGCAAGCAATACTAGAGTCCCTTCAAGGGGGCTACCTATTTGGGCACAGGGTAGTAAACAGATGTTTTCAAAGGGGCTAATGATCCAGCCATTTAAGGTACTCGGTGAGTTAAAATCCACTGTATTTGAGTCCACCCACCACTGTTACCACCTCCAGCAGAATTTCTAAGCACTTTTCTTCACATCAGACCACCATATGCGTGGTTGCCTTGATGAGAGCAATTTCTGCAATGAGGTACAAACAAAGAGTCACATGGGCATACCACCTCAAAACGGTAAGTTAGCAATGCTCTAACAAAAATAAAAACTTAAGAAAAAGCCATTTTTGTCCTGTACTCCGTGCTAGCTTTGATACCTGCAAGTGAACTTTGTACTAGCTCTGGACTCTGAGCACCAGTCATGGACACCAAATAATGTAATTAGCATCCCCTTGCCTTTTCTTAAAGCACTTCAACCACTGCCTTTGCGGTCACCATGTGTGGTTCAAATGAGATCAGATGGCCAGGCGCGGCCGGTCCATTGGGGCTGAGGGCCCACGCCCCTTCACCTTTTGCCCCTCAGGAACAGTGTCTGTCGGCCTGATAGACACGGTTCACTTTCAGTTCAAGCAGCCAAAAGTCAGATATGAGCAAAATACGCAGGCTCCTGGTGGCCTCCGCTGATGTTTGCTGGGCTAAGGAGGTCACAGCTCCAGTGGGGGTGATGTCCTCCGCTTTGCAAAGGTCCTCAAGGCCCGCCCCTCTGTGACAAAAGGTAGCGTCACGGATTGCCCCGCACCTGGGCGCTTCAGTTTTAAGCCCTGTAGCGCCCTGGATAGAGTGTCAATCAGTGACACTTCCTCACAGAGTGGGGTGGAGTCAGCAGTCTCACTGACCCCATCTCACTCTGATGACGTTTGGACTGCTGCCTTCCCTCATTGGCGGACCTTAGGTCAGCCAATGAGGGAAGGCAGAAGTCCCAAGCCTCCAGGAACTTCTGAGGCAAAGCTGGCTGCAGGTAAGAGCGTTTTGTTTTATTTTAAATTAATGTTTAATGTTTGGTGCGTGCATGTATGGTGGAAAGTGTTGTAAATGAATGTGTTTGCGTGTGGGTGCATGTGTGTAAATGCCTGGCTGTAAGTGTTGTGCATGTGTCCCGCCCACCCCCTCCCTCCAAAACTTACCGTCCGCCACTGCAGATGGCTCCTACAAAGCAAATAGGAGCCTGCGTCTTGGAGGGGGGAGAAGGGGGTGGTCAAAGAATGAGAACCACTTAAGGTAAACTGGCACAATTTAGGTGATGCCTGGGGTGCTCAATGAAATTAGCTGACATCAAGCAATAGCGGTTATTTACCATGGCTTGAGTGCTCAGGCCTTTCCTACAGTTCAGGGAAAATAAAAATTAAGTAGTCCATACAAAGCCAAAGATGCTTCAGAAATTTAAATTACCATATGAGTTTGCTTCAGGGGAGACTGGTGTTAATGGGCAAAAGGGGCATTGCCTTCCACCCTCTGGGAAGAGGCAAGAACAGGGACAATAAAACAGAAGTTGAAAAGAAATTACTGCCTCGAGGAAGTGTCCTGAATCTCTTGGGGGAACTCTACTAAACTTTAAAGAGGTCTTATTACACAATCACTAGGTGTGTGAGGTTTCAGTCAATCTGCAGGCACAAGCTACAGCTGTGACATCACATGAGGGAGTGCTGGATTAGAACACCATGGATCTAGTTGCTTTTGGGGTGCATGAACAGTGGCCCTGGGAGGAGTTGCAAAACTCCATTAACTTCAATGGCTGGTGGTAGGCCAGGCCATTGAGGACAAGGAAGGAGTGGGTAGCAACAATGATGATTATCACAGAGGCGCAGGCTGTAGGAGGTATGCAGGGGGACTGCTCTCCAGGCACAAACGCACAGTGCTTCAATATGGACTGTAATTGCACAAGAAAAAGGAAGGAACCATCTGCAGACAACTAGCAGACTAAGTTTAAGTGTGCAGTTAAGCCACTCCATTAGGAGCATCACCCCCACCTCCCCCCCACCCTCCCATAGTGGAGTTCTTGATGGGCCTCATCTGTCTGAAGCTTGGCAGACAAAGGCTCACAATGAACTAGGATGGGAAAGGGTGGAAATAAGGGCGAGTGAAAGGATGGATGTAAAGATGGATGAGTGAAAGGCAAGATAGATGATTGTCTGGATGGAGCAGTAAATAGATGGTGAGTGAAATGGTAGAGGGATGTATGAGTGGATGTAACGATGGATGAGCCAGTCATTGTAGAAAACTTTTTCATATCTGGGGCGTCCTCACATCCCTGTCGAACGCATAGCTAAGTAACCTGCTAGGCCATCATCACATAACTTGAATTTTATCCATATGTTCCCATTTTTAATCCATTTGTACACATTAAATCAACTTGTTTTCAACGTTTCTCTCCACACGCGGAGTGGAATTGCCAATTTTCATGTTCAAGCTGGGTCATCTGAACCTCTGGCAAAAACACGACAGATGCAAATTCGTCTTTAAGCAGTGTGGTTTATTTCTTTAAAAACCCAATGCATTTCGGGCCTCTGTTGCCCTTCGTCAGGGGTCACTGCCATTCTCGTTACCAAACCGACGTCCTCATTTCTTTTCATACAGATAAAAATGGAACATATGGATAAAATTCAAGTTATTTAATGATGGCCTAGCAGGCTACTTTAGCTGTGCGTTCGACAGGGGCGTGATGACGCCCCAGATAGGACGATGTTTTCTACTCGGGTGAAGGGTGGGAATGGCACCCACATCGAGCTGCATGCATTCAATTTAAATATTAGCAAAACAGATTTAAAAAAAAACTGATGAAATGGTGTGCATCCCTACCTTGTGAAAATCCAATCATTGTTATGCCACACACAGTATGCAACTTACCAGAGACTGTGGACCTTCACAGTACTGCTCCAGGACAGCACAGATGCAATCCGGTCCCTTTTGATGCTTCAGGAGTGTACACCAGGGGAGTGGACAGAAACAGGTTGAGAAAAGGATACGCATACAGTGAAACTGCACCATTGTTTGGATAGGTTCCCAATTTATTTATTTATATAGCACTAGAATCGAGCCCCGAAGGGTTAAAATGGATTGTGAGGGTGAGGTGCAGCTCCAGCAAGTTAACAGGTACAGAAAAGTGTGGTTTTAAGCAGCCTCCTGAATTGCAAATGATCTAGACGCGGTCTCAAAGATAAAGACCGCTCGTTCCAGTAGCAAGGGCCGAGATGGGAGATCGCTCTTCCTCCTAATCTTGCTTTTCTTACTCGAGGCACCAACAATAGGTGTTTGGTACTCTAGCGGAAGATCGAGGGAGCATAAGGAATGAATCTCAGAGGTAAGAAGGACCCAAGTTAAGCAATGCCTTATGGATGGTGCAACAGATTTTAAACTTAACCCGTTGACGGATGGGGAGCCAGTGCAGCTTCATAAAGAGAGGGTGGGAGGGACTAGCACAAGCACCTGGACTAAAGTTTTCCGAGAGGAGTCAGTAAGCAGAGGGAAAACCTGGTGGAGTAGGCCCATTATATGGAAACAGGACCCCGCAATCTGAGCAACGTCCTCCTTCAGAATGAGTGTCTGATCCATCCGAATCCCCAGATTTTTGACTGTCAACTTAGGAGCAGGATGGAAACCTAGGTCGGTCGGCCACCAGTCAGGTGTCCATAGGAGGGGAGCCTCTCCGAAGAGCATGATCTCTGTTCCCACATTACACTGGAGGAAATTATTCTTCATCCAGTGTGATATGGCTCTCATCCCATCGGAGAAGGCCAACCGTACCGCTGAGGTGAACTTGTCGAATGGAATGAGTAACTGGATATCATCAGCATATGATAAGGCTGTGGTTCCCAAACTGTGCGCCGCGGCGCCCCGGTGCGCCGTAATGAGGTGCCAGGGGCGCCGCGCACACTATCTGTAATTTTGGCCATCACAGGGAGCAGCGCTGCTCCCCTGTGAGAGGCCTCACCCCTGCTGCTGGAGGCACCTCGCACTCCTCCAGGAGCACAAGAGCAGCCCCTCCCGCCCATTGTCATTCAGTATGTCGCTGATTGCCACTTACTGAATGACAATGGGGCAGTCTGGGGGTGTGACACCATGTGGCGGCCTCCTCCTGCTTCAGAGTACAGAAGGGCATTTTGTACGATAAACGCTGCAACGTTAGAAAACACTTCATTTAAGGAGCCTGTAAAATAAGTTTAAAAGAACACTGTCCTGTCATTTTAGAACTGAAGTATTTTCAATATTGTATTCAACACAACCATGGTTGCTCCTTTTTTTTTTTTAAGGAACTAGCAACCATTGACAAAGCCAATAGTCCTGGCTTGTTGGGGTGTAATGATACTTGCTGTATTATATATCTGGATGCAATGACAGAGACAACATAATACCAGTGAGGCAGAACACTATGCTAAGCGCATATTTTTAGCCTAGGTGTTTTAAGCTGCGCTCTTAATTACGTCAAACACCCCCTTTGAAGAGACCCCCCCCCCCAGTTTTTTTACACCGCTTAAAGCCCTGGAAACAACACCATGTTACAGTAACCTCACATCCTGGCACTGTGCATCATGCATGACTTCTACGTTTTCAGTCTGCCTATGTGCAGGGGCATAGTGAACTCTCCACCAGCCCACCCCTTGCTTTAGTTCATTCTTGATGGGACTCTTCTGCCTGCCACTCTGCAAACAAAGGCTCAGCTCATAATGTGAACAGGTGGGTGAGTAAATAAGTGAAGGAATGTCTGAATGGATTACTGAAAGGATGAATGCATGAATGAAAGGGGGAATGGATAGATAATGAAAGAAAGGATGGACGGATGAGTGAATGAATGGAAGTATGGACGAGAGAAAATGTAAATAGATGGATGTATGGGTGGAAGGGTAGATCTATGGGTGCAAGGGTAGATGGATGGGTAAAAGTGTGGATGGGTGTGTGAAAGGATGGATGGATGAGTGAAAGGGCAGCTGATGGGCGAGTGAATTGGTGGATGGGTGTGTGAAAGGATGGATGGGTGGATGAATGAAAGGGTAGATGATGGGCAAGTGAATGGGTGGATGGATGAATTGATAAGTGAAATGGTGAATGGATGGATGAGTGAAAGGGTGGATGTAAGGATTGATGAGTTAGTGAAAGGGGGTAGATGGACCAAAGGATGGATAGATGAGTGAAGTGAAAGGGTGGATGGATGAGAGAACAGATGGCTGGATGAGAGAACGGATGGTTGGATGAGTGAAATAATGGATGAGTAATAGGATCAATGGATGGATTCATGAATGGATGAGTAAATGGGTGGGTAGATGGATGGATAAGTGAAAGGGGGATGGAGAGAGAAAGGGAGGATGAATGACTGAAAGGGTGAATGGGTGGAAGGATAAATGACTGGGTGAATGGATGAGTAAGTGAATGGGTGGATGGATGAGTAAGTGAATGGGTGGATGGCTGGGTGGAAGAGTGGATGCATGGATGATTGTACAGATGGATGGGGTGAAAGGGTGGGTAGATGAATAATGGATGCATGAGTGAAAGGGTGGATGGAGAGATGGATGAGTGAAATGATGGACGGAAGGATATATGGTGGATAGGTGTGCAAATGGTTGAATATGTTTGGATATAGATGGGCACACAGATGGAAGGACAGACCTTTTTAGTGTAAAAATAAGGCTGGGGATACTGATTACGTCAGACCAAACTCAATGTTCCATTTTCTCAGAGCGGGTCTCAGTACCAAAAGGTACTGAAAGCAGCAGCTGGCATAAATAACCCACCCACCGGTAAAAAAATGGTGGGGAGCCACGGCCAACTGCCGATTAGGTCAGGGGAGCCACAGGTCAAAAAAGTTTGGGAACCACTGTGGTAAGGTGATGAACTCATGTGACCTCAAAAGATTGGCCAAGGGAGCAATCTAGATGTTAAATAATGTAGGGCTCAGACATGAGCCCTGAGGTACTCCCTTGGACAGTTCTAAGGGGCCAAACCGTACTGGCCTAGGTTGACAATCTGGGAGCGATCAGATAGAAAGCTCCTCATCCATTGCAAGGCAGATTTTCTTAACCCAACCTCTTCCAGTCTTTTAATCAATATATTGTGGGAGACTGTGTCGAACGCCGCGGATAAGTCCAACAGCACCAGAAACCTAAAATGGCCCTTATCTAGGGTCATCCTGATGTTATCTGTGACCGCTAGTAATGCTGATTCGGTGCTGTATTTGGGCCTAAAACCGGACTGGGAAGGATCTAAACATCGAGTTCGTTCGACAACATTGGAGAGGTGGGTATTTACATGTTTTTCCATGAGTTTACTCAAGAACGGGAGGAGCGAGATAGGATGGAGGTTGGAAAAATCCATCCATGGAATTTTAGTGCTCTTGCGAATTGGTCTAACCTGAGCAACTTTCCACTCAAGTGGTTCATGGCCATCTTTTAGGGGTAGATTGCATAGAGTGGGACAGATTTTTAGCCAAAGATAGAATGACTTTAGCAGGAATGTAATCAGCAGGGGAACCAGACTTTAACTTATTGATCAGTAACTCAACCTCCACTAATGTAATTGCAGGGAAGTTCTCTGACAGCTGAGGATCTGTAGGATTTAGTTGATCCAAGGCCATGGGAGTCTGCTGCAGGCAAATGGTTACAATAATGTTTTCGTATACAAGCTGTATCTTTTGGGCAAAGTAAAGAGCAATATCATTGCATAGTAGTTGGGAGGGGGACTCTAGGCTTTCATAGGCCTTGGGATTGATGAAGGACTGGAGGGCTTGGTACAGAGTTTTGGA
Source organism: Lissotriton vulgaris (assembly GCF_964263255.1). Classification (NCBI taxonomy): domain Eukaryota; kingdom Metazoa; phylum Chordata; class Amphibia; order Caudata; family Salamandridae; genus Lissotriton; species Lissotriton vulgaris. The sequence continues at coordinate 1,593,102 of NW_028243230.1, forward strand.
GGAATTGCCAGCCTGGGCTAACAGATGTTACATAGGTTTTTCATGCTATTTTTATATTGTTATGATAGAGAGCAGTTTCATTCCGCACTGTCCAGCTATCTCATGAGAAGCATGCCAGATTCTCTCCAGCTTTCTGCAGAGTTGTTTTTGAACCTGCAGTTGAGTCGAGAACCAAACTGCCTGTGGTCGGTTGGGGTGACTGTGTAATGACCTGATAATTCTGCCAATAACCAGGGCATACTAACCTTAAACCTTCTCAGGACCCAAAAGGATACAACACTTCACAATACTTACCTAAGAAAGGAATAATACTAACAATAATACTAACAATTAACTGAAGATATCTGACAGACAGCTATTTCCTCCTGAGGCACAGCCGGGAGTTGTGTTGCATTGTAAAGCCTAACGATTTTAAAACTTGAAATTTTGTGTATTTTATTTTCACTCACCCCCTTCCTTGTTACATCAGTGGTGTGTGCAGGCACTTGATCTTTTGGGAAAACGAGCGCTGTAAAGGGCGATTTCGCCTAAAGTTCAATCCGCCATTCTCCTCGCCTTCAGCGGGACACGCCCACTCCGAGGCCACGCCCCCCCCCTTCTCAGACTGCATTTAAAGAGCACTGACTGCTAGCGCTTAGACAGACAGCTATTTCCTCCTGAGGCACAGCCGGGAGTTGTGTTGCATTGTAAAGCCTAACGATTTTAAAACTTGACATTTTGTGTATTTTATTTTCACTCACCCCTTACTTGTTACATCAGTGGTGTGTGCAGGCACTTGATCTTTTGGGAAAACGAGCGCTGTAAAGGGCGATTTCGCCTAAAGTTCAATCCGCCATTCTCCTCGCCTTCAGCGGGACACGCCCACTCCGAGGCCACACCCCCCCTTCTCAGACTGCATTTAAAGAGCGCTGACTGCTAGCGCTTAGACAGACAGCTATTTCCTCCTGAGGCACAGCCGGGAGTTGTGTTGCATTGTAAAGCCTAACGATTTTAAAACTTGAAATTTTGTGTATTTTATTTTCACTCACCCCTTCCTTGTTACATCAGTGGTGTGTGCAGGCACTTGATCTTTTGGGAAAACGAGCGCTGTAAAGGGCGATTTCGCCTAAAGTTCAATCCGCCATTCTCCTCGCCTTCAGCGGGACACGCCCACTCCGAGGCCACGCCCCCCCCCTTCTCAGACTGCATTTAAAGAGCGCTGACTGCTAGCGCTTAGACAGACAGCTATTTCCTCCTGAGGCACAGCCGGGAGTTGTGTTGCATTGTAAAGCCTAACGATTTTAAAACTTGAAATTTTGTGTATTTTATTTTCACTCACCCCTTCCCTGTTACATCAGTGGTGTGTGCAGGCACTTGATCTTTTGGGAAAACGAGCGCTGTAAAGGGCGATTTCGCCTAAAGTTCAATCCGCCATTCTCCTCGCCTTCAGCGGGACACGTCCACTCCGAGGCCACGCCCCCCCTATCTTCCCCTTTCTACAAAGATGTGTATGCACCGGAAGCGCAGCGGACGAGCGCAGCGGGCGCGACGATTGCGCGCCGAAGGCGCGCCTAAGGCAAGCCCGTCTGCGCCCGTCCGCGCCTGGACGGGCCCAGGGGCCAGGCAGAATGGAGAACTCATTAGGTACTCTTCCCATGAACTGCATTCTCTACAGAACACTAGTCCCCCCTCTGTTGATTCGACCATACCCGCTCGCCTCAAGACCAACAACATCTATCCTTACCATCATATGCTAGAGCCATCCTCCACCTTACCTCAAAGTCCTAACCCTTCCAAGCCTCCCTCCAGTCCCAAGACCATGACCCTCCGCTGTCTTTATCTGAATACTAGATCCCTGGTCAAACACCAACTAGACATCTTTCTACTACTCAAGTCAGACCGACCAGACATACTATTTGTCTCCGAGACATGGCTCACTGCAGACTCCTTACCAGACATCCTCACTGCCCTACCTGCTGACTACTACATCTTGTCAGCAAACAGAAAATCAGGAAAATCTGGAGGTGGCGTCGCTGCCATCATCCACAAAGACCATACGTTCACCACTCTGCCCTCTCTAGACTTATCAGAAACTGAAAACTTAGTTCGGTGCTGATCGGGGTCCACGCCTGGACCCCGATCAGCACCGAAGACACCATCCGCACGATGAACTCAATCCACTCCGGATCACCAACCGACCCCTGCCCTCACCACATCTTCAACAAGGCCGACGCTGTCATCGCACCCCACCTGCGAGACATCATCAACACTTCCTTCGACACCGCCATCTTCCCCGAGAGCTGGAAACACGCCGAACTCAGCGCTCTACTCAAGAAACCAACAGCGGACCCCACCGACCTCAAGAATTACCGCCCCATCTCGCTTCTCCCGTTTCCAGCCAAAGTCATCGAGAAGACCGTCAACAAGCAGATGGCCGCCTTCCTCGAGACGAACGGATCCCTCGACCCCTCACAGTCCGGCTTCCGAGCCAAACACAGCACCGAGACCGCCCTCATCGCCGCCACCGATGACATCCGAGCCCTGATGGACAATGGAGAAACAGCGGCCCTCATCCTCCTAGACCTCTCCGCGGCATTCGACACGGTCTGCCACCGCACCCTAGTACGGCGCCTCAGCAACATCGGCATCCAGGACAAGGCGCTGGAATGGATCATCTCCTTCCTCGACGGAAGAACACAGCGAGTCCGCCTACCACCGTACAAGTCAGAGGCCTCCGAAGTCATCTGCGGTGTCCCCCAAGGATCATCCCTGAGCCCCACCCTCTTCAACGTCTACATGAGCCCCCTCGCGGCCATCGTACGCAAACACCACCTCAGCATCATCTCCTACGCCGACGACACCCAGCTGATCCTCTCCCTGACCAACAACCCCGCCGCCGCCAGAGCCAACCTACACGAAGGGATGAAAGAGGTAGCCGAGTGGATGACGACCAGCCGCCTGAAACTGAACTCGGACAAGACGGAGGTCCTCATCCTGGGCTCCTCTCCCTCCGCCTGGGACGACTCCTGGTGGCCTCCCGCCCTGGGCACCGCACCCAAACCGACAGACCATGCACGAAACCTGGGCTTCATCCTGGACTCCTCCCTCTCCATGACCAGGCAAGTCAGCAGCGTCTCCTCGGCGTGCTTCAACATCCTACGCATGCTACGGAAGATCTTCTGGTGGATCCCCACAGAGACCAGGAAGACCGTCACCCAGGCCCTCGTCACCAGCCGACTGGACTACGGCAACGCCCTCTACGCCGGGACCACCGCCAAGCTCCAGAAGAGACTCCAGCGGATCCAAAACGCCTCAGCCAGACTCATCCTCGACATCCCACGATCCAGCCACATCTCCGGACATCTGAGAGACCTTCACTGGCTCCCCATCAACAAGAGAATCACCTTCCGCCTCCTCACCCACGCACACAAAGCCCTACACGACCAAGGCCCGAGCTACCTCAACAGCCGAGTCAACTTCTACGCTCCCAAACGCCACCTCCGATCAGCCAACCACGCCCTCGCCGCCGTCCCCCGCATCCGAAGAGCGACTACAGGAGGAAGGTCCTTCTCCTACCTGGCCGCCAAGACCTGGAACTGCCTCCCGTCCGACCTGCGCCTGACCCAAGACCACCTCTCCTTCAGGAAGAAGCTGAAGACCTGGCTGTTCGAGCAGTAGCGGCACCCCCCCCCCCCAGCGCCTTGAGACCCTATGGGTATGTAGCGCGCTCTATAAGTGCCACTGATTGATTGATTGATTGAGTTCTCAAATCTGACACTGATATAGGAACCATGGTGCTAGCACTGATTTACCGACCGCCTACTTCTATGCCCTCCTTCCCAGTCTCCCTGACTGAGCAATTGGCCGACTTAGTCGTTGACTACGATAAAGTCATGGTAATAGGAGATCTTAACTATTGGTATAATAGTCTGGAAGCTGGACCTCATGCTACAGAACTTTTTGAGCTCTTCTCTAATCTAAACTTCCGTCAACATGTCTTGATCCCCACCCACGAAAAAGGACATATTTTGGACCACATCTGGTCTCATAACATTCCTACCTCCATCCCCACGGCCTTACCATGCATATGGTCTGACCACCATCTTCTAAAATTCTCCATTACCTCTCAAGGCAATCTTAAAAACCATGCGCCCTTGGGAGGGTTAGCCAGGAAATGGAGATCTTTAAATCTCCAAGATTTCCTATCCACCCTGACTAACTCTATCCCCCCTTCGGCCTCTGATATCAATTCTATGGATAAGGCACACACCGAGTGGCTTCTATCTGCATGCAACGAACATGTTCCCTTAACCAGATTTGCCCGCGCCCGCCGCATGGACGCCCACAGGTGGTTCTCTCTCGACCTAAAAAAACAAAAATTAGAACTTCGCCAACTGGAAAGGAAATGGAGGCATGGCTACCACCAAGAAGATAGAGCATCATACACAACAGCCCGTACAAATTACAAGAGCGCTATCCTATCTGCCAAAGCAGCCTTTTTCTCTGAAAAAATCTCTAATGCTCAAAATAAATCGAGAGAAATCTTCAGAGTCGTAAATGATCTGTGTAACGACTCTAGAACCTCCCCCTCTCAATCGCCATCCCAAATGATGTGCAACCGGCTCAATGATTTCTTTAAGGAGAAGATCGACACCATAAAAAATAGTATTCATACTAACCATGTCATGGTAGACAACCCGGACATTAGCAGTAACTCACACACACTCCAGGAAATCCCCTCCATCGACCCACCCAAATTGCTGGAGCTGATGAACCGTGTAAAATCGGGGTCCCCCAATGATCCCTGCCCTCCGCATATACTGAAGGAAGTCTATACCACACTACCTCAAGGCATACTCTCCCTTTTGAACACATCCCTACTACAAGGAATAGTCCCCAACTCATTTAAAGACGCTACTTTAGTCCCTCTTATTAAGAAACAGGGGGCTGATCCTTCCAATCTCTCCAATTACCGCCCCATATCCCTTCTCCCCTATGGCGCCAAACTGCTCGAAGCCCATGTTACCAGCTGCATATCCAATTTTATAGAAACATCAGACTACCTGGAGCCTAACTAAGCCGGGTTCCGCCAGGCACACTCCACCGAGGCGGTAATCCTCGCTGTCCAGAATACTTTAAGGACCAACGCCGACAATGGAATTCATCAAGCCCTCGTACTCCTCGATCTGTCGGCTGCGTTCGACACGGTGGATCACACCATCTTATTACACCGTGTCGAACAAGCCGGCCTCAATGGCGCAGCCCTTGACTGGATTAAGTCCTTTCTAATGGACAGATCCCAGGCAGTAAAGCTGGAGAACTTTATAGCACCCAAACTCTCCACCTCTTGCGGTGTCCCACAGGGCTCCTCATTATCCCCCCTCCTTTTCAACTTATATCTCAAACCGCTTTTGCACTTTCTGAAACACAGAAAAGTCACTATCTACAACTACGCGGACGATTTACAGCTGATATTCCCCCTCAATTTTACGGACTCTACTAAGGAATTCCAAACCACCATGCTGCACATCCAGAGCTGGATGGGCCAAAACCATCTTAAGCTCAACCCAGGAAAGACCGAGCTTGTTCTCCCCGGTAACAGCGCCTTACGCTGGGGCCCCCACTTTTGGCCAGTCTCGATGGGCACGCCTCCCTCCCCCTCTCAGTCAGTGAAAAGCCTCGGGGTCACTCTCTGCTCCGACCTCTCATTGAAAACCCAGGTCGGAACAGTGATCTCTTCCTGTTTTTTTCAGTTAAGAAAGATAAAAAAAATAGCTCATTTGCTAACTCATTCTGCTCTCATTCATGTGGTAATCGCCTTGGTCCTTTCACGACTGGATTTTTCAAACTCCATCTACTTGGGCTTACCCCTCGCGCTCGTTAAACGCATGCAGATTGCCCAAAATCAAGCGGCCAGATTAATTTTTAAAGAGCAATCGAAGGAAGTCGGCCAAACCTCTGCTAGCCTCCCTCCATTGGCTCCCTATAGCCCAACGGATCACCTTGAAGGTAGGCTGCATAACCTTCAAAGCCCTCTACGGCAAAAGCCCCAAGTTCGTCAATCATCTCATTAATAAATACGAACCGACCCGGGATCTTCGCTCTGCCCATTTGTCCTTTCTCTCGCTGCCCATGTTCAAAAAGAAACGACTAGGTGGATCTTGTTTCGCCTACCTTGCCCCTAAAATTTGGAACTCCTTTCCCCTGTCTATTCGGAACTGCACTAAGCTAGTAGAATTCAGGAGAGCCCTGAAGACCTGGCTATTCAAACAAGCGCACGGCTAGAGAATTGTTACCATCTGTCTCTTTAGTCACTATCTGTCTCTCAGCGCCATGAAACCTCTGGGTGTCCGTGCGCTTAACAAATCCCGAATAAGATAAGATAAGATATGGCTATTGCGGAGGAGCTTGCGAATAACGCCAACTGGTGACAACAACGCAAGAAACAATACCAGTGACAACAATAACAACAACCCGGGAAAACAACGTCACGCGATAAAACGCAAGAAACCAAGGGCCACAAGGTAACAATGTAGCCAGGGTACGAAATCACAATACCAAGGGCCACAGAGTAACAACAATGCGAAACAAAGCCCACCCTGGTGGAGCTAAAACAACGCGCACTCCACCTAACAATGCCTCAGGTGGATTACTTTTCAGTTTTGGTTTCCCTGGACGAGAGCAGAACATTTCCCTCAACAATTACCTGCAGGAAGGGAAACTTACCATCCTTCCGATGCTACAGCATTTGGGTTAGAAAGGCCCCGACCTCCCATCTCAAGGAATACAAGCTAATAATGATATATATTTTCTGGTGTTTCTTTATTACACAATGATAGAAGGACAAAAGAAAGAAATTACTACTATGTCATGATAGGCCTTCTTCACATCAATCCTTAAGCAATTGCTAATGCAATTAGGATGTACATATACAGAACTGATGTGTAAATCAGTATATAACCTGAAAATAGGAGCGATAGTTAGATAAGAACAGTTAAGAAATAAGAGTTAGTGGAACACCTCACCAAGTTTCTACACATCCCGCTTCCACTTCGCCAGAGGGGAGCCTGTTTCTCCAGCCGAATCAGGATTCTCTGACCACTGTCACAGCTGCACGTCTGCAACGTGATGGACTACCAGTGGTCGATATCCGAACACCCCCTTTAGTACAAGTGGAAATGTTGGTTGAAGCTTCTAGCAAGCTTCGCCTCCTGTTCCCATCAGATTCCGTACCACAACGCGCCAAGGCCACAGCATCAGCTAGCTAGGCGTTTGTTATGACTCCGGGTCAGAGCGAGCACATTCCTCAGAGTAAGAACCAGTTTCTACTGGCATACAAAGTGCGAAAAACAAGTGAGAAGTAAAACATAACTCCTCACCCAGAAAAGCTTAGAAGATGGCGACAGCTTAGAAAATGGAGTCGCTTAAGCATAGGCCTCTATTCCGGAAAAGAGCCCGAATTAGTATGCAAGATGGCATTAGAGTATGCCAAAGCCAATAGGTAAGCCATGCCTTTAAGCAAGTTACAGTCAGGCACATGAAGAACATTATCAAGTCCTATTTTACAGCCAATTCGTATTATGCAAGCCTACATAGCATTATATTAGAGCAAAATATACTGAATTGGTAGTGGGCAACGGTCATAATCGAGCCGCTTCCATACAAAATGGCTCAATCACTACACTCTGGAAAGATTTCAGAGGTGCAAAATGATCAATGGCATGACAACTAGCGGTTGATCAATGCAGCACTTCACCACTTAAGGTTTGAAAAGGGAATAATGGTCAACTACTCTTTTGGTGGGAGCAGTTACAATAAACACCAGAATCATTTTCATGGACGTTTGAGGTTCAAGAATTGACTGATGTTAAGCAGAGCAGATAATTATCACCATTCTAGCCTAGAATGTTTTAACCAGACCGAAAACCAGCTAGTCCCATCAGGTTCAGATTGTCCTCACCTGCAGCATTTCTAAACCATCCCACAGCTCTCCAGCAAGCATACCCTCAGCCTTGCTCTGCATTTAGTCCTGCTCATCTTCAATTTGGAATTTCTTTAATGATGTAAAAACTACCCTACCTGCCCCCTTTCCAGTCCACAACTGACCAACCAATGTCCCCTGGCTGCTCCTCCTGCCGTCCTCTTAAACGCTGGATGCCAATTAAGCAGAGATAGGTCAGGCAGTCACATGCCCATTGAAAACTGCATATAATGCACAATAGGACCTTCTAAGGGTCCAAGTAGGAGACATGCTGAAACCAGACTCCATGACTTCCTTCTCAATTTGTGTCAAGCATTTTCATTTCTAATACTAGAAAAATAGTAAATCTGATCAGTATCTGGAATGGGTTTGGGGGAATAAAGGGGCATGAATATGAAGACCACCTGACCAATCATCAGTATTGCCATGTGAAAACCTGTAATATTGGGAAACATGGCATTTATTCCCGGAGAACCAAGAGCTTTAATCACCAAGCATGACTCACCACAAAATAGCTAGATAAGCAGAGGTGTGGCCATCAATAGAGCAGCAGGTGCAATGGCACCAGGGCACAAAAGGGAATAAACACTGTGCACTTCCATTATGGGGGCATTTGTTAGCTAACTAAGGGCAGTGGCATGGTCATTTGTCTGTGCGATGCCCTCATGTTGCCTTGCTAGGGCACGAAAATGCCCTCACCCATGCATTCACAAACTCTGGCTTAGAGGGCATAGCATTCTACCCATGTAGGCAAGCACTTAGTTACCCACAGAGGTATTGAGTCCTATATACATTTTGCAATGCAAGCTTCTGCAGAACTGCTAATAAGTCTAGAAGCAGCCTTAAATAATGCCAATGATGTGGTGTGAGCCGGCACTGGCCATACCAACCGAGAGAAACCGGACGATAAAGTGAATGGAATTATAATTACAGATAAGAAATCAAAATGCAAGGACAGTTAAAAGGAAGGAGCAAAATAGATGAAGTGAGTGAGAACAAGAAAGGGGGAAGGTTTTAGAAGAGGAAAGAGCAAAATACATAATATGGCAAGGAGTGAAGCTCAAGCAGAGAAGTTGGGGAGGTGATAAATGGAAGCACAGGAGTAAGAAAGCCGAAGCAAAGAAATGCAGCAAGAGGGAGTAGAGGGAATGCAATTTTCTGCAAGAAAAAGTGGGGAGAAAAAAACATTAATGAAATAAAAGCACCAATAGGCTAGGGCAGAGTTCAGAGGTTTTGTGTTATGCAGTTATTTTCTTACAGTAGCAAAGGCATGTACAGCATTATCTCAGCAGCCCAATCATTGTGCCTTGATGAACCCATGTGCATCATCTGGGTATCACCAAGTGCTCAAACGCTGCTCCCTTAAGAGCCTCTAGTGCTTAAAAGAACACTGCTATCAGAGCTCCCTCAACTGAGGCAGAAATGTTGGGCAGAGGAGGGGGAACCAAATAGAAAACTTCAGATGCTCACAGAGAAGAAGAAACCTACCCGTCAACCCCCTCATGTCACAGACTTAGTGTGGAAGCTGGGCATCTTGGAATACTGGGTCACCTGGTAGGTCACTACCAATGTCATGGAGTGTATTTGGATTGGAGTGTCCATCGCACTGGAGGATATATGAAGGGATCTCCTTTTGAATACATCAGCTTGCTTTTCGCAGTACTGAAGCTCGTGGTTCATTTGCTAAGCTGCCTTCATGAATTGCCACACCCAGAACTTTAAACTTTATTTGCGATTTTGTGATATTTAATGGTACTTTTTAACAGGGTAAGCAGAGCAAACACAAGATGCTGATGATGATGGACAGAGTGCTGAAACTTTTCAGACACTCACCCCCACTCACAGATCTGGGATGAATCCATCATCGTTCTTTAGCTCACCTCGCCACCTCATTTCAGACCCAGAAATAAGCAAATCAGTCTTGACCCTGTGCCTCATGGAAACAGTCCAGCCCGAATTGCCAAGCCAGGTCTGCCTTGAACCGGAAAAATGTTAACTGGGTATGAAAAACAATTGCGGTTCCTTGCCTGGCACCACAAATATTTTTAGGGAGGGAGCAGTTGGCAGAGAGTGACAGAAGTTTAGATAGACAAATAAACTAGACCGAAAGCTCAGTTTCCACAGAGGGCCCCCGGGTAATTGCCCACTTTGAGCTGTAACTCCTCAGGCCCAGAGAAGTGCCAGAGAATATGTGTGGAGGAGGTGGTGCGGTTAGAGAGATTCTACAGAGGCCTGGGAGGAGATTAAAGCAGTGTCCTCCGGTTCTTTGAAAATGTTTGTGGGGGTGGGGGGTTCCCTTATCTAAAGTCACCATCAACCTGACAACATTCATCCCCACCCTGCATGTCCTCCTCCTAACTCAATAACTTATTAAATGAGTGATATCGTTTGTCTGGTTAACGCAGCTTCTTGGCACTATATAAGTGCCATAAAGCAGCTCAATGATGGTTTAAGCATTGCCCAATTAACAAATATTGTTCTATTCACCAGGCCTCCCTTCCTTCTGATGCTTTAAAGGACCCAATAGGGTAACACTCTGATTACCAGACCTTCCTTTGATAGGTAGTGCTCTAGCACATCGCAGCAACCGTACATTACTACAAATCCGAGTTTACAACCCCTTCCCCATGGGAAGTAGGTACTCAAAATACCTCATGCACCTGTGTGAATGTATAGTCTTTGACCCTGCTACCCTCTTCTGCGCCCCTCAAAGGAGCCAAGCTGCACCTGGACAACAGGCAGGAGTGCAGTTTGTCAGTATATTTCTGTTCTTTTCACTAGGGGTGAAGTATCAGAAGCTGAAGATCAGCCACTCCACTCTCATAACTATACTCACCTGGGAACACATTGGGCAAGTCTCTTCCATGGTTCATGGTGTCACTGCCAGTTACTAATCCCTTGTACTGCAGTAGAAACCCATTACACTGTCATTGTAATCTGCAGAAGGCAATGCTGGTGAAAGAGGTAAGTGCTTAGCCTTACACCACCCCATGGTAATAGCGGACAAAATCATTAACACTAATGTTTTCCATAGAGGAAATCCCTTTGAAGCGGAATACTCCCATTCTAAGTTCCTAGGAGAATTTGGAGTATTGGCTGACAAAGGACCATACACACTATTTATGATTGGGCCTTTGATATTGGTCAAAAATAGAAGTCTCTATATGTCGAAGCAGATACTTTTAACTAATAAAGTAACACATTTACACAGGACCAATTATGGGCCACATTGCTACAGCAGCTGTATGCAGTATGGCTGCTATTGGTTATCATTGCATATAGATATAAGATTTTCATAGGAATTTCATTCTCTTACCAAATAACTTGCATCAAAAAAGTTGTGCACATCTAATGAAATGCATCAGTGGAAAGTAATATAAAGAAGGATTGTACATTGTTCCAAAGGTGCAAAGTTTAGAAGGATTAGCTTAGACAACTCTCATATGTTTAACCAAATAGTGTTTAAGATAGAAAGAGAAAGCATGTCGCTGTACACAGCTCCCAGGTTTTCCACCTGAAGTTCGTAGATCACTATTGCTTAGTGGCAATGAGGACCAAGCATTTGCAAGAGTTAAAGCTGTTGGCATTGTAAACAACAGTGCCTTTTATTTATCGTTTTTTTTAATAATTAACACAAATAAAATGCATGGTCATTTACAATGCCAAAAGCTCAAATTCTTGCTAATGCGAGACCTTTCATTTCAAAGAAGGAGCAGCCATTGTCTCGGGCTGCTTGGAAAGTGAAAGCGCACATGGCACAATGAATTTTGCACCGACCACATGTCCTACCTGAAAGTAGGAGAAACTCATACTTACTGTAATGCTATTGGTGGCAAGGTTTATACCAACATACCAGAAAAAGTTATAACTCGTGACCTGTGTCAACAAATCAAAAGTTCTACTGTATCTAATCCACCACAGACCTTTAAATTTATAACCAGGGTTTTGGCTGTTTTTACTTAAATCATGGTGGACAAATTATTTCATATACTGCGTTCACATATTTTGGTTGCAGTGTATTCTTGCTATAGATTCCTTTGAGTTTGGCCACATCGCTCAACTGACGTCTGAACTGTTATTAAAGACTAGCAAGTCTTTGTTGGTACATATGTCTAATGTGCATTCCATACATGTGCAGGTCATAGCACGGAGACGGCTCTGCTTTACATGGTGGAGCACCTTCGCTCCGTGCTTGACGCGGGACAAACGGCAGCGCTTGTGCTATTAGATCTAAGCGCTGCCTTTGACACCGTCTCGCACCCTATCCTTCTGCTGCGCCTAGAGGAGGCTGGTGTCACCGGCACCGCTCTTGAGTGGTTCCGGTCGTTCTTAACCAACCGGGCCTTTAGCGTGACCGTCCCGCCTTATCAGTCCAAATTCCATCCGTTGAACCTGGGCGTCCCCCAAGGCTCCTCGCTGAGCCCTACGTTGTTTAATCTATACGTAAGGCCGCTAGCTGAGGTTGTCAAACAATGGGGTATGACCATGGTGTCATATGCCGATGACACCCAGCTGGCGGTCACGATCAGCGGGGATGCCGAAGTCGACGCCCCCAGGTTTCAACAAGGACTGCGGGCGGTCGCCAGCTGGATGACGTCCAATTGTCTTCAGCTAAACGCTAGTAAGACCGAGGTCATGGTATTTGGCAGACAGCCGGAACTGTGGGGAGAGAGATGGTGGCCGGGGGAGTTGGGTCCTGCTCCCATCCCAGTCGCCGAGCTTAAGAACCTCGGGGTCTGGTTGGACCCTTCCCTTACGTTTGTATGCCACACCAAGCGCACGGCTGCATGCTGCTTCGGCATCTTGCGTGGGCTCCGTCCTGTGCTAAAGTTCTTCGACGCCCCCACCAGGCAACTCATGATCCAAGCTACTGTCATCTCCAGGCTGGATTATGCGAGTTCCTTGCTGGCCGGTTTGAATGCGGCAGAGATCGGGCGTTTACAGAGGATTCAGAACGCCGCAGCGAGAGCGGTGGTAGGCCTCCCAAGATTCTGTCCTACCTCCAGCACCCTACGGTCACTGCATTGGCTTCCGGTGGCCCAGCGGATCCAGTTTAAGGTCCTCTGCGTCGCCTATAAGATCTTGAAGGGGTCCCCGGCAACGATCCTTACGGCCCTCCTGGCCAATTACATCCCAGCGCGACCCTTAGGATCGGCAGACCTCGAACTGGCCGTTGTGCCGCGCTTTAAGCGAAGTAGGGCCGGTGGACGCTCATTTCGAGTGCGTGCAGCTGCTCTGTGGAACTCCTTACCCCCGGCAATTCGCGCTATGAGCGATTTGCTTTCCTTTCGTCGCGCGGTGAAAACGTTTTTATTCCCTTAGTTGTATACTTATGTTGTTTATTGTTTAGTTGTGTTGTGCAGCTGCCTTGTCGGGCGCCAGGACGCTCCTTAGCTGGAGCATCTGTGCGCCAAATAAAAATCGCATAACATAACATAACATAACATTCGGACCAAGTTCCAGCATTCGCTTTTAAAGCGTACCATGATTCGATAAAGTCCATGGGTATGCAAGTGCATTTTTCTTCTCAATATAGACCCGAGGGTAATTCTGTTGTGGAGAGAAAGAAATCATCACTTAAAGCAGTACCTAATGGCAAGAGCATTAGGTATAGGATGTGGTTGATTGAACCATCTTTATTGGGTTCAACAATCTTCAAATAACCCTTCTAAAGGATCTCTGGGTGAGTGGACCTCACATGCAGTACTTTTAGGCATCAAGATGCATGTTTCAGACCTTGATGGTCCAGAAGTTGTGATGTCTGCCCCAACCTTTGACTTAGAGAACTATTGTGCTGTCTCACAGGACCTTCATATGTTGTGTGACACTCAATTTTGCAAACACTTGCTCGAGTCACACTCTTACAGTGCTGCAGATCAAATTTCCATTTCCCAGCTGGCTCCAAAGATTGGAGCTCAAGTTCGAAAGAAGGTGGTGACTAAACAGGAATTCTGCACAATGTACCATGATACTGTTCCAGGTCTTGGTGTCCAAAGAACGCAAACAATGATTCTGAAACCACTTCCAGAATACATAGACAAACACTTTCCCCCTATTGAACATGTCAATCAACTCCATGTGGCCGATTCTTTATAGTATGAACAGAGTAGTTCTTTTACACAAGACATTCAACTGCGGTCCATGAGCACCACTGATGCAGATACTTCTCGGCTGGAGGGGGAGGCTGAGTCAACCGCATGCAAATTTTCTTAACACGCTGCCTTCTACAATGAATGTCAGTTGTAATGAGCCACCATCGGTGAATCTTTCGGAGTTGGATTTTTCTAGCCTTACTGTTGAGTCACAGCCTCCTGTTTTTCAGCTAAGTACCTTCGGGTATTATATGGATCAAAATAATTCTTCTTTGGACAGTTCTTCTGTTTGATACATGCCTCCTGCATGGATTTGTGTTTTATTTCTTCGTTAAAATGCACTTATCTAGTCCCCCCCTTGAATATATGTCAGGATCATACTTACCTTGGTTTTCTTGTCTCTGGATTGGATTTGTGACTAATTTTATCCGACTTAATAATGGCCATTATATCCCAGAGCTTCCAGCTACATAACTGTTCGACTGAGTGCTGGTGCTGCCCCCCCTCATTTCATCATTGCATAAAATAAAAAGGTACTTGTCCCTCGTTAACATTTTAGCCATTCCAGTGACTGTGGGAATTGTTTCGGATAAAGTTCCATTTGGTCTTACAAAGATCCTGCGGATAACGTAAGTGTTCAGAGTTTCTATGGTTTATGTAATAGAACCAGGGTTCCATTCAGATGACTGGGATGTTGATACTCTAAATTCTATGCTTTCTGAATTAGAGCATTATACTCTTTTAGAATTAGAAGACCTATACCATAATTCTGCCAAATATGCGAAGATGTTCTGCTTCCATTATTATGGACATCACTTTGTGCACAGAGCTAGTAGACAGCGCCCCATTTTAATTATACACAATGGGACCATTTTCCAAGTCCCCCTTAAGGGAGTTCTAAAAAGAGAAGTATACATATTGCGGGGATATGACACTTTAGACCCCTTTTAATTTTACATTAACCTCAACTTCACAAAGGGAGTATATGATTACTCAGTCAAATCATACTGAAGAACAATTGAATAGCATGGTGTAGAATGGTACCTTTAATTCCATATTTTTGAGTCTGGGCGGGTAGTTGCTTGGGCCAGTGGACACTAGTGGTTGTCATGCTTTTTTTTATTTCACAGTCCGGTTTAAATCAAGCAGACCTGGTCCTCAGTATCTCCAGTCTGGATATTCTAGTATTGTTACCACCTATTTGGTGGGTAAATTGTCTCAACAACAGTTGAAACTTGCATTTGGCAGTCAAACAACAACTTTCGGTCAGGTCTGAAAACATTACTTTATCAGATTCTCTTTTAGGTACTAAATACCCCCATTCTGAAAAGCTTTATTTATGATGCTTTTAACATAAGGTGGAAATTATCACAAATAGAAGCTGCTGCATGTTTAAGACAAATTGACCAGGATATTTTGAAAAAAATACTAGCAGTTTGATAATAGTATTAATAAGTTTTCATCTTGTATTTACAATTGTAACAACAATTTGTTGTTTTTTGCAGAGGGACATGTCCACCTTACATTATGGGCAAAGTCAGTTTAGGTCTATTCAGCAGTTTAGCCAGATGCATCAAACACTTAATGGGTGAGGTCCATGGCATTACCTGAATTATCAAAATGCAGCTTAACTATGCTGCGGACCCATTCTCACCGCTTCTGAAAAATACGTTACAAACTTTCCAGCTTTTAAGTTAGTTTTATTCTGAGATATTCACATGTTATCCAACAGGACTGGTTTAATCACGATAAAGCTGTCCAAATATCCATAAGCTTAACACAAAATAGTTGTGCCCATCCAGGCCTCTTACTACGTTGCGTCAGGACATTTAATTCATGAATTGCAGCAAAAATCTTATTCCCAATGCATTTCGGGCATCTTTAATTGTATAATCAAATAAAACCCATGTTAGTCTTCCATATTCCGACTCAGAAATGTTTGTCCAACCTTGCATGCTGTAAACGTAACCTTCATAATCTACCCTTTTGAATAAACGATTAACAGAATAACTGACCCTTAATACCCTTCTGCCAATGTAGAGAGTTTATTTAGCGCGGCAACCTCCCCCCTCTCCAGCCTTGATGTAAAACCTGACAAAACTATCCCTGCGTTGCTAGATAAACACTGAACATCCCCAGTGAGTTTAACGTGACCGGAAAGTCAATGAATAAATCTCTGCTCCCAACTGTCTAGCATGTGCTCAATGCCTACATTCCCATCCAGTACCATTAAACAGAAATAGCCTCCAAAATGTCATGGACTCCAAATTACCTGCTTAAGAACGTTGTTCATATCTGTTCTGTGCCATCTATTGTCAACTGCTCAAACTGCCCAGGCAAGGCCATCTAGCCTCCGAAACATGACTGAAGTCAACAACAGCAACTAAATAATATAACCTGGAGTCAGTTTTTGCTAAAGTATGAGGGTCTGTTTTTAGAATATTAAAAATAGAAAACTTTTTAGAAAAATAGTATGAAGGAAGATGAAGGGACCACTTCCACCCCTAGAATTAATGCAAGCATCCTACTTGGACCTTGCAGTTCAGTATTAAACGATTGTAAATTGTATGTTTTAATTACGATGAATGACGTTCAGCAACCTCCAGTTCTATGTAGCTGTAAAAGCCAAGTCAACAACATCTCATAAAATATAGTACGGTTCTCCTCTGATGCCTTGCACTAAAGTTGCAACCAAGACCTTACAGCCATAATACCCAGGACCACTGGAAATACGCGATTTGGTGGCTGCTGCGATTTTAGCATGATTATAGATTAGCCACATAATCCACCATCTAACGCATAATCTGTTAATTTTAACAAAACCCATTTTTAGGACTACTCAAAAGGTTGAAAAGTTACTAAAAAGCAGCAACATGTTGCTGCACAGTAGAAGACCCTTTGCAAAGCTAGACTGGTCACATTTTTGTTGCTTATTGCTCTATTTGGGTATTAAACTGGTTTAATACCAGTTTAACAGCCAAAGTGCAACTACAGATTGATATTTCTCTGCAGAAAATAGGTACACCCATCACATTAATTTAGAAAGGTATTATCTAAATAATGGTCTTTAAATTTTGTTTTCAGGTAGAGAACGTTACATTGTGCATTTTTAGTTAGATCTTTTTGGAGACTTCGAACTTCAGTCACCAACAAATCGTTGGCTGGCCAAACATTTAATATTTTTTTATACACTGTAAAAATTATTTGCCGCGGGAATGGAGGGCGTTTATGGTTGTCATTGATTCCAGAAATTTTTATCAGGAGGTGGTCCTTATGTCTAAAAATAAATGACAGTGGGCTTTTAATCAAAGTATTTGAAGAGCTCTGCTGTAAGCCCCTGTGACCAAACAAATTTGTGTAAAAAAAAATTGGGTTGTGTTGGAAATATTAAATAAAATAATGTGTTCAAGATCATAAGCGCTTGCAGGCTTAACTCAGACAGGACAACAGTATTCTGTTAACTTAGTGTTTCAGTTAGTGGCTACAACAGCATTAAAATGTCCATCTAAAGAAATACACCACGAAAGAAAGCCGCCAAATTCTCTATTCTCCAAAAAGTGAGCCGCCCAACTCCTCTGAGCCGCCCACCTCCTCTGAGCCGCCCAACTCCTCTGAGCCGCCCAACTCCTCTGAGCCGCCCAACTCTGAAGGTTAAAGGCAAGAAGTTAGCAGAGAACCTGTGAGCTGCCAATATTAGATGTAAAAACGGGAGGTACCGTTAGCTGCAATGACGGCATCAATATGCCCATGAAAATTAATGCACAAAAAAGCCGCCAAACACCTTGTCAAAAGGATTGCCTATTAGGCTAAAAAAAATATTCATTCCTTTTTTTTCTTAAACACATAACAAACCAATGCGTACACTACCATAAGCATAGGCAAGCTTAACTCGGTGACGAACAGCAGTATTCAGTTAATATAGTAGAGGTACAGTTGGCAAACATAACCGCTTTAAGATGACGATCAAAAGAAATGCACCACAATACAGAGCCCCAATAGATGGACCCGCCAACAATAGGAGGGTTGGAGGCAAAAACGTAGGTGAGAACCACACCAAAGATGCAAGAACTAAAGGACGAGAATTGACCCGCCATCCCCCCATAAAACAAGCCATTACAGCTGGTAGTAATAATGAATGGGCAAAACATTTGACTAGCTTGGAATACAAGTAGTCAAGAATTATTATAATACACCCAAATAAAGAGTAGGTGGTGACAGAAGGCTTTGCCTCCCAAAAGCCAACACCAGCCTCCTTGCAGTGGCTTGTCTTGTAGCATTTGAATTTACAGTTCCAATTCGGACATTGCTGAAGCTTGAAGTATGCCAGACCTATTGCTGAAGCTTCAAGTATGGCCAGTTGCTCATGGTATCCTATCTTCAAGGCTACCCTCATTGAAAATGATCTTTCACAAGTTTCTTCACCTCTATGTTCAGGCTACCTGTATCTCTCAATGTCGGTCTATCCACAGTCACCGTATCAATTTTTGGGAACCCCGAGCAAAAGTTGCAGTGATTTTTGAACAACATTTTTTGAGAGCTTAATAGCCATAAGATAAGACAAGTAGAAATAAATCACCCCAAAGTCCATACCCAGTATCCTCATCAATAGATGTCTCAAAGGGGCATAAAAACAGCCACCACCTTCTCAGATCTTATGTGACTAAGTAAAGATTTTTAAATAAGGAATATGCTACTTACCAGTATGCATCTGTTCTTGGCATGTAGGGCCGCTAACATTCATATCTTGTGCATAGATCGCCGCCTAGTGTTGGGCCCGGATGATTGCACCTTGTTGTCCTGGAAGAGTCTTTTGAAGTATCACGAGATAGGTGGCTCCTCCCCTGGACTACAGTGCGCATGGACATCCTCTCCATCCTCAGATTGTTTTTCGCCATTGTGGCAGAGATGGAGTCCAATACAATACAAGATGACCATGCTTACAAATAATTCTGACTACTACAGCTGCGACAGGCACCGGGGAGGATGGGTGGGCGATATGAATGTTAGCGGCCCTACATGCCAAGAACAGATGCATACTGGTAAGTAGCATATTCCGTTCGAGGCATGTGGGCCGCTAAATTCATATCTTGTGCATAGAATAAATAGCAGTTTCTCCCCTAGTGGTGGTTGCCCGAGCCAGCTGCAGCAGCCTGAAAAAGGGACTTAAGAACAGCCTGTCCTACAGCAGCTTGCTGCTTGGAATGTACATCAACACAGTAGTGTTTGGTGAATGTATGTATGTTATTCCATGTGGCTGCTCTACAAATGTCCTCTAATGGAATGTTAACCAGGAAAGCCATGGATGCCCCTAGCTTGCGTGTGGAATGCGCTCTTGGGGGGGACTGTTAGTGTCCGTTTAGCCTTCTGATAACAAATCTGAATACACTTAACAATCCATCTGGCTATACCTGATTTAGAAATGGGTTTGCCCTTGTGCTGTGGTGAAAAAGCAACAAAGAGTTGTTTAGTCTCCCTAAAATCCCTCGTCCTGTCTATATAGTACAGGAGAGCTCGTTTGACGTCTAATGTGTGCAGTGATCTTTCTGCAACTGAGTCTGGATTAGGGAAGAAAACTGGCAGTTCAATAGTTTGATTAATGAGGAACTGAGAGACTACCTTGGGCATGAATTTAGGGTTAGTGCGTAGCACCACCCTATTTGCATGAACCTGTATAAAAGGTTCCTGAATGGTTAGGGCTTGCAGCTCGCTAACCCATCTCAGCGACGTGATCGCTACCAAGAAGGCAACCTTCTAAGTACGGAACTGTATCTCACAAGAGTGGAGAGGTTCGAAGGGAGGTCTCATCAGTCTGGTCAAAACAATATTAAGATTCCAGACCGGTGAAGGTGGTCTTCTGGGTGGAATGACTTGTTTGAGCCCCTCCATGAAAAAGCCTTTATGGCTGGCACTCGGAACAGTGAAAGGTGTTGCCTGTTCTGTAAGTAAGCCGCTATCGCCGCCAAATGAATACGTATAGAGCTGTATGCCAGATTGCATCTGTATAAATGTAACAGTTAACAAATAATGTTTTGTGTTGATGCATCCAGCAGGTTTATGTCATGGTTGGAACAGTAAATGACAAAGCGTATCCATTTGGCAGCATAGCAGGCCCTAGTGGTAGGCCGTCTCGCCTCCTTGATGATATCCATACAATCAGGAGGCAAATTCAGATACCCAAATTCTATGACTTCAGGAGCCATATCGCAAGGTTTAACTGTTGCGGATCTGGGTGCTGAACGTCGCCATGGCTCTGGGTGAGAAGACTGGGTGTAAGACGCAGTCATTGATGAGGCACCACAGAAAGTTCTAGGAACGTGGTGTACCATGCTTGCCTCGCCCACGTTGGAGCAACCAGGATGAGAGTCATCGAGTGCTGTCTGAGTTTCCGTGCCACCAGAGGAATGAGCGGGGCTGGCGGAAAAGCGTACGCAAATCTGCCTGACCAGTTCATCCATATAGCATTGCCCTGAGACCGGGGGTGTGGGAACCTGGCTGTGAAGTTTGGGCATTTTGCGTTCTCGTTTGTGGGGAACAGGTCGATGTCTGGATGCCCCCACTGCTGGAAGTACGGTTGCAGCACCGAGGGATGAATCTCCCACTCGTGCACCTGATGGCTGTGTCTGCTGAGCAGATCTGCCATCTGGTTGTCCTGGCCCGGGAGGTGCTCCGCCATGAGGAAAATGTTCCTCTGAATGGCCCACTTCCACATGCTCTGAGCCAAGTGTGACAACTGTGGAGAGTGAGTACCTCCCTGCTTCTGAATGTAATACATGGCCGTCATGTTGTCCGTCCGGATCAACACGACCTTGCCGCACAGATGTATCTTGAAAAGCCTTCAGTGCCAGGAAGTTTGCCATCAATTCCAGCAGATTGATGTGCATCTTCTTCTATTGATCCGACCATAGTCCCTGCACTGTATAATGAAGGAGATGCGCCCCCCCACCCCAAGAAGGATGCGTCCGTCGTGAGCACTATTTGTGGTACAGGCTCTTGGAACGGTCGTCCCTTGCAAAGGTTGCGTGGATTCCACCAATGCAGAGAGTTGTACGCACGACCGGTCACCAACACTAGGTCTTTCAATTGTCCTTGAGCCTGATTACACTGTCGTGCTAAACACTCTTGGAGCGGACTCATGTGCAGTCTCGCATGCGGGACTATGAAGATGCAGGAGGCCATCATGCCTATCAACTGCAGAAACACTCGCGCCTGTAGTGAGTGTTGTGGCCTGAATTTGCGAATCAGCAGTTGCACGCTGTCGATTCGCACTGAGTTCGGCTGGGCTGTAGCCGTCACAGTGTCCATCGTCGCTCCCAAGTATTGCTGTACTTGAGCGGGTTGAAGATGCGACTTGGGATAGTTCAGAGAAAATCCCAAACTGTGCAGAAGATGAATTGTGCGGGACAAGTGGCTGGCGCACTGCTGGGCCGACTTCACTTGCACAAGCCAGTCGTCCAGGTAAGGGTAGACATGAATGTGTTGTCTCCGAAGGTGTGCCGCCACCGTCGCGAAGCACTTGGTTAACACTCTGGGAGCAGTGGTCACTCCAAAGGGTAGCACCTTGAACTGATAATGCTTGTTCTGTATAGTGAACCTGAGATATTTCCTGTGTGCCTGATGTATGGGTATATGGAAATATGCATCCTTCAGATCCAGAGTTGCCAGGAAATCCCCCTGACTGAGCAATGGCAGGACCTGCTGCAGAGTCAGCATATGGAAATGTTCTGAAAGGACGTATAGGTTCAAAGGTCCCAGATCCAGAATGGGCCTGAGAGACCCGTCCTTCTTTGGGACCAAGAAATAGAGAGAGTACACCCCTGTTCCGTGCTCCTCTAGAGGCACCAGTT
Source organism: Lissotriton vulgaris (assembly GCF_964263255.1). Taxonomy (NCBI): domain Eukaryota; kingdom Metazoa; phylum Chordata; class Amphibia; order Caudata; family Salamandridae; genus Lissotriton; species Lissotriton vulgaris. The sequence continues at coordinate 1,614,998 of NW_028243230.1, forward strand.
CTATGGCCCATTTTTGAAGCATGCTGGCCACCTCTTGCTGTAAGTGCTCTGCGGACATAGGATGGTGTCTTGGTGGTATGTCGGGTGGAGTGGATGTCAGTTCTAAACAATACCCGTACTGGATAAGTTGCCTCACCCACCTGCCTGTGGTAATGCCTTCCAAGACTGGCAGGAACTGCTGGAGTCGTCCCCCGACCGGTGTTATATGGTCCGGGGGCAGTGACAAGACATCACTGTTTGGTATTTGCAGAGGACCTGGTGTTATTATTTCCACGTCCTCTGCCTTTGGCGTTGTTACCACGGTATCCACCTCTATTGTTCTTGTTAAAGGTGGCCTGTGCACCACCTTTATTGTATTGTGTTTGCTGAGATGTGTGCCCCCTTGACGGCCCTCTACCTCCTGAGCGATGAAAAGAACCCCCTTTGAACAGTTGAGACTGCAAGGCCCCCTTAGACTTAGCCGTCTCTGTGTCCTTCTTGATCTTCTCAAGGATCGTGTCAACGTCAGGCCCAAACAAGAAATCTGGGTTAACGGGGTGATTGAGCAAACTTGTCTGTATTTCTGGCTTAAACCCTGAAATTCGTAACCATGCCTGCCTCCTTAGCATTACACTGGTGTTAATGGCCCTGGCTGCAGTGTCTGCTGAATCTAGGGCACACTTGATAGAAGCATTTGATATCAGTTTCCCTTCCTGAATCAACATTTCCGCCCCCTCTCTATATGCATCAGGCAAGTGTTGCAACAATTGCTCTAGGGTGTCATAGTGAGCCCTATCGTATCTAGCCAGTAGAGCCTGTGTATTGGCTATTCTCCAAATATTTGCTGCCTGCGCAGCAACCCGCTTCCCAGAGGCTTCTAACACTTTAGATTCTTTCTCTGGGGGAAAAGCATCACCACTCGTTTGTGAGTTCGCCCTCTTCCGGGCATTGGAGACCACCAAAGAGTCCAATGGCAATTGACCCCTTATATACGTAGGGTCCACAGGAGCAGGCCTGTATTTCATTTCAATCCGTGGGTTCACCACCCTTGCTCTGGTTGTGTCCTTGAAAATGTCACTGGCGTGCTTATGGACACCCTTCAGCATCGGCAGCGTCTTCACCGACCTGTCCGACGTAGAGAAGGTATCAAACAGAAGGTCCTCCTCAACCGGGTCCGCATGCATGACCACATCGTGGTTCAGCGCTGCCCTTTCAATTAGAGCGTTGAACGCCGCAGTATCCTCTGCGGGGGCCGTCTTCACTTGGTAGGACTGGGTGTCCGCCGTTCATTGATCTTCGAGCACATCCTGCGAGTCATCCTGATTAGATTCATCAGGATAGTTGAATTGCTCGTCATTCTGGTCCTCCCCCCCACCATCCTCAGTGCGTGTGGGGGAATGAGTAAAGGCTTGTCCATAAGGCCTTACGGACTCGAAAAGGACTGGCGAGGAAGCAGAGTCTTTTTTCCTTTTTGAGTGGAATTTGATAGGATTCCATCGGCTTCTCCGGCAAGATCTTCTGTTTGAAAAGGGTGAGTCTTCCGGTTGCAGAGTCAATGTACAACTTCTTTGAGCTTTCAGAAGAAGGTGGAGTGGAACCGACGCCTTCAGGAGCGGCGGTCGTTCCCTTAAGTTTCAACATCATTTTACCAGGGCCGGTGCCCTGTGCCGGCTTGGAAGATTTAGGTCTTGCAGTCGGAGGCAGTCCAAACACTATAGGTGGGGGCCCGATGGCTGTTTGACTTTTTTCACGGCCATCGCCGACTTAGAGCCAGGTGTTGCGCTGGGATCCCCAAAATGGCCGCGGGCAGATGCGTCACGTTCCAACGCTGCCATTTTGTGCTTGTCTTCGAGAGCCTTCACCAGCATCAACTTGTATGCATTCGGACTGAGGGGCGGCTGCGACTCAAGTCCGTCTTCAGTGTCCACGCCCCCGAGTGCAGCCTTAGATGACGTCGCACCGTCTCTTCGGGCCTTTGGCACCTTCTTGGATGTACCGATCTTCAGGGTGGCACCCTTCTGTAACCCCGAAGGGGCAATGACACTCTGAGCCTTCTTAGGATCCGATGGAACGAGGCTTCGCGAAACGAATACCGGTTCGACCAGTTTCGGTTTCGATTTGTCTTTAGTCAGTTTCGGTTTAGTTTTCGAAGGCGTACCCACCGAAGGCTCTGAAGTATTCTTAGCCGGGCAAGGTTGCGGGGCTGTAGAATGAGTAGAAAGATCTTGGCTAAGGCCTTCCGGCAATGCTTCGACCTGAGTTGTTGACAAGACAGTGTCACTTTCGACCCCCGAATGCTCGGGCGGGTCTTGCTCATCGCTGGAGCCGCCCTCTGCGGCTCCAATAGCCATACCGTTGTCTCTTACCTCGACGGCTTCATCGTCTTCGATGTGTTCATCGTCTACCTCTTCTCCGTAGGAAGAATCTTGACAGGAGACCGGGTCGGAGAAGTGCACCGGTTTCTCCTCTAGGACGCCCTCGTCGTCCCCTGCCTCGTAGATATCCTCCCCATCCGACGCTCTCCGCGCCGGTAGTCTCGCCTCACGTCGAAGAGCGAGCGCCTCTTCCGACCTGAATTTCGAACAGGCCAAGCAACTCTCCTCGTCGTGGTCTGGAGACAGACATCTGTTGCACACAGGGTGCACATCTGAGAGAGGGTACTTCGCGTTACAGACTGGGCAACGTCTAAACGGGGCCTGGAATTCCATTGTCGATGTCAATCTTCGATCGGGCCTAAAAAGCTGGGAGCACACGTGCTCAAGTATCGGGGAACCGGATAAGTTAACTTAGAACCGAACGAAGTACAATACCGACGCTTAAAGAGGCCTTTTGGCCTGAAGAAAAACAAGTATTTCTTATAGGTTCCGAACAAGAGTCACGGAACACATCCGAACCCAATGGCGGAAAAAAACAATCTGAGGATGGAGAGGATGCCCATGCGCACTGTAGTCCAGGGGAGGAGCCACCTATCTCGTGATACTTCAAAAGACTCTTCCAGGACAACAAGGTGCAATCATCCGGACCCAACACTAGGCGGCGATCTATGCACAAGATATGAATTTAGCGGCCCACATGCCTCGAACATATCTTTATTGCATTTTTTCAGCACATAACAAACCAACATATATACTGGCAGGCTTACCTCAGAGTGGAAAAAACAATATCAACAGGCACATCAAAAGAAATGCACAATAAAAAGCTGCTGAAACAGGGTAAGCCAAAAACAATGCAACCAAATCTGTGTGCTCGACAATTGAGCCTCCAAATACAGAAATGCCAAACACAGGCCTAACAAACACTGGACTGAAACATACTGACCGCCAAAAATGGAGCCACAAAAATAAGCTGCCAAAATCAAGGCCAACCAAAACAGGAAGTTATAAGGCTAAAAGATAGGGGAGAACAATGTCTAGGATGCCTGGACTAACAGGACAAGAACAGACCCCTCCCCCTCAAAACAATTAAGCCATCACAGTTGGTAATAGTAATGAAAGGGCAACACATCTGACCACCTTGTTAACCACTGTCAAGGCTTGATTGTGCCCCTGCTAGACAATGACCTCCTTTGCTCTCAACATCCGACGTGGGATTGCTTGTGAACAGCTCCTGGTCTTCCACAGCAGCAACTTCAAGGGTTCCATCAACTCTTCTGCATCTATCGACATCAATGGACATTCGTCTTCCGTGGCTCCTAGTCACTCCTGAGTGGAATAGACTGTCTCCTCTGCTTGCAGGTACCTCTCATCTTGAATCCACCTTTGGGTTCCACCGGACTACTCCATCTTCTTCTCCAGCAGCATCTTTTCTGAAATCCTCCATTGTGGTCTACGGAGGTATCTGACATCACTTCACACCTATGCAACCAGCTTCCCTGGTGTAGGTACCCCGGTTCCTGAGGTATCCATGGGTGGGGCGACTCTCCAACCTACCATCTTCCATAGCGGTTCTTCAGGGTCTTCTTGGAAGGGTCATTCTTTAAAACTGCAACTGTGACTTACCCATTCTTGTGTTGATCATTTGGTTATCTTCACCTTCTGCACACATGGCTCCTGGGTACTTACCTCAGGTCATTCCTTGGGTCCCCAGCAGTTCTATGTCTTCTGTGTCCAGTCATGACTTGAGTCATGGTTCGCATCCCACAATTTTATTATATTGTTTGGTCTCCCCCGGAGACTCCAGTGTATTTGTGCTACCTACATGTTCTATTTCCTAAGTATGTGCGTGTATTGTGTTTATGTCTAAGGGTAGGAGTTATTACAATGCGTTAGTGAGTATTGATAATAAAATGCATAGGTTTATAAATTACAATGTGGTTCTTTTTCTTTTAACCTCTATACCATAAGATTAAGTACTGGTAAAACAAGCTGCTTTACACTCCTTCTGGACTAAGCCTGGAGGCTGCTCTCCACAGCTACCACTTAGAGAACTTTCCAAGGTTGTCCAAGACCACTACAATCACCATAACAGTTATCTGGATTAGTAAAAGATTCTTCATTCGAATAAGTGTGCATCATATTCTCAGCCAACCTCTCACAGCTGTGAACTGCGCTCCGTTCATGGAGTTATCCACCCTCTGTAAAGCAAACGGAGTTCCTAAAAACTCTGCTCCATAGAGCAGAGTTTTTTCCCTGGCTCTCATTCACCAATGTTAAGTTGGCAAGCGCGAGTGAGGAATATCTTACTCCAGACCACCTGCTGGCCAGGTTTCCCAACGCAGATGGTCGCGGATGGCCGAGAATGCTTGCGTTGAGAAAGCCTCAGTTCGCATTGAGGAAACTGTCGGTCAAGTAGACTATCTACTCAAGCAGCAGAAACAAGCAGTGTCCTCTTGAGATGTGCATGGGTTTGTTTGCACTGATTTTGCAGCATGGGACAAACTTCTGTTGCTAAAAATCAGCATGAATGTCACAACCCAACGCACTCTGCCTCTTATGGAACTCTGCGCCGCACAGTCTTTTGGTCACTTTGCTCTGCCCAGGCCTAGTAGTAATGAAGGTGCAACATATCTGACTACCTTGCAATATAAGAAGTGTAGAATGATCATTATGAACCCCAATTAAAAGAGTGGGTAGTGGCAGGTGTCTATGCCGCTACCTCTCCCTGTCGCTCTATCCAGTGTCATCTTATACATTTTTTTGTAACCCTGGGCAAGACATTAAATTCATTTTTGAGCAACATTTTCTGAGATTTTATAATCCATAATATGACACAAGCACACATGAATCATCCCAAAGTCCTTACCAAGGATCCTTATGAATATATGTCTTAAAGTGGCTTAACGATGCCCAACACCTTGCCAGATGGCATACCCATTTGCTTAAGCCAATTTGACTAAATGTTTTTAAATACATATTTTTATAACATTTGTTCAGCACATAAAAACCAAAACAATTTATAAAAGACCATAAGCACTGGCAAGCTTAATGCAGACAGGATAGCAGTATTCTGTAAATAAAATAGAGGTAGTTGGTTGCAATAAAAGCATCAAAATGCCTATCAAAAGAAAGTAAAACGCTGCCCAAAAACAAGGCAAGCCGCCCCAAAACAAGGCAAACCAGAAAAGAGAGCAGCCCAAAAACAAGGCAAGCCAACACACTGGGCAAGCTGCCCAAAAACAAGGTAAGCCGGTCTAAAAACAAGGCAAGCCGGCCAAAAAACATGGCAAGCCGCCCAAAAACAAGGCAAGCCGCCCAAAAACAAGGAAAGCAGCCCAAAAACAAGGCAAGCCGCCCAAAAACAAGGCAAACCAGAAAACAGAGCAGCCAAATAACAAGGCAAGCCAACACACTGGGCAAGCTGCCCAAAAACAAGGCAAGCCGCCCCAAAACAAGGCAAACCAGAAAACAGAGCAGCCTAAAAACAAGGCAAGCCAACACACTGGGCAAGCTGCCCAAAAACAAGGCAAGCCGGTCTAAAAACAAGGCAAGCCGGCCAAAAAACAAGGCAAGCCGCCCAAAAACAAGGCAAGCCGCCCAAAAACAAGGCAAGCAGCCCAAAAACAAGGCAAGCCGCCCAAAAACAAGGCAAGCCGCCCAAAAACAAGGCAAGCCGCCCAAAAACAAGGCGAGCCAGCAAGCAGAGCCGCCAAAAAACGAGGCAAGCCAGCATGCAGAGCTGCCAAAAAACGAGGCAAGCCAGCATGCAGAGCCGCCAAAAAACGAGGCAAGCCAGCATGCAGAGCTGCCAAAAAACGAGGGAAGCCGCCCAAAAACAAGGCAAGCAGCCCAAAAACAAGACAAGCCAGCAAACAGAGCCGCCAACACACTGGGCAAGCCAACACACTGGGCAAGCCATCACACTGGGCAAGCCAACACACTGGGCAAGCCAACACACTGGGCGAGCCAACACACTGGGCGAGCCAACACACTGGGCGAGCCAACACACTGGGCGAGCCAACAAACTGGGCCAGGATTGTTGAGGGCCAAAACAAGGCAAGCCGCCCAAAAACAAGGCAAACCAGAAAACAGAGCAGCCAAAAAACAAGGCAAGCCAGCACACTTGGCAAGCTGCCAAAAACAAGGCAAGCCGGCCCATAAACAAGGCAAGCCGGCCAAAAAACAAGGCAAGCCGCCCAAAAACAAGGCAAGCCAGCAAACCGAGCCGCCAACACACTGGGCAAGCCAACGCACTGGGCATGCCAACACACTGGGCGTGCCAACACACTGGGCGTGCCAACACACTGGGCCAGGATTGTTGAGGGCCAAAGTTTTAGGGAGAACCATGCCAAAGATGGCAGGTTCAACAGGCCAAGATCCAACTCACCCCACCCAAAAATTAAAAACAAGCCATCCCAGCTAGTAGTAATGAAAGGGAGACATATCTGAATACCTTGCAATAGAAGAAGACAAGAACCAATATAGAATACCCAAAGAAATTGTAGGTGACAGCCGGTGTCTATACCTCCCAAAATCTAACACCATCTTTCTTTCAGGAGGTTGTCGTATAGCTTTTGAATTTATAGTTTCAATCCTCACATTGCTGAAGGGTCAAGTACACCAAAGGTATTTAGGCATGGGCAGCTGCTCAAGGCAGTTGCTCAAGGCACCCTATCTTTTAAGCTACCCCCAGGGAAAGTGATCTTTCAGAAAGGTCTTTACCTCTTTTTAGGCTACCTGTATTTTTCACCCAGTGTCTTATCAATTTTTTAGGGCCCTGGGCAAGATTTTACATGGATTTTTCAGTGACATTTTCTAAAAGTTTAGTGTACAATTATGTGGGCAGAAGTTGAAGATATTGAGTAATAATATTTAGATTTCAAATGGTACACTTGAATAGTCTTTACTCAGGTTCCTTGCGAATATGTCTCTTGAAGTAGATTGAAGACACCCAAAGCCCTAGTCGGCAAGATCACCATTTTCTAAGCCCATGTGACTAAACAACATAGTATTTTTTGCAACACAACACAAAGCAGTGGGTACAAGACCTTAAGCTCGGGCAGGCTTAACTCAGACTGGAAAGCAGTATTCTGTTAATATAAAATAGTGAATCAGTTAATGGCTATAATAACTCAGGAACTCCGGTTATGAGATTTTGGATCTAAACGGTTCTAAGGGAGAAAAAGTGTTAGCGGGTTCTCAGCCAAGTACACAACTTAAGAGTGGGAGTATTGGGGGTTTAGGCCTAAGGTCTAATTGGGCGCTCTAGTGGCACCAGCAGAGGCACTGGGGCGGCCTGGCATGGAGTGCAGGAGCCCAATGTTAGCTAATGGTGCAAAAAGGGCCTTCGATTAGGGACTGCTTACGAGCAGGTCATTCGGTGTGGGAACAAAACCCGTGGGGTTAAGGTCAGCACTGCAGGGGCCAACAATTAGCAATGGAGCTGCACCACCAGTGGCACTGGGGTGGCAGGGTGCCAAAAAGACATCAGGGACCTTGTGCTTTTGAATGGAAACCTTTGATTCTGTGAAATTGCTGCAGGCTTTGGCAGAGAGGCTTCCAGAAGGTGACCATGGATTGGAGAGATCAGTTTGGATCTTGGGGGATGCTTGGGCACAGTAAGTTGGGCCACCGAAAGCCATGGGGAGTGCAGTGAAGGGGTTTTCTGGCATCAGATTTCTTGCCAGCTCCGGTCACAGTCAGGGACAGCCTTCGGGTTAAGCCTGCAGGAGTCTTCTTGAAGACTGAGTGGGGTCAAGGATCACCAGATCCCAGGTCAGGATCACCAGGGGGGGGGGGGGTAGGGGGGGGGAGAAACCTTGTGGTTTTGGGCCACTGGAACTTGTGTTGTGGGCATCCGTTGCAGAATCGCAGTCTCATCTAACTCTGGTCTTGTAGTCATTGTTGAGCAAACCAAGAGCCCACAGGAGAAGGTCTGTAGGGAAGCGAAGGGCAGGTCAATGGTGCTCTGGGGGGCTGTTTGATATGCCAGTTCCTTCTCTGTAAGCAGGTCAGAGTCATGGCAGTAACACTGGGGGGCTGTTTGATATGCCAGTTTCTTCTCTGTAAGCAGGTCAGAGTCATGGCAGTAACACTTTTTTTTACTATTCTGTGTTTCCCCAAGTCTTTCGATAAAAATGGTACCTCACTTGTATGGGTAGGCATAGTGCCCGCGACAGGACACTGCCCAGAACACATGGACACATCGTTTTTTTTCCAGTGAAAACTGACCCTTTTTTTGCAGTGTGCCTAGCTGTGGTTTTTGGACACTAGCTCAGCTGGCACATAGGGATACCTAGCATACCTGAAATTTTTTGACAACTAGACAGGCAGTGGAATCCAGGATGGGATGACTTGTATGGCTTCAACCAGGTTTTGTTACCCAGAATCCGTAGCAAACTTCTGTGATGTAAAGTTCTGGAATCTGTGTCGATCCACAAAATTCTACTCGCGTCGCATTCACCAAAGTCTTCCGATAAAATGGTACCTCACGTGGGTGGATTAAGTACCTGGGACAGGCAAGGGCCCAAAATTTATTGTGGAGACATCAAAATTACAGATTGCAAAAAGACCTGGTTTTGCAAGGGGCGCCACAAGTTGTTTTTGCCCCGGGCTCAGTTGTCATCAAGAGAAACCTACCAAACTTACACAGTTCTGAAAACTGGACACTGTGGGAGTCTAGGGAGTTGAGGCTTGTCTGGATCCCCCCCGACATTTGTCTACCCAAAATCCCCTGCAAACATCAATTTTAGCTGGAAAACATTATTTTCCACAAATGTGTGGGATCGCAGTGCCGGCACAAATGTCCAACCACCCAGTGTTTCCCTAGGTGAGGGCTGAGCTAGGGCACAAAATCCCGGCTACCCATGTTGACAAAAAAAGAGCTCTTACAAAAGGCCATTTTACCGCCACAAATATAAATCTGACACTACTTTGATAAATTAAATCCACCTTTTACACTGGTTGGTTTTAGCACCTCCAGAAACGCTGGCTTCAAAGCTCAAATACTTATCAAAGTATATAAATACTGAAGCCAAGCCTTCTGATGGTGAGCCATAAAGCCACTTCACAGCACCAACCGCTTTATGGTCCATTCACACACTATTCACGTACCACACACAAGGCTCACATACTGCCGGCCACAGGCCCAAATCAACCATAACAATTGCACTCACATAAACATACCACCGCCATGCAAGGGCCCACCACAAGACATAATGAGGTTTTTTTTCACAACAAATTTCAATGATTGATCAGGTAAGGGCATGTACACAGTTCTCCACAGTCAGGAGGTCACTGTCAAATATCAATACATATCATGATATCGTAGTAACCCAATAAAAAAAAAAGCGAACATTTCTCCCTTACCTCCCCCCACCTCCCACAGCCACCCAAAAACCCCTCTACCCACCCCTTATCCCTCCCTAACCCAGTGCACGCGATCACATTAAGCCTCCCGTAAGTGTTGCTAACACGCCAGGCGTCGTGCGCCTCTCTAGGCCTGGAGCCCATCGTCTAGATCCGGACCGTCGTCAGGGTCCACTGGAGGCTCTAGAGTCAAGCCCCTGTAGTCAGCCCACCGTTTCCAGATTTTGTAATGTTTCCGGGGGCATCCTCTGGCCTCGAACACTGGGTGCTCTAGCCCCATAAAATAGTCCAGTCCAGCCTTCCACGCACTCAGGGGGGGGCTCGCTCATTCTTCCACGCCCGTGCCAAGTCCCGCTTGGCTACAACCAGCCCCAACAACAAAAGGTGGCGTTTGTAAACATTCCCTCCCACACCCTCCAGCACATGGAGGAGATCCAAGCGATGGGTGCGGGGGAGATCCCAACCCAGTACCTCCGACAGGCAGCTCCACACAACACTCCAGAACCTAGTTAAGCCAGCACATGACCATACAGTATGCAGCAGGGAACCAATCTCAGCTCCACATCGCAGGCATTCCGGGGACCCAATCAGGCCTGCCTTCCACAGCCGCTCCCATGTATAGTAAGCCCTGAGCAAGTATTTGAATTGGATTGGTCGGAGCCGGACCGCGATTGCGGTCCCACGCGGGGACTCCAATGCTTCCCTCCAATCATCCTCATCCAGGGGTCCTACATCCTTTTCCCAGGCGTCTTTTAACGGAAGCAGGGAGGAGGAGCAGTGGGTGACTAGCGTTTGGTAGATACGGGACACTTTTTTATCCCCGAGGTCTTCCATGAAAACTTTCGCCTCTATAGGGCTGAACTCCGGAAGCGACTCCAAACCAACAAGACTAGGCGCGAGCGCGTGACGAAATTGTAGATACCTGAAGAATTGAGTTTTGGGCATGTGGAATTTGTCCCGTAACTCCAGGAACGACTTGAGTTACACCGGACACTACGTCCCCAAGCGAGGAGATCCCTATGGAATCCCATCCGCCAAACCCCGCCAACGAGGCCAGCGCGGGGAGCCGCCAATTGTGCCACAATGGGGTCTCCGCCGTCAACCTACCCCACCAGCCCATGCGACGCAGCGCTCGTCACCAAACCGCAAAGACCACTTGTGTGGCGCACGGCAGCCGCCTCCGAAGCCCGGCCGAGTATAAGATTGTGTGCAACGTATTGTCCCCCATCAGCGAGCGCTCCAGAGCATATGCCAGGTCTCCTGCATCCCCATACCACCATTCATTTAATACTAGCAAATGGGAGGCCTGGTAATAAGACAGTATGTCAGACGTGGCAAGGCCACCACAATATGTGGATATGAAGCATGTACGCAGTGCCACTCTGGCTGCACCGCCGGCCCACAAGAAGCGGCCCAGGATAGAATTGACCTGCCGGAACCACTGAGGTGCGATCAGGTGCGGATGGTTCTGCAACTGGTATAGGAGGCGCGGAAGTGCAACCATTTTGAAGATCGCAGACCTACCATAGATGGTAAGAGGCATTCGGGACCATGTTTTAATGTCCGCTTGGACTTTCTCCCACACCGGAATCACGTTACGCTCCCATGAGATCGTCGCGGACTCGGACAAGAATACTCCAAGATACATGATGCGCCCGGCCGCCACCTGCAAGGCTGACGCCCACGGGCCCACGCCTGCCCCATCTCCCAGCACCCACAGGGTGGATTTACGCGGGTTGAGATAGAGGCCCAACACTTCGCCAAATATACGCATGATTTCCAAACACTCGGGGGCCCGATCTATTTAAATTCGTGAGAAAGAGGACGTCGTCCGCATAAAGGGCGATCCTATCAGTGAGTCCCCCATCCCACACGAAGCCCAGCAGCTGCGCGTCAATGCGCACCCAGGAGGCGAGGGGCTCCATTGCCAGCGCAAATAGGTACGGGGACAACGGGCAACCCTGATGGGTCCCCCGGCCGATGGTAGATCTCTCCGAGACCGCTCCGGAGACACGAACGGACGCCGTGATGTCAGTATACAGTAGTTTGACGTATGAAATAAACACCGGGCCCAGATTAAGATGAGGCAGGAGCGCCAACAGATAGGTCCAACTCACAGAATCGAAAGCCCTGTCTAGGTCTGCCAGTAGCAGAGCCGCCTGTTCTCCAGTGGCGCCCATAGCATCCACCGCCGCCTGCGCCCGACGAATATTGTGCCGCGTCGCTCTACGCGGCATGAAGCCTGCCTGATCCGGGTGGACTAGATCCGTTATGTAGGGGAGGAGACGGTTCACCAACGCCTTAGCCAGCAGCTTAGCCTCAATATTGAGCAAAGAGATAGGGCGATACGAGTCATGTCGATTAGGGGGCCTACCTGGCTTCTGAAACACTACCACCTCAGCGTGGCGCCAGTCAGCTGGCAGCCGACCCAGCTCGCGTGCCGCCTCCAGAGCAGTCCTATAATGGGACCCCAATTGGAGATGAAATTTCTTATAGAACTCACACGGGAAATCGCTTGGCCCGGGTGCCTTCCCTGTGTTGAGCTGCCCCAGTGCATCCCCCAGTTCCTCCGCCGTAAGGGGAAGGTCTAGTGCCGCTCGTGTCTCAGTAAATACTGCCCTCGGGGGCAGGTAGGCAATGAATTTATCAACCGCATCAGCCGGAAGGCAATCCTGTGGTGCATATTGCCCCGCGTAGTATCGAGCAAAACTAGCCGCCAGCTCGGCCGGGTCCGTTATGGTAATACCATCCCCATCTGTGAGGCCAGGCAGGGCAAGCGGCTGCAAGGTGCGTTGGCATAGCCTGTGGAGCCTAGTACAGGACTTGTCCCCCCACTGATATACTCTACTACGCGTGGCCAGCCACGCTTGTCGGCCTCGTCAAGCAACACAGACGCATAGGACTGCTGTGCCTGCAGGAGCAGCCGCACTGCCACATCATCCCTTTCCCTCTGACACCGCTGCTCCAGAGCCTCCACCCGAGCCGCTGCTGTAACTATGGCCTCCCTACGCCGGCGATGAGCCGATGCACACCACGCAATGTCAATTCCCCTCAAAGTAGGCTTCATGGCTTCCCAGACTACCGTTACATCTGTGTCCTCCACCAGATTTTCTCGCCAGTAGTGAGCAATCGCTCCCCGCATGAGTTTAACATATTCAGCTTGCTGAAGGTGCCACGAGGACATCCTCCATCGGAATGGTTGTCTGTTCCTCAGCAGGTCAACCTCCACTGCCACAGGGGAATGGTCAGACAGCCCCCTAGGTAGGATACTAGCCTCCCGTACTCTACTCAGGAACCCACAGGGCACAAAAATATAGTCCAGCCGTGAGAAGGAGCCGTGGACAGCAGAGACATAGGTATACTCTCGGGCCTTAGCATGCATGTGTCGCCAAACATCCACCCAGCCTAATCCTTCCACCATCGCACTCAGCCGGGTAGGGGCAGCAGCAGTCAGAGTCTCACGCAGTCTGTCGGTCCACATGCACATCCATCACGTCGTTCCAATCCCCACCCAGCACCGCCAGGGACTCGGGGATTTCCGTCCACACTGAAAACAACCGTTCAGCCAAGGACCACTGCAACGGGGGGCATATATACTACCAAAAACAACGGATTCCGTGCCCACCATCCCTTTAACAAAAACATATCGACCCTGCGGGTCTATCCACTGTCTCTCGTGAATGTAAGCCAACCTGCGATGGACCAAGACGGCGACTCCCCTGGAGCCCCTGGAAAACCCAGCGTGGAAGACCTGTTGGTAACCAAATCTCTGTAGGCTAAGCACTTTCTTCCCCATCATGTGTGTCTCTTGTAACAACAAGACATCTGCCGTTTCCCTCTTCCCCCACCGCAGAATCGCCACCCTCTTGATCTTATCTAGCATCCCTCTAACGTTCCAACTTAGTATGCGCATGGACTCCCTAGGGAGCCCCGGGGTTGATGCCTCAGCCATAATCCAATAGGACCCAACACAAAAGCACCCAGCACCAGGCCCAGGCGCACAGCACAATTTGAAACAAGGCATTAGAAATCGCGTGCACCCCCCACCAACCATCCCAGATCTCCCCCCCTCCTGTCCCCCAAACATTCCCCTCAACTCCCCTCCCCCTGTCACCCGCCACCCACCCCTATACCTCATAGAACTCTGAAGTATCTGTCGCGGCATGGGGAACCTCGGGCCCAAAACACAGCGCCCAAGGCCAACCATACCAATGGATCCCAACTACCCACTCAAACAAAAGAAACTCCCCCCCCGGTCAACTTACCCCTCGTGTAGGAGGCAAGTAGCCCCTGTAAAGGAGCATCCCGACCCCCCCCCCGCAGTCCCACACAATTGCAAGGAAAGCAGTGGCAATATACGCAGTTGTCAAATGTCAGTACAATAAGACACAGCTATGCAAGTCCCCTCAGCGGGAGCCTGTGACAGCTGTGGAGAGACTCAGCTCCCCGATATCCCTCAACGGCCCTTTCCAGAGTGATCAGAGTCAGTAGGCGCGCCATCTTGTGTTCCACAGCGAGAAGAGGAGCGTTTCCGCAATCTGGACCTCCTATTCCTTTTGTCCCGGGCGTTTTGGTCCCCACGGTCCTGCGACGGGCCTCTCGAGCGGCCTGGGTCCAGACCCGGTTGGGCATGTGGCCTGACCCTCACCGTTTCATCAGTCCATTTAAAGACATCCTCTGGGGTATCAAAGAAGTGGGTTCGCGACTGGAAGACTACCCCCAGGCGGGCCGGATAGAGCAAGGAGTATTGAATCTTCAGAACACGCAGTTTCGCCTTGGCAGCAATAAAGGAGTGCCGCTGCTGTTGCACGATTCTGGTATAGTCGGGGAAGATCATGATCTTTTGATTCTCGAAGAGAAGGGAGTCCTTGGCCCGCCCTTCCCGTAGTATAGTGTCCCTATCATGGAAATTCAGGATTTTCCGCTCCCCCACAGGTGGCTTCTGCGTCAGGGCTCTATGTGCGCGCTCAATCACAAAACAACGTGACAGACCATCTGGGGGAAGCCAGTTCTCCAACCACTGGGACAAGAAGTGTTCCATATTGCCTCTCACATCCTTCCGGAAAACCCACGAAGCGAAGGTTGTTCCTGCGTGCCCGCCCTTCGGCATCCTCCACACGGAGCGCAAGGCCCTTTTGAAGATTTTCCATCGCCGCCATTTTCTGCTTCAGGGTCCAAACGTCGTCCTCCACCACCGATATTCTGGATTCTGCCTCCATGATACGTGTCACCGCATTTCGCAGGTCCTGGCACAGCAGGGTCACGTCTGCCCCAACTGCCCCAATCTTGGCGTCCAGCATGTCCCTGGATTGGGTCATCGCAGCCATGAGCGCTGCATTGTCCGGCCCCGTTCCCTGGCCACCTCCGGATGCTCCGGGTCCCCCACTCAGCCCAGTGAATTTATCGATGGGTCCCTGCTTGGCAGGCCCGCTGCCTCCCCTGGTCATGTCATACCACCCCATTTTTGGATGACCAAATGAGAACACTTGATCTACATACCTATTTGATGGGAATCCAACACATCTCTGTACGGGTCTTACTAACAATCTCAGTAGGTCCTTCGACAGGTTTGTCCTGGCACACATTCTGATATAGAGACTTATATAGCTCTATTAGCGCCTAACTCACTTATGTAGGAGTTTTGCAGCAGCTCGGAGTACTTGAAGCTCCGTTATAGACCCCCGGTTCTTTTTGTTGTTAGGATTATAGTTAGGGGGATATGAACTGGGCAGGTCTTTAAATTTCCCTCAGACCCTTCTTCAATTGTTTGTGTTTTACATGTCTGCGGCGAACCCGGGGTCTGCTGTCTCCGGAGCGTTAGCAGGTCGCCACAGCGCAAACACCCCGCACCACCAGTTGCGACCAAGGGTACACCACGCAAATGTCTTTTCGACCCCCGGGTACACGATTCCCCTACACTGTCGTCGTCTGTTGCTGGGGGGGGTATACCGGGTGTTACAAGTTCACCCCCCTCAAAGGTGTGCAGCGTGGTCTCGGCCTTGTCCCTCCATCGTTAGGCCCTCAACCTGGCCACCGCTCCACAAGGGCCTCGTGACTCCGCTCCCGCCCACAGAGCTCCTTTGTCCCATAGCCCACTCGCGCTGGGCATCCACAGGTGTCCCCCTCGCCCTCCGTTCACACACGCAGAGGGGGCCCGGGGAGTCACTCACGTCTCTCACTTCCTCACCTCTGGCGCCGGCACAGAGCCCTCCGGGCTCGGGCGCGATACTCGCCGGTTCGGCAGGCCGCCCGCCAGCCTGTGGACCAAAGAAGCGCCGCAGCACTATGCCGGACTTGTCCGGTAGGGTCCCACACCAGGGGTCACAGCTCTTCAGGTCTCTCCACGTCGCCGCCCAGGCCGCCACAGGACGCTAGCACCCGCAGCCGGGAGCCACCGGTGCCCTGGCCGTCTCAGCCTTCTTGGTGGGTAGGTCAGAGGACTCGCCCACAGTTCCGCCAACAATGGGGGGCACTGGGCCCAGGATAGATGTTGGCGCAGCCGGCCTGCGAGAAGACCCCTCGATCGGGAGGCTCCAAAATTGAGGCCCCGGCTGCACTCCCCGGGACCAGGCCGCAGGCCGCTTCCGCCACTAAGACCGGGTCGGATGGCCCGGGAGCGCCACATTTTGCACCGGGTGACACCTCCCACCTTCCGCCACAATTGCCTCAAGAGTGGGCTGCAGATCGGGTCCGGGAGCCAGGATAAATTGACGGATAAGCGTCGGGTTGGTGGGAGCTCTAGAAGGCTGCGTCCACCATCTTCGCACGCGAAGCCACGCCCCAAGACATAATGAGTTTGACTACTTCTGTCAAGTCTACTCCTCCTCCTTCCTGAAGGTTGCCAAACGCATGCTGATTGAACCTTTACTAATGGCTCCCATGACAGCCATATGAGGCTCAGGAAGACATGTCTTTCATGCGCCTTTATGGCACTCACTGTGCTAAATCCAACTCCTTTCTGTTTGTGGATGCAAGTTGGGAGGTGTAGTCCCGAAAGCCATATCTCGAACTGAGCATGCACATCTACCTTTGAAATTAAGACAAACATGCTGGAAATTTTCTAAAGCTTGCTAAAGAAAACATCATAAACTATCAAGAACGGTAGAATATGAAGCACGAGTAGTCTGACAATGAAGCCTATGTCCAAACCACCAATATTTGCAGTGACTGTAATGCACTTATACAGCAAACTGAATATCTACTAAGCTCTGACGTAGGATGAACAAGGCAAGCAGCATTGACCCATAAGTAGTGTAGTAAATTCAGTGCGAGAGTCACAGCAATGGGTTTGAATCCATGGGTGAAGATGAAGTTGTGACACACATCTGTACTAACTTTACTATCTGCCTTCTACATATGCAGTATTCCTGGGAAAGCCCAGCTAACGTAAGCTGTTCTAACCCGTAAGTGTGCCTGTCCTCAGAGTCCTGACTAATCCTGTCTAATAGTCAAATTACCATATACTAATGCCTTCCAATATCTAGCTACTTACAGCTTGAGAAAATTGTTCCGTCACATGCCATCAATGCTCTCACTGTGCTAAATCCAACTCCTTCGAGTTTGTGGATGCAAGTTGGGGGTGTCAGAGTATCCCAGTAGGCCATATCTCGAACTGAGCAAACATATCTCCCTTTGAAAATAAGGCAACCATGCTGGGGTATATTGCTTAAGGTCCCTAAAGTAATAAGCCAAACAAATGGCCTGTGGGTTACATTCACCAACACTTTTACTTTGACAGCCTTAAAACTCAATTACTAACTTGCATCATACACAAGGTTATTGAGAAAGGGTACAGACGCAATATCTTGTATGATTGTTTTCACATCTTAAATTAAAGATGTTGAAACAATCCTCATACAAGAGATTGTGTCCTGTATCCCTTTTCAATAACATGGTTGTGACACAAGTTAATAATTGAGTTTGCACATTTTTAAAACAATTAGAAGTTGGCGATTAGGGTGGTCCTTGTGTAGTATACATAGGTTCCCTAACAAGAACTTCAAAATCCAGTCAAAACTAACTTTTTGCCAAACAGGGTACTCCGTGACAATGTGCTGCATGTTCTGTTCACTAGTATGTGCAGTGTGGAGACTATATTGTACTTGTCAATTGGCGAAGAGAAACACCACCACATTCTGAAACCAGATAAAGGCAATGAGAAGGCCATGATTTCCTGAAGTAGAGGAACAAATATTCTGCGGCTGCTTACATAGCGAAGGAGTGGCCCACAGACAGTAGGTATCTGTTGTAATTTGGCAGCGGCTAGATTAAGCATTAGCAGAAGACATGCTGTATTCAGCAACTATTGTAACATCATGCAGACTCCATTTTGTATTTGTGGTAGCCATTTTGTCTGCCACCTGTTGCCATGTGCTCATCATGTGCTTTGTCCTACCTCCTTCTTAACTGCGCCTGAAATCTGCCCAGCAACAGGCTATATTTAGCATCCCCCACTTTTAGCATGCCCAGGCATGCCCAGTAGGGTCTGCAGCTGTTACTAATTAGTTCCAGATAGGAATGTGTTTACTAGTTTCTGAAAACTGTTAACTCCGCCCACTCATCGATTGTGCCTTCCAATATGCCCTTATATGTACATAAAACTTGCTCTTGTATTTTGTACCACCTTCTTTTGAGCCCCTGCGTGGGTATAAAAGGACCATGCTTTCTTTGTCTGGTGTGCTACTCTATGCAATACTGAAGGGTGTTGTGTGGACTGCAGTACCACCTTTAAAGGTTTAATAAACTATGCTTTTGTATTTTCCAGTTTGTGCCAACTTCTTCTTATGGTCTAAGGACTTTTTGCAGAGAAGGGCGAACCACTTGCACTGGTAGGCCTTGCTGAGGTTTGCTTACTTCAATATCCATTCACACCAATTGAAAAGTTTACCTATAGGCAGCTCCCCCTCTGTCAATTTCCCAGTATTTTCCTTTAGTGTGATACAACATTAAGCAAGTAGGAAAATAGAAGGTAGGCTTACTTGGGCATGGGGGACAGTGAACACAAGACTCCTGCCTCTTTTCCCTACATCGAGCACACTTTACAACAATGACATGGTAACTCCTCGTTGGGTGTTGCAGGAATTTTATCAGCAAAGGGTCACTCCTGCAGCCTTGCCACATCCTCCAGAACACATGAAGTGGAAGCTTCTGCAGCAGTGAAACTTCCAATCACAGACTACTGAAAGTCAAGGAAAGACATGAGTCTTCCTGTGGTGGTCTAACTATAAACAACATGCATTGTATGTTGCCATCTGGATCAGGTGAGTAAACAGTTTCTTATACCAAGTGCGAGTTTTACATTGTATGAATGAAGAGGCCCATGTACTTTTGTAGTCAAGTATACAGGTAGGCTTGTGGACTTCAGCCCTCTGACCCCAAACTGTGACAAGGGAAGTGATCTCAGCATGATTTCTAGTGAACATGTACACGTCATGCCCATCTAAGAACTTGACTGCGAGCAGTTTGTTGGAACGCAACAGAGTGCTCTGGGATTTCTGGAGCTTCTTCCAAACAAGCTCCTGTGGGAATCGTTTGCTGAGAAAATGAATTGTACCGCAGGCCAAAGTGCCAGCTTTGTACAGCTCACTGAACAGCTCTTCTCCTGTATAGCAATGGTCTGCATGGTGGTTATAACCTTTGTGAAAGAGTGGCTGGACAAGCTTAATTCAGACACTCTGTTCATCACCACCCCTTTTCTGAATCGTTTTTGTCCACTATAGGTGTGGCAGGGTATACTCAGACATGAGTCCCTTTCTCACTGCACCATCAGGATTCAAGCAAGCCGGGCCGAAGACGGCTGAAATGCCAGAAACCGGTCCCCGGTAGCTTGTCTGCTTCAGAAATGTGGAAAATGGTCCGTTTTCAAATGTTTTATTTTTGAACGTCAGTTCACATTTGTAGGTGGATCATCAGTGTTAGAGCTAAAATTAGCATGTTTAAAGTGATTTTTATGCTTCCAGGGGCGCTGGAAGTTAATTAAATACCATTTGGAGGCATTTAATGTTCGAGCAAAAACGGCTGATTTTCGACAAAAGAGATAACACCCCCCCATTACGTCATGCTTCAGAAATGTGGAAAATGGTCCGTTTTCAAATGTTTTATTTTTGAACGTCAGTTCACATTTGTAGGTGGATCATCAGTGTTAGAGCTAAAATTAGCATGTTTAAAGTGATTTTCATGCTCCCAGGGGCTCGGGAAGTGAAATAAATACCATTTGGAGGCATTTAATGTTCGAGCAAAAACGGCTGATTTTCGACAAAAGAGATAACACCCCCCCATTACGTCCTGCTTCAGAAATGTGGAAAATGGTCCGTTTTCAAATGTTTTATTTTTGAACGTCAGTTCACATTTGTAGGTGGATCATCAGTGTTAGAGCTAAAATTAGCATGTTTAAAGTGATTTTCATGCTCCCAGGGGCCCTAAACACAAGATTTATGGAATGGTTAAAAGTGCATGAAAATGGCCAATTTACCCACTCTGAGTTCTCAAAAAGGGTTTCTTCACCCCGGGAAGTTAATTAAATACCATTTGGAGGCATTTAATGTTCGAGCAAAAACGGCTGATTTTCGACAAAAGAGATAACACCCCCCCATTACGTCATGCTTCAGAAATGTGGAAAATGGTCCGTTTTCAAATGTTTTATTTTTGAACGTCAGTTCACATTTGTAGGTGGATCATCAGTGTTAGAGCTAAAATTAGCATGTTTAAAGTGATTTTCATGCTTCCAGGGGCTCGGGAAGTGAAATAAATACCATTTGGAGGCATTTAATGTTCGAGCAAAAACGGCTGATTTTCGACAAAAGAGATAACACCCCCCCATTACGTCATGCTTCAGAAATGTGGAAAATGGTCCGTTTTCAAATGTTTTATTTTTGAACGTCAGTTCACATTTGTAGGTGGATCATCAGTGTTAGAGCTAAAATTAGCATGTTTAAAGTGATTTTCATGCTCCCAGGGGCCCTAAACACAAGATTTATGGAATGGTTAAAAGTGCATGAAAATGGCCAATTTACCCACTCTGAGTTCTCAAAAAGGGTTTCTTCACCCCGGGAAGTTAATTAAATACCATTTGGAGGCATTTAATGTTCGAGCAAAAACGGCTGATTTTCGACAAAAGAGATAACACCCCCCCATTACGTCATGCTTCAGAAATGTGGAAAATGGTCCGTTTTCAAATGTTTTATTTTTGAACGTCAGTTCACATTTGTAGGTGGATCATCAGTGTTAGAGCTAAAATTAGCATGTTTAAAGTGATTTTCATGCTTCCAGGGGCTCGGGAAGTTAATTAAATACCATTTGGAGGCATTTAATGTTCGAGCAAAAACGGCTGATTTTCGACAAAAGAGATAACACCCCCCCATTACGTCATGCTTCAGAAATGTGGAAAATGGTCCGTTTTCAAATGTTTTATTTTTGAATGTCAGTTCACATTTGTAGGTGGATCATCAGTGTTAGAGCTAAAATTAGCATGTTTAAAGTGATTTTCATGCTTCCAGGGGCGCTGGAAGTTAATTAAATACCATTTGGAGGCATTTAATGTTCGAGCAAAAACGGCTGATTTTCGACAAAAGAGATAACACCCCCCCATTACGTCATGCTTCAGAAATGTGGAAAATGGTCCGTTTTCAAATGTTTTATTTTTGAACGTCAGTTCACATTTGTAGGTGGATCATCAGTGTTAGAGCTAAAATTAGCATGTTTAAAGTGATTTTCATGCTTCCAGGGGCGCTGGAAGTTAATTAAATACCATTTGGAGGCATTTAATGTTCGAGCAAAAACGGCTGATTTTCGACAAAAGAGATAACACCCCCCCATTACGTCATGCTTCAGAAATGTGGAAAATGGTCCGTTTTCAAATGTTTTATTTTTGAACGTCAGTTCACATTTGTAGGTGGATCATCAGTCTTAGAGCTAAAATTAGCATGTTTAAAGTGATTTTCATGCTTCCAGGGGCGCTGGAAGTTAATTAAATACCATTTGGAGGCATTTAATGTTCGAGCAAAAACGGCTGATTTTCGACAAAAGAGATAACACCCCCCCATTACGTCATGCTTCAGAAATGTGGAAAATGGTCCGTTTTCAAATGTTTTATTTTTGAACGTCAGTTCACATTTGTAGGTGGATCATCAGTGTTAGAGCTAAAATTAGCATGTTTAAAGTGATTTTCATGCTTCCAGGGGCGCTGGAAGTTAATTAAATACCATTTGGAGGCATTTAATGTTCGAGCAAAAACGGCTGATTTTCGACAAAAGAGATAACACCCCCCCATTACGTCCTGCTTCAGAAATGTGGAAAATGGTCCGTTTTCAAATGTTTTATTTTTGAACGTCAGTTCACATTTGTAGGTGGATCATCAGTGTTAGAGCTAAAATTAGCATGTTTAAAGTGATTTTCATGCTTCCAGGGGCCCTAAACACAAGATTTATGGAATAGTTAAAAGTGCATGAAAATGGCCAATTTACCCACTCTGAGTTCTCAAAAAGGGTTTCTTCACCCCGGGAAGTTAATTAAATACCATTTGGAGGCATTTAATGTTCGAGCAAAAACAGCTGATTTTCGACAAAAGAGATAACACCCCCCCATTACGTCCTGCTTCAGAAATGTGGAAAATGGTCCGTTTTCAAATGTTTTATTTTTGAACGTCAGTTCACATTTGTAGGTGGATCATCAGTGTTAGAGCTAAAATTAGCATGTTTAAAGTGATTTTCATGCTCCCAGGGGCTCGGGAAGTGAAATAAATACCATTTGGAGGCATTTAATGTTCGAGCAAAAACGGCTGATTTTCGACAAAAGAGATAACACCCCCCCATTACGTCCTGCTTCAGAAATGTGGAAAATGGTCCGTTTTCAAATGTTTTATTTTTGAACGTCAGTTCACATTTGTAGGTGGATCATCAGTGTTAGAGCTAAAATTAGCATGTTTAAAGTGATTTTCATGCTTCCAGGGGCGCTGGAAGTTAATTAAATACCATTTGGAGGCATTTAATGTTCGAGCAAAAATGGCTGATTTTCGACAAAAGAGATAACACCCCCCCATTACGTCATGCTTCAGAAATGTGGAAAATGGTCCGTATTCAAATGTTTTATTTTTGAACGTCAGTTCACATTTGTAGGTGGATCATCAGTGTTAGAGCTAAAATTAGCATGTTTAAAGTGATTTTCATGCTCCCAGGGGCTCGGGAAGTGAAATAAATACCATTTGGAGGCATTTAATGTTCGAGCAAAAACGGCTGATTTTCGACAAAAGAGATAACACCCCCCCATTACGTCATGCTTCAGAAATGTGGAAAATGGTCCGTTTTCAAATGTTTTATTTTTGAACGTCAGTTCACATTTGTAGGGGGATCATCAGTGTTAGAGCTAAAATTAGCATGTTTAAAGTGATTTTCATGCTTCCAGGGGCGCTGGAAGTTAATTAAATACCATTTGGAGGCATTTAATGTTCGAGCAAAAACGGCTGATTTTCGACAAAAGAGATAACACCCCCCCATTACGTCATGCTTCAGAAATGTGGGAAATGGTCCGTTTTCAAATGTTTTATTTTTGAACGTCAGTTCACATTTGTAGGTGGATCATCAGTGTTAGAGCTAAAATTAGCATGTTTAAAGTGATTTTCATGCTTCCAGGGGCGCTGGAAGTTAATTAAATACCATTTGGAGGCATTTAATGTTCGAGCAAAAACAGCTGATTTTCGACAAAAGAGATAACACCCCCCCATTACGTCCTGCTTCAGAAATGTGGAAAATGGTCCGTTTTCAAATGTTTTATTTTTGAACGTCAGTTCACATTTGTAGGTGGATCATCAGTGTTAGAGCTAAAATTAGCATGTTTAAAGTGATTTTCATGCTTCCAGGGGCGCTGGAAGTTAATTAAATACCATTTGGAGGCATTTAATGTTCGAGCAAAAACGGCTGATTTTCAACAAAAGAGATAACACCCCCCCATTACGTCCTGCTTCAGAAATGTGGAAAATGGTCCGTTTTCAAATGTTTTATTTTTGAACGTCAGTTCACATTTGTAGGTGGATCATCAGTGTTAGAGCTAAAATTAGCATGTTTAAAGTGATTTTCATGCTCCCAGGGGCTCGGGAAGTGAAATAAATACCATTTGGAGGCATTTAATGTTCGAGCAAAAACGGCTGATTTTCGACAAAAGAGATAACACCCCCCCATTACGTCCTGCTTCAGAAATGTGGAAAATGGTCCGTTTTCAAATGTTTTATTTTTGAACGTCAGTTCACATTTGTAGGTGGATCATCAGTGTTAGAGCTAAAATTAGCATGTTTAAAGTGATTTTCATGCTCCCAGGGGCCCTAAACACAAGATTTATGGAATGGTTAAAAGTGCATGAAAATGGCCAATTTACCCACTCTGAGTTCTCAAAAAGGGTTTCTTCACCCGGGGAAGTTAATTAAATACCATTTGGAGGCATTTAATGTTCGAGCAAAAACGGCTGATTTTCGACAAAAGAGATAACACCCCCCCATTACGTCCTGCTTCAGAAATGTGGAAAATGGTCCGTTTTCAAATGTTTTATTTTTGAACGTCAGTTCACATTTGTAGGTGGATCATCAGTGTTAGAGCTAAAATTAGCATGTTTAAAGTGATTTTCATGCTTCCAGGGGCTCGGGAAGTGAAATAAATACCATTTGGAGGCATTTAATGTTCGAGCAAAAACGGCTGATTTTCGACAAAAGAGATAACACCCCCCCATTACGTCATGCTTCAGAAATGTGGAAAATGGTCCGTTTTCAAATGTTTCATTTTTGAACGTCAGTTCACATTTGTAGGTGGATCATCAGTGTTAGAGCTGAAATTAGCATGTTTAAAGTGATTTTCCTGCTTCCAGGGGCGCTGGAAGTTAATTAAATACCATTTGGAGGCATTTAATGTTCGAGCAAAAATGGCTGATTTTCGACAAAAGAGATAACACCCCCCCATTACGTCATGCTTCAGAAATGTGGAAAATGGTCCGTTTTAAAATGTTTTATTTTTGAACGTCAGTTCACATTTGTAGGTGGATCATCAGTGTTAGAGCTAAAATTTGCATGTTTAAAGTGATTTTCATGCTTCCAGGGGCGCTGGAAGTTAATTAAATACCATTTGGAGGCATTTAATGTTCGAGCAAAAACGGCTGATTTTCGACAAAAGAGATAACACCCCCCCATTACGTCCTGCTTCAGAAATGTGGAAAATGGTCCGTTTTCATGTTTTATTTTTGAACGTCAGTTCACATTTGTAGGTGGATCATCAGTGTTAGAGCTAAAATTAGCATGTTTAAAGTGATTTTCATGCTCCCAGGGGCTCGGGAAGTGAAATAAATACCATTTGGAGGCATTTAATGTTCTAGCAAAAACGGCTGATTTTCGACAAAAGAGATAACACCCCCCCATTACGTCCTGCTTCAGAAATGTGGAAAATGGTCCGTTTTCAAATGTTTTATTTTTGAACGTCAGTTCACATTTGTAGGTGGATCATCAGTGTTAGAGCTAAAATTAGCATGTTTAAAGTGATTTTCATGCGTCCAGGGGCGCTGGAAGTTAATTAAATACCATTTGGAGGCATTTAATGTTCGAGCAAAAACAGCTGATTTTCGACAAAAGAGATAACACCCCCCCATTACGTCCTGCTTCAGAAATGTGGAAAATGGTCCGTTTTCAAATGTTTTATTTTTGAACGTCAGTTCACATTTGTAGGTGGATCATCAGTGTTAGAGCTAAAATTAGCATGTTTAAAGTGATTTTCATGCTTCCAGGGGCGCTGGAAGTTAATTAAATACCATTTGGAGGCATTTAATGTTCGAGCAAAAACGGCTGATTTTCAACAAAAGAGATAACACCCCCCCATTACGTCCTACTTCAGAAATGTGGAAAATGGTCCGTTTTCAAATGTTTTATTTTTGAACGTCAGTTCACATTTGTAGGTGGATCATCAGTGTTAGAGCTAAAATTAGCATGTTTAAAGTGATTTTCATGCTCCCAGGGGCTCGGGAAGTGAAATAAATACCATTTGGAGGCATTTAATGTTCGAGCAAAAACGGCTGATTTTCGACAAAAGAGATAACACCCCCCCATTACGTCCTGCTTCAGAAATGTGGAAAATGGTCCGTTTTCAAATGTTTTATTTTTGAACGTCAGTTCACATTTGTAGGTGGATCATCAGTGTTTGAGCTAAAATTAGCATGTTTAAAGTGATTTTCATGCTCCCAGGGGCCCTAAACACAAGATTTATGGGATGGTTAAAAGTGCATGAAAATGGCCAATTTACCCACTCTGAGTTCTCAAAAAGGGTTTCTTCACCCCGGGAAGTTAATTAAATACCATTTGGAGGCATTTAATGTTCGAGCAAAAACGGCTGATTTTCGACAAAAGAGATAACACCCCCCCATTACGTCATGCTTCAGAAATGTGGAAAAAGGTCCGTTTTCAAATGTTTTATTTTTGAACGTCAGTTCACATTTGTAGGTGGATCATCAGTGTTAGAGCTAAAATTAGCATGTTTAAAGTGATTTTCATGCTCCCAGGGGCTCGGGAAGTGAAATAAATACCATTTGGAGGCATTTAATGTTCGAGCAAAAACGGCTGATTTTCGACAAAAGAGATAACACCCCCCCATTACGTCCTGCTTCAGAAATGTGGAAAATGGTCCGTTTTCAAATGTTTTATTTTTGAACGTCAGTTCACATTTGTAGGTGGATCATCAGTGTTAGAGCTAAAATTAGCATGTTTACAGTGATTTTCATGCTTCCAGGGGCTCGGGAAGTTAATTCAATACCATTTGGAGGCATTTAATGTTCGAGCAAAAACGGCTGATTTTCGACAAAAGAGATAACACCCCCCCATTACGTCATGCTTCAGAAATGTGGAAAATGGTCCGTTTTCAAATGTTTTATTTTTGAACGTCAGTTCACATTTGTAGGTGGATCATCAGTGTTAGAGCTAAAATTAGCATGTTTAAAGTGATTTTCATGCTTCCAGGGGCGCTGGAAGTTAATCAAATACCATTTGGAGGCATTTAATGTTCGAGCAAAAACGGCTGATTTTCGACAAAAGAGATAACACCCCCCCATTACGTCATGCTTCAGAAATGTGGAAAATGGTCCGTTTTCAAATGTTTTATTTTTGAACGTCAGTTCACATTTGTAGGTGGATCATCAGTGCTAGAGCTAAAATTAGCATGTTTAAAGTGATTTTTATGCTTTCAGGGGCGCTGGAAGTTAATTAAATACCATTTGGAGGCATTTAATGTTCGAGCAAAAACGGCTGATTTTCGACAAAAGAGATAACACCCCCCCATTACGTCCTGCTTCAGAAATGTGGAAAATGGTCCGTTTTCAAATGTTTTATTTTTGAACGTCAGTTCACATTTGTAGGTGGATCATCAGTGTTAGAGCTAAAATTAGCATGTTTAAAGTGATTTTCATGCTTCCAGGGGCTCGGGAAGTTAATTAAATACCATTTGGAGGCATTTAATGTTCGAGCAAAAACAGCTGATTTTCGACAAAAGAGATAACACCCCCCCATTACGTCATGCTTCAGAAATGTGGAAAATGGTCCGTTTTCAAATGTTTTATTTTTGAACGTCAGTTCACATTTGTAGGTGGATCATCAGTGTTAGAGCTAAAATTAGCATGTTTAAAGTGATTTTCATGCTCCCAGGGGCGCTGGAAGTTAATTAAATACCATTTGGAGGCATTTAATGTTCGAGCAAAAACGGCTGATTTTCGACAAAAGAGATAACACCCCCCCATTACGTCCTGCTTCAGAAATGTGGAAAATGGTCCGTTTTCAAATGTTTTATTTTTGAACGTCAGTTCACATTTGTAGGTGGATCATCAGTGTTAGAGCTAAAATTAGCATGTTTAAAGTGATTTTCATGCTCCCAAGGGCCCTAAACACAAGATTTATGGAATGGTTAAAAGTGCATGAAAATGGCCAATTTACCCACTCTGAGTTCTCAAAAAGGGTTTCTTCACCCCGGGAAGTTAATTAAATACCATTTGGAGGCATTTAATGTTCGAGCAAAAACGGCTGATTTTCGACAAAAGAGATAACACCCCCCCATTACGTCCTGCTTCAGAAATGTGGAAAATGGTCCGTTTTCAAATGTTTTATTTTTGAACGTCAGTTCACATTTGTAGGTGGATCATCAGTGTTAGAGCTAAAATTAGCATGTTTAAAGTGATTTTCATGCTTCCAGGGGCTCGGGAAGTGAAATAAATACCATTTGGAGGCATTTAATGTTCGAGCAAAAACGGCTGATTTTCGATAAAAGAGATAACACCCCCCCATTACGTCATGCTTCAGAAATGTGGAAAATGGTCCGTTTTCAAATGTTTTATTTTTGAACGTCAGTTCACATTTGTAGGTGGATCATCAGTGTTAGAGCTAAAATTAGCATGTTTAAAGTGATTTTCATGCTTCCAGGGGCGCTGGAAGTTAATTAAATACCATTTGGAGGCATTTAATGTTCGAGCAAAAACGGCTGATTTTCGACAAAAGAGATAACACCCCCCCATTACGTCCTGCTTCAGAAATGTGGAAAATGGTCCGTTTTCAAATGTTTTATTTTTGAATGTCAGTTCACATTTGTAGGTGGATCATCAGTGTTAGAGCTAAAATTAGCATGTTTAAAGTGATTTTCATGCTTCCAGGGGCTCGGGAAGTGAAATAAATACCATTTGGAGGCATTTAATGTTCGAGCAAAAACGGCTGATTTTCGACAAAAGAGATAACACCCCCCCATTACGTCATGCTTCAGAAATGTGGAAAATGGTCCGTTTTCAAATGTTTTATTTTTGAACGTCAGTTCACATTTGTAGGTGGATCATCAGTGTTAGAGCTAAAATTAGCATGTTTAAAGTGATTTTCATGCTTCCAGGGGCGCTGGAAGTTAATTAAATACCATTTGGAGGCATTTAATGTTCGAGCAAAAACGGCTGATTTTCGACAAAAGAGATAACACCCCCCCATTACGTCCTGCTTCAGAAATGTGGAAAATGGTCCGTTTTCAAATGTTTTATTTTTGAACGTCAGTTCACATTTCTAGGTGGATCATCAGTGTTAGAGCTAAAATTAGCATGTTTAAAGTGATTTTCATGCTCCCAGGGGCCCTAAACACAAGATTTATGGAATGGTTAAAAGTGCATGAAAATGGCCGATTTACCCACTCTGAGTTCTCAAAAAGGGTTTCTTCACCCCGGGAAGTTAATTAAATACCATTTGGAGGCATTTAATGTTCGAGCAAAAACGGCTGATTTTCGACAAAAGAGATAACACCCCCCCATTACGTCATGCTTCAGAAATGTGGAAAATGGTCCGTTTTCAAATGTTTTATTTTTGAACGTCAGTTCACATTTGTAGGTGGATCATCAGTGTTAGAGCTAAAATTAGCATGTTTAAAGTGATTTTCATGCTCCCAGGGGCTCGGGAAGTGAAATAAATACCATTTGGAGGCATTTAATGTTCGAGCAAAAACGGCTGATTTTCGACAAAAGAGATAACACCCCCCCATTACGTCCTGCTTCAGAAATGTGGAAAATGGTCTGTTTTCAAATGTTTTATTTTTGAACGTCAGTTCACATTTGTAGGTGGATCATCAGTGTTAGAGCTAAAATTAGCATGTTTAAAGTGATTTTCATGCTCCCAGGGGCTCGGGAAGTTAATTAAATACCATTTGGAGGCATTTAATGTTCGAGCAAAAACGGCTGATTTTCAACAAAAGAGATAACACCCCCCCCATTACGTCCTGCTTCAGAAATGTGGAAAATGGTCCGTTTTCAAATGTTTTATTTTTGAACGTCAGTTCACATTTGTAGGTGGATCATCAGTGTTAGAGCTAAAATTAGCATGTTTAAAGTGATTTTTATGCTTCCAGGGGCCCTAAACACAAGATTTATGGAATGGTTAAAAGTGCATGAAAATGGCCAATTTACCCACTCTGAGTTCTCAAAAAGGGTTTCTTCACCCCAGGAAGTTAATTAAATACCATTTGGAGGCATTTAATGTTCGAGCAAAAACGGCTGATTTTCGACAAAAGAGATAACACCCCCCCATTACGTCATGCTTCAGAAATGTGGAAAATGGTCCGTTTTCAAATGTTTTATTTTTGAACGTCAGTTCACATTTGTAGGTGGATCATCAGTGTTAGAGCTAAAATTAGCATGTTTAAAGTGATTTTCATGCTTCCAGGGGCGCTGGAAGTTAATTAAATACCATTTGGAGGCATTTAATGTTCGAGCAAAAACGGCTGATTTTCGACAAAAGAGATAACACCCCCCCATTACGTCATGCTTCAGAAATGTGGAAAATGGTCCGTTTTCAAATGTTTTATTTTTGAACGTCAGTTCACATTTGTAGGTGGATCATCAGTGTTAGAGCTAAAATTAGAATGTTTAAAGTGATTTTCATGCTTCCAGGGGCGCTGGAAGTTAATTAAATACCATTTGGAGGCATTTAATGTTCGAGCAAAAACGGCTAATTTTCGACAAAAGAGATTACACCCCCCCATTACGTCATGCTTCAGAAATGTGGAAAATGGTCCGTTTTCAAATGTTTTATTTTTGAACGTCAGTTCACATTTGTAGGTGGATCATCAGTGTTAGAGCTAAAATTAGCATGTTTAAAGTGATTTTCATGCTTCCAGGGGGGCTGGAATTTAATTAAATACCATTTGGAGGCATTTAATGTTCGAGCAAAAACGGCTGATTTTCGACAAAAGAGATAACACCCGCCCATTACGTCATGCTTCAGAAATGTGGAAAATGGTCCGTTTTCAAATGTTTTATTTTTGAACGTCAGTTCACATTTGTAGGTGGATCATCAGTGTTAGAGCTAAAATTAGCATGTTTAAAGTGATTTTCATGCTTCCAGGGGCGCTGGAAGTTAATAAATACCATTTGGAGGCATTTAATGTTCGAGCAAAAACGGCTGATTTTCGACAAAAGAGATAACACCCCCCCATTACGTCATGCTTCAGAAATGTGGAAAATGGTCCGTTTTCAAATGTTTTATTTTTGAACGTCAGTTCACATTTGTAGGTGGATCATCAGTGTTAGAGCTAAAATTAGCATGTTTAAAGTGATTTTTATGCTTCCAGGGGCGCTGGAAGTTAATTAAATACCATTTGGAGGCATTTAATGTTCGAGGAAAAACGGCTGATTTTCGACAAAAGAGATAACACCCCCCCATTACGTCCTGCTTCAGAAATGTGGAAAATGGTCCGTTTTCAAATGTTTTATTTTTGAACGTCAGTTCACATTTGTAGGTGGATCATCAGTGTTAGAGCTAAAATTAGCATGTTTAAAGTGATTTTCATGCTTCCAGGGGCTCGGGAAGTGAAATAAATACCATTTGGAGGCATTTAATGTTCGAGCAAAAACGGCTGATTTTCGACAAAAGAGATAACACCCCCCCATTACGTCATGCTTCAGAAATGTGGAAAATGGTCCGTTTTCAAATGTTTTATTTTTGAACGTCAGTTCACATTTGTAGGTGGATCATCAGTGTTAGAGCTAAAATTAGCATGTTTAAAGTGATTTTCATGCTTCCAGGGGCGCTGGAAGTTAATTAAATACCATTTGGAGGCATTTAATGTTCGAGCAAAAACGGCTGATTTTCGACAAAAGAGATAACACCCCCCCATTACGTCATGCTTCAGAAATGTGGAAAATGGTCCGTTTTCAAATGTTTTATTTTTGAACGTCAGTTCACATTTGTAGGTGGATCATCAGTGTTGGAGCTAAAATTAGCATGTTTAAAGTGATTTTCATGCTCCCAGGGGCTCGGAAGTGAAATAAATACCATTTGGAGGCATTTAATGTTCGAGCAAAAACTGCTGATTTTCGACAAAAGAGATAACACCCCCCCATTACGTCCTGCTTCAGAAATGTGGAAAATGGTCCGTTTTCAAATGTTTTATTTTTGAACGTCAGTTCACATTTGTAGGTGGATCATCAGTGTTAGAGCTAAAATTAGCATGTTTAAAGTGATTTTCATGCTCCCAGGGGCCCTAAACACAAGATTTATGGAATGGTTAAAAGTGCATGAAAAAGGCCTATTTACCCACTCTGAGTTCTCAAAAAGGGTTTCTTAACCCCGGGAAGTTAATTAAATACCATTTGGAGGCATTTAATGTTCGAGCAAAAACGGCTGATTTTCGACAAAAGAGATAACACCCCCCCATTACGTCCTGCTTCAGAAATGTGGAAAATGGTCCGTTTTCAAATGTTTTATTTTTGAACGTCAGTTCACATTTGTAGGTGGATCATCAGTGTTAGAGCTAAAATTAGCATGTTTAAAGTGATTTTCATGCTTCCAGGGGCCCTAAACACAAGATTTATGGAATAGTTAAAAGTGCATGAAAAAGGCCAATTTACCCACTCTGAGTTCTCAAAAAGGGTTTCTTCACCCCGGGAAGTTAATTAAATACCATTTGGAGGCATTTAATGTTCGAGCAAAAACGGCTGATTTTCGACAAAAGAGATAACACCCCCCCATTACGTCCTGCTTCAGAAATGTGGAAAATGGTCCGTTTTCAAATGTTTTATTTTTGAACGTCAGTTCACATTTGTAGGTGGATCATCAGTGTTAGAGCTAAAATTAGCATGTTTAAAGTGATTTTTATGCTTCCAGGGGCGCTGGAAGTTAATTAAATACCATTTGGAGGCATTTAATGTTCGAGGAAAAACGGCTGATTTTCGACAAAAGAGATAACACCCCCCCATTACGTCCTGCTTCAGAAATGTGGAAAATGGTCCGTTTTCAAATGTTTTATTTTTGAACGTCAGTTCACATTTGTAGGTGGATCATCAGTGTTAGAGCTAAAATTAGCATGTTTAAAGTGATTTTCATGCTTCCAGGGGCTCAGGAAGTGAAATAAATACCATTTGGAGGCATTTAATGTTCGAGCAAAAACGGCTGATTTTCGACAAAAGAGATAACACCCCCCATTACGTCATGCTTCAGAAATGTGGAAAATGGTCCGTTTGCAAATGTTTTATTTTTGAACGTCAGTTCACATTTGTAGGTGGATCATCAGTGTTAGAGCTAAAATTAGCATGTTTAAAGTGATTTTCATGCTTCCAGGGGCGCTGGAAGTTAATTAAATACCATTTGGAGGCATTTAATGTTCGAGCAAAAACGGCTGATTTTCGACAAAAGAGATAACACCCCCCCATTACGTCCTGCTTCAGAAATGTGGAAAATGGTCCGTTTTCAAATGTTTTATTTTTGAACGTCAGTTCACATTTGTAGGTGGATCATCAGTGTTAGAGCTAAAATTAGCATGTTTAAAGTGATTTTCATGCTCCCAGGGGCCCTAAACACAAGATTTATGGAATGGTTAAAAGTGCATGAAAATGGCCAATTTACCAACTCTGAGTTCTCAAAAAGGGTTTCTTCACCCCGGGAAGTTAATTAAATACCATTTGGAGGCATTTAATGTTCGAGCAAAAACGGCTGATTTTCAACAAAAGAGATAACACCCCCCCATTACGTCCTGCTTCAGAAATGTGGAAAATGGTCCGTTTTCAAATGTTTTATTTTTGAACGTCAGTTCACATTTGTAGGTGGATCATCAGTGTTAGAGCTAAAATTAGTATGTTTAAAGTGATTTTCATGCTTCCAGGGGCTCGGGAAGTTAATTAAATACCATTTGGAGGCATTTAATGTTCGAGCAAAAACGGCTGATTTTCGACAAAAGAGATAACACCCCCCCATTACGTCCTGCTTCAGAAATGTGGAAAATGGTCAGTTTTCAAATGTTTTATTTTTGAACGTCAGTTCACATTTGTAGGTGGATCATCAGTGTTAGAGCTAAAATTAGCATGTTTAAAGTGATTTTTATGCTTCCAGGGGCGCTGGAAGTTAATTAAATACCATTTGGAGGCATTTAATGTTCGAGCAAAAACGGCTGATTTTCGACAAAAGAGATAACACCCCCCCATTACGTCCTGCTTCAGAAATGTGGAAAATGGTCCGTTTTCAAATGTTTTATTTTTGAACGTCAGTTCACATTTGTAGGTGGATCATCAGTGTTAGAGCTAAAATTAGCATGTTTAAAGTGATTTTCATGCTTCCAGGGGCTCGGGAAGTGAAATAAATACCATTTGGAGGCATTTAATGTTCGAGCAAAAACGGCTGATTTTCGACAAAAGAGATAACACCCCCCCATTACGTCCTGCTTCAGAAATGTGGAAAATGGTCCGTTTTCAAATGTTTTATTTTTGAACGTCAGTTCACATTTGTAGGTGGATCATCAGTGTTAGAGCTAAAATTAGCATGTTTAAAGTGATTTTCATGCTTCCAGGGGCGCTGGAAGTTAATTAAATACCATTTGGAGGCATTTAATGTTCGAGCGAAAACGGCTGATTTTCGACAAAAGAGTTAACACCCCCCCATTACGTCCTGCTTCAGAAATGTGGAAAATGGTCCGTTTTCAAATGTTTTATTTTTGAACGTCAGTTCACATTTGTAGGTGGATCATCAGTGTTAGAGCTAAAATTAGCATGTTTAAAGTGATTTTCATGCTCCCAGGGGCCCTAAACACAAGATTTATGGAATGGTTAAAAGTGCATGAAAATGGCCAATTTACCCACTCTGAGTTCTCAAAAAGGGTTTCTTCACCCCGGGAAGTTAATTAAATACCATTTGGAGGCATTTAATGTTCGAGCAAAAACGTCTGATTTTCGACAAAAGAGATAACACCCCCCCATTACGTCATGCTTCAGAAATGTGGAAAATGGTCCGTTTTCAAATGTTTTATTTTTGAACGTCAGTTCACATTTGTAGGTGGATCATCAGTGTTAGAGCTAAAATTAGCATGTTTAAAGTGATTTTCATGCTCCCAGGGGCTCGGGAAGTGAAATAAATACCATTTGGAGGCATTTAATGTTCGAGCAAAAACGGCTGATTTTCGACAAAAGAGATAACACCCCCCCATTACGTCCTGCTTCAGAAATGTGGAAAATGGTCTGTTTTCAAATGTTTTATTTTTGAACGTCAGTTCACATTTGTAGGTGGATCATCAGTGTTAGAGCTAAAATTAGCATGTTTAAAGTGATTTTCATGCTTCCAGGGGCTCGGGAAGTTAATTAAATACCATTTGGAGGCATTTAATGTTCGAGCAAAAACGGCTGATTTTCGACAAAAGAGATAACACCCCCCCATTACGTCATGCTTCAGAAATGTGGAAAATGGTCCGTTTTCAAATGTTTTATTTTTGAACGTCAGTTCACATTTGTAGGTGGATCATCAGTGTTAGAGCTAAAATTAGCATGTTTAAAGTGATTTTCATGCTCCCAGGGGCTCGGGAAGTTAATTAAATACCATTTGGAGGCATTTAATGTTCGAGCAAAAACGGCTGATTTTCGACAAAAGAGATAACACCCCCCCATTACGTCCTGCTTCAGAAATGTGGAAAATGGTCCGTTTTCAAATGTTTTATTTTTGAACGTCAGTTCACATTTGTAGGTGGATCATCAGTGTTAGAGCTAAAATTAGCATGTTTAAAGTGATTTTTATGCTTCCAGGGGCCCTAAACACAAGATTTATGGAATGGTTAAAAGTGCATGAAAATGGCCAATTTACCCACTCTGAGTTCTCAAAAAGGGTTTCTTCACCCCGGGAAGTTAATTAAATACCATTTGGAGGCATTTAATGTTCGAGCAAAAACGGCTGATTTTCGACAAAAGAGATAACACCCCCCCATTACGTCATGCCTCAGAAATGTGGAAAATGGTCCGTTTTCAAATGTTTTATTTTTGAACGTCAGTTCACATTTGTAGGTGGATCATCAGTGTTAGAGCTAAAATTAGCATGTTTAAAGTGATTTTTATGCTTCCAGGGGCGCTGGAAGTTAATTAAATACCATTTGGAGGCATTTAATGTTCGAGCAAAAACGGCTGATTTTCGACAAAAGAGATAACACCCCCCCATTACGTCATGCTTCAGAAATGTGGAAAATGGTCCGTTTTCAAATGTTTTATTTTTGAACGTCAGTTCACATTTGTAGGTGGATCATCAGTGTTAGAGCTAAAATTAGCATGTTTAAAGTGATTTTCATGCTCCCAGGGGCTCGGGAAGTGAAATAAATACCATTTGGAGGCATTTAATGTTCGAGCAAAAACGGCTGATTTTCGACAAAAGAGATAACACCCCCCCATTACGTCCTGCTTCAGAAATGTGGAAAATGGTCCATTTTGAAATGCTTTATTTTTGAACGTCAGTTCACATTTGTAGGTGGATCATCAGTGTTAGAGCTAAAATTAGCATGTTTAAAGTGATTTTCATGCTCCCAGGGGCCCTAAACACAAGATTTATGGAATGGTTAAAAGTGCATGAAAATGGCCAATTTACCCACTCTGAGTTCTCAAAAAGGGTTTCTTCACCCCGGGAAGTTAATTAAATACCATTTGGAGGCATTTAATATTTGAGCAAAAACGGCTGATTTTCGACAAAAGAGATAACACCCCCCCATTACGTCATGCTTCAGAAATGTGGAAAATGGTCCGTTTTCAAATGTTTTATTTTTGAACGTCAGTTCACATTTGTAGGTGGATCATCAGAGTTAGAGCTAAAATTAGCATGTTTAAAGTGATTTTCATGCTCCCAGGGGCTCGGGAAGTGAAATAAATACCATTTGGAGGCATTTAATGTTCGAGCAAAAACGGCTGATTTTCGACAAAAGAGATAACACCCCCCCATTACGTCCTGCTTCAGAAATGTGGAAAATGGTCCGTTTTCAAATGTTTTATTTTTGAACGTCAGTTCACATTTGTAGGTGGATCATCAGTGTTAGAGCTAAAATTAGCATGTTTAAAGTGATTTTCATGCTCCCAGGGGCTCGGGAAGTGAAATAAATACCATTTGGAGGCATTTAATGTTCGAGCAAAAACGGCTGATTTTCGACAAAAGAGATAACACCCCCCCATTATGTCCTGCTTCAGAAATGTGGAAAATGGTCCGTTTTCAAATGTTTTATTTTTGAACGTCAGTTCACATTTGTAGGTGGATCATCAGTGTTAGAGCTAAAATTAGCATGTTTAAAGTGATTTTCATGCTCCCAGGGGCCCTAAACACAAGATATATGGAATGGTTAAAAGTGCATGAAAATGGCCAATTTATCCACTCTGAGTTCTCAAAAAGGGTTTCTTCACCCCGGGAAGTTAATTAAATACCATTTGGAGGCATTTAATGTTCGAGCAAAAACGGCTGATTTTCGACAAAAGAGATAACACCCCCCCATTACGTCCTGCTTCAGAAATGTGGAAAATGGTCCGTTTTCAAATGTTTTATTTTTGAACGTCAGTTCACATTTGTAGGTGGATCATCAGTGTTAGAGCTAAAATTAGCATGTTTAAAGTGATTTTTATGCTTCCAGGGGCGCTGGAAGTTAATTAAATACCATTTGGAGGCATTTAATGTTCGAGCAAAAACGGCTGATTTTCGACAAAAGAGATAACACCCCCCCATTACGTCCTGCTTCAGAAATGTGGAAAATGGTCCGTTTTCAAATGTTTTATTTTTGAACGTCAGTTCACATTTGTAGGTGGATCATCAGTGTTAGAGCTAAAATTAGCATGTTTAAAGTGATTTTCATGCTTCCAGGGGCTCGGGAAGTGAAATAAATACCATTTGGAGGCATTTAATGTTCGAGCAAAAACGGCTGATTTTCGACAAAAGAGATAACACCCCCCCATTACGTCCTGCTTCAGAAATGTGGAAAATGGTCCGTTTTCAAATGTTTTATTTTTGAACGTCAGTTCACATTTGTAGGTGGATCATCAGTGTTAGAGCTAAAATTAGCATGTTTAAAGTGATTTTCATGCTTCCAGGGGCGCTGGAAGTTAATTAAATACCATTTGGAGGCATTTAATGTTCGAGCAAAAACAGCTGATTTTCGACAAAAGAGTTAACACCCCCCCATTACGTCCTGCTTCAGAAATGTGGAAAATGGTCCGTTTTCAAATGTTTTATTTTTGAACGTCAGTTCACATTTGTAGGTGGATCATCAGTGTTAGAGCTAAAATTAGCATGTTTAAAGTGATTTTCATGCTCCCAGGGGCCCTAAACACAAGATTTATGGAATGGTTAAAAGTGCATGAAAATGGCCAATTTACCCACTCTGAGTTCTCAAAAAGGGTTTCTTCACCCCGGGAAGTTAATTAAATACCATTTGGAGGCATTTAATGTTCGAGCAAAAACGGCTGATTTTCGACAAAAGAGATAACACCCCCCCATTACGTCATGCTTCAGAAATGTGGAAAATGGTCCGTTTTCAAATGTTTTATTTTTGAACGTCAGTTCACATTTGTAGGTGGATCATCAGTGTTAGAGCTAAAATTAGCATGTTTAAAGTGATTTTCATGCTCCCAGGGGCTCGGGAAGTGAAATAAATACCATTTGGAGGCATTTAATGTTCGAGCAAAAACGGCTGATTTTCGACAAAAGAGATAACACCCCCCCATTACGTCCTGCTTCAGAAATGTGGAAAATGGTCTGTTTTCAAATGTTTTATTTTTGAACGTCAGTTCACATTTGTAGGTGGATCATCAGTGTTGGAGCTAAAATTAGCATGTTTAAAGTGATTTTCATGCTTCCAGGGGCTCGGGAAGTTAATTAAATACCATTTGGAGGCATTTAATGTTCGAGCAAAAACGGCTGATTTTCGACAAAAGAGATAACACCCCCCCATTACGTCATGCTTCAGAAATGTGGAAAATGGTCCGTTTTCAAATGTTTTATTTTTGAACGTCAGTTCACATTTGTAGGTGGATCATCAGTGTTAGAGCTAAAATTAGCATGTTTAAAGTGATTTTCATGCTCCTAGGGGCTCGGGAAGTTAATTAAATACCATTTGGAGGCATTTAATGTTCGAGCAAAAACGGCTGATTTTCGACAAAAGAGATAACACCCCCCCATTACGTCCTGCTTCAGAAATGTGGAAAATGGTCCGTTTTCAAATGTTTTATTTTTGAACGTCAGTTCACATTTGTAGGTGGATCATCAGTGTTAGAGCTAAAATTAGCATGTTTAAAGTGATTTTTATGCTTCCAGGGGCCCTAAACACAAGATTTATGGAATGGTTAAAAGTGCATGAAAATGGCCAATTTACCCACTCTGAGTTCTCAAAAAGGGTTTCTTCACCCCGGGAAGTTAATTAAATACCATTTGGAGGCATTTAATATTTGAGCAAAAACGGCTGATTTTCGACAAAAGAGATAACACCCCCCCATTACGTCATGCTTCAGAAATGTGGAAAATGGTCCGTTTTCAAATGTTTTATTTTTGAACGTCAGTTCACATTTGTAGGTGGATCATCAGTGTTAGAGCTAAAATTAGCATGTTTAAAGTGATTTTCATGCTCCCAGGGGCTCGGGAAGTGAAATAAATACCATTTGGAGGCATTTAATGTTCGAGCAAAAACGGCTGATTTTCGACAAAAGAGATAACACCCCCCCATTACGTCCTGCTTCAGAAATGTGGAAAATGGTCCGTTTTCAAATGTTTTATTTTTGAACGTCAGTTCACATTTGTAGGTGGATCATCAGTGTTAGAGCTAAAATTAGCATGTTTAAAGTGATTTTCATGCTCCCAGGGGCCCTAAACACAAGATATATGGAATGGTTAAAAGTGCATGAAAATGGCCAATTTATCCACTCTGAGTTCTCAAAAAGGGTTTCTTCACCCCGGGAAGTTAATTAAATACCATTTGGAGGCATTTAATGTTCGAGCAAAAACGGCTGATTTTCGACAAAAGAGATAACACCCCCCCATTACGTCCTGCTTCAGAAATGTGGAAAATGGTCCGTTTTCAAATGTTTTATTTTTGAACGTCAGTTCACATTTGTAGGTGGATCATCAGTGTTAGAGCTAAAATTAGCATGTTTAAAGTGATTTTCATGCTTCCAGGGGCTCGGGAAGTGAAATAAATACCATTTGGAGGCATTTAATGTTCGAGCAAAAACGGCTGATTTTCGACAAAAGAGATAACACCCCCCCATTACGTCATGCTTCAGAAATGTGGAAAATGGTCCGTTTTCAAATGTTTTATTTTTGAACGTCAGTTCACATTTGTAGGTGGATCATCAGTGTTAGAGCTAAAATTAGCATGTTTAAAGTGATTTTCATGCTTCCAGGGGCGCTGGAAGTTAATTAAATACCATTTGGAGGCATTTAATGTTCGAGCAAAAACGGCTGATTTTCGACAAAAGAGATAACACCCCCCCATTACGTCATGCTTCAGAAATGTGGAAAATGGTCCGTTTTCAAATGTTTTATTTTTGAACGTCAGTTCACATTTGTAGGTGGATCATCAGTGTTAGAGCTAAAATTAGCATGTTTAAAGTGATTTTCATGCTTCCAGGGGCGCTGGAAGTTAATTAAATACCATTTGGAGGCATTTAATGTTCCAGCAAAAACGGCTGATTTTCGACAAAAGAGATAACACCCCCCATTACGTCATGCTTCAAAAATGTGGAAAATGGTCCGTTTTCAAATGTTTTATTTTTGAACGTCAGTTCACATTTTGTAGGTGGATCATCAGTGTTAGAGCTAAAATTAGCATGTTTAAAGGGATTTTTATGCTTCCAGGGGCGCTGGAAGTTAATTAAATACCATTTGGAGGCATTTAATGTTTGAGCAAAAACGGCTGATTTTCGACAAAAGAGATAACACCCCCCCATTACGTCATGCTTCAGAAATGTGGAAAATGGTCCGTTTTCAAATGTTTTATTTTTGAACGTCAGTTCACATTTGTAGGTGGATCATCAGTGTTAAAGCTAAAATTAGCATGTTTAAAGTGATTTTCATGCTCCCAGGGGCTCAGGAAGTGAAATAAATACCATTTGGAGGCATTTAATGTTCGAGCAAAAACGGCTGATTTTCGACAAAAGAGATAACACCCCCCCATTACGTCCTGCTTCAGAAATGTGGAAAATGGTCCGTTTTCAAATGTTTTGTTTTTGAACGTCAGTTCACATTTGTAGGTGGATCATCAGTGTTAGAGCTAAAATTAGCATGTTTAAAGTGATTTTCATGCTCCCAGGGGCCCTAAACACAAGATTTATGGAATGGTTAAAAGTGCATGAAAATGGCCAATTTACCCACTCTGAGTTCTCAAAAAGGGTTTCTTCACCCCGGGAAGTTAATTAAATACCATTTGGAGGCATTTAATGTTCGAGCAAAAACGGCTGATTTTCGACAAAAGAGATAACACCCCCCCATTACGTCCTGCTTCAGAAATGTGGAAAATGGTCCGTTTTCAAATGTTTTATTTTTGAACGTCAGTTCACATTTGTAGGTGGATCATCAGTGTTAGAGCTAAAATTAGCATGTTTAAAGTGATTTTCATGCTTCCAGGGGCTCGGGAAGTGAAATAAATACCATTTGGAGGCATTTAATGTTCGAGCAAAAACGGCTGATTTTCGACAAAAGAGATAACACCCCCCCATTACGTCATGCTTCAGAAATGTGGAAAATGGTCCGTTTTCAAATGTTTTATTTTTGAACGTCAGTTCACATTTGTAGGTGGATCCTCAGTGTTAGAGCTAAAATTAGCATGTTTAAAGTGATTTTCATGCTTCCAGGGGCGCTGGAAGTTAATTAAATACCATTTGGAGGCATTTAATGTTCGAGCAAAAACGGCTGATTTTCGACAAAAGAGATAACACCCCCCCATTACGTCATGCTTCAGAAATGTGGAAAATGGTCCGTTTTCAAATGTTTTATTTTTGAACGTCAGTTCACATTTGTAGGTGGATCATCAGTGTTAGAGCTAAAATTAGCATGTTTAAAGTGATTTTCATGCTTCCAGGGGCTCGGGAAGTTAATTAAATACCATTTGGAGGCATTTAATGTTCGAGCAAAAACGGCTGATTTTCGACAAAAGAGATAACACCCCCCCATTACGTCATGCTTCAGAAATGTGGAAAATGGTCCGTTTTCAAATGTTTTATTTTTGAACGTCAGTTCACATTTGTAGGTGGATCATCAGTTTTAGAGCTAAAATTAGCATGTTTAAAGTGATTTTCATGCTCCCAGGGGCTCGGGAAGTTAATTAAATACCATTTGGAGGCATTTAATGTTCGAGCAAAAACGGCTGATTTTCGACAAAAGAGATAACACCCCCCCATTACGTCCTGCTTCAGAAATGTGGAAAATGGTCCGTTTTCAAATGTTTTATTTTTGAACGTCAGTTCACATTTGTAGGTGGATCATCAGTGTTAGAGCTAAAATTAGCATGTTTAAAGTGATTTTTATGCTTCCAGGGGCCCTAAACACAAGATTTATGGAATGGTTAAAAGTGCATGAAAATGGCCAATTCACCCACTCTGAGTTCTCAAAAAGGGTTTCTTCACCCCGGGAAGTTAATTAAATACCATTTGGAGGCATTTAATGTTCGAGCAAAAACGGCTGATTTTCGACAAAAGAGATAACACCCCCCCATTACGTCATGCTTCAGAAATGTGGAAAATGGTCCGTTTTCAAATGTTTTATTTTTGAACGTCAGTTCACATTTGTAGGTGGATCATCAGTGTTAGAGCTAAAATTAGCATGTTTAAAGTGATTTTTATGCTTCCAGGGGCGCTGGAAGTTAATTAAATACCATTTGGAGGCATTAATGTTCGAGCAAAAACGGCCGATTTTCGACAAAAGAGATAACACCCCCCCATTACGTCATGCTTCAGAAATGTGGAAAATGGTCCGTTTTGAAATGTTTTATTTTTGAACGTCAGTTCACATTTGTAGGTGGATCATCAGTGTTAGAGCTAAAATTAGCATGTTTAAAGTGATTTTCATGCTCCCAGGGGCTCGGGAAGTGAAATAAATACCATTTGGAGGCATTTAATGTTCGAGCAAAAACGGCTGATTTTCGAGAAAAGAGATAACACCCCCCCATTACGTCCTGCTTCAGAAATGTGGAAAATGGTCCATTTTCAAATGCTTTATTTTTGAACGTCAGTTCACATTTGTAGGTGGATCATCAGTGTTAGAGCTAAAATTAGCATGTTTAAAGTGATTTTCATGCTCCCAGGGGCCCTAAACACAAGATTTATGGAATGGTTAAAAGTGCATGAAAATGGCCAATTTACCCACTCTGAGTTCTCAAAAAGGGTTTCTTCACCCCGGGAAGTTAATTAAATACCATTTGGAGGCATTTAATATTTGAGCAAAAACGGCTGATTTTCGACAAAAGAGATAACACCCCCCCCATTACGTCATGCTTCAGAAATGTGGAAAATGGTCCGTTTTCAAATGTTTTATTTTTGAACGTCAGTTCACATTTGTAGGTGGATCATCAGTGTTAGAGCTAAAATTAGCATGTTTAAAGTGATTTTCATTCTTCCAGGGGCTCGGGAAGTGAAATAAATACCATTTGGAGGCATTTAATGTTCGAGCAAAAACGGCTGATTTTCGACAAAAGAGATAACACCCCCCCATTACGTCATGCTTCAGAAATGTGGAAAATGGTCCGTTTTCAAATGTTTTATTTTTGAACGTCAGTTCACATTTGTAGGTGGATCATCAGTGTTAGAGCTAAAATTAGCATGTTTAAAGTGATTTTCATGCTTCCAGGGGCGCTGGAAGTTAATTAAATACCATTTGGAGGCATTTAATGTTCGAGCAAAAACGGCTGATTTTCGACAAAAGAGATAACACCCCCCCATTACGTCATGCTTCAGAAATGTGGAAAATGGTCCGTTTTCAAATGTTTTATTTTTGAACGTCAGTTCACATTTGTAGGTGGATCATCAGTGTTAGAGCTAAAATTAGCATGTTTAAAGTGATTTTCATGCTTCCAGGGGCGCTGGAAGTTAATTAAATACCATTTGGAGGCATTTAATGTTCCAGCAAAAACGGCTGATTTTCGACAAAAGAGATAACACCCCCCCATTACGTCATGCTTCAAAAATGTGGAAAATGGTCCGTTTTCAAATGTTTTATTTTTGAACGTCAGTTCACATTTTGTAGGTGGATCATCAGTGTTAGAGCTAAAATTAGCATGTTTAAAGGGATTTTTATGCTTCCAGGGGCGCTGGAAGTTAATTAAATACCATTTGGAGGCATTTAATGTTCGAGCAAAAACGGCTGATTTTCGACAAAAGAGATAACACCCCCCCATTACGTCCTGCTTCAGAAATGTGGAAAATGGTCCGTTTTCAAATGTTTTGTTTTTGAACGTCAGTTCACATTTGTAGGTGGATCATCAGTGTTAGAGCTAAAATTAGCATGTTTAAAGTGATTTTCATGCTCCCAGGGGCCCTAAACACAAGATTTATGGAATGGTTAAAAGTGCATGAAAATGGCCAATTTACCCACTCTGAGTTCTCAAAAAGGGTTTCTTCACCCCGGGAAGTTAATTAAATACCATTTGGAGGCATTTAATGTTCGAGCAAAAACGGCTGATTTTCGACAAAAGAGATAACACCCCCCCATTACGTCCTGCTTCAGAAATGTGGAAAATGGTCCGTTTTCAAATGTTTTATTTTTGAACGTCAGTTCACATTTGTAGGTGGATCATCAGTGTTAGAGCTAAAATTAGCATGTTTAAAGTGATTTTCATGCTTCCAGGGGCTCGGGAAGTGAAATAAATACCATTTGGAGGCATTTAATGTTCGAGCAAAAACGGCTGATTTTCGACAAAAGAGATAACACCCCCCCATTACGTCATGCTTCAGAAATGTGGAAAATGGTCCGTTTTCAAATGTTTTATTTTTGAACGTCAGTTCACATTTGTAGGTGGATCCTCAGTGTTAGAGCTAAAATTAGCATGTTTAAAGTGATTTTCATGCTTCCAGGGGCGCTGAAAGTTAATTAAATACCATTTGGAGGCATTTAATGTTCGAGCAAAAACGGCTGATTTTCGACAAAAGAGATAACACTCCCCCATTACGTCATGCTTCAGAAATGTGGAAAATGGTCCGTTTTCAAATGTTTTATTTTTGAACGTCAGTTCACATTTGTAGGTGGATCATCAGTGTTAGAGCTAAAATTAGCATGTTTAAAGTGATTTTCATGCTTCCAGGGGCGCTGGAAGTTAATTAAATACCATTTGGAGGCATTTAATGTTCGAGCAAAAACGGCTGATTTTCGA
The DNA here is from genome assembly GCF_964263255.1 of Lissotriton vulgaris. NCBI lineage: Eukaryota > Metazoa > Chordata > Amphibia > Caudata > Salamandridae > Lissotriton > Lissotriton vulgaris. Next base: position 1,659,813 of record NW_028243230.1, read on the forward strand.
CAAAAGAGATAACACCCCCCCATTACGTCATGCTTCAGAAATGTGGAAAATGGTCCGTTTTCAAATGTTTTATTTTTGAACGTCAGTTCACATTTGTAGGTGGATCATCAGTGTTAGAGCTAAAATTAGCATGTTTAAAGTGATTTTCATGCTCCCAGGGGCTCGGGAAGTGAAATAAATACCATTTGGAGGCATTTAATGTTCGAGCAAAAACGGCTGATTTTCGACAAAAGAGATAACACCCCCCCATTACGTCCTGCTTCAGAAATGTGGAAAATGGTCTGTTTTCAAATGTTTTATTTTTGAACGTCAGTTCACATTTGTAGGTGGATCATCAGTGTTAGAGCTAAAATTAGCATGTTTAAAGTGATTTTCATGCTTCCAGGGGCTCGGGAAGTTAATTAAATACCATTTGGAGGCATTTAATGTTCGAGCAAAAACGGCTGATGTTTGACAAAAGACATAACACCCCCCCATTACGTCATGCTTCAGAAATGTGGAAAATGGTCCGTTTTCAAATGTTTTATTTTTGAACGTCAGTTCACATTTGTAGGTGGATCATCAGTTTTAGAGCTAAAATTAGCATGTTTAAAGTGATTTTCATGCTCCCAGGGGCTCGGGAAGTTAATTAAATACCATTTGGAGGCATTTAATGTTCGAGCAAAAACGGCTGATTTTCGACAAAAGAGATAACACCCCCCCATTACGTCCTGCTTCAGAAATGTGGAAAATGGTCCGTTTTCAAATGTTTTATTTTTGAACGTCAGTTCACATTTGTAGGTGGATCATCAGTGTTAGAGCTAAAATTAGCATGTTTAAAGTGATTTTTATGCTTCCAGGGGCCCTAAACACAAGATTTATGGAATGGTTAAAAGTGCATGAAAATGGCCAATTTACCCACTCTGAGTTCTCAAAAAGGGTTTCTTCACCCCGGGAAGTTAATTAAATACCATTTGGAGGCATTTAATGTTCGAGCAAAAACGGCTGATTTTCGACAAAAGAGATAACACCCCCCCATTACGTCATGCTTCAGAAATGTGGAAAATGGTCCGTTTTCAAATGTTTTATTTTTGAACGTCAGTTCACATTTGTAGGTGGATCATCAGTGTTAGAGCTAAAATTAGCATGTTTAAAGTGATTTTTATGCTTCCAGGGGCGCTGGAAGTTAATTAAATACCATTTGGAGGCATTTAATGTTCGAGCAAAAACGGCTGATTTTCGACAAAAGAGATAACACCCCCCCATTACGTCATGCTTCAGAAATGTGGAAAATGGTCCGTTTTCAAATGTTTTATTTTTGAACGTCAGTTCACATTTGTAGGTGGATCATCAGTGTTAGAGCTAAAATTAGCATGTTTAAAGTGATTTTCATGCTTCCAGGGGGGCTGGAAGTTAATTAAATACCATTTGGAGGCATTTAATGTTCGAGCAAAAACGGCTGATTTTCGACAAAAGAGATAACACCCCCCCATTACGTCATGCTTCAGAAATGTGGAAAATGGTCCGTTTTCAAATGTTTTATTTTTGAACGTCAGTTCACATTTGTAGGTGGATCATCAGTGTTAGAGCTAAAATTAGCATGTTTAAAGTGATTTTCATGCTTCCAGGGGCGCTGGAAGTTAATTAAATACCATTTGGAGGCATTTAATGTTCCAGCAAAAACGGCTGATTTTCGACAAAAGAGATAACACCCCCCCATTACGTCATGCTTCAAAAATGTGGAAAATGGTCCGTTTTCAAATGTTTTATTTTTGAACGTCAGTTCACATTTTGTAGGTGGATCATCAGTGTTAGAGCTAAAATTAGCATGTTTAAAGGGATTTTTATGCTTCCAGGGGCGCTGGAAGTTAATTAAATACCATTTGGAGGCATTTAATGTTTGAGCAAAAACATCTGATTTTCGACAAAAGAGATAACACCCCCCATTACGTCATGCTTCAGAAATGTGGAAAATGGTCCGTTTTCAAATGTTTTATTTTTGAACGTCAGTTCACATTTGTAGGTGGATCATCAGTGTTAGAGCTAAAATTAGCATGTTTAAAGTGATTTTCATGCTCCCAGGGGCTCAGGAAGTGAAATAAATACCATTTGGAGGCATTTAATGTTCGAGCAAAAACGGCTGATTTTCGACAAAAGAGATAACACCCCCCCATTACGTCCTGCTTCAGAAATGTGGAAAATGGTCCGTTTTCAAATGTTTTGTTTTTGAACGTCAGTTCACATTTGTAGGTGGATCATCAGTGTTAGAGCTAAAATTAGCATGTTTAAAGTGATTTTCATGCTCCCAGGGGCCCTAAACACAAGATTTATGGAATGGTTAAAAGTGCATGAAAATGGCCAATTTACCCACTCTGAGTTCTCAAAAAGGGTTTCTTCACCCCGGGAAGTTAATTAAATACCATTTGGAGGCATTTAATGTTCGAGCAAAAACGGCTGATTTTCGACAAAAGAGATAACACCCCCCCATTACGTCCTGCTTCAGAAATGTGGAAAATGGTCCGTTTTCAAATGTTTTATTTTTGAACGTCAGTTCACATTTGTAGGTGGATCATCAGTGTTAGAGCTAAAATTAGCATGTTTAAAGTGATTTTCATGCTTCCAGGGGCTCGGGAAGTGAAATAAATACCATTTGGAGGCATTTAATGTTCGAGCAAAAACGGCTGATTTTCGACAAAAGAGATAACACCCCCCCATTACGTCATGCTTCAGAAATGTGGAAAATGGTCCGTTTTCAAATGTTTTATTTTTGAACGTCAGTTCACATTTGTAGGTGGATCATCAGTGTTAGAGCTAAAATTAGCATGTTTAAAGTGATTTTCATGCTTCCAGGGGCTCGGGAAGTTAATTAAATACCATTTGGAGGCATTTAATGTTCGAGCAAAAACGGCTGATTTTCGACAAAAGAGATAACACCCCCCCATTACGTCATGCTTCAGAAATGTGGAAAATGGTCCGTTTTCAAATGTTTTATTTTTGAACGTCAGTTCACATTTGTAGGTGGATCATCAGTTTTAGAGCTAAAATTAGCATGTTTAAAGTGATTTTCATGCTCCCAGGGGCTCGGGAAGTTAATTAAATACCATTTGGAGGCATTTAATGTTCGAGCAAAAACGGCTGATTTTCGACAAAAGAGATAACACCCCCCCATTACGTCCTGCTTCAGAAATGTGGAAAATGGTCCGTTTTCAAATGTTTTATTTTTGAACGTCAGTTCACATTTGTAGGTGGATCATCAGTGTTAGAGCTAAAATTAGCATGTTTAAAGTGATTTTTATGCTTCCAGGGGCCCTAAACACAAGATTTATGGAATGGTTAAAAGTGCATGAAAATGGCCAATTTACCCACTCTGAGTTCTCAAAAAGGGTTTCTTCACCCCGGGAAGTTAATTAAATACCATTTGGAGGCATTTAATGTTCGAGCAAAAATGGCTGATTTTCGACAAAAGAGATAACACCCCCCCATTACGTCATGCTTCAGAAATGTGGAAAATGGTCCGTTTTCAAATGTTTTATTTTTGAACGTCAGTTCACATTTGTAGGTGGATCATCAGTGTTAGAGCTAAAATTAGCATGTTTAAAGTGATTTTTATGCTTCCAGGGGCGCTGGAAGTTAATTAAATACCATTTGGAGGCATTAATGTTCGAGCAAAAACGGCCGATTTTCGACAAAAGAGATAACACCCCCCCATTACGTCATGCTTCAGAAATGTGGAAAATGGTCCGTTTTGAAATGTTTTATTTTTGAACGTCAGTTCACATTTGTAGGTGGATCATCAGTGTTAGAGCTAAAATTAGCATGTTTAAAGTGATTTTCATGCTCCCAGGGGCTCGGGAAGTGAAATAAATATCATTTGGAGGCATTTAATGTTCGAGCAAAAACGGCTGATTTTCGAGAAAAGAGATAACACCCCCCCATTACGTCCTGCTTCAGAAATGTGGAAAATGGTCCATTTTCAAATGCTTTATTTTTGAACGTCAGTTCACATTTGTAGGTGGATCATCAGTGTTAGAGCTAAAATTAGCATGTTTAAAGTGATTTTCATGCTCCCAGGGGCCCTAAACACAAGATTTATGGAATGGTTAAAAGTGCATGAAAATGGCCAATTTACCCACTCTGAGTTCTCAAAAAGGGTTTCTTCACCCCGGGAAGTTAATTAAATACCATTTGGAGGCATTTAATATTTGAGCAAAAACGGCTGATTTTCGACAAAAGAGATAACACCCCCCCCATTACGTCATGCTTCAGAAATGTGGAAAATGGTCCGTTTTCAAATGTTTTATTTTTGAACGTCAGTTCACATTTGTAGGTGGATCATCAGTGTTAGAGCTAAAATTAGCATGTTTAAAGTGATTTTCATTCTTCCAGGGGCTCGGGAAGTGAAATAAATACCATTTGGAGGCATTTAATGTTCGAGCAAAAACGGCTGATTTTCGACAAAAGAGATAACACCCCCCCATTACGTCATGCTTCAGAAATGTGGAAAATGGTCCGTTTTCAAATGTTTTATTTTTGAACGTCAGTTCACATTTGTAGGTGGATCATCAGTGTTAGAGCTAAAATTAGCATGTTTAAAGTGATTTTCATGCTTCCAGGGGCGCTGGAAGTTAATTAAATACCATTTGGAGGCATTTAATGTTCGAGCAAAAACAGCTGATTTTCGACAAAAGAGATAACACCCCCCCATTACGTCATGCTTCAGAAATGTGGAAAATGGTCCGTTTTCAAATGTTTTATTTTTGAACGTCAGTTCACATTTGTAGGTGGATCATCAGTGTTAGAGCTAAAATTAGCATGTTTAAAGTGATTTTCATGCTTCCAGGGGCGCTGGAAGTTAATTAAATACCATTTGGAGGCATTTAATGTTCCAGCAAAAACGGCTGATTTTCGACAAAAGAGATAACACCCCCCCATTACGTCATGCTTCAAAAATGTGGAAAATGGTCCGTTTTCAAATGTTTTATTTTTGAACGTCAGTTCACATTTTGTAGGTGGATCATCAGTGTTAGAGCTAAAATTAGCATGTTTAAAGGGATTTTTATGCTTCCAGGGGCGCTGGAAGTTAATTAAATACCATTTGGAGGCATTTAATGTTCGAGCAAAAACGGCTGATTTTCGACAAAAGAGATAACACCCCCCCATTACGTCCTGCTTCAGAAATGTGGAAAATGGTCCGTTTTCAAATGTTTTGTTTTTGAACGTCAGTTCACATTTGTAGGTGGATCATCAGTGTTAGAGCTAAAATTAGCATGTTTAAAGTGATTTTCATGCTCCCAGGGGCCCTAAACACAAGATTTATGGAATGGTTAAAAGTGCATGAAAATGGCCAATTTACCCACTCTGAGTTCTCAAAAAGGGTTTCTTCACCCCGGGAAGTTAATTAAATACCATTTGGAGGCATTTAATGTTCGAGCAAAAACGGCTGATTTTCGACAAAAGAGATAACACCCCCCCATTACGTCCTGCTTCAGAAATGTGGAAAATGGTCTGTTTTCAAATGTTTTATTTTTGAACGTCAGTTCACATTTGTAGGTGGATCATCAGTGTTAGAGCTAAAATTAGCATGTTTAAAGTGATTTTCATGCTTCCAGGGGCTCGGGAAGTTAATTAAATACCATTTGGAGGCATTTAATGTTCGAGCAAAAACGGCTGATGTTTGACAAAAGACATAACACCCCCCCATTACGTCATGCTTCAGAAATGTGGAAAATGGTCCGTTTTCAAATGTTTTATTTTTGAACGTCAGTTCACATTTGTAGGTGGATCATCAGTTTTAGAGCTAAAATTAGCATGTTTAAAGTGATTTTCATGCTCCCAGGGGCTCGGGAAGTTAATTAAATACCATTTGGAGGCATTTAATGTTCGAGCAAAAACGGCTGATTTTCGACAAAAGAGATAACACCCCCCCATTACGTCCTGCTTCAGAAATGTGGAAAATGGTCCGTTTTCAAATGTTTTATTTTTGAACGTCAGTTCACATTTGTAGGTGGATCATCAGTGTTAGAGCTAAAATTAGCATGTTTAAAGTGATTTTCATGCTTCCAGGGGCGCTGGAAGTTAATTAAATACCATTTGGAGGCATTTAATGTTCCAGCAAAAACGGCTGATTTTCGACAAAAGAGATAACACCCCCCCATTACGTCATGCTTCAAAAATGTGGAAAATGGTCCGTTTTCAAATGTTTTATTTTTGAACGTCAGTTCACATTTTGTAGGTGGATCATCAGTGTTAGAGCTAAAATTAGCATGTTTAAAGGGATTTTTATGCTTCCAGGGGCGCTGGAAGTTAATTAAATACCATTTGGAGGCATTTAATGTTTGAGCAAAAACGGCTGATTTTCGACAAAAGAGATAACACCCCCCCATTACGTCATGCTTCAGAAATGTGGAAAATGGTCCGTTTTCAAATGTTTTATTTTTGAACGTCAGTTCACATTTGTAGGTGGATCATCAGTGTTAGAGCTAAAATTAGCATGTTTAAAGTGATTTTCATGCTCCCAGGGGCTCAGGAAGTGAAATAAATACCATTTGGAGGCATTTAATGTTCGAGCAAAAACGGCTGATTTTCGACAAAAGAGATAACACCCCCCCATTACGTCCTGCTTCAGAAATGTGGAAAATGGTCCGTTTTCAAATGTTTTGTTTTTGAACGTCAGTTCACATTTGTAGGTGGATCATCAGTGTTAGAGCTAAAATTAGCATGTTTAAAGTGATTTTCATGCTCCCAGGGGCCCTAAACACAAGATTTATGGAATGGTTAAAAGTGCATGAAAATGGCCAATTTACCCACTCTGAGTTCTCAAAAAGGGTTTCTTCACCCCGGGAAGTTAATTAAATACCATTTGGAGGCATTTAATGTTCGAGCAAAAACGGCTGATTTTCGACAAAAGAGATAACACCCCCCCATTACGTCCTGCTTCAGAAATGTGGAAAATGGTCCGTTTTCAAATGTTTTATTTTTGAACGTCAGTTCACATTTGTAGGTGGATCATCAGTGTTAGAGCTAAAATTAGCATGTTTAAAGTGATTTTCATGCTTCCAGGGGCTCGGGAAGTGAAATAAATACCATTTGGAGGCATTTAATGTTCGAGCAAAAACGGCTGATTTTCGACAAAAGAGATAACACCCCCCCATTACGTCATGCTTCAGAAATGTGGAAAATGGTCCGTTTTCAAATGTTTTATTTTTGAACGTCAGTTCACATTTGTAGGTGGATCCTCAGTGTTAGAGCTAAAATTAGCATGTTTAAAGTGATTTTCATGCTTCCAGGGGCTCGGGAAGTGAAATAAATACCATTTGGAGGCATTTAATGTTCGAGCAAAAACGGCTGATTTTCGACAAAAGAGATAACACCCCCCCATTACGTCCTGCTTCAGAAATGTGGAAAATGGTCCGTTTTCAAATGTTTTATTTTTGAACGTCAGTTCACATTTGTAGGTGGATCATCAGTGTTAGAGCTAAAATTAGCATGTTTAAAGTGATTTTCATGCTTCCAGGGGCGCTGGAAGTTAATTAAATACCATTTGGAGGCATTTAATGTTCGAGCAAAAACAGCTGATTTTCGACAAAAGAGTTAACACCCCCCCATTACGTCCTGCTTCAGAAATGTGGAAAATGGTCCGTTTTCAAATGTTTTATTTTTGAACGTCAGTTCACATTTGTAGGTGGATCATCAGTGTTAGAGCTAAAATTAGCATGTTTAAAGTGATTTTCATGCTCCCAGGGGCCCTAAACACAAGATTTATGGAATGGTTAAAAGTGCATGAAAATGGCCAATTTACCCACTCTGAGTTCTCAAAAAGGGTTTCTTCACCCCGGGAAGTTAATTAAATACCATTTGGAGGCATTTAATGTTCGAGCAAAAACGGCTGATTTTCGACAAAAGAGATAACACCCCCCCATTACGTCATGCTTCAGAAATGTGGAAAATGGTCCGTTTTCAAATGTTTTATTTTTGAACGTCAGTTCACATTTGTAGGTGGATCATCAGTGTTAGAGCTAAAATTAGCATGTTTAAAGTGATTTTCATGCTCCCAGGGGCTCGGGAAGTGAAATAAATACCATTTGGAGGCATTTAATGTTCGAGCAAAAACGGCTGATTTTCGACAAAAGAGATAACACCCCCCCATTACGTCCTGCTTCAGAAATGTGGAAAATGGTCTGTTTTCAAATGTTTTATTTTTGAACGTCAGTTCACATTTGTAGGTGGATCATCAGTGTTAGAGCTAAAATTAGCATGTTTAAAGTGATTTTCATGCTTCCAGGGGCTCGGGAAGTTAATTAAATACCATTTGGAGGCATTTAATGTTCGAGCAAAAACGGCTGATTTTCGACAAAAGAGATAACACCCCCCCATTACGTCATGCTTCAGAAATGTGGAAAATGGTCCGTTTTCAAATGTTTTATTTTTGAACGTCAGTTCACATTTGTAGGTGGATCATCAGTGTTAGAGCTAAAATTAGCATGTTTAAAGTGATTTTCATGCTCCCAGGGGCTCGGGAAGTTAATTAAATACCATTTGGAGGCATTTAATGTTCGAGCAAAAACGGCTGATTTTCGACAAAAGAGATAACACCCCCCCATTACGTCCTGCTTCAGAAATGTGGAAAATGGTCCGTTTTCAAATGTTTTATTTTTGAACGTCAGTTCACATTTGTAGGTGGATCATCAGTGTTAGAGCTAAAATTAGCATGTTTAAAGTGATTTTTATGCTTCCAGGGGCCCTAAACACAAGATTTATGGAATGGTTAAAAGTGCATGAAAATGGCCAATTTACCCACTCTGAGTTCTCAAAAAGGGTTTCTTCACCCCGGGAAGTTAATTAAATACCATTTGGAGGCATTTAATATTTGAGCAAAAACGGCTGATTTTCGACAAAAGAGATAACACCCCCCCATTACGTCATGCTTCAGAAATGTGGAAAATGGTCCGTTTTCAAATGTTTTATTTTTGAACGTCAGTTCACATTTGTAGGTGGATCATCAGTGTTAGAGCTAAAATTAGCATGTTTAAAGTGATTTTCATGCTCCCAGGGGCTCGGGAAGTGAAATAAATACCATTTGGAGGCATTTAATGTTCGAGCAAAAACGGCTGATTTTCGACAAAAGAGATAACACCCCCCCATTACGTCCTGCTTCAGAAATGTGGAAAATGGTCCGTTTTCAAATGTTTTATTTTTGAACGTCAGTTCACATTTGTAGGTGGATCATCAGTGTTAGAGCTAAAATTAGCATGTTTAAAGTGATTTTCATGCTCCCAGGGGCCCTAAACACAAGATATATGGAATGGTTAAAAGTGCATGAAAATGGCCAATTTATCCACTCTGAGTTCTCAAAAAGGGTTTCTTCACCCCGGGAAGTTAATTAAATACCATTTGGAGGCATTTAATGTTCGAGCAAAAACGGCTGATTTTCGACAAAAGAGATAACACCCCCCCATTACGTCCTGCTTCAGAAATGTGGAAAATGGTCCGTTTTCAAATGTTTTATTTTTGAACGTCAGTTCACATTTGTAGGTGGATCATCAGTGTTAGAGCTAAAATTAGCATGTTTAAAGTGATTTTCATGCTTCCAGGGGCTCGGGAAGTGAAATAAATACCATTTGGAGGCATTTAATGTTCGAGCAAAAACGGCTGATTTTCGACAAAAGAGATAACACCCCCCCATTACGTCATGCTTCAGAAATGTGGAAAATGGTCCGTTTTCAAATGTTTTATTTTTGAACGTCAGTTCACATTTGTAGGTGGATCATCAGTGTTAGAGCTAAAATTAGCATGTTTAAAGTGATTTTCATGCTTCCAGGGGCGCTGGAAGTTAATTAAATACCATTTGGAGGCATTTAATGTTCGAGCAAAAACGGCTGATTTTCGACAAAAGAGATAACACCCCCCCATTACGTCATGCTTCAGAAATGTGGAAAATGGTCCGTTTTCAAATGTTTTATTTTTGAACGTCAGTTCACATTTGTAGGTGGATCATCAGTGTTAGAGCTAAAATTAGCATGTTTAAAGTGATTTTCATGCTTCCAGGGGCGCTGGAAGTTAATTAAATACCATTTGGAGGCATTTAATGTTCCAGCAAAAACGGCTGATTTTCGACAAAAGAGATAACACCCCCCATTACGTCATGCTTCAAAAATGTGGAAAATGGTCCGTTTTCAAATGTTTTATTTTTGAACGTCAGTTCACATTTTGTAGGTGGATCATCAGTGTTAGAGCTAAAATTAGCATGTTTAAAGGGATTTTTATGCTTCCAGGGGCGCTGGAAGTTAATTAAATACCATTTGGAGGCATTTAATGTTTGAGCAAAAACGGCTGATTTTCGACAAAAGAGATAACACCCCCCCATTACGTCATGCTTCAGAAATGTGGAAAATGGTCCGTTTTCAAATGTTTTATTTTTGAACGTCAGTTCACATTTGTAGGTGGATCATCAGTGTTAAAGCTAAAATTAGCATGTTTAAAGTGATTTTCATGCTCCCAGGGGCTCAGGAAGTGAAATAAATACCATTTGGAGGCATTTAATGTTCGAGCAAAAACGGCTGATTTTCGACAAAAGAGATAACACCCCCCCATTACGTCCTGCTTCAGAAATGTGGAAAATGGTCCGTTTTCAAATGTTTTGTTTTTGAACGTCAGTTCACATTTGTAGGTGGATCATCAGTGTTAGAGCTAAAATTAGCATGTTTAAAGTGATTTTCATGCTCCCAGGGGCCCTAAACACAAGATTTATGGAATGGTTAAAAGTGCATGAAAATGGCCAATTTACCCACTCTGAGTTCTCAAAAAGGGTTTCTTCACCCCGGGAAGTTAATTAAATACCATTTGGAGGCATTTAATGTTCGAGCAAAAACGGCTGATTTTCGACAAAAGAGATAACACCCCCCCATTACGTCCTGCTTCAGAAATGTGGAAAATGGTCCGTTTTCAAATGTTTTATTTTTGAACGTCAGTTCACATTTGTAGGTGGATCATCAGTGTTAGAGCTAAAATTAGCATGTTTAAAGTGATTTTCATGCTTCCAGGGGCTCGGGAAGTGAAATAAATACCATTTGGAGGCATTTAATGTTCGAGCAAAAACGGCTGATTTTCGACAAAAGAGATAACACCCCCCCATTACGTCATGCTTCAGAAATGTGGAAAATGGTCCGTTTTCAAATGTTTTATTTTTGAACGTCAGTTCACATTTGTAGGTGGATCCTCAGTGTTAGAGCTAAAATTAGCATGTTTAAAGTGATTTTCATGCTTCCAGGGGCGCTGGAAGTTAATTAAATACCATTTGGAGGCATTTAATGTTCGAGCAAAAACGGCTGATTTTCGACAAAAGAGATAACACCCCCCCATTACGTCATGCTTCAGAAATGTGGAAAATGGTCCGTTTTCAAATGTTTTATTTTTGAACGTCAGTTCACATTTGTAGGTGGATCATCAGTGTTAGAGCTAAAATTAGCATGTTTAAAGTGATTTTCATGCTTCCAGGGGCTCGGGAAGTTAATTAAATACCATTTGGAGGCATTTAATGTTCGAGCAAAAACGGCTGATTTTCGACAAAAGAGATAACACCCCCCCATTACGTCATGCTTCAGAAATGTGGAAAATGGTCCGTTTTCAAATGTTTTATTTTTGAACGTCAGTTCACATTTGTAGGTGGATCATCAGTTTTAGAGCTAAAATTAGCATGTTTAAAGTGATTTTCATGCTCCCAGGGGCTCGGGAAGTTAATTAAATACCATTTGGAGGCATTTAATGTTCGAGCAAAAACGGCTGATTTTCGACAAAAGAGATAACACCCCCCCATTACGTCCTGCTTCAGAAATGTGGAAAATGGTCCGTTTTCAAATGTTTTATTTTTGAACGTCAGTTCACATTTGTAGGTGGATCATCAGTGTTAGAGCTAAAATTAGCATGTTTAAAGTGATTTTTATGCTTCCAGGGGCCCTAAACACAAGATTTATGGAATGGTTAAAAGTGCATGAAAATGGCCAATTCACCCACTCTGAGTTCTCAAAAAGGGTTTCTTCACCCCGGGAAGTTAATTAAATACCATTTGGAGGCATTTAATGTTCGAGCAAAAACGGCTGATTTTCGACAAAAGAGATAACACCCCCCCATTACGTCATGCTTCAGAAATGTGGAAAATGGTCCGTTTTCAAATGTTTTATTTTTGAACGTCAGTTCACATTTGTAGGTGGATCATCAGTGTTAGAGCTAAAATTAGCATGTTTAAAGTGATTTTTATGCTTCCAGGGGCGCTGGAAGTTAATTAAATACCATTTGGAGGCATTAATGTTCGAGCAAAAACGGCCGATTTTCGACAAAAGAGATAACACCCCCCCATTACGTCATGCTTCAGAAATGTGGAAAATGGTCCGTTTTGAAATGTTTTATTTTTGAACGTCAGTTCACATTTGTAGGTGGATCATCAGTGTTAGAGCTAAAATTAGCATGTTTAAAGTGATTTTCATGCTCCCAGGGGCTCGGGAAGTGAAATAAATACCATTTGGAGGCATTTAATGTTCGAGCAAAAACGGCTGATTTTCGAGAAAAGAGATAACACCCCCCCATTACGTCCTGCTTCAGAAATGTGGAAAATGGTCCATTTTCAAATGCTTTATTTTTGAACGTCAGTTCACATTTGTAGGTGGATCATCAGTGTTAGAGCTAAAATTAGCATGTTTAAAGTGATTTTCATGCTCCCAGGGGCCCTAAACACAAGATTTATGGAATGGTTAAAAGTGCATGAAAATGGCCAATTTACCCACTCTGAGTTCTCAAAAAGGGTTTCTTCACCCCGGGAAGTTAATTAAATACCATTTGGAGGCATTTAATATTTGAGCAAAAACGGCTGATTTTCGACAAAAGAGATAACACCCCCCCCATTACGTCATGCTTCAGAAATGTGGAAAATGGTCCGTTTTCAAATGTTTTATTTTTGAACGTCAGTTCACATTTGTAGGTGGATCATCAGTGTTAGAGCTAAAATTAGCATGTTTAAAGTGATTTTCATTCTTCCAGGGGCTCGGGAAGTGAAATAAATACCATTTGGAGGCATTTAATGTTCGAGCAAAAACGGCTGATTTTCGACAAAAGAGATAACACCCCCCCATTACGTCATGCTTCAGAAATGTGGAAAATGGTCCGTTTTCAAATGTTTTATTTTTGAACGTCAGTTCACATTTGTAGGTGGATCATCAGTGTTAGAGCTAAAATTAGCATGTTTAAAGTGATTTTCATGCTTCCAGGGGCGCTGGAAGTTAATTAAATACCATTTGGAGGCATTTAATGTTCGAGCAAAAACGGCTGATTTTCGACAAAAGAGATAACACCCCCCCATTACGTCATGCTTCAGAAATGTGGAAAATGGTCCGTTTTCAAATGTTTTATTTTTGAACGTCAGTTCACATTTGTAGGTGGATCATCAGTGTTAGAGCTAAAATTAGCATGTTTAAAGTGATTTTCATGCTTCCAGGGGCGCTGGAAGTTAATTAAATACCATTTGGAGGCATTTAATGTTCCAGCAAAAACGGCTGATTTTCGACAAAAGAGATAACACCCCCCCCATTACGTCATGCTTCAAAAATGTGGAAAATGGTCCGTTTTCAAATGTTTTATTTTTGAACGTCAGTTCACATTTTGTAGGTGGATCATCAGTGTTAGAGCTAAAATTAGCATGTTTAAAGGGATTTTTATGCTTCCAGGGGCGCTGGAAGTTAATTAAATACCATTTGGAGGCATTTAATGTTCGAGCAAAAACGGCTGATTTTCGACAAAAGAGATAACACCCCCCCATTACGTCCTGCTTCAGAAATGTGGAAAATGGTCCGTTTTCAAATGTTTTGTTTTTGAACGTCAGTTCACATTTGTAGGTGGATCATCAGTGTTAGAGCTAAAATTAGCATGTTTAAAGTGATTTTCATGCTCCCAGGGGCCCTAAACACAAGATTTATGGAATGGTTAAAAGTGCATGAAAATGGCCAATTTACCCACTCTGAGTTCTCAAAAAGGGTTTCTTCACCCCGGGAAGTTAATTAAATACCATTTGGAGGCATTTAATGTTCGAGCAAAAACGGCTGATTTTCGACAAAAGAGATAACACCCCCCCATTACGTCCTGCTTCAGAAATGTGGAAAATGGTCCGTTTTCAAATGTTTTATTTTTGAACGTCAGTTCACATTTGTAGGTGGATCATCAGTGTTAGAGCTAAAATTAGCATGTTTAAAGTGATTTTCATGCTTCCAGGGGCTCGGGAAGTGAAATAAATACCATTTGGAGGCATTTAATGTTCGAGCAAAAACGGCTGATTTTCGACAAAAGAGATAACACCCCCCCATTACGTCATGCTTCAGAAATGTGGAAAATGGTCCGTTTTCAAATGTTTTATTTTTGAACGTCAGTTCACATTTGTAGGTGGATCCTCAGTGTTAGAGCTAAAATTAGCATGTTTAAAGTGATTTTCATGCTTCCAGGGGCGCTGAAAGTTAATTAAATACCATTTGGAGGCATTTAATGTTCGAGCAAAAACGGCTGATTTTCGACAAAAGAGATAACACTCCCCCATTACGTCATGCTTCAGAAATGTGGAAAATGGTCCGTTTTCAAATGTTTTATTTTTGAACGTCAGTTCACATTTGTAGGTGGATCATCAGTGTTAGAGCTAAAATTAGCATGTTTAAAGTGATTTTCATGCTTCCAGGGGCGCTGGAAGTTAATTAAATACCATTTGGAGGCATTTAATGTTCGAGCAAAAACGGCTGATTTTCGACAAAAGAGATAACACCCCCCCATTACGTCATGCTTCAGAAATGTGGAAAATGGTCCGTTTTCAAATGTTTTATTTTTGAACGTCAGTTCACATTTGTAGGTGGATCATCAGTGTTAGAGCTAAAATTAGCATGTTTAAAGTGATTTTCATGCTCCCAGGGGCTCGGGAAGTGAAATAAATACCATTTGGAGGCATTTAATGTTCGAGCAAAAACGGCTGATTTTCGACAAAAGAGATAACACCCCCCCATTACGTCCTGCTTCAGAAATGTGGAAAATGGTCTGTTTTCAAATGTTTTATTTTTGAACGTCAGTTCACATTTGTAGGTGGATCATCAGTGTTAGAGCTAAAATTAGCATGTTTAAAGTGATTTTCATGCTTCCAGGGGCTCGGGAAGTTAATTAAATACCATTTGGAGGCATTTAATGTTCGAGCAAAAACGGCTGATGTTTGACAAAAGACATAACACCCCCCCATTACGTCATGCTTCAGAAATGTGGAAAATGGTCCGTTTTCAAATGTTTTATTTTTGAACGTCAGTTCACATTTGTAGGTGGATCATCAGTTTTAGAGCTAAAATTAGCATGTTTAAAGTGATTTTCATGCTCCCAGGGGCTCGGGAAGTTAATTAAATACCATTTGGAGGCATTTAATGTTCGAGCAAAAACGGCTGATTTTCGACAAAAGAGATAACACCCCCCCATTACGTCCTGCTTCAGAAATGTGGAAAATGGTCCGTTTTCAAATGTTTTATTTTTGAACGTCAGTTCACATTTGTAGGTGGATCATCAGTGTTAGAGCTAAAATTAGCATGTTTAAAGTGATTTTTATGCTTCCAGGGGCCCTAAACACAAGATTTATGGAATGGTTAAAAGTGCATGAAAATGGCCAATTTACCCACTCTGAGTTCTCAAAAAGGGTTTCTTCACCCCGGGAAGTTAATTAAATACCATTTGGAGGCATTTAATGTTCGAGCAAAAACGGCTGATTTTCGACAAAAGAGATAACACCCCCCCATTACGTCATGCTTCAGAAATGTGGAAAATGGTCCGTTTTCAAATGTTTTATTTTTGAACGTCAGTTCACATTTGTAGGTGGATCATCAGTGTTAGAGCTAAAATTAGCATGTTTAAAGTGATTTTTATGCTTCCAGGGGCGCTGGAAGTTAATTAAATACCATTTGGAGGCATTTAATGTTCGAGCAAAAACGGCTGATTTTCGACAAAAGAGATAACACCCCCCCATTACGTCATGCTTCAGAAATGTGGAAAATGGTCCGTTTTCAAATGTTTTATTTTTGAACGTCAGTTCACATTTGTAGGTGGATCATCAGTGTTAGAGCTAAAATTAGCATGTTTAAAGTGATTTTCATGCTCCCAGGGGCCCTAAACACAAGATATATGGAATGGTTAAAAGTGCATGAAAATGGCCAATTTATCCACTCTGAGTTCTCAAAAAGGGTTTCTTCACCCCGGGAAGTTAATTAAATACCATTTGGAGGCATTTAATGTTCGAGCAAAAACGGCTGATTTTCGACAAAAGAGATAACACCCCCCCATTACGTCCTGCTTCAGAAATGTGGAAAATGGTCCGTTTTCAAATGTTTTATTTTTGAACGTCAGTTCACATTTGTAGGTGGATCATCAGTGTTAGAGCTAAAATTAGCATGTTTAAAGTGATTTTCATGCTTCCAGGGGCTCGGGAAGTGAAATAAATACCATTTGGAGGCATTTAATGTTCGAGCAAAAACGGCTGATTTTCGACAAAAGAGATAACACCCCCCCATTACGTCATGCTTCAGAAATGTGGAAAATGGTCCGTTTTCAAATGTTTTATTTTTGAACGTCAGTTCACATTTGTAGGTGGATCATCAGTGTTAGAGCTAAAATTAGCATGTTTAAAGTGATTTTCATGCTTCCAGGGGGGCTGGAAGTTAATTAAATACCATTTGGAGGCATTTAATGTTCGAGCAAAAACGGCTGATTTTCGACAAAAGAGATAACACCCCCCCATTACGTCATGCTTCAGAAATGTGGAAAATGGTCCGTTTTCAAATGTTTTATTTTTGAACGTCAGTTCACATTTGTAGGTGGATCATCAGTGTTAGAGCTAAAATTAGCATGTTTAAAGTGATTTTCATGCTTCCAGGGGCGCTGGAAGTTAATTAAATACCATTTGGAGGCATTTAATGTTCCAGCAAAAACGGCTGATTTTCGACAAAAGAGATAACACCCCCCCATTACGTCATGCTTCAAAAATGTGGAAAATGGTCCGTTTTCAAATGTTTTATTTTTGAACGTCAGTTCACATTTTGTAGGTGGATCATCAGTGTTAGAGCTAAAATTAGCATGTTTAAAGGGATTTTTATGCTTCCAGGGGCGCTGGAAGTTAATTAAATACCATTTGGAGGCATTTAATGTTTGAGCAAAAACATCTGATTTTCGACAAAAGAGATAACACCCCCCATTACGTCATGCTTCAGAAATGTGGAAAATGGTCCGTTTTCAAATGTTTTATTTTTGAACGTCAGTTCACATTTGTAGGTGGATCATCAGTGTTAGAGCTAAAATTAGCATGTTTAAAGTGATTTTCATGCTCCCAGGGGCTCAGGAAGTGAAATAAATACCATTTGGAGGCATTTAATGTTCGAGCAAAAACGGCTGATTTTCGACAAAAGAGATAACACCCCCCCATTACGTCCTGCTTCAGAAATGTGGAAAATGGTCCGTTTTCAAATGTTTTGTTTTTGAACGTCAGTTCACATTTGTAGGTGGATCATCAGTGTTAGAGCTAAAATTAGCATGTTTAAAGTGATTTTCATGCTCCCAGGGGCCCTAAACACAAGATTTATGGAATGGTTAAAAGTGCATGAAAATGGCCAATTTACCCACTCTGAGTTCTCAAAAAGGGTTTCTTCACCCCGGGAAGTTAATTAAATACCATTTGGAGGCATTTAATGTTCGAGCAAAAACGGCTGATTTTCGACAAAAGAGATAACACCCCCCCATTACGTCCTGCTTCAGAAATGTGGAAAATGGTCCGTTTTCAAATGTTTTATTTTTGAACGTCAGTTCACATTTGTAGGTGGATCATCAGTGTTAGAGCTAAAATTAGCATGTTTAAAGTGATTTTCATGCTTCCAGGGGCTCGGGAAGTGAAATAAATACCATTTGGAGGCATTTAATGTTCGAGCAAAAACGGCTGATTTTCGACAAAAGAGATAACACCCCCCCATTACGTCATGCTTCAGAAATGTGGAAAATGGTCCGTTTTCAAATGTTTTATTTTTGAACGTCAGTTCACATTTGTAGGTGGATCCTCAGTGTTAGAGCTAAAATTAGCATGTTTAAAGTGATTTTCATGCTTCCAGGGGCGCTGGAAGTTAATTAAATACCATTTGGAGGCATTTAATGTTCGAGCAAAAACGGCTGATTTTCGACAAAAGAGATAACACCCCCCCATTACGTCATGCTTCAGAAATGTGGAAAATGGTCCGTTTTCAAATGTTTTATTTTTGAACGTCAGTTCACATTTGTAGGTGGATCATCAGTGTTAGAGCTAAAATTAGCATGTTTAAAGTGATTTTCATGCTTCCAGGGGCGCTGGAAGTTAATTAAATAACATTTGGAGGCATTTAATGTTCGAGCAAAAACGGCTGATTTTCGACAAAAGAGATAACACCCCCCCATTACGTCATGCTTCAGAAATGTGGAAAATGGTCCGTTTTCAAATGTTTTATTTTTGAACGTCAGTTCACATTTGTAGGTGGATCATCAGTGTTAGAGCTAAAATTAGCATGTTTAAAGTGATTTTCATGCTCCCAGGGGCTCGGGAAGTGAAATAAATACCATTTGGAGGCATTTAATGTTCGAGCAAAAACGGCTGATTTTCGACAAAAGAGATAACACCCCCCCATTACGTCCTTCTTCAGAAATGTGGAAAATGGTCTGTTTTCAAATGTTTTATTTTTGAACGTCAGTTCACATTTGTAGGTGGATCATCAGTGTTAGAGCTAAAATTAGCATGTTTAAAGTGATTTTCATGCTTCCAGGGGCTCGGGAAGTTAATTAAATACCATTTGGAGGCATTTAATGTTCGAGCAAAAACGGCTGATTTTCGACAAAAGAGATAACACCCCCCCATTACGTCATGCTTCAGAAATGTGGAAAATGGTCCGTTTTCAAATGTTTTATTTTTGAACGTCAGTTCACATTTGTAGGTGGATCATCAGTTTTAGAGCTAAAATTAGCATGTTTAAAGTGATTTTCATGCTCCCAGGGGCTCGGGAAGTTAATTAAATACCATTTGGAGGCATTTAATGTTCGAGCAAAAACGGCTGATTTTCGACAAAAGAGATAACACCCCCCCATTACGTCCTGCTTCAGAAATGTGGAAAATGGTCCGTTTTCAAATGTTTTATTTTTGAACGTCAGTTCACATTTGTAGGTGGATCATCAGTGTTAGAGCTAAAATTAGCATGTTTAAAGTGATTTTTATGCTTCCAGGGGCCCTAAACACAAGATTTATGGAATGGTTAAAAGTGCATGAAAATGGCCAATTTACCCACTCTGAGTTCTCAAAAAGGGTTTCTTCACCCCGGGAAGTTAATTAAATACCATTTGGAGGCATTTAATGTTCGAGCAAAAACGGCTGATTTTCGACAAAAGAGATAACACCCCCCCATTACGTCATGCTTCAGAAATGTGGAAAATGGTCCGTTTTCAAATGTTTTATTTTTGAACGTCAGTTCACATTTGTAGGTGGATCATCAGTGTTAGAGCTAAAATTAGCATGTTTAAAGTGATTTTTATGCTTCCAGGGGCGCTGGAAGTTAATTAAATACCATTTGGAGGCATTAATGTTCGAGCAAAAACGGCCGATTTTCGACAAAAGAGATAACACCCCCCCATTACGTCATGCTTCAGAAATGTGGAAAATGGTCCGTTTTGAAATGTTTTATTTTTGAACGTCAGTTCACATTTGTAGGTGGATCATCAGTGTTAGAGCTAAAATTAGCATGTTTAAAGTGATTTTCATGCTCCCAGGGGCTCGGGAAGTGAAATAAATACCATTTGGAGGCATTTAATGTTCGAGCAAAAACGGCTGATTTTCGAGAAAAGAGATAACACCCCCCCCTTACGTCCTGCTTCAGAAATGTGGAAAATGGTCCATTTTCAAATGCTTTATTTTTGAACGTCAGTTCACATTTGTAGGTGGATCATCAGTGTTAGAGCTAAAATTAGCATGTTTAAAGTGATTTTCATGCTCCCAGGGGCCCTAAACACAAGATTTATGGAATGGTTAAAAGTGCATGAAAATGGCCAATTTACCCACTCTGAGTTCTCAAAAAGGGTTTCTTCACCCCGGGAAGTTAATTAAATACCATTTGGAGGCATTTAATATTTGAGCAAAAACGGCTGATTTTCGACAAAAGAGATAACACCCCCCCCATTACGTCATGCTTCAGAAATGTGGAAAATGGTCCGTTTTCAAATGTTTTATTTTTGAACGTCAGTTCACATTTGTAGGTGGATCATCAGTGTTAGAGCTAAAATTAGCATGTTTAAAGTGATTTTCATGCTTCCAGGGGCTCGGGAAGTGAAATAAATACCATTTGGAGGCATTTAATGTTCGAGCAAAAACGGCTGATTTTCGACAAAAGAGATAACACCCCCCCATTACGTCATGCTTCAGAAATGTGGAAAATGGTCAGTTTTCAAATGTTTTATTTTTGAACGTCAGTTCACATTTGTAGGTGGATCATCAGTGTTAGAGCTAAAATTAGCATGTTTAAAGTGATTTTCATGCTTCCAGGGGCGCTGGAAGTTAATTAAATACCATTTGGAGGCATTTAATGTTCGAGCAAAAACGGCTGATTTTCGACAAAAGAGATAACACCCCCCCATTACGTCATGCTTCAGAAATGTGGAAAATGGTCCGTTTTCAAATGTTTTATTTTTGAACGTCAGTTCACATTTGTAGGTGGATCATCAGTGTTAGAGCTAAAATTAGCATGTTTAAAGTGATTTTCATGCTTCCAGGGGCGCTGGAAGTTAATTAAATACCATTTGGAGGCATTTAATGTTCCAGCAAAAACGGCTGATTTTCGACAAAAGAGATAACACCCCCCCATTACGTCATGCTTCAAAAATGTGGAAAATGGTCCGTTTTCAAATGTTTTATTTTTGAACGTCAGTTCACATTTTGTAGGTGGATCATCAGTGTTAGAGCTAAAATTAGCATGTTTAAAGGGATTTTTATGCTTCCAGGGGCGCTGGAAGTTAATTAAATACCATTTGGAGGCATTTAATGTTCGAGCAAAAACGGCTGATTTTCGACAAAAGAGATAACACCCCCCCATTACGTCCTGCTTCAGAAATGTGGAAAATGGTCCGTTTTCAAATGTTTTGTTTTTGAACGTCAGTTCACATTTGTAGGTGGATCATCAGTGTTAGAGCTAAAATTAGCATGTTTAAAGTGATTTTCATGCTCCCAGGGGCCCTAAACACAAGATTTATGGAATGGTTAAAAGTGCATGAAAATGGCCAATTTACCCACTCTGAGTTCTCAAAAAGGGTTTCTTCACCCCGGGAAGTTAATTAAATACCATTTGGAGGCATTTAATGTTCGAGCAAAAACGGCTGATTTTCGACAAAAGAGATAACACCCCCCCATTACGTCCTGCTTCAGAAATGTGGAAAATGGTCCGTTTTCAAATGTTTTATTTTTGAACGTCAGTTCACATTTGTAGGTGGATCATCAGTGTTAGAGCTAAAATTAGCATGTTTAAAGTGATTTTCATGCTTCCAGGGGCTCGGGAAGTGAAATAAATACCATTTGGAGGCATTTAATGTTCGAGCAAAAACGGCTGATTTTCGACAAAAGAGATAACACCCCCCCATTACGTCATGCTTCAGAAATGTGGAAAATGGTCCGTTTTCAAATGTTTTATTTTTGAACGTCAGTTCACATTTGTAGGTGGATCCTCAGTGTTAGAGCTAAAATTAGCATGTTTAAAGTGATTTTCATGCTTCCAGGGGCGCTGAAAGTTAATTAAATACCATTTGGAGGCATTTAATGTTCGAGCAAAAACGGCTGATTTTCGACAAAAGAGATAACACCCCCCCATTACGTCATGCTTCAGAAATGTGGAAAATGGTCCGTTTTCAAATGTTTTATTTTTGAACGTCAGTTCACATTTGTAGGTGGATCATCAGTGTTAGAGCTAAAATTAGCATGTTTAAAGTGATTTTCATGCTTCCAGGGGCGCTGGAAGTTAATTAAATACCATTTGGAGGCATTTAATGTTCGAGCAAAAACGGCTGATTTTCGACAAAAGAGATAACACCCCCCCATTACGTCATGCTTCAGAAATGTGGAAAATGGTCCGTTTTCAAATGTTTTATTTTTGAACGTCAGTTCACATTTGTAGGTGGATCATCAGTGTTAGAGCTAAAATTAGCATGTTTAAAGTGATTTTCATGCTCCCAGGGGCTCGGGAAGTGAAATAAATACCATTTGGAGGCATTTAATGTTCGAGCAAAAACGGCTGATTTTCGACAAAAGAGATAACACCCCCCCATTACGTCCTGCTTCAGAAATGTGGAAAATGGTCTGTTTTCAAATGTTTTATTTTTGAACGTCAGTTCACATTTGTAGGTGGATCATCAGTGTTAGAGCTAAAATTAGCATGTTTAAAGTGATTTTCATGCTTCCAGGGGCTCGGGAAGTTAATTAAATACCATTTGGAGGCATTTAATGTTCGAGCAAAAACGGCTGATGTTTGACAAAAGACATAACACCCCCCCATTACGTCATGCTTCAGAAATGTGGAAAATGGTCCGTTTTCAAATGTTTTATTTTTGAACGTCAGTTCACATTTGTAGGTGGATCATCAGTTTTAGAGCTAAAATTAGCATGTTTAAAGTGATTTTCATGCTCCCAGGGGCTCGGGAAGTTAATTAAATACCATTTGGAGGCATTTAATGTTCGAGCAAAAACGGCTGATTTTCGACAAAAGAGATAACACCCCCCCATTACGTCCTGCTTCAGAAATGTGGAAAATGGTCCGTTTTCAAATGTTTTATTTTTGAACGTCAGTTCACATTTGTAGGTGGATCATCAGTGTTAGAGCTAAAATTAGCATGTTTAAAGTGATTTTCATGCTTCCAGGGGCGCTGGAAGTTAATTAAATACCATTTGGAGGCATTTAATGTTCCAGCAAAAACGGCTGATTTTCGACAAAAGAGATAACACCCCCCCATTACGTCATGCTTCAAAAATGTGGAAAATGGTCCGTTTTCAAATGTTTTATTTTTGAACGTCAGTTCACATTTTGTAGGTGGATCATCAGTGTTAGAGCTAAAATTAGCATGTTTAAAGGGATTTTTATGCTTCCAGGGGCGCTGGAAGTTAATTAAATACCATTTGGAGGCATTTAATGTTTGAGCAAAAACGGCTGATTTTCGACAAAAGAGATAACACCCCCCCATTACGTCATGCTTCAGAAATGTGGAAAATGGTCCGTTTTCAAATGTTTTATTTTTGAACGTCAGTTCACATTTGTAGGTGGATCATCAGTGTTAGAGCTAAAATTAGCATGTTTAAAGTGATTTTCATGCTCCCAGGGGCTCAGGAAGTGAAATAAATACCATTTGGAGGCATTTAATGTTCGAGCAAAAACGGCTGATTTTCGACAAAAGAGATAACACCCCCCCATTACGTCCTGCTTCAGAAATGTGGAAAATGGTCCGTTTTCAAATGTTTTGTTTTTGAACGTCAGTTCACATTTGTAGGTGGATCATCAGTGTTAGAGCTAAAATTAGCATGTTTAAAGTGATTTTCATGCTCCCAGGGGCCCTAAACACAAGATTTATGGAATGGTTAAAAGTGCATGAAAATGGCCAATTTACCCACTCTGAGTTCTCAAAAAGGGTTTCTTCACCCCGGGAAGTTAATTAAATACCATTTGGAGGCATTTAATGTTCGAGCAAAAACGGCTGATTTTCGACAAAAGAGATAACACCCCCCCATTACGTCCTGCTTCAGAAATGTGGAAAATGGTCCGTTTTCAAATGTTTTATTTTTGAACGTCAGTTCACATTTGTAGGTGGATCATCAGTGTTAGAGCTAAAATTAGCATGTTTAAAGTGATTTTCATGCTTCCAGGGGCTCGGGAAGTGAAATAAATACCATTTGGAGGCATTTAATGTTCGAGCAAAAACGGCTGATTTTCGACAAAAGAGATAACACCCCCCCATTACGTCATGCTTCAGAAATGTGGAAAATGGTCCGTTTTCAAATGTTTTATTTTTGAACGTCAGTTCACATTTGTAGGTGGATCCTCAGTGTTAGAGCTAAAATTAGCATGTTTAAAGTGATTTTCATGCTTCCAGGGGCGCTGGAAGTTAATTAAATACCATTTGGAGGCATTTAATGTTCGAGCAAAAACGGCTGATTTTCGACAAAAGAGATAACACCCCCCCATTACGTCATGCTTCAGAAATGTGGAAAATGGTCCGTTTTCAAATGTTTTATTTTTGAACGTCAGTTCACATTTGTAGGTGGATCATCAGTGTTAGAGCTAAAATTAGCATGTTTAAAGTGATTTTCATGCTTCCAGGGGCTCGGGAAGTTAATTAAATACCATTTGGAGGCATTTAATGTTCGAGCAAAAACGGCTGATTTTCGACAAAAGAGATAACACCCCCCCATTACGTCATGCTTCAGAAATGTGGAAAATGGTCCGTTTTCAAATGTTTTATTTTTGAACGTCAGTTCACATTTGTAGGTGGATCATCAGTTTTAGAGCTAAAATTAGCATGTTTAAAGTGATTTTCATGCTCCCAGGGGCTCGGGAAGTTAATTAAATACCATTTGGAGGCATTTAATGTTCGAGCAAAAACGGCTGATTTTCGACAAAAGAGATAACACCCCCCCATTACGTCCTGCTTCAGAAATGTGGAAAATGGTCCGTTTTCAAATGTTTTATTTTTGAACGTCAGTTCACATTTGTAGGTGGATCATCAGTGTTAGAGCTAAAATTAGCATGTTTAAAGTGATTTTTATGCTTCCAGGGGCCCTAAACACAAGATTTATGGAATGGTTAAAAGTGCATGAAAATGGCCAATTTACCCACTCTGAGTTCTCAAAAAGGGTTTCTTCACCCCGGGAAGTTAATTAAATACCATTTGGAGGCATTTAATGTTCGAGCAAAAATGGCTGATTTTCGACAAAAGAGATAACACCCCCCCATTACGTCATGCTTCAGAAATGTGGAAAATGGTCCGTTTTCAAATGTTTTATTTTTGAACGTCAGTTCACATTTGTAGGTGGATCATCAGTGTTAGAGCTAAAATTAGCATGTTTAAAGTGATTTTTATGCTTCCAGGGGCGCTGGAAGTTAATTAAATACCATTTGGAGGCATTAATGTTCGAGCAAAAACGGCCGATTTTCGACAAAAGAGATAACACCCCCCCATTACGTCATGCTTCAGAAATGTGGAAAATGGTCCGTTTTGAAATGTTTTATTTTTGAACGTCAGTTCACATTTGTAGGTGGATCATCAGTGTTAGAGCTAAAATTAGCATGTTTAAAGTGATTTTCATGCTCCCAGGGGCTCGGGAAGTGAAATAAATATCATTTGGAGGCATTTAATGTTCGAGCAAAAACGGCTGATTTTCGAGAAAAGAGATAACACCCCCCCATTACGTCCTGCTTCAGAAATGTGGAAAATGGTCCATTTTCAAATGCTTTATTTTTGAACGTCAGTTCACATTTGTAGGTGGATCATCAGTGTTAGAGCTAAAATTAGCATGTTTAAAGTGATTTTCATGCTCCCAGGGGCCCTAAACACAAGATTTATGGAATGGTTAAAAGTGCATGAAAATGGCCAATTTACCCACTCTGAGTTCTCAAAAAGGGTTTCTTCACCCCGGGAAGTTAATTAAATACCATTTGGAGGCATTTAATATTTGAGCAAAAACGGCTGATTTTCGACAAAAGAGATAACACCCCCCCCATTACGTCATGCTTCAGAAATGTGGAAAATGGTCCGTTTTCAAATGTTTTATTTTTGAACGTCAGTTCACATTTGTAGGTGGATCATCAGTGTTAGAGCTAAAATTAGCATGTTTAAAGTGATTTTCATTCTTCCAGGGGCTCGGGAAGTGAAATAAATACCATTTGGAGGCATTTAATGTTCGAGCAAAAACGGCTGATTTTCGACAAAAGAGATAACACCCCCCCATTACGTCATGCTTCAGAAATGTGGAAAATGGTCCGTTTTCAAATGTTTTATTTTTGAACGTCAGTTCACATTTGTAGGTGGATCATCAGTGTTAGAGCTAAAATTAGCATGTTTAAAGTGATTTTCATGCTTCCAGGGGCGCTGGAAGTTAATTAAATACCATTTGGAGGCATTTAATGTTCGAGCAAAAACGGCTGATTTTCGACAAAAGAGATAACACCCCCCCATTACGTCATGCTTCAGAAATGTGGAAAATGGTCCGTTTTCAAATGTTTTATTTTTGAACGTCAGTTCACATTTGTAGGTGGATCATCAGTGTTAGAGCTAAAATTAGCATGTTTAAAGTGATTTTCATGCTTCCAGGGGCGCTGGAAGTTAATTAAATACCATTTGGAGGCATTTAATGTTCCAGCAAAAACGGCTGATTTTCGACAAAAGAGATAACACCCCCCCATTACGTCATGCTTCAAAAATGTGGAAAATGGTCCATTTTCAAATGTTTTATTTTTGAACGTCAGTTCACATTTTGTAGGTGGATCATCAGTGTTAGAGCTAAAATTAGCATGTTTAAAGGGATTTTTATGCTTCCAGGGGCGCTGGAAGTTAATTAAATACCATTTGGAGGCATTTAATGTTCGAGCAAAAACGGCTGATTTTCGACAAAAGAGATAACACCCCCCCATTACGTCCTGCTTCAGAAATGTGGAAAATGGTCCGTTTTCAAATGTTTTGTTTTTGAACGTCAGTTCACATTTGTAGGTGGATCATCAGTGTTAGAGCTAAAATTAGCATGTTTAAAGTGATTTTCATGCTCCCAGGGGCCCTAAACACAAGATTTATGGAATGGTTAAAAGTGCATGAAAATGGCCAATTTACCCACTCTGAGTTCTCAAAAAGGGTTTCTTCACCCCGGGAAGTTAATTAAATACCATTTGGAGGCATTTAATGTTCGAGCAAAAACGGCTGATTTTCGACAAAAGAGATAACACCCCCCCATTACGTCCTGCTTCAGAAATGTGGAAAATGGTCCGTTTTCAAATGTTTTATTTTTGAACGTCAGTTCACATTTGTAGGTGGATCATCAGTGTTAGAGCTAAAATTAGCATGTTTAAAGTGATTTTCATGCTTCCAGGGGCTCGGGAAGTGAAATAAATACCATTTGGAGGCATTTAATGTTCGAGCAAAAACGGCTGATTTTCGACAAAAGAGATAACACCCCCCCATTACGTCATGCTTCAGAAATGTGGAAAATGGTCCGTTTTCAAATGTTTTATTTTTGAACGTCAGTTCACATTTGTAGGTGGATCCTCAGTGTTAGAGCTAAAATTAGCATGTTTAAAGTGATTTTCATGCTTCCAGGGGCGCTGAAAGTTAATTAAATACCATTTGGAGGCATTTAATGTTCGAGCAAAAACGGCTGATTTTCGACAAAAGAGATAACACCCCCCCATTACGTCATGCTTCAGAAATGTGGAAAATGGTCCGTTTTCAAATGTTTTATTTTTGAACGTCAGTTCACATTTGTAGGTGGATCATCAGTGTTAGAGCTAAAATTAGCATGTTTAAAGTGATTTTCATGCTTCCAGGGGCGCTGGAAGTTAATTAAATACCATTTGGAGGCATTTAATGTTCGAGCAAAAACGGCTGATTTTCGACAAAAGAGATAACACCCCCCCATTACGTCATGCTTCAGAAATGTGGAAAATGGTCCGTTTTCAAATGTTTTATTTTTGAACGTCAGTTCACATTTGTAGGTGGATCATCAGTGTTAGAGCTAAAATTAGCATGTTTAAAGTGATTTTCATGCTCCCAGGGGCTCGGGAAGTGAAATAAATACCATTTGGAGGCATTTAATGTTCGAGCAAAAACGGCTGATTTTCGACAAAAGAGATAACACCCCCCCATTACGTCCTGCTTCAGAAATGTGGAAAATGGTCTGTTTTCAAATGTTTTATTTTTGAACGTCAGTTCACATTTGTAGGTGGATCATCAGTGTTAGAGCTAAAATTAGCATGTTTAAAGTGATTTTCATGCTTCCAGGGGCTCGGGAAGTTAATTAAATACCATTTGGAGGCATTTAATGTTCGAGCAAAAACGGCTGATGTTTGACAAAAGACATAACACCCCCCCATTACGTCATGCTTCAGAAATGTGGAAAATGGTCCGTTTTCAAATGTTTTATTTTTGAACGTCAGTTCACATTTGTAGGTGGATCATCAGTTTTAGAGCTAAAATTAGCATGTTTAAAGTGATTTTCATGCTCCCAGGGGCTCGGGAAGTTAATTAAATACCATTTGGAGGCATTTAATGTTCGAGCAAAAACGGCTGATTTTCGACAAAAGAGATAACACCCCCCCATTACGTCCTGCTTCAGAAATGTGGAAAATGGTCCGTTTTCAAATGTTTTATTTTTGAACGTCAGTTCACATTTGTAGGTGGATCATCAGTGTTAGAGCTAAAATTAGCATGTTTAAAGTGATTTTTATGCTTCCAGGGGCCCTAAACACAAGATTTATGGAATGGTTAAAAGTGCATGAAAATGGCCAATTTACCCACTCTGAGTTCTCAAAAAGGGTTTCTTCACCCCGGGAAGTTAATTAAATACCATTTGGAGGCATTTAATGTTCGAGCAAAAACGGCTGATTTTCGACAAAAGAGATAACACCCCCCCATTACGTCATGCTTCAGAAATGTGGAAAATGGTCCGTTTTCAAATGTTTTATTTTTGAACGTCAGTTCACATTTGTAGGTGGATCATCAGTGTTAGAGCTAAAATTAGCATGTTTAAAGTGATTTTTATGCTTCCAGGGGCGCTGGAAGTTAATTAAATACCATTTGGAGGCATTTAATGTTCGAGCAAAAACGGCTGATTTTCGACAAAAGAGATAACACCCCCCCATTACGTCATGCTTCAGAAATGTGGAAAATGGTCCGTTTTCAAATGTTTTATTTTTGAACGTCAGTTCACATTTGTAGGTGGATCATCAGTGTTAGAGCTAAAATTAGCATGTTTAAAGTGATTTTCATGCTCCCAGGGGCCCTAAACACAAGATATATGGAATGGTTAAAAGTGCATGAAAATGGCCAATTTATCCACTCTGAGTTCTCAAAAAGGGTTTCTTCACCCCGGGAAGTTAATTAAATACCATTTGGAGGCATTTAATGTTCGAGCCAAAACGGCTGATTTTCGACAAAAGAGATAACACCCCCCCATTACGTCCTGCTTCAGAAATGTGGAAAATGGTCCGTTTTCAAATGTTTTATTTTTGAACGTCAGTTCACATTTGTAGGTGGATCATCAGTGTTAGAGCTAAAATTAGCATGTTTAAAGTGATTTTCATGCTTCCAGGGGCTCGGGAAGTGAAATAAATACCATTTGGAGGCATTTAATGTTCGAGCAAAAACGGCTGATTTTCGACAAAAGAGATAACACCCCCCCATTACGTCATGCTTCAGAAATGTGGAAAATGGTCCGTTTTCAAATGTTTTATTTTTGAACGTCAGTTCACATTTGTAGGTGGATCATCAGTGTTAGAGCTAAAATTAGCATGTTTAAAGTGATTTTCATGCTTCCAGGGGGGCTGGAAGTTAATTAAATACCATTTGGAGGCATTTAATGTTCGAGCAAAAACGGCTGATTTTCGACAAAAGAGATAACACCCCCCTATTACGTCATGCTTCAGAAATGTGGAAAATGGTCCGTTTTCAAATGTTTTATTTTTGAACGTCAGTTCACATTTGTAGGTGGATCATCAGTGTTAGAGCTAAAATTAGCATGTTTAAAGTGATTTTCATGCTTCCAGGGGCGCTGGAAGTTAATTAAATACCATTTGGAGGCATTTAATGTTCCAGCAAAAACGGCTGATTTTCGACAAAAGAGATAACACCCCCCCATTACGTCATGCTTCAAAAATGTGGAAAATGGTCCGTTTTCAAATGTTTTATTTTTGAACGTCAGTTCACATTTTGTAGGTGGATCATCAGTGTTAGAGCTAAAATTAGCATGTTTAAAGGGATTTTTATGCTTCCAGGGGCGCTGGAAGTTAATTAAATACCATTTGGAGGCATTTAATGTTTGAGCAAAAACGGCTGATTTTCGACAAAAGAGATAACACCCCCCATTACGTCATGCTTCAGAAATGTGGAAAATGGTCCGTTTTCAAATGTTTTATTTTTGAACGTCAGTTCACATTTGTAGGTGGATCATCAGTGTTAGAGCTAAAATTAGCATGTTTAAAGTGATTTTCATGCTCCCAGGGGCTCAGGAAGTGAAATAAATACCATTTGGAGGCATTTAATGTTCGAGCAAAAACGGCTGATTTTCGACAAAAGAGATAACACCCCCCCATTACGTCCTGCTTCAGAAATGTGGAAAATGGTCCGTTTTCAAATGTTTTGTTTTTGAACGTCAGTTCACATTTGTAGGTGGATCATCAGTGTTAGAGCTAAAATTAGCATGTTTAAAGTGATTTTCATGCTCCCAGGGGCCCTAAACACAAGATTTATGGAATGGTTAAAAGTGCATGAAAATGGCCAATTTACCCACTCTGAGTTCTCAAAAAGGGTTTCTTCACCCCGGGAAGTTAATTAAATACCATTTGGAGGCATTTAATGTCCGAGCAAAAACGGCTGATTTTCGACAAAAGAGATAACACCCCCCCATTACGTCCTGCTTCAGAAATGTGGAAAATGGTCCGTTTTCAAATGTTTTATTTTTGAACGTCAGTTCACATTTGTAGGTGGATCATCAGTGTTAGAGCTAAAATTAGCATGTTTAAAGTGATTTTCATGCTTCCAGGGGCTCGGGAAGTGAAATAAATACCATTTGGAGGCATTTAATGTTCGAGCAAAAACGGCTGATTTTCGACAAAAGAGATAACACCCCCCCATTACGTCATGCTTCAGAAATGTGGAAAATGGTCCGTTTTCAAATGTTTTATTTTTGAACGTCAGTTCACATTTGTAGGTGGATCCTCAGTGTTAGAGCTAAAATTAGCATGTTTAAAGTGATTTTCATGCTTCCAGGGGCGCTGGAAGTTAATTAAATACCATTTGGAGGCATTTAATGTTCGAGCAAAAACGGCTGATTTTCGACAAAAGAGATAACACCCCCCCATTACGTCATGCTTCAGAAATGTGGAAAATGGTCCGTTTTCAAATGTTTTATTTTTGAACGTCAGTTCACATTTGTAGGTGGATCATCAGTGTTAGAGCTAAAATTAGCATGTTTAAAGTGATTTTCATGCTTCCAGGGGCGCTGGAAGTTAATTAAATACCATTTGGAGGCATTTAATGTTCGAGCAAAAACGGCTGATTTTCGACAAAAGAGATAACACCCCCCCATTACGTCATGCTTCAGAAATGTGGAAAATGGTCCGTTTTCAAATGTTTTATTTTTGAACGTCAGTTCACATTTGTAGGTGGATCATCAGTGTTAGAGCTAAAATTAGCATGTTTAAAGTGATTTTCATGCTCCCAGGGGCTCGGGAAGTGAAATAAAGACCATTTGGAGGCATTTAATGTTCGAGCAAAAACGGCTGATTTTCGACAAAAGAGATAACACCCCCCCATTACGTCCTTCTTCAGAAATGTGGAAAATGGTCTGTTTTCAAATGTTTTATTTTTGAACGTCAGTTCACATTTGTAGGTGGATCATCAGTGTTAGAGCTAAAATTAGCATGTTTAAAGTGATTTTCATGCTTCCAGGGGCTCGGGAAGTTAATTAAATACCATTTGGAGGCATTTAATGTTCGAGCAAAAACGGCTGATTTTCGACAAAAGAGATAACACCCCCCCATTACGTCATGCTTCAGAAATGTGGAAAATGGTCCGTTTTCAAATGTTTTATTTTTGAACGTCAGTTCACATTTGTAGGTGGATCATCAGTTTTAGAGCTAAAATTAGCATGTTTAAAGTGATTTTCATGCTCCCAGGGGCTCGGGAAGTTAATTAAATACCATTTGGAGGCATTTAATGTTCGAGCAAAAACGGCTGATTTTCGACAAAAGAGATAACACCCCCCCATTACGTCCTGCTTCAGAAATGTGGAAAATGGTCCGTTTTCAAATGTTTTATTTTTGAACGTCAGTTCACATTTGTAGGTGGATCATCAGTGTTAGAGCTAAAATTAGCATGTTTAAAGTGATTTTTATGCTTCCAGGGGCCCTAAACACAAGATTTATGGAATGGTTAAAAGTGCATGAAAATGGCCAATTTACCCACTCTGAGTTCTCAAAAAGGGTTTCTTCACCCCGGGAAGTTAATTAAATACCATTTGGAGGCATTTAATGTTCGAGCAAAAACGGCTGATTTTCGACAAAAGAGATAACACCCCCCCATTACGTCATGCTTCAGAAATGTGGAAAATGGTCCGTTTTCAAATGTTTTATTTTTGAACGTCAGTTCACATTTGTAGGTGGATCATCAGTGTTAGAGCTAAAATTAGCATGTTTAAAGTGATTTTTATGCTTCCAGGGGCGCTGGAAGTTAATTAAATACCATTTGGAGGCATTAATGTTCGAGCAAAAACGGCCGATTTTCGACAAAAGAGATAACACCCCCCCATTACGTCATGCTTCAGAAATGTGGAAAATGGTCCGTTTTGAAATGTTTTATTTTTGAACGTCAGTTCACATTTGTAGGTGGATCATCAGTGTTAGAGCTAAAATTAGCATGTTTAAAGTGATTTTCATGCTCCCAGGGGCTCGGGAAGTGAAATAAATACCATTTGGAGGCATTTAATGTTCGAGCAAAAACGGCTGATTTTCGAGAAAAGAGATAACACCCCCCCATTACGTCCTGCTTCAGAAATGTGGAAAATGGTCCATTTTCAAATGCTTTATTTTTGAACGTCAGTTCACATTTGTAGGTGGATCATCAGTGTTAGAGCTAAAATTAGCATGTTTAAAGTGATTTTCATGCTCCCAGGGGCCCTAAACACAAGATTTATGGAATGGTTAAAAGTGCATGAAAATGGCCAATTTACCCACTCTGAGTTCTCAAAAAGGGTTTCTTCACCCCGGGAAGTTAATTAAATACCATTTGGAGGCATTTAATATTTGAGCAAAAACGGCTGATTTTCGACAAAAGAGATAACACCCCCCCCATTACGTCATGCTTCAGAAATGTGGAAAATGGTCCGTTTTCAAATGTTTTATTTTTGAACGTCAGTTCACATTTGTAGGTGGATCATCAGTGTTAGAGCTAAAATTAGCATGTTTAAAGTGATTTTCATGCTTCCAGGGGCTCGGGAAGTGAAATAAATACCATTTGGAGGCATTTAATGTTCGAGCAAAAACGGCTGATTTTCGACAAAAGAGATAACACCCCCCCATTACGTCATGCTTCAGAAATGTGGAAAATGGTCCGTTTTCAAATGTTTTATTTTTGAACGTCAGTTCACATTTGTAGGTGGATCATCAGTGTTAGAGCTAAAATTAGCATGTTTAAAGTGATTTTCATGCTTCCAGGGGCGCTGGAAGTTAATTAAATACCATTTGGAGGCATTTAATGTTCGAGCAAAAACGGCTGATTTTCGACAAAAGAGATAACACCCCCCCATTACGTCATGCTTCAGAAATGTGGAAAATGGTCCGTTTTCAAATGTTTTATTTTTGAACGTCAGTTCACATTTGTAGGTGGATCATCAGTGTTAGAGCTAAAATTAGCATGTTTAAAGTGATTTTCATGCTTCCAGGGGCGCTGGAAGTTAATTAAATACCATTTGGAGGCATTTAATGTTCCAGCAAAAACGGCTGATTTTCGACAAAAGAGATAACACCCCCCCATTACGTCATGCTTCAAAAATGTGGAAAATGGTCCGTTTTCAAATGTTTTATTTTTGAACGTCAGTTCACATTTTGTAGGTGGATCATCAGTGTTAGAGCTAAAATTAGCATGTTTAAAGGGATTTTTATGCTTCCAGGGGCGCTGGAAGTTAATTAAATACCATTTGGAGGCATTTAATGTTCGAGCAAAAACGGCTGATTTTCGACAAAAGAGATAACACCCCCCCATTACGTCCTGCTTCAGAAATGTGGAAAATGGTCCGTTTTCAAATGTTTTGTTTTTGAACGTCAGTTCACATTTGTAGGTGGATCATCAGTGTTAGAGCTAAAATTAGCATGTTTAAAGTGATTTTCATGCTCCCAGGGGCCCTAAACACAAGATTTATGGAATGGTTAAAAGTGCATGAAAATGGCCAATTTACCCACTCTGAGTTCTCAAAAAGGGTTTCTTCACCCCGGGAAGTTAATTAAATACCATTTGGAGGCATTTAATGTTCGAGCAAAAACGGCTGATTTTCGACAAAAGAGATAACACCCCCCCATTACGTCCTGCTTCAGAAATGTGGAAAATGGTCCGTTTTCAAATGTTTTATTTTTGAACGTCAGTTCACATTTGTAGGTGGATCATCAGTGTTAGAGCTTAAATTAGCATGTTTAAAGTGATTTTCATGCTTCCAGGGGCTCGGGAAGTGAAATAAATACCATTTGGAGGCATTTAATGTTCGAGCAAAAACGGCTGATTTTCGACAAAAGAGATAACACCCCCCCATTACGTCATGCTTCAGAAATGTGGAAAATGGTCCGTTTTCAAATGTTTTATTTTTGAACGTCAGTTCACATTTGTAGGTGGATCCTCAGTGTTAGAGCTAAAATTAGCATGTTTAAAGTGATTTTCATGCTTCCAGGGGCGCTGAAAGTTAATTAAATACCATTTGGAGGCATTTAATGTTCGAGCAAAAACGGCTGATTTTCGACAAAAGAGATAACACCCCCCCATTACGTCATGCTTCAGAAATGTGGAAAATGGTCCGTTTTCAAATGTTTTATTTTTGAACGTCAGTTCACATTTGTAGGTGGATCATCAGTGTTAGAGCTAAAATTAGCATGTTTAAAGTGATTTTCATGCTTCCAGGGGCGCTGGAAGTTAATTAAATACCATTTGGAGGCATTTAATGTTCGAGCAAAAACGGCTGATTTTCGACAAAAGAGATAACACCCCCCCATTACGTCATGCTTCAGAAATGTGGAAAATGGTCCGTTTTCAAATGTTTTATTTTTGAACGTCAGTTCACATTTGTAGGTGGATCCTCAGTGTTAGAGCTAAAATTAGCATGTTTAAAGTGATTTTCATGCTTCCAGGGGCGCTGAAAGTTAATTAAATACCATTTGGAGGCATTTAATGTTCGAGCAAAAACGGCTGATTTTCGACAAAAGAGATAACACCCCCCCATTACGTCATGCTTCAGAAATGTGGAAAATGGTCCGTTTTCAAATGTTTTATTTTTGAACGTCAGTTCACATTTGTAGGTGGATCATCAGTGTTAGAGCTAAAATTAGCATGTTTAAAGTGATTTTCATGCTTCCAGGGGCGCTGGAAGTTAATTAAATACCATTTGGAGGCATTTAATGTTCGAGCAAAAACGGCTGATTTTCGACAAAAGAGATAACACCCCCCCATTACGTCATGCTTCAGAAATGTGGAAAATGGTCCGTTTTCAAATGTTTTATTTTTGAACGTCAGTTCACATTTGTAGGTGGATCATCAGTGTTAGAGCTAAAATTAGCATGTTTAAAGTGATTTTCATGCTCCCAGGGGCTCGGGAAGTGAAATAAATACCATTTGGAGGCATTTAATGTTCGAGCAAAAACGGCTGATTTTCGACAAAAGAGATAACACCCCCCCATTACGTCCTGTTTCAGAAATGTGGAAAATGGTCTGTTTTCAAATGTTTTATTTTTGAACGTCAGTTCACATTTGTAGGTGGATCATCAGTGTTAGAGCTAAAATTAGCATGTTTAAAGTGATTTTCATGCTTCCAGGGGCTCGGGAAGTTAATTAAATACCATTTGGAGGCATTTAATGTTCGAGCAAAAACGGCTGATGTTTGACAAAAGACATAACACCCCCCCATTACGTCATGCTTCAGAAATGTGGAAAATGGTCCGTTTTCAAATGTTTTATTTTTGAACGTCAGTTCACATTTGTAGGTGGATCATCAGTTTTAGAGCTAAAATTAGCATGTTTAAAGTGATTTTCATGCTCCCAGGGGCTCGGGAAGTTAATTAAATACCATTTGGAGGCATTTAATGTTCGAGCAAAAACGGCTGATTTTCGACAAAAGAGATAACACCCCCCCATTACGTCCTGCTTCAGAAATGTGGAAAATGGTCCGTTTTCAAATGTTTTATTTTTGAACGTCAGTTCACATTTGTAGGTGGATCATCAGTGTTAGAGCTAAAATTAGCATGTTTAAAGTGATTTTTATGCTTCCAGGGGCCCTAAACACAAGATTTATGGAATGGTTAAAAGTGCATGAAAATGGCCAATTTACCCACTCTGAGTTCTCAAAAAGGGTTTCTTCACCCCGGGAAGTTAATTAAATACCATTTGGAGGCATTTAATGTTCGAGCAAAAACGGCTGATTTTCGACAAAAGAGATAACACCCCCCCATTACGTCATGCTTCAGAAATGTGGAAAATGGTCCGTTTTCAAATGTTTTATTTTTGAACGTCAGTTCACATTTGTAGGTGGATCATCAGTGTTAGAGCTAAAATTAGCATGTTTAAAGTGATTTTTATGCTTCCAGGGGCGCTGGAAGTTAATTAAATACCATTTGGAGGCATTTAATGTTCGAGCAAAAACGGCTGATTTTCGACAAAAGAGATAACACCCCCCCATTACGTCATGCTTCAGAAATGTGGAAAATGGTCCGTTTTCAAATGTTTTATTTTTGAACGTCAGTTCACATTTGTAGGTGGATCATCAGTGTTAGAGCTAAAATTAGCATGTTTAAAGTGATTTTCATGCTCCCAGGGGCCCTAAACACAAGATATATGGAATGGTTAAAAGTGCATGAAAATGGCCAATTTATCCACTCTGAGTTCTCAAAAAGGGTTTCTTCACCCCGGGAAGTTAATTAAATACCATTTGGAGGCATTTAATGTTCGAGCAAAAACGGCTGATTTTCGACAAAAGAGATAACACCCCCCCATTACGTCCTGCTTCAGAAATGTGGAAAATGGTCCGTTTTCAAATGTTTTATTTTTGAACGTCAGTTCACATTTGTAGGTGGATCATCAGTGTTAGAGCTAAAATTAGCATGTTTAAAGTGATTTTCATGCTTCCAGGGGCTCGGGAAGTGAAATAAATACCATTTGGAGGCATTTAATGTTCGAGCAAAAACGGCTGATTTTCGACAAAAGAGATAACACCCCCCCATTACGTCATGCTTCAGAAATGTGGAAAATGGTCCGTTTTCAAATGTTTTATTTTTGAACGTCAGTTCACATTTGTAGGTGGATCATCAGTGTTAGAGCTAAAATTAGCATGTTTAAAGTGATTTTCATGCTTCCAGGGGGGCTGGAAGTTAATTAAATACCATTTGGAGGCATTTAATGTTCGAGCAAAAACGGCTGATTTTCGACAAAAGAGATAACACCCCCCCATTACGTCATGCTTCAGAAATGTGGAAAATGGTCCGTTTTCAAATGTTTTATTTTTGAACGTCAGTTCACATTTGTAGGTGGATCATCAGTGTTAGAGCTAAAATTAGCATGTTTAAAGTGATTTTCATGCTTCCAGGGGCGCTGGAAGTTAATTAAATACCATTTGGAGGCATTTAATGTTCCAGCAAAAACGGCTGATTTTCGACAAAAGAGATAACACCCCCCCATTACGTCATGCTTCAAAAATGTGGAAAATGGTCCGTTTTCAAATGTTTTATTTTTGAACGTCAGTTCACATTTTGTAGGTGGATCATCAGTGTTAGAGCTAAAATTAGCATGTTTAAAGGGATTTTTATGCTCCCAGGGGCTCAGGAAGTGAAATAAATACCATTTGGAGGCATTTAATGTTCGAGCAAAAACGGCTGATTTTCGACAAAAGAGATAACACCCCCCCATTACGTCCTGCTTCAGAAATGTGGAAAATGGTCCGTTTTCAAATGTTTTGTTTTTGAACGTCAGTTCACATTTGTAGGTGGATCATCAGTGTTAGAGCTAAAATTAGCATGTTTAAAGTGATTTTCATGCTCCCAGGGGCCCTAAACACAAGATTTATGGAATGGTTAAAAGTGCATGAAAATGGCCAATTTACCCACTCTGAGTTCTCAAAAAGGGTTTCTTCACCCCGGGAAGTTAATTAAATACCATTTGGAGGCATTTAATGTTCGAGCAAAAACGGCTGATTTTCGACAAAAGAGATAACACCCCCCCATTACGTCCTGCTTCAGAAATGTGGAAAATGGTCCGTTTTCAAATGTTTTATTTTTGAACGTCAGTTCACATTTGTAGGTGGATCATCAGTGTTAGAGCTAAAATTAGCATGTTTAAAGTGATTTTCATGCTTCCAGGGGCTCGGGAAGTGAAATAAATACCATTTGGAGGCATTTAATGTTCGAGCAAAAACGGCTGATTTTCGACAAAAGAGATAACACCCCCCCATTACGTCATGCTTCAGAAATGTGGAAAATGGTCCGTTTTCAAATGTTTTATTTTTGAACGTCAGTTCACATTTGTAGGTGGATCCTCAGTGTTAGAGCTAAAATTAGCATGTTTAAAGTGATTTTCATGCTTCCAGGGGCGCTGGAAGTTAATTAAATACCATTTGGAGGCATTTAATGTTCGAGCAAAAACGGCTGATTTTCGACAAAAGAGATAACACCCCCCCATTACGTCATGCTTCAGAAATGTGGAAAATGGTCCGTTTTCAAATGTTTTATTTTTGAACGTCAGTTCACATTTGTAGGTGGATCATCAGTGTTAGAGCTAAAATTAGCATGTTTAAAGTGATTTTCATGCTTCCAGGGGCGCTGGAAGTTAATTAAATACCATTTGGAGGCATTTAATGTTCGAGCAAAAACGGCTGATTTTCGACAAAAGAGATAACACCCCCCCATTACGTCATGCTTCAGAAATGTGGAAAATGGTCCGTTTTCAAATGTTTTATTTTTGAACGTCAGTTCACATTTGTAGGTGGATCATCAGTGTTAGAGCTAAAATTAGCATGTTTAAAGTGATTTTCATGCTCCCAGGGGCTCGGGAAGTGAAATAAATACCATTTGGAGGCATTTAATGTTCGAGCAAAAACGGCTGATTTTCGACAAAAGAGATAACACCCCCCCATTACGTCCTTCTTCAGAAATGTGGAAAATGGTCTGTTTTCAAATGTTTTATTTTTGAACGTCAGTTCACATTTGTAGGTGGATCATCAGTGTTAGAGCTAAAATTAGCATGTTTAAAGTGATTTTCATGCTTCCAGGGGCTCGGGAAGTTAATTAAATACCATTTGGAGGCATTTAATGTTCGAGCAAAAACGGCTGATTTTCGACAAAAGAGATAACACCCCCCCATTACGTCATGCTTCAGAAATGTGGAAAATGGTCCGTTTTCAAATGTTTTATTTTTGAACGTCAGTTCACATTTGTAGGTGGATCATCAGTTTTAGAGCTAAAATTAGCATGTTTAAAGTGATTTTCATGCTCCCAGGGGCTCGGGAAGTTAATTAAATACCATTTGGAGGCATTTAATGTTCGAGCAAAAACGGCTGATTTTCGACAAAAGAGATAACACCCCCCCCATTACGTCCTGCTTCAGAAATGTGGAAAATGGTCCGTTTTCAAATGTTTTATTTTTGAACGTCAGTTCACATTTGTAGGTGGATCATCAGTGTTAGAGCTAAAATTAGCATGTTTAAAGTGATTTTTATGCTTCCAGGGGCCCTAAACACAAGATTTATGGAATGGTTAAAAGTGCATGAAAATGGCCAATTTACCCACTCTGAGTTCTCAAAAAGGGTTTCTTCACCCCGGGAAGTTAATTAAATACCATTTGGAGGCATTTAATGTTCGAGCAAAAACGGCTGATTTTCGACAAAAGAGATAACACCCCCCCATTACGTCATGCTTCAGAAATGTGGAAAATGGTCCGTTTTCAAATGTTTTATTTTTGAACGTCAGTTCACATTTGTAGGTGGATCATCAGTGTTAGAGCTAAAATTAGCATGTTTAAAGTGATTTTTATGCTTCCAGGGGCGCTGGAAGTTAATTAAATACCATTTGGAGGCATTAATGTTCGAGCAAAAACGGCCGATTTTCGACAAAAGAGATAACACCCCCCCATTACGTCATGCTTCAGAAATGTGGAAAATGGTCCGTTTTGAAATGTTTTATTTTTGAACGTCAGTTCACATTTGTAGGTGGATCATCAGTGTTAGAGCTAAAATTAGCATGTTTAAAGTGATTTTCATGCTCCCAGGGGCTCGGGAAGTGAAATAAATACCATTTGGAGGCATTTAATGTTCGAGCAAAAACGGCTGATTTTCGAGAAAAGAGATAACACCCCCCCATTACGTCCTGCTTCAGAAATGTGGAAAATGGTCCATTTTCAAATGCTTTATTTTTGAACGTCAGTTCACATTTGTAGGTGGATCATCAGTGTTAGAGCTAAAATTAGCATGTTTAAAGTGATTTTCATGCTCCCAGGGGCCCTAAACACAAGATTTATGGAATGGTTAAAAGTGCATGAAAATGGCCAATTTACCCACTCTGAGTTCTCAAAAAGGGTTTCTTCACCCCGGGAAGTTAATTAAATACCATTTGGAGGCATTTAATATTTGAGCAAAAACGGCTGATTTTCGACAAAAGAGATAACACCCCCCCCATTACGTCATGCTTCAGAAATGTGGAAAATGGTCCGTTTTCAAATGTTTTATTTTTGAACGTCAGTTCACATTTGTAGGTGGATCATCAGTGTTAGAGCTAAAATTAGCATGTTTAAAGTGATTTTCATGCTTCCAGGGGCTCGGGAAGTGAAATAAATACCATTTGGAGGCATTTAATGTTCGAGCAAAAACGGCTGATTTTCGACAAAAGAGATAACACCCCCCCATTACGTCATGCTTCAGAAATGTGGAAAATGGTCCGTTTTCAAATGTTTTATTTTTGAACGTCAGTTCACATTTGTAGGTGGATCATCAGTGTTAGAGCTAAAATTAGCATGTTTAAAGTGATTTTCATGCTTCCAGGGGCGCTGGAAGTTAATTAAATACCATTTGGAGGCATTTAATGTTCGAGCAAAAACGGCTGATTTTCGACAAAAGAGATAACACCCCCCCATTACGTCATGCTTCAGAAATGTGGAAAATGGTCCGTTTTCAAATGTTTTATTTTTGAACGTCAGTTCACATTTGTAGGTGGATCATCAGTGTTAGAGCTAAAATTAGCATGTTTAAAGTGATTTTCATGCTTCCAGGGGCGCTGGAAGTTAATTAAATACCATTTGGAGGCATTTAATGTTCCAGCAAAAACGGCTGATTTTCGACAAAAGAGATAACACCCCCCCATTACGTCATGCTTCAAAAATGTGGAAAATGGTCCGTTTTCAAATGTTTTATTTTTGAACGTCAGTTCACATTTTGTAGGTGGATCATCAGTGTTAGAGCTAAAATTAGCATGTTTAAAGGGATTTTTATGCTTCCAGGGGCGCTGGAAGTTAATTAAATACCATTTGGAGGCATTTAATGTTCGAGCAAAAACGGCTGATTTTCGACAAAAGAGATAACACCCCCCCATTACGTCCTGCTTCAGAAATGTGGAAAATGGTCCGTTTTCAAATGTTTTGTTTTTGAACGTCAGTTCACATTTGTAGGTGGATCATCAGTGTTAGAGCTAAAATTAGCATGTTTAAAGTGATTTTCATGCTCCCAGGGGCCCTAAACACAAGATTTATGGAATGGTTAAAAGTGCATGAAAATGGCCAATTTACCCACTCTGAGTTCTCAAAAAGGGTTTCTTCACCCCGGGAAGTTAATTAAATACCATTTGGAGGCATTTAATGTTCGAGCAAAAACGGCTGATTTTCGACAAAAGAGATAACACCCCCCCATTACGTCCTGCTTCAGAAATGTGGAAAATGGTCCGTTTTCAAATGTTTTATTTTTGAACGTCAGTTCACATTTGTAGGTGGATCATCAGTGTTAGAGCTAAAATTAGCATGTTTAAAGTGATTTTCATGCTTCCAGGGGCTCGGGAAGTGAAATAAATACCATTTGGAGGCATTTAATGTTCGAGCAAAAACGGCTGATTTTCGACAAGAGATAACACCCCCCCATTACGTCATGCTTCAGAAATGTGGAAAATGGTCCGTTTTCAAATGTTTTATTTTTGAACGTCAGTTCACATTTGTAGGTGGATCCTCAGTGTTAGAGCTAAAATTAGCATGTTTAAAGTGATTTTCATGCTTCCAGGGGCGCTGAAAGTTAATTAAATACCATTTGGAGGCATTTAATGTTCGAGCAAAAACGGCTGATTTTCGACAAAAGAGATAACACCCCCCCATTACGTCATGCTTCAGAAATGTGGAAAATGGTCCGTTTTCAAATGTTTTATTTTTGAACGTCAGTTCACATTTGTAGGTGGATCATCAGTGTTAGAGCTAAAATTAGCATGTTTAAAGTGATTTTCATGCTTCCAGGGGCGCTGGAAGTTAATTAAATACCATTTGGAGGCATTTAATGTTCGAGCAAAAACGGCTGATTTTCGACAAAAGAGATAACACCCCCCCATTACGTCATGCTTCAGAAATGTGGAAAATGGTCCGTTTTCAAATGTTTTATTTTTGAACGTCAGTTCACATTTGTAGGTGGATCATCAGTGTTAGAGCTAAAATTAGCATGTTTAAAGTGATTTTCATGCTCCCAGGGGCTCGGGAAGTGAAATAAATACCATTTGGAGGCATTTAATGTTCGAGCAAAAACGGCTGATTTTCGACAAAAGAGATAACACCCCCCCATTACGTCCTTCTTCAGAAATGTGGAAAATGGTCTGTTTTCAAATGTTTTATTTTTGAACGTCAGTTCACATTTGTAGGTGGATCATCAGTGTTAGAGCTAAAATTAGCATGTTTAAAGTGATTTTCATGCTTCCAGGGGCTCGGGAAGTTAATTAAATACCATTTGGAGGCATTTAATGTTCGAGCAAAAACGGCTGATTTTCGACAAAAGAGATAACACCCCCCCATTACGTCATGCTTCAGAAATGTGGAAAATGGTCCGTTTTCAAATGTTTTATTTTTGAACGTCAGTTCACATTTGTAGGTGGATCATCAGTTTTAGAGCTAAAATTAGCATGTTTAAAGTGATTTTCATGCTCCCAGGGGCTC
This sequence comes from Lissotriton vulgaris, assembly GCF_964263255.1. Lineage (NCBI taxonomy): Eukaryota > Metazoa > Chordata > Amphibia > Caudata > Salamandridae > Lissotriton > Lissotriton vulgaris. Next base: position 1,702,983 of record NW_028243230.1, read on the forward strand.
GGGAAGTTAATTAAATACCATTTGGAGGCATTTAATGTTCGAGCAAAAACGGCTGATTTTCGACAAAAGAGATAACACCCCCCCATTACGTCCTGCTTCAGAAATGTGGAAAATGGTCCGTTTTCAAATGTTTTATTTTTGAACGTCAGTTCACATTTGTAGGTGGATCATCAGTGTTAGAGCTAAAATTAGCATGTTTAAAGTGATTTTTATGCTTCCAGGGGCCCTAAACACAAGATTTATGGAATGGTTAAAAGTGCATGAAAATGGCCAATTTACCCACTCTGAGTTCTCAAAAAGGGTTTCTTCACCCCGGGAAGTTAATTAAATACCATTTGGAGGCATTTAATGTTCGAGCAAAAACGGCTGATTTTCGACAAAAGAGATAACACCCCCCCATTACGTCATGCTTCAGAAATGTGGAAAATGGTCCGTTTTCAAATGTTTTATTTTTGAACGTCAGTTCACATTTGTAGGTGGATCATCAGTGTTAGAGCTAAAATTAGCATGTTTAAAGTGATTTTTATGCTTCCAGGGGCGCTGGAAGTTAATTAAATACCATTTGGAGGCATTAATGTTCGAGCAAAAACGGCCGATTTTCGACAAAAGAGATAACACCCCCCCATTACGTCATGCTTCAGAAATGTGGAAAATGGTCCGTTTTGAAATGTTTTATTTTTGAACGTCAGTTCACATTTGTAGGTGGATCATCAGTGTTAGAGCTAAAATTAGCATGTTTAAAGTGATTTTCATGCTCCCAGGGGCTCGGGAAGTGAAATAAATACCATTTGGAGGCATTTAATGTTCGAGCAAAAACGGCTGATTTTCGAGAAAAGAGATAACACCCCCCCATTACGTCCTGCTTCAGAAATGTGGAAAATGGTCCATTTTCAAATGCTTTATTTTTGAACGTCAGTTCACATTTGTAGGTGGATCATCAGTGTTAGAGCTAAAATTAGCATGTTTAAAGTGATTTTCATGCTCCCAGGGGCCCTAAACACAAGATTTATGGAATGGTTAAAAGTGCATGAAAATGGCCAATTTACCCACTCTGAGTTCTCAAAAAGGGTTTCTTCACCCCGGGAAGTTAATTAAATACCATTTGGAGGCATTTAATATTTGAGCAAAAACGGCTGATTTTCGACAAAAGAGATAACACCCCCCCCATTACGTCATGCTTCAGAAATGTGGAAAATGGTCCGTTTTCAAATGTTTTATTTTTGAACGTCAGTTCACATTTGTAGGTGGATCATCAGTGTTAGAGCTAAAATTAGCATGTTTAAAGTGATTTTCATGCTTCCAGGGGCTCGGGAAGTGAAATAAATACCATTTGGAGGCATTTAATGTTCGAGCAAAAACGGCTGATTTTCGACAAAAGAGATAACACCCCCCCATTACGTCATGCTTCAGAAATGTGGAAAATGGTCCGTTTTCAAATGTTTTATTTTTGAACGTCAGTTCACATTTGTAGGTGGATCATCAGTGTTAGAGCTAAAATTAGCATGTTTAAAGTGATTTTCATGCTTCCAGGGGCGCTGGAAGTTAATTAAATACCATTTGGAGGCATTTAATGTTCGAGCAAAAACGGCTGATTTTCGACAAAAGAGATAACACCCCCCCATTACGTCATGCTTCAGAAATGTGGAAAATGGTCCGTTTTCAAATGTTTTATTTTTGAACGTCAGTTCACATTTGTAGGTGGATCATCAGTGTTAGAGCTAAAATTAGCATGTTTAAAGTGATTTTCATGCTTCCAGGGGCGCTGGAAGTTAATTAAATACCATTTGGAGGCATTTAATGTTCCAGCAAAAACGGCTGATTTTCGACAAAAGAGATAACACCCCCCCATTACGTCATGCTTCAAAAATGTGGAAAATGGTCCGTTTTCAAATGTTTTATTTTTGAACGTCAGTTCACATTTTGTAGGTGGATCATCAGTGTTAGAGCTAAAATTAGCATGTTTAAAGGGATTTTTATGCTTCCAGGGGCGCTGGAAGTTAATTAAATACCATTTGGAGGCATTTAATGTTCGAGCAAAAACGGCTGATTTTCGACAAAAGAGATAACACCCCCCCATTACGTCCTGCTTCAGAAATGTGGAAAATGGTCCGTTTTCAAATGTTTTGTTTTTGAACGTCAGTTCACATTTGTAGGTGGATCATCAGTGTTAGAGCTAAAATTAGCATGTTTAAAGTGATTTTCATGCTCCCAGGGGCCCTAAACACAAGATTTATGGAATGGTTAAAAGTGCATGAAAATGGCCAATTTACCCACTCTGAGTTCTCAAAAAGGGTTTCTTCACCCCGGGAAGTTAATTAAATACCATTTGGAGGCATTTAATGTTCGAGCAAAAACGGCTGATTTTCGACAAAAGAGATAACACCCCCCCATTACGTCCTGCTTCAGAAATGTGGAAAATGGTCCGTTTTCAAATGTTTTATTTTTGAACGTCAGTTCACATTTGTAGGTGGATCATCAGTGTTAGAGCTAAAATTAGCATGTTTAAAGTGATTTTCATGCTTCCAGGGGCTCGGGAAGTGAAATAAATACCATTTGGAGGCATTTAATGTTCGAGCAAAAACGGCTGATTTTCGACAAAAGAGATAACACCCCCCCATTACGTCATGCTTCAGAAATGTGGAAAATGGTCCGTTTTCAAATGTTTTATTTTTGAACGTCAGTTCACATTTGTAGGTGGATCATCAGTGTTAGAGCTAAAATTAGCATGTTTAAAGTGATTTTCATGCTTCCAGGGGCGCTGGAAGTTAATTAAATACCATTTGGAGGCATTTAATGTTCGAGCAAAAACGGCTGATTTTCGACAAAAGAGATAACACCCCCCCATTACGTCATGCTTCAGAAATGTGGAAAATGGTCCGTTTTCAAATGTTTTATTTTTGAACGTCAGTTCACATTTGTAGGTGGATCATCAGTGTTAGAGCTAAAATTAGCATGTTTAAAGTGATTTTCATGCTTCCAGGGGCGCTGGAAGTTAATTAAATACCATTTGGAGGCATTTAATGTTCCAGCAAAAACGGCTGATTTTCGACAAAAGAGATAACACCCCCCCATTACGTCATGCTTCAAAAATGTGGAAAATGGTCCGTTTTCAAATGTTTTATTTTTGAACGTCAGTTCACATTTTGTAGGTGGATCATCAGTGTTAGAGCTAAAATTAGCATGTTTAAAGGGATTTTTATGCTTCCAGGGGCGCTGGAAGTTAATTAAATACCATTTGGAGGCATTTAATGTTCGAGCAAAAACGGCTGATTTTCGACAAAAGAGATAACACCCCCCCATTACGTCCTGCTTCAGAAATGTGGAAAATGGTCCATTTTCAAATGTTTTATTTTTGAACGTCAGTTCACATTTGTAGGTGGATCATCAGTGTTAGAGCTAAAATTAGCATGTTTAAAGTGATTTTCATGCTTCCAGGGGCTCGGGAAGTTAATTAAATACCATTTGGAGGCATTTAATGTTCGAGCAAAAACGGCTGATTTTCGACAAAAGAGATAACACCCCCCCATTACGTCATGCTTCAGAAATGTGGAAAATGGTCCGTTTTCAAATGTTTTATTTTTGAACGTCAGTTCACATTTGTAGGTGGATCATCAGTGTTAGAGCTAAAATTAGCATGTTTAAAGTGATTTTCATGCTCCCAGGGGCTCGGGAAGTGAAATAAATACCATTTGGAGGCATTTAATGTTCGAGCAAAAACGGCTGATTTTCGACAAAAGAGATAACACCCCCCCATTACGTCCTGCTTCAGAAATGTGGAAAATGGTCTGTTTTCAAATGTTTTATTTTTGAACGTCAGTTCACATTTGTAGGTGGATCATCAGTGTTAGAGCTAAAATTAGCATGTTTAAAGTGATTTTCATGCTTCCAGGGGCTCGGGAAGTTAATTAAATACCATTTGGAGGCATTTAATGTTCGAGCAAAAACGGCTGATGTTTGACAAAAGACATAACACCCCCCCATTACGTCATGCTTCAGAAATGTGGAAAATGGTCCGTTTTCAAATGTTTTATTTTTGAACGTCAGTTCACATTTGTAGGTGGATCATCAGTTTTAGAGCTAAAATTAGCATGTTTAAAGTGATTTTCATGCTCCCAGGGGCTCGGGAAGTTAATTAAATACCATTTGGAGGCATTTAATGTTCGAGCAAAAACGGCTGATTTTCGACAAAAGAGATAACACCCCCCCATTACGTCCTGCTTCAGAAATGTGGAAAATGGTCCGTTTTCAAATGTTTTATTTTTGAACGTCAGTTCACATTTGTAGGTGGATCATCAGTGTTAGAGCTAAAATTAGCATGTTTAAAGTGATTTTTATGCTTCCAGGGGCCCTAAACACAAGATTTATGGAATGGTTAAAAGTGCATGAAAATGGCCAATTTACCCACTCTGAGTTCTCAAAAAGGGTTTCTTCACCCCGGGAAGTTAATTAAATACCATTTGGAGGCATTTAATGTTCGAGCAAAAACGGCTGATTTTCGACAAAAGAGATAACACCCCCCCATTACGTCATGCTTCAGAAATGTGGAAAATGGTCCGTTTTCAAATGTTTTATTTTTGAACGTCAGTTCACATTTGTAGGTGGATCATCAGTGTTAGAGCTAAAATTAGCATGTTTAAAGTGATTTTTATGCTTCCAGGGGCGCTGGAAGTTAATTAAATACCATTTGGAGGCATTTAATGTTCGAGCAAAAACGGCTGATTTTCGACAAAAGAGATAACACCCCCCCATTACGTCATGCTTCACAAATGTGGAAAATGGTCCGTTTTCAAATGTTTTATTTTTGAACGTAAGTTCACATTTGTAGGTGGATCATCAGTGTTAGAGCTAAAATTAGCATGTTTAAAGTGATTTTCATGCTCCCAGGGGCTCGGGAAGTGAAATAAATACCATTTGGAGGCATTTAATGTTCGAGCAAAAACGGCTGATTTTCGAGAAAAGAGATAACACCCCCCCATTACGTCCTGCTTCAGAAATGTGGAAAATGGTCCATTTTCAAATGCTTTATTTTTGAACGTCAGTTCACATTTGTAGGTGGATCATCAGTGTTAAAGCTAAAATTAGCATGTTTAAAGTGATTTTCATGCTCCCAGGGGCCCTAAACACAAGATTTATGGAATGGTTAAAAGTGCATGAAAATGGCCAATTTACCCACTCTGAGTTCTCAAAAAGGGTTTCTTCACCCCGGGAAGTTAATTAAATACCATTTGGAGGCATTTAATATTTGAGCAAAAACGGCTGATTTTCGACAAAAGAGATAACACCCCCCCCATTATGTCATGCTTCAGAAATGTGGAAAATGGTCCGTTTTCAAATGTTTTATTTTTGAACGTCAGTTCACATTTGTAGGTGGATCATCAGTGTTAAAGCTAAAATTAGCATGTTTAAAGTGATTTTCATGCTCCCAGGGGCTCGGGAAGTGAAATAAATACCATTTGGAGGCATTTAATGTTCGAGCAAAAACGGCTGATTTTCGACAAAAGAGATAACACCCCCCCATTACGTCCTGCTTCGGAAATGTGGAAAATGGTCCGTTTTCAAATGTTTTATTTTTGAACGTCAGTTCACATTTGTAGGTGGATCATCAGTGTTAGAGCTAAAATTAGCATGTTTAAAGTGATTTTCATGCTCCCAGGGGCTCGGGAAGTGAAATAAATACCATTTGGAGGCATTTAATGTTCGAGCAAAAACGGCTGATTTTCGACAAAAGAGATAACACCCCCCCATTACGTCCTGCTTCAGAAATGTGGAAAATGGTCCGTTTTCAAATGTTTTATTTTTGAACGTCAGTTCACATTTGTAGGTGGATCATCAGTGTTAGAGCTAAAATTAGCATGTTTAAAGTGATTTTCATGCTCCCAGGGGCCCTAAACACAAGATATATGGAATGGTTAAAAGTGCATGAAAATGGCCAATTTATCCACTCTGAGTTCTCAAAAAGGGTTTCTTCACCCCGGGGAGTTAATTAAATACCATTTGGAGGCATTTAATGTTCGAGCAAAAACGGCTGATTTTCGACAAAAGAGATAACACCCCCCCATTACGTCATGCTTCAGAAATGTGGAAAATGGTCCGTTTTCAAATGTTTTATTTTTGAACGTCAGTTCACATTTGTAGGTGGATCATCAGTGTTAGAGCTAAAATTAGCATGTTTAAAGTGATTTTCATGCTTCCAGGGGCGCTGGAAGTTAATTAAATACCATTTGGAGGCATTTAATGTTCGAGCAAAAACGGCTGATTTTCGACAAAAGAGATAACACCCCCCCATTACGTCATGCTTCAGAAATGTGGAAAATGGTCCGTTTTCAAATGTTTCATTTTTGAACGTCAGTTCACATTTGTAGGTGGATCATCAGTGTTAGAGCTAAAATTAGCATGTTTAAAGTGATTTTCATGCTTCCAGGGGCGCTGGAAGTTAATTAAATACCATTTGGAGGCATTTAATGTTCCAGCAAAAACGGCTGATTTTCGACAAAAGAGATAACACCCCCCCATTACGTCATGCTTCAAAAATGTGGAAAATGGTCCGTTTTCAAATGTTTTATTTTTGAACGTCAGTTCACATTTTGTAGGTGGATCATCAGTGTTAGAGCTAAAATTAGCATGTTTAAAGGGATTTTTATGCTTCCAGGGGCGCTGGAAGTTAATTAAATACCATTTGGAGGCATTTAATGTTCGAGCAAAAACGGCTGATTTTCGACAAAAGAGATAACACCCCCCCATTACGTCATGCTTCAGAAATGTGGAAAATGGTCCGTTTTCAAATGTTTTATTTTTGAACGTCAGTTCACATTTGTAGGTGGATCATCAGTGTTAGAGCTAAAATTAGCATGTTTAAAGTGATTTTCATGCTCCCAGGGGCTCAGGAAGTGAAATAAATACCATTTGGAGGCATTTAATGTTCGAGCAAAAACGGCTGATTTTCGACAAAAGAGATAACACCCCCCCCATTACGTCCTGCTTCAGAAATGTGGAAAATGGTCCGTTTTCAAATGTTTTGTTTTTGAACGTCAGTTCACATTTGTAGGTGGATCATCAGTGTTAGAGCTAAAATTAGCATGTTTAAAGTGATTTTCATGCTCCCAGGGGCCCTAAACACAAGATTTATGGAATGGTTAAAAGTGCATGAAAATGGCCAATTTACCCACTCTGAGTTCTCAAAAAGGGTTTCTTCACCCCGGGAAGTTAATTAAATACCATTTGGAGGCATTTAATGTTCGAGCAAAAACGGCTGATTTTCGACAAAAGAGATAACACCCCCCCATTACGTCCTGCTTCAGAAATGTGGAAAATGGTCCGTTTTCAAATGTTTTATTTTTGAACGTCAGTTCACATTTGTAGGTGGATCATCAGTGTTAAAGCTAAAATTAGCATGTTTAAAGTGATTTTTATGCTTCCAGGGGCCCTAAACACAAGATTTATGGAATGGTTAAAAGTGCATGAAAATGGCCAATTTACCCACTCTGAGTTCTCAAAAAGGGTTTCTTCACCCCGGGAAGTTAATTAAATACCATTTGGAGGCATTTAATGTTCGAGCAAAAACGGCTGATTTTCGACAAAAGAGATAACACCCCCCCCATTACGTCATGCTTCAGAAATGTGGAAAATGGTCCGTTTTCAAATGTTTTATTTTTGAACGTCAGTTCACATTTGTAGGTGGATCATCAGTGTTAGAGCTAAAATTAGCATGTTTAAAGTGATTTTTATGCTTCCAGGGGCGCTGGAAGTTAATTAAATACCATTTGGAGGCATTTAATGTTCGAGCAAAAACGGCCGATTTTCGACAAAAGAGATAACACCCCCCCATTACGTCATGCTTCAGAAATGTGGAAAATGGTCAGTTTTCAAATGTTTTATTTTTGAACGTCAGTTCACATTTGTAGGTGGATCATCAGTGTTAGAGCTAAAATTAGCATGTTTAAAGTGATTTTCATGCTCCCAGGGGCTCGGAAGTGAAATAAATACCATTTGGAGGCATTTAATGTTCGAGCAAAAACGGCTGATTTTCGAGAAAAGAGATAACACCCCCCCATTACGTCCTGCTTCAGAAATGTGGAAAATGGTCCATTTTCAAATGCTTTATTTTTGAACGTCAGTTCACATTTGTAGGTGGATTATCAGTGTTAGAGCTAAAATTAGCATGTTTAAAGTGATTTTCATGCTCCCAGGGGCCCTAAACACAAGATTTATGGAATGGTTAAAAGTGCATGAAAATGGCCAATTTACCCACTCTGAGTTCTCAAAAAGGGTTTCTTCACCCCGGGAAGTTAATTAAATACCATTTGGAGGCATTTAATATTTGAGCAAAACCGGCTGATTTTCGACAAAAGAGATAACACCCCCCCCATTACGTCATGCTTCAGAAATGTGGAAAATGGTCCGTTTTCAAATGTTTTATTTTTGAACGTCAGTTCACATTTGTAGGTGGATCATCAGTGTTAGAGCTAAAATTAGCATGTTTAAAGTGATTTTCATGCTTCCAGGGGCTCGGGAAGTGAAATAAATACCATTTGGAGGCATTTAATGTTCGAGCAAAAACGGCTGATTTTCGACAAAAGAGATAACACCCCACCATTACGTCATGCTTCAGAAATGTGGAAAATGGTCCGTTTTCAAATGTTTTATTTTTGAACGTCAGTTCACATTTGTAGGTGGATCATCAGTGTTAGAGCTAAAATTAGCATGTTTAAAGTGATTTTCATGCTTCCAGGGGCGCTGGAAGTTAATTAAATACCATTTGGAGGCATTTGATGTTCCAGCAAAAACGGCTGATTTTCGACAAAAGAGATAACACCCCCCCATTACGTCATGCTTCAAAAATGTGGAAAATGGTCCGTTTTCAAATGTTTTATTTTTGAACGTCAGTTCACATTTTGTAGGTGGATCATCAGTGTTAGAGCTAAAATTAGCATGTTTAAAGGGATTTTTATGCTTCCAGGGGCGCTGGAAGTTAATTAAATACCATTTGGAGGCATTTAATGTTCGAGCAAAAACGGCTGATTTTCGACAAAAGAGATAACACCCCCCCATTACGTCCTGCTTCAGAAATGTGGAAAATGGTCCGTTTTCAAATGTTTTGTTTTTGAACGTCAGTTCACATTTGTAGGTGGATCATCAGTGTTAGAGCTAAAATTAGCATGTTTAAAGTGATTTTCATGCTCCCAGGGGCCCTAAACACAAGATTTATTGAATGGTTAAAAGTGCATGAAAATGGCCAATTTACCCACTCTGAGTTCTCAAAAAGGGTTTCTTCACCCCGGGAAGTTAATTAAATACCATTTGGAGGCATTTAATGTTCGAGCAAAAACGGCTGATTTTCGACAAAAGAGATAACACCCCCCCATTACGTCCTGCTTCAGAAATGTGGAAAATGGTCCGTTTTCAAATGTTTTATTTTTGAACGTCAGTTCACATTTGTAGGTGGATCATCAGTGTTAGAGCTAAAATTAGCATGTTTAAAGTGATTTTCATGCTTCCAGGGGCTCGGGAAGTGAAATAAATACCATTTGGAGGCATTTAATGTTCGAGCAAAAACGGCTGATTTTCGACAAAAGAGATAACACCCCCCCATTACGTCATGCTTCAGAAATGTGGAAAATGGTCCGTTTTCAAATGTTTTATTTTTGAACGTCAGTTCACATTTGTAGGTGGATCCTCAGTGTTAGAGCTAAAATTAGCATGTTTAAAGTGATTTTCATGCTTCCAGGGGCGCTGGAAGTTAATTAAATACCATTTGGAGGCAATTAATGTTCGAGCAAAAACGGCTGATTTTCGACAAAAGAGATAACACCCCCCCATTACGTCATGCTTCAGAAATGTGGAAAATGGTCCGTTTTCAAATGTTTTATTTTTGAACGTCAGTTCACATTTGTAGGTGGATCATCAGTGTTAGAGCTAAAATGAGCATGTTTAAAGTGATTTTCATGCTTCAAGGGGCGCTGGAAGTTAATTAAATACCATTTGGAGGCATTTAATGTTCGAGCAAAAACGGCTGATTTTCGACAAAAGAGATAACACCCCCCCATTACGTCATGCTTCAGAAATGTGGAAAATGGTCCGTTTTCAAATGTTTTATTTTTGAACGTCAGTTCACATTTGTAGGTGGATCATCAGTGTTAGAGCTAAAATTAGCATGTTTAAAGTGATTTTCATGCTCCCAGGGGCTCGGGAAGTGAAATAAATACCATTTGGAGGCATTTAATGTTCGAGCAAAAACGGCTGATTTTCGACAAAAGAGATAACACCCCCCCATTACGTCCTGCTTCAGAAATGTGGAAAATGGTCTGTTTTCAAATGTTTTATTTTTGAACGTCAGTTCACATTTGTAGGTGGATCATCAGTGTTAGAGCTAAAATTAGCATGTTTAAAGTGATTTTCATGCTTCCAGGGGCTCGGGAAGTTAATTAAATACCATTTGGAGGCATTTAATGTTCGAGCAAAAACGGCTGATTTTCGACAAAAGAGATAACACCCCCCCATTACGTCATGCTTCAGAAATGTGGAAAATGGTCCGTTTTCAAATGTTTTATTTTTGAACGTCAGTTCACATTTGTAGGTGGATCATCAGTGTTAGAGCTAAAATTAGCATGTTTAAAGTGATTTTCATGCTCCCAGGGGCCCTAAACACAAGATTTATGGAATGGTTAAAAGTGCATGAAAATGGCCAATTTACCCACTCTGAGTTCTCAAAAAGGGTTTCTTCACCCCGGGAAGTTAATTAAATACCATTTGGAGGCATTTAATGTTCGAGCAAAAACGGCTGATTTTCGACAAAAGAGATAACACCCCCCCATTACGTCCTGCTTCAGAAATGTGGAAAATGGTCCGTTTTCAAATGTTTTATTTTTGAACGTCAGTTCACATTTGTAGGTGGATCATCAGTGTTAGAGCTAAAATTAGCATGTTTAAAGTGATTTTTATGCTTCCAGGGGCCCTAAACACAAGATTTATGGAATGGTTAAAAGTGCATGAAAATGGCCAATTTACCCACTCTGAGTTCTCAAAAAGGGTTTCTTCACCCCGGGAAGTTAATTAAATACCATTTGGAGGCATTTAATGTTCGAGCAAAAACGGCTGATTTTCGACAAAAGAGATAACACCCCCCCCCATTACGTCATGCTTCAGAAATGTGGAAAATGGTCCGTTTTCAAATGTTTTATTTTTGAACGTCAGTTCACATTTGTAGGTGGATCATCAGTGTTAGAGCTAAAATTAGCATGTTTAAAGTGATTTTTATGCTTCCAGGGGCGCTGGAAGTTAATTAAATACCATTTGGAGGCATTTAATGTTCGAGCAAAAACGGCCGATTTTCGACAAAAGAGATAACACCCCCCCATTACGTCATGCTTCAGAAATGTGGAAAATGGTCAGTTTTCAAATGTTTTATTTTTGAACGTCAGTTCACATTTGTAGGTGGATCATCAGTGTTAGAGCTAAAATTAGCATGTTTAAAGTGATTTTCATGCTCCCAGGGGCTCGGAAGTGAAATAAATACCATTTGGAGGCATTTAATGTTCGAGCAAAAACGGCTGATTTTCGAGAAAAGAGATAACACCCCCCCATTACGTCCTGCTTCAGAAATGTGGAAAATGGTCCATTTTCAAATGCTTTATTTTTGAACGTCAGTTCACATTTGTAGGTGGATCATCAGTGTTAGAGCTAAAATTAGCATGTTTAAAGTGATTTTCATGCTCCCAGGGGCCCTAAACACAAGATTTATGGAATGGTTAAAAGTGCATGAAAATGGCCAATTTACCCACTCTGAGTTCTCAAAAAGGGTTTCTTCACCCCGGGAAGTTAATTAAATACCATTTGGAGGCATTTAATATTTGAGCAAAAACGGCTGATTTTCGACAAAAGAGATAACACCCCCCCCATTACGTCATGCTTCAGAAATGTGGAAAATGGTCCGTTTTCAAATGTTTTATTTTTGAACGTCAGTTCACATTTGTAGGTGGATCATCAGTGTTAGAGCTAAAATTAGCATGTTTAAAGTGATTTTCATGCTTCCAGGGGCTCGGGAAGTGAAATAAATACCATTTGGAGGCATTTAATGTTCGAGCAAAAACGGCTGATTTTCGACAAAAGAGATAACACCCCCCCATTACGTCATGCTTCAGAAATGTGGAAAATGGTCCGTTTTCAAATGTTTTATTTTTGAACGTCAGTTCACATTTGTAGGTGGATCATCAGTGTTAGAGCTAAAATTAGCATGTTTAAAGTGATTTTCATGCTTCCAGGGGCGCTGGAAGTTAATTAAATACCATTTGGAGGCATTTAATGTTCGAGCAAAAACGGCTGATTTTCGACAAAAGAGATAACACCCCCCCATTACGTCATGCTTCAGAAATGTGGAAAATGGTCCGTTTTCAAATGTTTTATTTTTGAACGTCAGTTCACATTTGTAGGTGGATCATCAGTGTTAGAGCTAAAATTAGCATGTTTAAAGTGATTTTCATGCTTCCAGGGGCGCTGGAAGTTAATTAAATACCATTTGGAGGCATTTGATGTTCCAGCAAAAACGGCTGATTTTCGACAAAAGAGATAACACCCCCCCATTACGTCATGCTTCAAAAATGTGGAAAATGGTCCGTTTTCAAATGTTTTATTTTTGAACGTCAGTTCACATTTGTAGGTGGATCATCAGTGTTAGAGCTAAAATTAGCATGTTTAAAGTGATTTTCATGCTCCCAGGGGCCCTAAACACAAGATTTATTGAATGGTTAAAAGTGCATGAAAATGGCCAATTTACCCACTCTGAGTTCTCAAAAAGGGTTTCTTCACCCCGGGAAGTTAATGAAATACCATTTGGAGGCATTTAATGTTCGAGCAAAAACGGCTGATTTTCGACAAAAGAGATAACACCCCCCCATTACGTCCTGCTTCAGAAATGTGGAAAATGGTCCGTTTTCAAATGTTTTATTTTTGAACGTCAGTTCACATTTGTAGGTGGATCATCAGTGTTAGAGCTAAAATTAGCATGTTTAAAGTGATTTTCATGCTTCCAGGGGCTCGGGAAGTGAAATAAATACCATTTGGAGGCATTTAATGTTCGAGCAAAAACGGCTGATTTTTGACAAAAGAGATAACACCCCCCCATTACGTCATGCTTCAGAAATGTGGAAAATGGTCCGTTTTCAAATGTTTTATTTTTGAACGTCAGTTCACATTTGTAGGTGGATCCTCAGTGTTAGAGCTAAAATTAGCATGTTTAAAGTGATTTTCATGCTTCCAGGGGCACTGGAAGTTAATTAAATACCATTTGGAGGCATTTAATGTTCGAGCAAAAACGGCTGATTTTCGACAAAAGAGATAACACCCCCCCATTACGTCATGCTTCAGAAATGTGGAAAATGGTCCGTTTTCAAATGTTTTATTTTTGAACGTCAGTTCACATTTGTAGGTGGATCATCAGTGTTAGAGCTAAAATTAGCATGTTTAAAGTGATTTTCATGCTTCCAGGGGCGCTGGAAGTTAATTAAATACCATTTGGAGGCATTTAATGTTCGAGCAAAAACGGCTGATTTTCGACAAAAGAGATAACACCCCCCCATTACGTCCTGCTTCAGAAATGTGGAAAATGGTCTGTTTTCAAATGTTTTATTTTTGAACGTCAGTTCACATTTGTAGGTGGATCATCAGTGTTAGAGCTAAAATTAGCATGTTTAAAGTGATTTTCATGCTTCCAGGGGCTCGGGAAGTTAATTAAATACCATTTGGAGGCATTTAATGTTCGAGCAAAAACGGCTGATTTTCGACAAAAGAGATAACACCCCCCCATTACGTCATGCTTCAGAAATGTGGAAAATGGTCCGTTTTCAAATGTTTTATTTTTGAACGTCAGTTCACATTTGTAGGTGGATCATCAGTTTTAGAGCTAAAATTAGCATGTTTAAAGTGATTTTCATGCTCCCAGGGGCTCGGGAAGTTAATTAAATACCATTTGGAGGCATTTAATGTTCGAGCAAAAACGGCTGATTTTCGACAAAAGAGATAACACCCCCCCATTACGTCCTGCTTCAGAAATGTGGAAAATGGTCCGTTTTCAAATGTTTTATTTTTGAACGTCAGTTCACATTTGTAGGTGGATCATCAGTGTTAGAGCTAAAATTAGCATGTTTAAAGTGATTTTTATGCTTCCAGGGGCCCTAAACACAAGATTTATGGAATGGTTAAAAGTGCATGAAAATGGCCAATTTACCCACTCTGAGTTCTCAAAAAGGGTTTCTTCACCCCGGGAAGTTAATTAAATACCATTTGGAGGCATTTAATGTTCGAGCAAAAACGGCTGATTTTCGACAAAAGAGATAACACCCCCCCATTACGTCATGCTTCAGAAATGTGGAAAATGGTCCGTTTTCAAATGTTTTATTTTTGAACGTCAGTTCACATTTGTAGGTGGATCATCAGTGTTAGAGCTAAAATTAGCATGTTTAAAGTGATTTTTATGCTTCCAGGGGCGCTGGAAGTTAATTAAATACCATTTGGAGGCATTTAATGTTCGAGCAAAAACGGCTGATTTTCGACAAAAGAGATAACACCCCCCCATTACGTCATGCTTCAGAAATGTGGAAAATGGTCCGTTTTCAAATGTTTTATTTTTGAACGTCAGTTCACATTTGTAGGTGGATCATCAGTGTTAGAGCTAAAATTAGCATGTTTAAAGTGATTTTCATGCTTCCAGGGGCGCTGGAAGTTAATTAAATACCATTTGGAGGCATTTAATGTTCGAGCAAAAACGGCTGATTTTCGACAAAAGAGATAACACCCCCCCATTACGTCATGCTTCAGAAATGTGGAAAATGGTCCGTTTTCAAATGTTTTATTTTTGAACGTCAGTTCACATTTGTAGGTGGATCATCAGTGTTAGAGCTAAAATTAGCATGTTTAAAGTGATTTTCATGCTTCCAGGGGCGCTGGAAGTTAATTAAATACCATTTGGAGGCATTTAATGTTCCAGCAAAAACGGCTGATTTTCGACAAAAGAGATAACACCCCCCCATTACGTCATGCTTCAAAAATGTGGAAAATGGTCCGTTTTCAAATGTTTTATTTTTGAACGTCAGTTCACATTTTGTAGGTGGATCATCAGTGTTAGAGCTAAAATTAGCATGTTTAAAGGGATTTTTATGCTTCCAGGGGCGCTGGAAGTTAATTAAATACCATTTGGAGGCATTTAATGTTCGAGCAAAAACGGCTGATTTTCGACAAAAGAGATAACACCCCCCCATTACGTCCTGCTTCAGAAATGTGGAAAATGGTCCGTTTTCAAATGTTTTGTTTTTGAACGTCAGTTCACATTTGTAGGTGGATCATCAGTGTTAGAGCTAAAATTAGCATGTTTAAAGTGATTTTCATGCTCCCAGGGGCCCTAAACACAAGATTTATGGAATGGTTAAAAGTGCATGAAAATGGCCAATTTACCCACTCTGAGTTCTCAAAAAGGGTTTCTTCACCCCGGGAAGTTAATTAAATACCATTTGGAGGCATTTAATGTTCGAGCAAAAACGGCTGATTTTCGACAAAAGAGATAACACCCCCCCATTACGTCCTGCTTCAGAAATGTGGAAAATGGTCCGTTTTCAAATGTTTTATTTTTGAACGTCAGTTCACATTTGTAGGTGGATCATCAGTGTTAGAGCTAAAATTAGCATGTTTAAAGTGATTTTCATGCTTCCAGGGGCTCGGGAAGTGAAATAAATACCATTTGGAGGCATTTAATGTTCGAGCAAAAACGGCTGATTTTCGACAAGAGATAACACCCCCCCATTACGTCATGCTTCAGAAATGTGGAAAATGGTCCGTTTTCAAATGTTTTATTTTTGAACGTCAGTTCACATTTGTAGGTGGATCCTCAGTGTTAGAGCTAAAATTAGCATGTTTAAAGTGATTTTCATGCTTCCAGGGGCGCTGAAAGTTAATTAAATACCATTTGGAGGCATTTAATGTTCGAGCAAAAACGGCTGATTTTCGACAAAAGAGATAACACCCCCCCATTACGTCATGCTTCAGAAATGTGGAAAATGGTCCGTTTTCAAATGTTTTATTTTTGAACGTCAGTTCACATTTGTAGGTGGATCATCAGTGTTAGAGCTAAAATTAGCATGTTTAAAGTGATTTTCATGCTTCCAGGGGCGCTGGAAGTTAATTAAATACCATTTGGAGGCATTTAATGTTCGAGCAAAAACGGCTGATTTTCGACAAAAGAGATAACACCCCCCCATTACGTCATGCTTCAGAAATGTGGAAAATGGTCCGTTTTCAAATGTTTTATTTTTGAACGTCAGTTCACATTTGTAGGTGGATCATCAGTGTTAGAGCTAAAATTAGCATGTTTAAAGTGATTTTCATGCTCCCAGGGGCTCGGGAAGTGAAATAAATACCATTTGGAGGCATTTAATGTTCGAGCAAAAACGGCTGATTTTCGACAAAAGAGATAACACCCCCCCATTACGTCCTGCTTCAGAAATGTGGAAAATGGTCTGTTTTCAAATGTTTTATTTTTGAACGTCAGTTCACATTTGTAGGTGGATCATCAGTGTTAGAGCTAAAATTAGCATGTTTAAAGTGATTTTCATGCTTCCAGGGGCTCGGGAAGTTAATTAAATACCATTTGGAGGCATTTAATGTTCGAGCAAAAACGGCTGATTTTCGACAAAAGAGATAACACCCCCCCATTACGTCATGCTTCAGAAATGTGGAAAATGGTCCGTTTTCAAATGTTTTATTTTTGAACGTCAGTTCACATTTGTAGGTGGATCATCAGTGTTAGAGCTAAAATTAGCATGTTTAAAGTGATTTTCATGCTCCCAGGGGCTCGGGAAGTGAAATAAATACCATTTGGAGGCATTTAATGTTCGAGCAAAAACGGCTGATTTTCGACAAAAGAGATAACACCCCCCCATTACGTCCTGCTTCAGAAATGTGGAAAATGGTCTGTTTTCAAATGTTTTATTTTTGAACGTCAGTTCACATTTGTAGGTGGATCATCAGTGTTAGAGCTAAAATTAGCATGTTTAAAGTGATTTTCATGCTTCCAGGGGCTCGGGAAGTTAATTAAATACCATTTGGAGGCATTTAATGTTCGAGCAAAAACGGCTGATGTTTGACAAAAGACATAACACCCCCCCATTACGTCATGCTTCAGAAATGTGGAAAATGGTCCGTTTTCAAATGTTTTATTTTTGAACGTCAGTTCACATTTGTAGGTGGATCATCAGTTTTAGAGCTAAAATTAGCATGTTTAAAGTGATTTTCATGCTCCCAGGGGCTCGGGAAGTTAATTAAATACCATTTGGAGGCATTTAATGTTCGAGCAAAAACGGCTGATTTTCGACAAAAGAGATAACACCCCCCCATTACGTCCTGCTTCAGAAATGTGGAAAATGGTCCGTTTTCAAATGTTTTATTTTTGAACGTCAGTTCACATTTGTAGGTGGATCATCAGTGTTAGAGCTAAAATTAGCATGTTTAAAGTGATTTTTATGCTTCCAGGGGCCCTAAACACAAGATTTATGGAATGGTTAAAAGTGCATGAAAATGGCCAATTTACCCACTCTGAGTTCTCAAAAAGGGTTTCTTCACCCCGGGAAGTTAATTAAATACCATTTGGAGGCATTTAATGTTCGAGCAAAAACGGCTGATTTTCGACAAAAGAGATAACACCCCCCCATTACGTCATGCTTCAGAAATGTGGAAAATGGTCCGTTTTCAAATGTTTTATTTTTGAACGTCAGTTCACATTTGTAGGTGGATCATCAGTGTTAGAGCTAAAATTAGCATGTTTAAAGTGATTTTTATGCTTCCAGGGGCGCTGGAAGTTAATTAAATACCATTTGGAGGCATTTAATGTTCGAGCAAAAACGGCTGATTTTCGACAAAAGAGATAACACCCCCCCATTACGTCATGCTTCACAAATGTGGAAAATGGTCCGTTTTCAAATGTTTTATTTTTGAACGTAAGTTCACATTTGTAGGTGGATCATCAGTGTTAGAGCTAAAATTAGCATGTTTAAAGTGATTTTCATGCTCCCAGGGGCTCGGGAAGTGAAATAAATACCATTTGGAGGCATTTAATGTTCGAGCAAAAACGGCTGATTTTCGAGAAAAGAGATAACACCCCCCCATTACGTCCTGCTTCAGAAATGTGGAAAATGGTCCATTTTCAAATGCTTTATTTTTGAACGTCAGTTCACATTTGTAGGTGGATCATCAGTGTTAAAGCTAAAATTAGCATGTTTAAAGTGATTTTCATGCTCCCAGGGGCCCTAAACACAAGATTTATGGAATGGTTAAAAGTGCATGAAAATGGCCAATTTACCCACTCTGAGTTCTCAAAAAGGGTTTCTTCACCCCGGGAAGTTAATTAAATACCATTTGGAGGCATTTAATATTTGAGCAAAAACGGCTGATTTTCGACAAAAGAGATAACACCCCCCCCATTATGTCATGCTTCAGAAATGTGGAAAATGGTCCGTTTTCAAATGTTTTATTTTTGAACGTCAGTTCACATTTGTAGGTGGATCATCAGTGTTAAAGCTAAAATTAGCATGTTTAAAGTGATTTTCATGCTCCCAGGGGCTCGGGAAGTGAAATAAATACCATTTGGAGGCATTTAATGTTCGAGCAAAAACGGCTGATTTTCGACAAAAGAGATAACACCCCCCCATTACGTCCTGCTTCGGAAATGTGGAAAATGGTCCGTTTTCAAATGTTTTATTTTTGAACGTCAGTTCACATTTGTAGGTGGATCATCAGTGTTAGAGCTAAAATTAGCATGTTTAAAGTGATTTTCATGCTCCCAGGGGCTCGGGAAGTGAAATAAATACCATTTGGAGGCATTTAATGTTCGAGCAAAAACGGCTGATTTTCGACAAAAGAGATAACACCCCCCCATTACGTCCTGCTTCAGAAATGTGGAAAATGGTCCGTTTTCAAATGTTTTATTTTTGAACGTCAGTTCACATTTGTAGGTGGATCATCAGTGTTAGAGCTAAAATTAGCATGTTTAAAGTGATTTTCATGCTCCCAGGGGCCCTAAACACAAGATATATGGAATGGTTAAAAGTGCATGAAAATGGCCAATTTATCCACTCTGAGTTCTCAAAAAGGGTTTCTTCACCCCGGGGAGTTAATTAAATACCATTTGGAGGCATTTAATGTTCGAGCAAAAACGGCTGATTTTCGACAAAAGAGATAACACCCCCCCATTACGTCATGCTTCAGAAATGTGGAAAATGGTCCGTTTTCAAATGTTTTATTTTTGAACGTCAGTTCACATTTGTAGGTGGATCATCAGTGTTAGAGCTAAAATTAGCATGTTTAAAGTGATTTTCATGCTTCCAGGGGCGCTGGAAGTTAATTAAATACCATTTGGAGGCATTTAATGTTCGAGCAAAAACGGCTGATTTTCGACAAAAGAGATAACACCCCCCCATTACGTCATGCTTCAGAAATGTGGAAAATGGTCCGTTTTCAAATGTTTTATTTTTGAACGTCAGTTCACATTTGTAGGTGGATCATCAGTGTTAGAGCTAAAATTAGCATGTTTAAAGTGATTTTCATGCTTCCAGGGGCGCTGGAAGTTAATTAAATACCATTTGGAGGCATTTAATGTTCCAGCAAAAACGGCTGATTTTCGACAAAAGAGATAACACCCCCCCATTACGTCATGCTTCAAAAATGTGGAAAATGGTCCGTTTTCAAATGTTTTATTTTTGAACGTCAGTTCACATTTTGTAGGTGGATCATCAGTGTTAGAGCTAAAATTAGCATGTTTAAAGGGATTTTTATGCTTCCAGGGGCGCTGGAAGTTAATTAAATACCATTTGGAGGCATTTAATGTTCGAGCAAAAACGGCTGATTTTCGACAAAAGAGATAACACCCCCCCATTACGTCATGCTTCAGAAATGTGGAAAATGGTCCGTTTTCAAATGTTTTATTTTTGAACGTCAGTTCACATTTGTAGGTGGATCATCAGTGTTAGAGCTAAAATTAGCATGTTTAAAGTGATTTTCATGCTCCCAGGGGCTCAGGAAGTGAAATAAATACCATTTGGAGGCATTTAATGTTCGAGCAAAAACGGCTGATTTTCGACAAAAGAGATAACACCCCCCCATTACGTCCTGCTTCAGAAATGTGGAAAATGGTCCGTTTTCAAATGTTTTGTTTTTGAACGTCAGTTCACATTTGTAGGTGGATCATCAGTGTTAGAGCTAAAATTAGCATGTTTAAAGTGATTTTCATGCTCCCAGGGGCCCTAAACACAAGATTTATGGAATGGTTAAAAGTGCATGAAAATGGCCAATTTACCCACTCTGAGTTCTCAAAAAGGGTTTCTTCACCCCGGGAAGTTAATTAAATACCATTTGGAGGCATTTAATGTTCGAGCAAAAACGGCTGATTTTCGACAAAAGAGATAACACCCCCCCATTACGTCCTGCTTCAGAAATGTGGAAAATGGTCCGTTTTCAAATGTTTTATTTTTGAACGTCAGTTCACATTTGTAGGTGGATCATCAGTGTTAGAGCTAAAATTAGCATGTTTAAAGTGATTTTTATGCTTCCAGGGGCCCTAAACACAAGATTTATGGAATGGTTAAAAGTGCATGAAAATGGCCAATTTACCCACTCTGAGTTCTCAAAAAGGGTTTCTTCACCCCGGGAAGTTAATTAAATACCATTTGGAGGCATTTAATGTTCGAGCAAAAACGGCTGATTTTCGACAAAAGAGATAACACCCCCCCCATTACGTCATGCTTCAGAAATGTGGAAAATGGTCCGTTTTCAAATGTTTTATTTTTGAACGTCAGTTCACATTTGTAGGTGGATCATCAGTGTTAGAGCTAAAATTAGCATGTTTAAAGTGATTTTTATGCTTCCAGGGGCGCTGGAAGTTAATTAAATACCATTTGGAGGCATTTAATGTTCGAGCAAAAACGGCCGATTTTCGACAAAAGAGATAACACCCCCCCATTACGTCATGCTTCAGAATTGTGGAAAATGGTCAGTTTTCAAATGTTTTATTTTTGAACGTCAGTTCACATTTGTAGGTGGATCATCAGTGTTAGAGCTAAAATTAGCATGTTTAAAGTGATTTTCATGCTCCCAGGGGCTCGGAAGTGAAATAAATACCATTTGGAGGCATTTAATGTTCGAGCAAAAACGGCTGATTTTCGAGAAAAGAGATAACACCCCCCCATTACGTCCTGCTTCAGAAATGTGGAAAATGGTCCATTTTCAAATGCTTTATTTTTGAACGTCAGTTCACATTTGTAGGTGGATCATCAGTGTTAGAGCTAAAATTAGCATGTTTAAAGTGATTTTCATGCTCCCAGGGGCCCTAAACACAAGATTTATGGAATGGTTAAAAGTGCATGAAAATGGCCAATTTACCCACTCTGAGTTCTCAAAAAGGGTTTCTTCACCCCGGGAAGTTAATTAAATACCATTTGGAGGCATTTAATATTTGAGCAAAAACGGCTGATTTTCGACAAAAGAGATAACACCCCCCCCATTACGTCATGCTTCAGAAATGTGGAAAATGGTCCGTTTTCAAATGTTTTATTTTTGAACGTCAGTTCACATTTGTAGGTGGATCATCAGTGTTAGAGCTAAAATTAGCATGTTTAAAGTGATTTTCATGCTTCCAGGGGCTCGGGAAGTGAAATAAATACCATTTGGAGGCATTTAATGTTCGAGCAAAAACGGCTGATTTTCGACAAAAGAGATAACACCCCCCCATTACGTCATGCTTCAGAAATGTGGAAAATGGTCCGTTTTCAAATGTTTTATTTTTGAACGTCAGTTCACATTTGTAGGTGGATCATCAGTGTTAGAGCTAAAATTAGCATGTTTAAAGTGATTTTCATGCTTCCAGGGGCGCTGGAAGTTAATTAAATACCATTTGGAGGCATTTAATGTTCGAGCAAAAACGGCTGATTTTCGACAAAAGAGATAACACCCCCCCATTACGTCATGCTTCAGAAATGTGGAAAATGGTCCGTTTTCAAATGTTTTATTTTTGAACGTCAGTTCACATTTGTAGGTGGATCATCAGTTTTAGAGCTAAAATTAGCATGTTTAAAGTGATTTTCATGCTTCCAGGGGCGCTGGAAGTTAATTAAATACCATTTGGAGGCATTTGATGTTCCAGCAAAAACGGCTGATTTTCGACAAAAGAGATAACACCCCCCCATTACGTCATGCTTCAAAAATGTGGAAAATGGTCCGTTTTCAAATGTTTTATTTTTGAACGTCAGTTCACATTTGTAGGTGGATCATCAGTGTTAGAGCTAAAATTAGCATGTTTAAAGTGATTTTCATGCTCCCAGGGGCTCGGAAGTGAAATAAATACCATTTGGAGGCATTTAATGTTCGAGCAAAAACGGCTGATTTTCGAGAAAAGAGATAACACCCCCCCATTACGTCCTGCTTCAGAAATGTGGAAAATGGTCCATTTTCAAATGCTTTATTTTTGAACGTCAGTTCACATTTGTAGGTGGATCATCAGTGTTAGAGCTAAAATTAGCATGTTTAAAGTGATTTTCATGCTCCCAGGGGCCCTAAACACAAGATTTATGGAATGGTTAAAAGTGCATGAAAATGGCCAATTTACCCACTCTGAGTTCTCAAAAAGGGTTTCTTCACCCCGGGAAGTTAATTAAATACCATTTGGAGGCATTTAATATTTGAGCAAAAACGGCTGATTTTCGACAAAAGAGATAACACCCCCCCCATTACGTCATGCTTCAGAAATGTGGAAAATGGTCCGTTTTCAAATGTTTTATTTTTGAACGTCAGTTCACATTTGTAGGTGGATCATCAGTGTTAGAGCTAAAATTAGCATGTTTAAAGTGATTTTCATGCTTCCAGGGGCTCGGGAAGTGAAATAAATACCATTTGGAGGCATTTAATGTTCGAGCAAAAACGGCTGATTTTCGACAAAAGAGATAACACCCCCCCATTACGTCATGCTTCAGAAATGTGGAAAATGGTCCGTTTTCAAATGTTTTATTTTTGAACGTCAGTTCACATTTGTAGGTGGATCATCAGTGTTAGAGCTAAAATTAGCATGTTTAAAGTGATTTTCATGCTTCCAGGGGCGCTGGAAGTTAATTAAATACCATTTGGAGGCATTTAATGTTCGAGCAAAAACGGCTGATTTTCGACAAAAGAGATAACACCCCCCCATTACGTCATGCTTCAGAAATGTGGAAAATGGTCCGTTTTCAAATGTTTTATTTTTGAACGTCAGTTCACATTTGTAGGTGGATCATCAGTTTTAGAGCTAAAATTAGCATGTTTAAAGTGATTTTCATGCTTCCAGGGGTGCTGGAAGTTAATTAAATACCATTTGGAGGCATTTGATGTTCCAGCAAAAACGGCTGATTTTCGACAAAAGAGATAACACCCCCCCATTACGTCATGCTTCAAAAATGTGGAAAATGGTCCGTTTTCAAATGTTTTATTTTTGAACGTCAGTTCACATTTTGTAGGTGGATCATCAGTGTTAGAGCTAAAATTAGCATGTTTAAAGGGATTTTTATGCTTCCAGGGGCGCTGGAAGTTAATTAAATACCATTTGGAGGCATTTAATGTTCGAGCAAAAACGGCTGATTTTCGACAAAAGAGATAACACCCCCCCATTACGTCCTGCTTCAGAAATGTGGAAAATGGTCCGTTTTCAAATGTTTTGTTTTTGAACGTCAGTTCACATTTGTAGGTGGATCATCAGTGTTAGAGCTAAAATTAGCATGTTTAAAGTGATTTTCATGCTCCCAGGGGCCCTAAACACAAGATTTATTGAATGGTTAAAAGTGCATGAAAATGGCCAATTTACCCACTCTGAGTTCTCAAAAAGGGTTTCTTCACCCCGGGAAGTTAATTAAATAC
Organism: Lissotriton vulgaris; assembly: GCF_964263255.1. Classification (NCBI taxonomy): domain Eukaryota; kingdom Metazoa; phylum Chordata; class Amphibia; order Caudata; family Salamandridae; genus Lissotriton; species Lissotriton vulgaris. Next base: position 1,726,893 of record NW_028243230.1, read on the forward strand.
CATTTGGAGGCATTTAATGTTCGAGCAAAAACGGCTGATTTTCGACAAAAGAGATAACACCCCCCCATTACGTCCTGCTTCAGAAATGTGGAAAATGGTCCGTTTTCAAATGTTTTATTTTTGAACGTCAGTTCACATTTGTAGGTGGATCATCAGTGTTAGAGCTAAAATTAGCATGTTTAAAGTGATTTTCATGCTTCCAGGGGCTCGGGAAGTGAAATAAATACCATTTGGAGGCATTTAATGTTCGAGCAAAAACGGCTGATTTTCGACAAAAGAGATAACACCCCCCCATTACGTCATGCTTCAGAAATGTGGAAAATGGTCCGTTTTCAAATGTTTTATTTTTGAACGTCAGTTCACATTTGTAGGTGGATCCTCAGTGTTAGAGCTAAAATTAGCATGTTTAAAGTGATTTTCATGCTTCCAGGGGCGCTGGAAGTTAATTAAATACCATTTGGAGGCAATTAATGTTCGAGCAAAAACGGCTGATTTTCGACAAAAGAGATAACACCCCCCCATTACGTCATGCTTCAGAAATGTGGAAAATGGTCCGTTTTCAAATGTTTTATTTTTGAACGTCAGTTCACATTTGTAGGTGGATCATCAGTGTTAGAGCTAAAATGAGCATGTTTAAAGTGATTTTCATGCTTCCAGGGGCGCTGGAAGTTAATTAAATACCATTTGGAGGCATTTAATGTTCGAGCAAAAACGGCTGATTTTCGACAAAAGAGATAACACCCCCCCATTACGTCATGCTTCAGAAATGTGGAAAATGGTCCGTTTTCAAATGTTTTATTTTTGAACGTCAGTTCACATTTGTAGGTGGATCATCAGTGTTAGAGCTAAAATTAGCATGTTTAAAGTGATTTTCATGCTCCCAGGGGCTCGGGAAGTGAAATAAATACCATTTGGAGGCATTTAATGTTCGAGCAAAAACGGCTGATTTTCGACAAAAGAGATAACACCCCCCCATTACGTCCTGCTTCAGAAATGTGGAAAATGGTCTGTTTTCAAATGTTTTATTTTTGAACGTCAGTTCACATTTGTAGGTGGATCATCAGTGTTAGAGCTAAAATTAGCATGTTTAAAGTGATTTTCATGCTTCCAGGGGCTCGGGAAGTTAATTAAATACCATTTGGAGGCATTTAATGTTCGAGCAAAAACGGCTGATTTTCGACAAAAGAGATAACACCCCCCCATTACGTCATGCTTCAGAAATGTGGAAAATGGTCCGTTTTCAAATGTTTTATTTTTGAACGTCAGTTCACATTTGTAGGTGGTTCATCAGTGTTAGAGCTAAAATTAGCATGTTTAAAGTGATTTTCATGCTCCCAGGGGCCCTAAACACAAGATTTATGGAATGGTTAAAAGTGCATGAAAATGGCCAATTTACCCACTCTGAGTTCTCAAAAAGGGTTTCTTCACCCCGGGAAGTTAATTAAATACCATTTGGAGGCATTTAATGTTCGAGCAAAAACGGCTGATTTTCGACAAAAGAGATAACACCCCCCCATTACGTCCTGCTTCAGAAATGTGGAAAATGGTCCGTTTTCAAATGTTTTATTTTTGAACGTCAGTTCACATTTGTAGGTGGATCATCAGTGTTAGAGCTAAAATTAGCATGTTTAAAGTGATTTTCATGCTTCCAGGGGCGCTGGAAGTTAATCAAATACCATTTGGAGGCATTTAATGTTCGAGCAAAAACGGCTGATTTTCGACAAAAGAGATAACACCCCCCCCCCATTACGTCATGCTTCAGAAATGTGGAAAATGGTCCGTTTTCAAATGTTTTATTTTTGAACGTCAGTTCACATTTGTAGGTGGATCATCAGTGTTAGAGCTAAAATTAGCATGTTTAAAGTGATTTTTATGCTTCCAGGGGCGCTGGAAGTTAATTAAATACCATTTGGAGGCATTTAATGTTCGAGCAAAAACGGCCGATTTTCGACAAAAGAGATAACACCCCCCCATTACGTCATGCTTCAGAAATGTGGAAAATGGTCAGTTTTCAAATGTTTTATTTTTGAACGTCAGTTCACATTTGTAGGTGGATCATCAGTGTTAGAGCTAAAATTAGCATGTTTAAAGTGATTTTCATGCTCCCAGGGGCTCGGAAGTGAAATAAATACCATTTGGAGGCATTTAATGTTCGAGCAAAAACGGCTGATTTTCGAGAAAAGAGATAACACCCCCCCATTACGTCCTGCTTCAGAAATGTGGAAAATGGTCCATTTTCAAATGCTTTATTTTTGAACGTCAGTTCACATTTGTAGGTGGATCATCAGTGTTAGAGCTAAAATTAGCATGTTTAAAGTGATTTTCATGCTCCCAGGGGCCCTAAACACAAGATTTATGGAATGGTTAAAAGTGCATGAAAATGGCCAATTTACCCACTCTGAGTTCTCAAAAAGGGTTTCTTCACCCCGGGAAGTTAATTAAATACCATTTGGAGGCATTTAATATTTGAGCAAAAACGGCTGATTTTCGACAAAAGAGATAACACCCCCCCCATTACGTCATGCTTCAGAAATGTGGAAAATGGTCCGTTTTCAAATGTTTTATTTTTGAACGTCAGTTCACATTTGTAGGTGGATCATCAGTGTTAGAGCTAAAATTAGCATGTTTAAAGTGATTTTCATGCTTCCAGGGGCTCGGGAAGTGAAATAAATACCATTTGGAGGCATTTAATGTTCGAGCAAAAACGGCTGATTTTCGACAAAAGAGATAACACCCCCCCATTACGTCATGCTTCAGAAATGTGGAAAATGGTCCGTTTTCAAATGTTTTATTTTTGAACGTCAGTTCACATTTGTAGGTGGATCATCAGTGTTAGAGCTAAAATTAGCATGTTTAAAGTGATTTTCATGCTTCCAGGGGCGCTGGAAGTTAATTAAATACCATTTGGAGGCATTTAATGTTCGAGCAAAAACGGCTGATTTTCGACAAAAGAGATAACACCCCCCCATTACGTCATGCTTCAGAAATGTGGAAAATGGTCCGTTTTCAAATGTTTTATTTTTGAACGTCAGTTCACATTTGTAGGTGGATCATCAGTGTTAGAGCTAAAATTAGCATGTTTAAAGTGATTTTCATGCTTCCAGGGGCGCTGGAAGTTAATTAAATACCATTTGGAGGCATTTGATGTTCCAGCAAAAACGGCTGATTTTCGACAAAAGAGATAACACCCCCCCATTACGTCATGCTTCAAAAATGTGGAAAATGGTCCGTTTTCAAATGTTTTATTTTTGAACGTCAGTTCACATTTGTAGGTGGATCATCAGTGTTAGAGCTAAAATTAGCATGTTTAAAGTGATTTTCATGCTCCCAGGGGCCCTAAACACAAGATTTATTGAATGGTTAAAAGTGCATGAAAATGGCCAATTTACCCACTCTGAGTTCTCAAAAAGGGTTTCTTCACCCCGGGAAGTTAATTAAATACCATTTGGAGGCATTTAATGTTCGAGCAAAAACGGCTGATTTTCGACAAAAGAGATAACACCCCCCCATTACGTCCTGCTTCAGAAATGTGGAAAATGGTCCGTTTTCAAATGTTTTATTTTTGAACGTCAGTTCACATTTGTAGGTGGATCATCAGTGTTAGAGCTAAAATTAGCATGTTTAAAGTGATTTTCATGCTTCCAGGGGCTCGGGAAGTGAAATAAATACCATTTGGAGGCATTTAATGTTCGAGCAAAAACGGCTGATTTTTGACAAAAGAGATAACACCCCCCCATTACGTCATGCTTCAGAAATGTGGAAAATGGTCCGTTTTCAAATGTTTTATTTTTGAACGTCAGTTCACATTTGTAGGTGGATCCTCAGTGTTAGAGCTAAAATTAGCATGTTTAAAGTGATTTTCATGCTTCCAGGGGCGCTGGAAGTTAATTAAATACCATTTGGAGGCATTTAATGTTCGAGCAAAAACGGCTGATTTTCGACAAAAGAGATAACACCCCCCCATTACGTCATGCTTCAGAAATGTGGAAAATGGTCCGTTTTCAAATGTTTTATTTTTGAACGTCAGTTCACATTTGTAGGTGGATCATCAGTGTTAGAGCTAAAATTAGCATGTTTAAAGTGATTTTCATGCTTCCAGGGGCGCTGGAAGTTAATTAAATACCATTTGGAGGCATTTAATGTTCGAGCAAAAACGGCTGATTTTCGACAAAAGAGATAACACCCCCCCATTACGTCATGCTTCAGAAATGTGGAAAATGGTCCGTTTTCAAATGTTTTATTTTTGAACGTCAGTTCACATTTGTAGGTGGATCATCAGTGTTAGAGCTAAAATTAGCATGTTTAAAGTGATTTTCATGCTCCCAGGGGCTCAGGAAGTGAAATAAATACCATTTGGAGGCATTTAATGTTCGAGCAAAAACGGCTGATTTTCGACAAAAGAGATAACACCCCCCCATTACGTCCTGCTTCAGAAATGTGGAAAATGGTCTGTTTTCAAATGTTTTATTTTTGAACGTCAGTTCACATTTGTAGGTGGATCATCAGTGTTAGAGCTAAAATTAGCATGTTTAAAGTGATTTTCATGCTTCCAGGGGCTCGGGAAGTTAATTAAATACCATTTGGAGGCATTTAATGTTCGAGCAAAAACGGCTGATTTTCAACAAAAGAGATAACACCCCCCCATTACGTCATGCTTCAGAAATGTGGAAAATGGTCCGTTTTCAAATGTTTTATTTTTGAACGTCAGTTCACATTTGTAGGTGGATCATCAGTTTTAGAGCTAAAATTAGCATGTTTAAAGTGATTTTCATGCTCCCAGGGGCTCGGGAAGTTAATTAAATACCATTTGGAGGCATTTAATGTTCGAGCAAAAACGGCTGATTTTCGACAAAAGAGATAACACCCCCCCATTACGTCCTGCTTCAGAAATGTGGAAAATGGTCCGTTTTCAAATGTTTTATTTTTGAACGTCAGTTCACATTTGTAGGTGGATCATCAGTGTTAGAGCTAAAATTAGCATGTTTAAAGTGATTTTTATGCTTCCAGGGGCCCTAAACACAAGATTTATGGAATGGTTAAAAGTGCATGAAAATGGCCAATTTACCCACTCTGAGTTCTCAAAAAGGGTTTCTTCACCCCGGGAAGTTAATTAAATACCATTTGGAGGCATTTAATGTTCGAGCAAAAACGGCTGATTTTCGACAAAAGAGATAACACCCCCCCATTACGTCATGCTTCAGAAATGTGGAAAATGGTCCGTTTTCAAATGTTTTATTTTTGAACGTCAGTTCACATTTGTAGGTGGATCATCAGTGTTAGAGCTAAAATTAGCATGTTTAAAGTGATTTTTATGCTTCCAGGGGCGCTGGAAGTTAATTAAATACCATTTGGAGGCATTTAATGTTCGAGCAAAAACGGCTGATTTTCGACAAAAGAGATAACACCCCCCCCATTACGTCATGCTTCAGAAATGTGGAAAATGGTCCGTTTTCAAATGTTTTATTTTTGAACGTAAGTTCACATTTGTAGGTGGATCATCAGTGTTAGAGCTAAAATTAGCATGTTTAAAGTGATTTTCATGCTCCCAGGGGCTCGGGAAGTGAAATAAATACCATTTGGAGGCATTTAATGTTCGAGCAAAAACGGCTGATTTTCGAGAAAAGAGATAACACCCCCCCATTACGTCCTGCTTCAGAAATGTGGAAAATGGTCCATTTTCAAATGCTTTATTTTTGAACGTCAGTTCACATTTGTAGGTGGATCATCAGTGTTAAAGCTAAAATTAGCATGTTTAAAGTGATTTTCATGCTCCCAGGGGCCCTAAACACAAGATTTATGGAATGGTTAAAAGTGCATGAAAATGGCCAATTTACCCACTCTGAGTTCTCAAAAAGGGTTTCTTCACCCCGGGAAGTTAATTAAATACCATTTGGAGGCATTTAATATTTGAGCAAAAACGGCTGATTTTCGACAAAAGAGATAACACCCCCCCCATTACGTCATGCTTCAGAAATGTGGAAAATGGTCCGTTTTCAAATGTTTTATTTTTGAACGTCAGTTCACATTTGTAGGTGGATCAGCAGTGTTAAAGCTAAAATTAGCATGTTTAAAGTGATTTTCATGCTCCCAGGGGCTCGGGAAGTGAAATAAATACCATTTGGAGGCATTTAATGTTCGAGCAAAAACGGCTGATTTTCGACAAAAGAGATAACACCCCCCCATTACGTCCTGCTTCAGAAATGTGGAAAATGGTCCGTTTTCAAATGTTTTATTTTTGAACGTCAGTTCACATTTGTAGGTGGATCATCAGTGTTAGAGCTAAAATTAGCATGTTTAAAGTGATTTTCATGCTCCCAGGGGCTCGGGAAGTGAAATAAATACCATTTGGAGGCATTTAATGTTCGAGCAAAAACGGCTGATTTTCGACAAAAGAGATAACACCCCCCCATTACGTCCTGCTTCAGAAATGTGGAAAATGGTCCGTTTTCAAATGTTTTATTTTTGAACGTCAGTTCACATTTGTAGGTGGATCATCAGTGTTAGAGCTAAAATTAGCATGTTTAAAGTGATTTTCATGCTCCCAGGGGCCCTAAACACAAGATATATGGAATGGTTAAAAGTGCATGAAAATGGCCAATTTATCCACTCTGAGTTCTCAAAAAAGGGTTTCTTCACCCCGGGAAGTTAATTAAATACCATTTGGAGGCATTTAATGTTCGAGCAAAAACGGCTGATTTTCGACAAAAGAGATAACACCCCCCCATTACGTCATGCTTCAGAAATGTGGAAAATGGTCCGTTTTCAAATGTTTTATTTTTGAACGTCAGTTCACATTTGTAGGTGGATCATCAGTGTTAGAGCTAAAATTAGCATGTTTAAAGTGATTTTCATGCTTCCAGGGGCGCTGGAAGTTAATTAAATACCATTTGGAGGCATTTAATGTTCGAGCAAAAACGGCTGATTTTCGACAAAAGAGATAACACCCCCCCATTACGTCATGCTTCAGAAATGTGGAATATGGTCCGTTTTCAAATGTTTTATTTTTGAACGTCAGTTCACATTTGTAGGTGGATCATCAGTGTTAGAGCTAAAATTAGCATGTTTAAAGTGATTTTTATGCTTCCAGGGGCGCTGGAAGTTAATTAAATACCATTTGGAGGCATTTAATGTTCGAGCAAAAACGGCCGATTTTCGACTAAAGAGATAACACCCCCCCATTACGTCATGCTTCAGAAATGTGGAAAATGGTCCGTTTTCAAATGTTTTATTTTTGAACGTCAGTTCACATTTGTAGGTGGATCATCAGTGTTAGAGCTAAAATTAGCATGCTTAAAGTGATTTTCATGCTCCCAGGGGCTCGGAAGTGAAATAAATACCATTTGGAGGCATTTAATGTTCGAGCAAAAACGGCTGATTTTCGAGAAAAGAGATAACACCCCCCCATTACGTCCTGCTTCAGAAATGTGGAAAATGGTCCATTTTCAAATGCTTTATTTTTGAACGTCAGTTCACATTTGTAGGTGGATCATCAGTGTTAGAGCTAAAATTAGCATGTTTAAAGTGATTTTCATGCTCCCAGGGGCCCTAAACACAAGATTTATGGAATGGTTAAAAGTGCATGAAAATGGCCAATTTACCCACTCTGAGTTCTCAAAAAGGGTTTCTTCACCCCGGGAAGTTAATTAAATACCATTTGGAGGCATTTAATATTTGAGCAAAAACGGCTGATTTTCGACAAAAGAGATAACACCCCCCCCATTACGTCATGCTTCAGAAATGTGGAAAATGGTCCGTTTTCAAATGTTTTATTTTTGAACGTCAGTTCACATTTGTAGGTGGATCATCAGTGTTAGAGCTAAAATTAGCATGTTTAAAGTGATTTTCATGCTTCCAGGGGCTCGGGAAGTGAAATAAATACCATTTGGAGGCATTTAATGTTCGAGCAAAAACGGCAGATTTTCGACAAAAGAGATAACACCCCCCCATTACGTCATGCTTCAGAAATGTGGAAAATGGTCCGTTTTCAAATGTTTTATTTTTGAACGTCAGTTCACATTTGTAGGTGGATCATCAGTGTTAGAGCTAAAATGAGCATGTTTAAAGGGATTTTTATGCTTCCAGGGGCGCTGGAAGTTAATTAAATACCATTTGGAGGCATTTAATGTTCGAGCAAAAACGGCTGATTTTCGACAAAAGAGATAACACCCCCCCATTACGTCCTGCTTCAGAAATGTGGAAAATGGTCCGTTTTCAAATGTTTTGTTTTTGAACGTCAGTTCACATTTGTAGGTGGATCATCAGTGTTAGAGCTAAAATTAGCATGTTTAAAGTGATTTTCATGCTCCCAGGGGCCCTAAACACAAGATTTATTGAATGGTTAAAAGTGCATGAAAATGGCCAATTTACCCACTCTGAGTTCTCAAAAAGGGTTTCTTCACCCCGGGAAGTTAATTAAATACCATTTGGAGGCATTTAATGTTCGAGCAAAAACGGCTGATTTTCGACAAAAGAGATAACACCCCCCCATTACGTCCTGCTTCAGAAATGTGGAAAATGGTCCGTTTTCAAATGTTTTATTTTTGAACGTCAGTTCACATTTGTAGGTGGATCATCAGTGTTAGAGCTAAAATTAGCATGTTTAAAGTGATTTTCATGCTTCCAGGGGCTCGGGAAGTGAAATAAATACCATTTGGAGGCATTTAATGTTCGAGCAAAAACGGCTGATTTTCGACAAAAGAGATAACACCCCCCCATTACGTCATGCTTCAGAAATGTGGAAAATGGTCCGTTTTCAAATGTTTTATTTTTGAACGTCAGTTCACATTTGTAGGTGGATCCTCAGTGTTAGAGCTAAAATTAGCATGTTTAAAGTGATTTTCATGCTTCCAGGGGCGCTGGAAGTTAATTAAATACCATTTGGAGGCATTTAATGTTCGAGCAAAAACGGCTGATTTTCGACAAAAGAGATAACACCCCCCCATTACGTCATGCTTCAGAAATGTGGAAAATGGTCCGTTTTCAAATGTTTTATTTTTGAACGTCAGTTCACATTTGTAGGTGGATCATCAGTGTTAGAGCTAAAATTAGCATGTTTAAAGTGATTTTCATGCTTCCAGGGGCGCTGGAAGTTAATTAAATACCATTTGGAGGCATTTAATGTTCGAGCAAAAACGGCTGATTTTCGACAAAAGAGATAACACCCCCCCATTACGTCATGCTTCAGAAATGTGGAAAATGGTCCGTTTTCAAATGTTTTATTTTTGAACGTCAGTTCACATTTGTAGGTGGATCATCAGTGTTAGAGCTAAAATTAGCATGTTTAAAGTGATTTTCATGCTCCCAGGGGCTCGGGAAGTGAAATAAATACCATTTGGAGGCATTTAATGTTCGAGCAAAAACGGCTGATTTTCGACAAAAGAGATAACACCCCCCCATTACGTCCTGCTTCAGAAATGTGGAAAATGGTCCGTTTTCAAATGTTTTATTTTTGAACGTCAGTTCACATTTGTAGGTGGATCATCAGTGTTAGAGCTAAAATTAGCATGTTTAAAGTGATTTTCATGCTCCCAGGGGCTCGGGAAGTGAAATAAATACCATTTGGAGGCATTTAATGTTCGAGCAAAAACGGCTGATTTTCGACAAAAGAGATAACACCCCCCCATTACGTCCTGCTTCAGAAATGTGGAAAATGGTCCGTTTTCAAATGTTTTATTTTTGAACGTCAGTTCACATTTGTAGGTGGATCATCAGTGTTAGAGCTAAAATTAGCATGTTTAAAGTGATTTTCATGCTCCCAGGGGCCCTAAACACAAGATATATGGAATGGTTAAAAGTGCATGAAAATGGCCAATTTATCCACTCTGAGTTCTCAAAAAGGGTTTCTTCACCCCGGGAAGTTAATTAAATACCATTTGGAGGCATTTAATGTTCGAGCAAAAACGGCTGATTTTCGACAAAAGAGATAACACCCCCCCATTACGTCATGCTTCAGAAATGTGGAAAATGGTCCGTTTTCAAATGTTTTATTTTTGAACGTCAGTTCACATTTGTAGGTGGATCATCAGTGTTAGAGCTAAAATTAGCATGTTTAAAGTGATTTTCATGCTTCCAGGGGCGCTGGAAGTTAATTAAATACCATTTGGAGGCATTTAATGTTCGAGCAAAAACGGCTGATTTTCGACAAAAGAGATAACACCCCCCCATTACGTCATGCTTCAGAAATGTGGAAAATGGTCCGTTTTCAAATGTTTTATTTTTGAACGTCAGTTCACATTTGTAGGTGGATCATCAGTGTTAGAGCTAAAATTAGCATGTTTAAAGTGATTTTCATGCTTCCAGGGGCGCTGGAAGTTAATTAAATACCATTTGGAGGCATTTAATGTTCCAGCAAAAACGGCTGATTTTCGACAAAAGAGATAACACCCCCCCATTACGTCATGCTTCAAAAATGTGGAAAATGGTCCGTTTTCAAATGTTTTATTTTTGAACGTCAGTTCACATTTTGTAGGTGGATCATCAGTGTTAGAGCTAAAATTAGCATGTTTAAAGGGATTTTTATGCTTCCAGGGGCGCTGGAAGTTAATTAAATACCATTTGGAGGCATTTAATGTTCGAGCAAAAACGGCTGATTTTCGACAAAAGAGATAACACCCCCCCATTACGTCATGCTTCAGAAATGTGGAAAATGGTCCGTTTTCAAATGTTTTATTTTTGAACGTCAGTTCACATTTGTAGGTGGATCATCAGTGTTAGAGTTAAAATTAGCATGTTTAAAGTGATTTTCATGCTCCCAGGGGCTCAGGAAGTGAAATAAAGACCATTTGGAGGCATTTAATGTTCGAGCAAAAACGGCTGATTTTTGACAAAAGAGATAACACCCCCCCATTACGTCCTGCTTCAGAAATGTGGAAAATGGTCCGTTTTCAAATGTTTTGTTTTTGAACGTCAGTTCACATTTGTAGGTGGATCATCAGTGTTAGAGCTAAAATTAGCATGTTTAAAGTGATTTTCATGCTCCCAGGGGCCCTAAACACAAGATTTATGGAATGGTTAAAAGTGCATGAAAATGGCCAATTTACCCACTCTGAGTTCTCAAAAAGGGTTTCTTCACCCCGGGAAGTTAATTAAATACCATTTGGAGGCATTTAATGTTCGAGCAAAAACGGCTGATTTTCGACAAAAGAGATAACACCCCCCCATTACGTCCTGCTTCAGAAATGTGGAAAATGGTCCGTTTTCAAATGTTTTATTTTTGAACGTCAGTTCACATTTGTAGGTGGATCATCAGTGTTAGAGCTAAAATTAGCATGTTTAAAGTGATTTTTATGCTTCCAGGGGCCCTAAACACAAGATTTATGGAATGGTTAAAAGTGCATGAAAATGGCCAATTTACCCACTCTGAGTTCTCAAAAAGGGTTTCTTCACCCCGGGAAGTTAATTAAATACCATTTGGAGGCATTTAATGTTCGAGCAAAAACGGCTGATTTTCGACAAAAGAGATAACACCCCCCCATTACGTCATGCTTCAGAAATGTGGAAAATGGTCCGTTTTCAAATGTTTTATTTTTGAACGTCAGTTCACATTTGTAGGTGGATCATCAGTGTTAGAGCTAAAATTAGCATGTTTAAAGTGATTTTTATGCTTCCAGGGGCGCTGGAAGTTAATTAAATACCATTTGGAGGCATTTAATGTTCGAGCAAAAACGGCCGATTTTCGACAAAAGAGATAACACCCCCCCATTACGTCATGCTTCAGAAATGTGGAAAATGGTCCGTTTTCAAATATTTTATTTTTGAACGTCAGTTCACATTTGTAGGTGGATCATCAGTGTTAGAGCTAAAATTAGCATGTTTAAAGTGATTTTCATGCTCCCAGGGGCTCGGAAGTGAAATAAATACCATTTGGAGGCATTTAATGTTCGAGCAAAAACGGCTGATTTTCGAGAAAAGAGATAACACCCCCCCATTACGTCCTGCTTCAGAAATGTGGAAAATGGTCCATTTTCAAATGCTTTATTTTTGAACGTCAGTTCACATTTGTAGGTGGATCATCAGTGTTAGAGCTAAAATTAGCATGTTTAAAGTGATTTTCATGCTTCCAGGGGCTCGGGAAGTGAAATAAATACCATTTGGAGGCATTTAATGTTCGAGCAAAAACGGCTGATTTTCGACAAAAGAGATAACACCCCCCCATTACGTCATGCTTCAGAAATGTGGAAAATGGTCCGTTTTCAAATGTTTTATTTTTGAACGTCAGTTCACATTTGTAGGTGGATCCTCAGTGTTAGAGCTAAAATTAGCATGTTTAAAGTGATTTTCATGCTTCCAGGGGCGCTGGAAGTTAATTAAATACCATTTGGAGGCATTTAATGTTCGAGCAAAAACGGCTGATTTTCGACAAAAGAGATAACACCCCCCCATTACGTCATGCTTCAGAAATGTGGAAAATGGTCCGTTTTCAAATGTTTTATTTTTGAACGTCAGTTCACATTTGTAGGTGGATCATCAGTGTTAGAGCTAAAATTAGCATGTTTAAAGTGATTTTCATGCTTCCAGGGGCGCTGGAAGTTAATTAAATACCATTTGGAGGCATTTAATGTTCGAGCAAAAACGGCTGATTTTCGACAAAAGAGATAACACCCCCCCATTACGTCATGCTTCAGAAATGTGGAAAATGGTCCGTTTTCAAATGTTTTATTTTTGAACGTCAGTTCACATTTGTAGGTGGATCATCAGTGTTAGAGCTAAAATTAGCATGTTTAAAGTGATTTTCATGCTCCCAGGGGCTCGGGAAGTGAAATAAATACCATTTGGAGGCATTTAATGTTCGAGCAAAAACGGCTGATTTTCGACAAAAGAGATAACACCCCCCCATTACGTCCTGCTTCAGAAATGTGGAAAATGGTCTGTTTTCAAATGTTTTATTTTTGAACGTCAGTTCACATTTGTAGGTGGATCATCAGTGTTAGAGCTAAAATTAGCATGTTTAAAGTGATTTTCATGCTCCCAGGGGCTCGGGAAGTGAAATAAATACCATTTGGAGGCATTTAATGTTCGAGCAAAAACAGCTGATTTTCGACAAAAGAGATAACACCCCCCCATTACGTCCTGCTTCAGAAATGTGGAAAATGGTCCGTTTTCAAATGTTTTATTTTTGAACGTCAGTTCACATTTGTAGGTGGATCATCAGTGTTAGAGCTAAAATTAGCATGTTTAAAGTGATTTTTATGCTTCCAGGGGCCCTAAACACAAGATTTATGGAATGGTTAAAAGTGCATGAAAATGGCCAATTTACCCACTCTGAGTTCTCAAAAAGGGTTTCTTCACCCCGGGAAGTTAATTAAATACCATTTGGAGGCATTTAATGTTCGAGCAAAAACGGCTGATTTTCGACAAAAGAGATAACACCCCCCCATTACGTCATGCTTCAGAAATGTGGAAAATGGTCCGTTTTCAAATGTTTTATTTTTGAACGTCAGTTCACATTTGTAGGTGGATCATCAGTGTTAGAGCTAAAATTAGCATGTTTAAAGTGATTTTTATGCTTCCAGGGGCGCTGGAAGTTAATTAAATACCATTTGGAGGCATTTAATGTTCGAGCAAAAACGGCCGATTTTCGACAAAAGAGATAACACCCCCCCATTACGTCATGCTTCAGAAATGTGGAAAATGGTCCGTTTTCAAATGTTTTATTTTTGAACGTCAGTTCACATTTGTAGGTGGATCATCAGTGTTAGAGCTAAAATTAGCATGTTTAAAGTGATTTTCATGCTCCCAGGGGCTCGGAAGTGAAATAAATACCATTTGGAGGCATTTAATGTTCGAGCAAAAACGGCTGATTTTCGAGAAAAGAGATAACACCCCCCCATTACGTCCTGCTTCAGAAATGTGGAAAATGGTCCATTTTCAAATGCTTTATTTTTGAACGTCAGTTCACATTTGTAGGTGGATCATCAGTGTTAGAGCTAAAATTAGCATGTTTAAAGTGATTTTCATGCTCCCAGGGGCCCTAAACACAAGATTTATGGAATGGTTAAAAGTGCATGAAAATGGCCAATTTACCCACTCTGAGTTCTCAAAAAGGGTTTCTTCACCCCGGGAAGTTAATTAAATACCATTTGGAGGCATTTAATATTTGAGCAAAAACGGCTGATTTTCGACAAAAGAGATAACACCCCCCCCATTACGTCATGCTTCAGAAATGTGGAAAATGGTCCGTTTTCAAATGTTTTATTTTTGAACGTCAGTTCACATTTGTAGGTGGATCATCAGTGTTAGAGCTAAAATTAGCATGTTTAAAGTGATTTTCATGCTTCCAGGGGCTCGGGAAGTGAAATAAATACCATTTGGAGGCATTTAATGTTCGAGCAAAAACGGCTGATTTTCGACAAAAGAGATAACACCCCCCCATTACGTCATGCTTCAGAAATGTGGAAAATGGTCCGTTTTCAAATGATTTATTTTTGAACGTCAGTTCACATTTGTAGGTGGATCATCAGTGTTAGAGCTAAAATTAGCATGTTTAAAGTGATTTTCATGCTTCCAGGGGCGCTGGAAGTTAATTAAATACCATTTGGAGGCATTTAATGTTCGAGCAAAAACGGCTGATTTTCGACAAAAGAGATAACACCCCCCCATTACGTCATGCTTCAGAAATGTGGAAAATGGTCCGTTTTCAAATGTTTTATTTTTGAACGTCAGTTCACATTTGTAGGTGGATCATCAGTGTTAGAGCTAAAATTAGCATGTTTAAAGTGATTTTCATGCTTCCAGGGGCGCTGGAAGTTAATTAAATACCATTTGGAGGCATTTGATGTTCCAGCAAAAACGGCTGATTTTCGACAAAAGAGATAACACCCCCCCATTACGTCATGCTTCAAAAATGTGGAAAATGGTCCGTTTTCAAATGTTTTATTTTTGAACGTCAGTTCACATTTTGTAGGTGGATCATCAGTGTTAGAGCTAAAATTAGCATGTTTAAAGGGATTTTTATGCTTCCAGGGGCGCTGGAAGTTAATTAAATACCATTTGGAGGCATTTAATGTTCGAGCAAAAACGGCTGATTTTCGACAAAAGAGATAACACCCCCCCATTACGTCCTGCTTCAGAAATGTGGAAAATGGTCCGTTTTCAAATGTTTTGTTTTTGAACGTCAGTTCACATTTGTAGGTGGATCATCAGTGTTAGAGCTAAAATTAGCATGTTTAAAGTGATTTTCATGCTCCCAGGGGCCCTAAACACAAGATTTATTGAATGGTTAAAAGTGCATGAAAATGGCCAATTTACCCACTCTGAGTTCTCAAAAAGGGTTTCTTCACCCCGGGAAGTTAATTAAATACCATTTGGAGGCATTTAATGTTCGAGCAAAAACGGCTGATTTTCGACAAAAGAGATAACACCCCCCCATTACGTCCTGCTTCAGAAATGTGGAAAATGGTCCGTTTTCAAATGTTTTATTTTTGAACGTCAGTTCACATTTGTAGGTGGATCATCAGTGTTAGAGCTAAAATTAGCATGTTTAAAGTGATTTTCATGCTTCCAGGGGCTCGGGAAGTGAAATAAATACCATTTGGAGGCATTTAATGTTCGAGCAAAAACGGCTGATTTTCGACAAAAGAGATAACACCCCCCCATTACGTCATGCTTCAGAAATGTGGAAAATGGTCCGTTTTCAAATGTTTTATTTTTGAACGTCAGTTCACATTTGTAGGTGGATCCTCAGTGTTAGAGCTAAAATTAGCATGTTTAAAGTGATTTTCATGCTTCCAGGGGCGCTGGAAGTTAATTAAATACCATTTGGAGGCATTTAATGTTCGAGCAAAAACGGCTGATTTTCGACAAAAGAGATAACACCCCCCCATTACGTCATGCTTCAGAAATGTGGAAAATGGTCCGTTTTCAAATGTTTTATTTTTGAACGTCAGTTCACATTTGTAGGTGGATCATCAGTGTTAGAGCTAAAATTAGCATGTTTAAAGTGATTTTCATGCTTCCAGGGGCGCTGGAAGTTAATTAAATACCATTTGGAGGCATTTAATGTTCGAGCAAAAACGGCTGATTTTCGACAAAAGAGATAACACCCCCCCATTACGTCATGCTTCAGAAATGTGGAAAATGGTCCGTTTTCAAATGTTTTATTTTTGAACGTCAGTTCACATTTGTAGGTGGATCATCAGTGTTAGAGCTAAAATTAGCATGTTTAAAGTGATTTTCATGCTCCCAGGGGCTCGGGAAGTGAAATAAATACCATTTGGAGGCATTTAATGTTCGAGCAAAAACGGCTGATTTTCGACAAAAGAGATAACACCCCCCCATTACGTCCTGCTTCAGAAATGTGGAAAATGGTCTGTTTTCAAATGTTTTATTTTTGAGCGTCAGTTCACATTTGTAGGTGGATCATCAGTGTTAGAGCTAAAATTAGCATGTTTAAAGTGATTTTCATGCTTCCAGGGGCTCGGGAAGTTAATTAAATACCATTTGGAGGCATTTAATGTTCGAGCAAAAACGGCTGATTTTCGACAAAAGAGATAACACCCCCCCATTACGTCATGCTTCAGAAATGTGGAAAATGGTCCGTTTTCAAATGTTTTATTTTTGAACGTCAGTTCACATTTGTAGGTGGATCATCAGTTTTAGAGCTAAAATTAGCATGTTTAAAGTGATTTTCATGCTCCCAGGGGCTCGGGAAGTTAATTAAATACCATTTGGAGGCATTTAATGTTCGAGCAAAAACGGCTGATTTTCGACAAAAGAGATAACACCCCCCCATTACGTCCTGCTTCAGAAATGTGGAAAATGGTCCGTTTTCAAATGTTTTATTTTTGAACGTCAGTTCACATTTGTAGGTGGATCATCAGTGTTAGAGTTAAAATTAGCATGTTTAAAGTGATTTTTATGCTTCCAGGGGCCCTAAACACAAGATTTATGGAATGGTTAAAAGTGCATGAAAATGGCCAATTTACCCACTCTGAGTTCTCAAAAAGGGTTTCTTCACCCCGGGAAGTTAATTAAATACCATTTGGAGGCATTTAATGTTCGAGCAAAAACGGCTGATTTTCGACAAAAGAGATAACACCCCCCCATTACGTCCTGCTTCAGAAATGTGGAAAATGGTCCGTTTTCAAATGTTTTATTTTTGAACGTCAGTTCACATTTGTAGGTGGATCATCAGTGTTAGAGCTAAAATTAGCATGTTTAAAGTGATTTTCATGCTTCCAGGGGCTCGGGAAGTGAAATAAATACCATTTGGAGGCATTTAATGTTCGAGCAAAAACGGCTGATTTTCGACAAAAGAGATAACACCCCCCCATTACGTCATGCTTCAGAAATGTGGAAAATGGTCCGTTTTCAAATGTTTTATTTTTGAACGTCAGTTCACATTTGTAGGTGGATCCTCAGTGTTAGAGCTAAAATTAGCATGTTTAAAGTGATTTTCATGCTTCCAGGGGCGCTGGAAGTTAATTAAATACCATTTGGAGGCATTTAATGTTCGAGCAAAAACGGCTGATTTTCGACAAAAGAGATAACACCCCCCCATTACGTCATGCTTCAGAAATGTGGAAAATGGTCCGTTTTCAAATGTTTTATTTTTGAACGTCAGTTCACATTTGTAGGTGGATCATCAGTGTTAGAGCTAAAATTAGCATGTTTAAAGTGATTTTCATGCTTCCAGGGGCGCTGGAAGTTAATTAAATACCATTTGGAGGCATTTAATGTTCGAGCAAAAACGGCTGATTTTCGACAAAAGAGATAACACCCCCCCATTACGTCATGCTTCAGAAATGTGGAAAATGGTCCGTTTTCAAATGTTTTATTTTTGAACGTCAGTTCACATTTGTAGGTGGATCATCAGTGTTAGAGCTAAAATTAGCATGTTTAAAGTGATTTTCATGCTCCCAGGGGCTCGGGAAGTGAAATAAATACCATTTGGAGGCATTTAATGTTCGAGCAAAAACGGCTGATTTTCGACAAAAGAGATAACACCCCCCCATTACGTCCTGCTTCAGAAATGTGGAAAATGGTCTGTTTTCAAATGTTTTATTTTTGAACGTCAGTTCACATTTGTAGGTGGATCATCAGTGTTAGAGCTAAAATTAGCATGTTTAAAGTGATTTTCATGCTTCCAGGGGCTCGGGAAGTTAATTAAATACCATTTGGAGGCATTTAATGTTCGAGCAAAAACGGCTGATTTTCGACAAAAGAGATAACACCCCCCCATTACGTCATGCTTCAGAAATGTGGAAAATGGTCCGTTTTCAAATGTTTTATTTTTGAACGTCAGTTCACATTTGTAGGTGGATCATCAGTTTTAGAGCTAAAATTAGCATGTTTAAAGTGATTTTCATGCTCCCAGGGGCTCGGGAAGTTAATTAAATACCATTTGGAGGCATTTAATGTTCGAGCAAAAACGGCTGATTTTCGACAAAAGAGATAACACCCCCCCATTACGTCCTGCTTCAGAAATGTGGAAAATGGTCCGTTTTCAAATGTTTTATTTTTGAACGTCAGTTCACATTTGTAGGTGGATCATCAGTGTTAGAGCTAAAATTAGCATGTTTAAAGTGATTTTTATGCTTCCAGGGGCCCTAAACACAAGATTTATGGAATGGTTAAAAGTGCATGAAAATGGCCAATTTACCCACTCTGAGTTCTCAAAAAGGGTTTCTTCACCCCGGGAAGTTAATTAAATACCATTTGGAGGCATTTAATGTTCGAGCAAAAACGGCTGATTTTCGACAAAAGAGATAACACCCCCCCATTACGTCATGCTTCAGAAATGTGGAAAATGGTCGGTTTTCAAATGTTTAATTTTTGAACGTCAGTTCACATTTGTAGGTGGATCATCAGTGTTAGAGCTAAAATTAGCATGTTTAAAGTGATTTTTATGCTTCCAGGGGCGCTGGAAGTTAATTAAATACCATTTGGAGGCATTTAATGTTCGAGCAAAAACGGCTGATTTTCGACAAAAGAGATAACACCCCCCCATTACGTCATGCTTCAGAAATGTGGAAAATGGTCCGTTTTCAAATGTTTTATTTTTGAACGTAAGTTCACATTTGTAGGTGGATCATCAGTGTTAGAGCTAAAATTAGCATGTTTAAAGTGATTTTCATGCTCCCAGGGGCTCGGGAAGTGAAATAAATACCATTTGGAGGCATTTAATGTTCGAGCAAAAACGGCTGATTTTCGAGAAAAGAGATAACACCCCCCCATTACGTCCTGCTTCAGAAATGTGGAAAATGGTCCATTTTCAAATGCTTTATTTTTGAACGTCAGTTCACATTTGTAGGTGGATCATCAGTGTTAAAGCTAAAATTAGCATGTTTAAAGTGATTTTCATGCTCCCAGGGGCCCTAAACACAAGATTTATGGAATGGTTAAAAGTGCATGAAAATGGCCAATTTACCCACTCTGAGTTCTCAAAAAGGGTTTCTTCACCCCGGGAAGTTAATTAAATACCATTTGGAGGCATTTAATATTTGAGCAAAAACGGCTGATTTTCGACAAAAGAGATAACACCCCCCCCATTACGTCATGCTTCAGAAATGTGGAAAATGGTCCGTTTTCAAATGTTTTATTTTTGAACGTCAGTTCACATTTGTAGGTGGATCATCAGTGTTAAAGCTAAAATTAGCATGTTTAAAGTGATTTTCATGCTCCCAGGGGCTCGGGAAGTGAAATAAATACCATTTGGAGGCATTTAATGTTCGAGCAAAAACGGCTGATTTTCGACAAAAGAGATAACACCCCCCCATTACGTCCTGCTTCAGAAATGTGGAAAATGGTCCGTTTTCAAATGTTTTATTTTTGAACGTCAGTTCACATTTGTAGGTGGATCATCAGTGTTAGAGCTAAAATTAGCATGTTTAAAGTGATTTTCATGCTCCCAGGGGCTCGGGAAGTGAAATAAATACCATTTGGAGGCATTTAATGTTCGAGCAAAAACGGCTGATTTTCGACAAAAGAGATAACACCCCCCCATTACGTCCTGCTTCAGAAATGTGGAAAATGGTCCGTTTTCAAATGTTTTATTTTTGAACGTCAGTTCACATTTGTAGGTGGATCATCAGTGTTAGAGCTAAAATTAGCATGTTTAAAGTGATTTTCATGCTCCCAGGGGCCCTAAACACAAGATATATGGAATGGTTAAAAGTGCATGAAAATGGCCAATTTATCCACTCTGAGTTCTCAAAAAGGGTTTCTTCACCCCGGGAAGTTAATTAAATACCATTTGGAGGCATTTAATGTTCGAGCAAAAACGGCTGATTTTCGACAAAAGAGATAACACCCCCCCATTACGTCATGCTTCAGAAATGTGGAAAATGGTCCGTTTTCAAATGTTTTATTTTTGAACGTCAGTTCACATTTGTAGGTGGATCATCAGTGTTAGAGCTAAAATTAGCATGTTTAAAGTGATTTTCATGCTTCCAGGGGCGCTGGAAGTTAATTAAATACCATTTGGAGGCATTTAATGTTCGAGCAAAAACGGCTGATTTTCGACAAAAGAGATAACACCCCCCCATTACGTCATGCTTCAGAAATGTGGAAAATGGTCCGTTTTCAAATGTTTTATTTTTGAACGTCAGTTCACATTTGTAGGTGGATCATCAGTGTTAGAGCTAAAATTAGCATGTTTAAAGTGATTTTCATGCTTCCAGGGGCGCTGGAAGTTAATTAAATACCATTTGGAGGCATTTAATGTTCCAGCAAAAACGGCTGATTTTCGACAAAAGAGATAACACCCCCCCATTACGTCATGCTTCAAAAATGTGGAAAATGGTCCGTTTTCAAATGTTTTATTTTTGAACGTCAGTTCACATTTTGTAGGTGGATCATCAGTGTTAGAGCTAAAATTAGCATGTTTAAAGGGATTTTTATGCTTCCAGGGGCGCTGGAAGTTAATTAAATACCATTTGGAGGCATTTAATGTTCGAGCAAAAACGGCTGATTTTCGACAAAAGAGATAACACCCCCCCATTACGTCATGCTTCAGAAATGTGGAAAATGGTCCGTTTTCAAATGTTTTATTTTTGAACGTCAGTTCACATTTGTAGGTGGATCATCAGTGTTAGAGTTAAAATTAGCATGTTTAAAGTGATTTTCATGCTCCCAGGGGCTCAGGAAGTGAAATAAAGACCATTTGGAGGCATTTAATGTTCGAGCAAAAACGGCTGATTTTTGACAAAAGAGATAACACCCCCCCATTACGTCCTGCTTCAGAAATGTGGAAAATGGTCCGTTTTCAAATGTTTTGTTTTTGAACGTCAGTTCACATTTGTAGGTGGATCATCAGTGTTAGAGCTAAAATTAGCATGTTTAAAGTGATTTTCATGCTCCCAGGGGCCCTAAACACAAGATTTATGGAATGGTTAAAAGTGCATGAAAATGGCCAATTTACCCACTCTGAGTTCTCAAAAAGGGTTTCTTCACCCCGGGAAGTTAATTAAATACCATTTGGAGGCATTTAATGTTCGAGCAAAAACGGCTGATTTTCGACAAAAGAGATAACACCCCCCCATTACGTCCTGCTTCAGAAATGTGGAAAATGGTCCGTTTTCAAATGTTTTATTTTTGAACGTCAGTTCACATTTGTAGGTGGATCATCAGTGTTAGAGCTAAAATTAGCATGTTTAAAGTGATTTTTATGCTTCCAGGGGCCCTAAACACAAGATTTATGGAATGGTTAAAAGTGCATGAAAATGGCCAATTTACCCACTCTGAGTTCTCAAAAAGGGTTTCTTCACCCCGGGAAGTTAATTAAATACCATTTGGAGGCATTTAATGTTCGAGCAAAAACGGCTGATTTTCGACAAAAGAGATAACACCCCCCCATTACGTCATGCTTCAGAAATGTGGAAAATGGTCCGTTTTCAAATGTTTTATTTTTGAACGTCAGTTCACATTTGTAGGTGGATCATCAGTGTTAGAGCTAAAATTAGCATGTTTAAAGTGATTTTTATGCTTCCAGGGGCGCTGGAAGTTAATTAAATACCATTTGGAGGCATTTAATGTTCGAGCAAAAACGGCCGATTTTCGACAAAAGAGATAACACCCCCCCATTACGTCATGCTTCAGAAATGTGGAAAATGGTCCGTTTTCAAATATTTTATTTTTGAACGTCAGTTCACATTTGTAGGTGGATCATCAGTGTTAGAGCTAAAATTAGCATGTTTAAAGTGATTTTCATGCTCCCAGGGGCTCGGAAGTGAAATAAATACCATTTGGAGGCATTTAATGTTCGAGCAAAAACGGCTGATTTTCGAGAAAAGAGATAACACCCCCCCATTACGTCCTGCTTCAGAAATGTGGAAAATGGTCCATTTTCAAATGCTTTATTTTTGAACGTCAGTTCACATTTGTAGGTGGATCATCAGTGTTAGAGCTAAAATTAGCATGTTTAAAGTGATTTTCATGCTCCCAGGGGCCCTAAACACAAGATTTATGGAATGGTTAAAAGTGCATGAAAATGGCCAATTTACCCACTCTGAGTTCTCAAAAAGGGTTTCTTCACCCCGGGAAGTTAATTAAATACCATTTGGAGGCATTTAATATTTGAGCAAAAACGGCTGATTTTCGACAAAAGAGATAACACCCCCCCCCATTACGTCATGCTTCAGAAATGTGGAAAATGGTCCGTTTTCAAATGTTTTATTTTTGAACGTCAGTTCACATTTGTAGGTGGATCATCAGTGTTAGAGCTAAAATTAGCATGTTTAAAGTGATTTTCATGCTTCCAGGGGCTCGGGAAGTGAAATAAATACCATTTGGAGGCATTTAATGTTCGAGCAAAAACGGCTGATTTTCGACAAAAGAGATAACACCCCCCCATTACGTCATGCTTCAGAAATGTGGAAAATGGTCCGTTTTCAAATGATTTATTTTTGAACGTCAGTTCACATTTGTAGGTGGATCATCAGTGTTAGAGCTAAAATTAGCATGTTTAAAGTGATTTTCATGCTTCCAGGGGCGCTGGAAGTTAATTAAATACCATTTGGAGGCATTTAATGTTCGAGCAAAAACGGCTGATTTTCGACAAAAGAGATAACACCCCCCCATTACGTCATGCTTCAGAAATGTGGAAAATGGTCCGTTTTCAAATGTTTTATTTTTGAACGTCAGTTCACATTTGTAGGTGGATCATCAGTGTTAGAGCTAAAATTAGCATGTTTAAAGTGATTTTCATGCTTCCAGGGGCGCTGGAAGTTAATTAAATACCATTTGGAGGCATTTGATGTTCCAGCAAAAACGGCTGATTTTCGACAAAAGAGATAACACCCCCCCATTACGTCATGCTTCAAAAATGTGGAAAATGGTCCGTTTTCAAATGTTTTATTTTTGAACGTCAGTTCACATTTTGTAGGTGGATCATCAGTGTTAGAGCTAAAATTAGCATGTTTAAAGGGATTTTTATGCTTCCAGGGGCGCTGGAAGTTAATTAAATACCATTTGGAGGCATTTAATGTTCGAGCAAAAACGGCTGATTTTCGACAAAAGAGATAACACCCCCCCATTACGTCCTGCTTCAGAAATGTGGAAAATGGTCCGTTTTCAAATGTTTTGTTTTTGAACGTCAGTTCACATTTGTAGGTGGATCATCAGTGTTAGAGCTAAAATTAGCATGTTTAAAGTGATTTTCATGCTCCCAGGGGCCCTAAACACAAGATTTATTGAATGGTTAAAAGTGCATGAAAATGGCCAATTTACCCACTCTGAGTTCTCAAAAAGGGTTTCTTCACCCCGGGAAGTTAATTAAATACCATTTGGAGGCATTTAATGTTCGAGCAAAAACGGCTGATTTTCGACAAAAGAGATAACACCCCCCATTACGTCCTGCTTCAGAAATGTGGAAAATGGTCCGTTTTCAAATGTTTTATTTTTGAACGTCAGTTCACATTTGTAGGTGGATCATCAGTGTTAGAGCTAAAATTAGCATGTTTAAAGTGATTTTCATGCTTCCAGGGGCTCGGGAAGTGAAATAAATACCATTTGGAGGCATTTAATGTTCGAGCAAAAACGGCTGATTTTCGACAAAAGAGATAACACCCCCCCATTACGTCATGCTTCAGAAATGTGGAAAATGGTCCGTTTTCAAATGTTTTATTTTTGAACGTCAGTTCACATTTGTAGGTGGATCCTCAGTGTTAGAGCTAAAATTAGCATGTTTAAAGTGATTTTCATGCTTCCAGGGGCGCTGGAAGTTAATTAAATACCATTTGGAGGCATTTAATGTTCGAGCAAAAACGGCTGATTTTCGACAAAAGAGATAACACCCCCCCATTACGTCATGCTTCAGAAATGTGGAAAATGGTCCGTTTTCAAATGTTTTATTTTTGAACGTCAGTTCACATTTGTAGGTGGATCATCAGTGTTAGAGCTAAAATTAGCATGTTTAAAGTGATTTTCATGCTTCCAGGGGCGCTGGAAGTTAATTAAATACCATTTGGAGGCATTTAATGTTCGAGCAAAAACGGCTGATTTTCGACAAAAGAGATAACACCCCCCCATTACGTCATGCTTCAGAAATGTGGAAAATGGTCCGTTTTCAAATGTTTTATTTTTGAACGTCAGTTCACATTTGTAGGTGGATCATCAGTGTTAGAGCTAAAATTAGCATGTTTAAAGTGATTTTCATGCTCCCAGGGGCTCGGGAAGTGAAATAAATACCATTTGGAGGCATTTAATGTTCGAGCAAAAACGGCTGATTTTCGACAAAAGAGATAACACCCCCCCATTACGTCCTGCTTCAGAAATGTGGAAAATGGTCTGTTTTCAAATGTTTTATTTTTGAACGTCAGTTCACATTTGTAGGTGGATCATCAGTGTTAGAGCTAAAATTAGCATGTTTAAAGTGATTTTCATGCTCCCAGGGGCTCGGGAAGTGAAATAAATACCATTTGGAGGCATTTAATGTTCGAGCAAAAACAGCTGATTTTCGACAAAAGAGATAACACCCCCCCATTACGTCCTGCTTCAGAAATGTGGAAAATGGTCCGTTTTCAAATGTTTTATTTTTGAACGTCAGTTCACATTTGTAGGTGGATCATCAGTGTTAGAGCTAAAATTAGCATGTTTAAAGTGATTTTTATGCTTCCAGGGGCCCTAAACACAAGATTTATGGAATGGTTAAAAGTGCATGAAAATGGCCAATTTACCCACTCTGAGTTCTCAAAAAGGGTTTCTTCACCCCGGGAAGTTAATTAAATACCATTTGGAGGCATTTAATGTTCGAGCAAAAACGGCTGATTTTCGACAAAAGAGATAACACCCCCCCATTACGTCATGCTTCAGAAATGTGGAAAATGGTCCGTTTTCAAATGTTTTATTTTTGAACGTCAGTTCACATTTGTAGGTGGATCATCAGTGTTAGAGCTAAAATTAGCATGTTTAAAGTGATTTTTATGCTTCCAGGGGCGCTGGAAGTTAATTAAATACCATTTGGAGGCATTTAATGTTCGAGCAAAAACGGCCGATTTTCGACAAAAGAGATAACACCCCCCCATTACGTCATGCTTCAGAAATGTGGAAAATGGTCCGTTTTCAAATGTTTTATTTTTGAACGTCAGTTCACATTTGTAGGTGGATCATCAGTGTTAGAGCTAAAATTAGCATGTTTAAAGTGATTTTCATGCTCCCAGGGGCTCGGAAGTGAAATAAATACCATTTGGAGGCATTTAATGTTCGAGCAAAAACGGCTGATTTTCGAGAAAAGAGATAACACCCCCCCATTACGTCCTGCTTCAGAAATGTGGAAAATGGTCCATTTTCAAATGCTTTATTTTTGAACGTCAGTTCACATTTGTAGGTGGATCATCAGTGTTAGAGCTAAAATTAGCATGTTTAAAGTGATTTTCATGCTCCCAGGGGCCCTAAACACAAGATTTATGGAATGGTTAAAAGTGCATGAAAATGGCCAATTTACCCACTCTGAGTTCTCAAAAAGGGTTTCTTCACCCCGGGAAGTTAATTAAATACCATTTGGAGGCATTTAATATTTGAGCAAAAACGGCTGATTTTCGACAAAAGAGATAACACCCCCCCCATTACGTCATGCTTCAGAAATGTGGAAAATGGTCCGTTTTCAAATGTTTTATTTTTGAACGTCAGTTCACATTTGTAGGTGGATCATCAGTGTTAGAGCTAAAATTAGCATGTTTAAAGTGATTTTCATGCTTCCAGGGGCTCGGGAAGTGAAATAAATACCATTTGGAGGCATTTAATGTTCGAGCAAAAACGGCTGATTTTCGACAAAAGAGATAACACCCCCCCATTACGTCATGCTTCAGAAATGTGGAAAATGGTCCGTTTTCAAATGATTTATTTTTTAACGTCAGTTCACATTTGTAGGTGGATCATCAGTGTTAGAGCTAAAATTAGCATGTTTAAAGTGATTTTCATGCTTCCAGGGGCGCTGGAAGTTAATTAAATACCATTTGGAGGCATTTAATGTTCGAGCAAAAACGGCTGATTTTCGACAAAAGAGATAACACCCCCCCATTACGTCATGCTTCAGAAATGTGGAAAATGGTCCGTTTTCAAATGTTTTATTTTTGAACGTCAGTTCACATTTGTAGGTGGATCATCAGTGTTAGAGCTAAAATTAGCATGTTTAAAGTGATTTTCATGCTTCCAGGGGCGCTGGAAGTTAATTAAATACCATTTGGAGGCATTTGATGTTCCAGCAAAAACGGCTGATTTTCGACAAAAGAGATAACACCCCCCCATTACGTCATGCTTCAAAAATGTGGAAAATGGTCCGTTTTCAAATGTTTTATTTTTGAACGTCAGTTCACATTTTGTAGGTGGATCATCAGTGTTAGAGCTAAAATTAGCATGTTTAAAGGGATTTTTATGCTTCCAGGGGCGCTGGAAGTTAATTAAATACCATTTGGAGGCATTTAATGTTCGAGCAAAAACGGCTGATTTTCGACAAAAGAGATAACACCCCCCCATTACGTCCTGCTTCAGAAATGTGGAAAATGGTCCGTTTTCAAATGTTTTGTTTTTGAACGTCAGTTCACATTTGTAGGTGGATCATCAGTGTTAGAGCTAAAATTAGCATGTTTAAAGTGATTTTCATGCTCCCAGGGGCCCTAAACACAAGATTTATTGAATGGTTAAAAGTGCATGAAAATGGCCAATTTACCCACTCTGAGTTCTCAAAAAGGGTTTCTTCACCCCGGGAAGTTAATTAAATACCATTTGGAGGCATTTAATGTTCGAGCAAAAACGGCTGATTTTCGACAAAAGAGATAACACCCCCCCATTACGTCCTGCTTCAGAAATGTGGAAAATGGTCCGTTTTCAAATGTTTTATTTTTGAACGTCAGTTCACATTTGTAGGTGGATCATCAGTGTTAGAGCTAAAATTAGCATGTTTAAAGTGATTTTCATGCTTCCAGGGGCTCGGGAAGTGAAATAAATACCATTTGGAGGCATTTAATGTTCGAGCAAAAACGGCTGATTTTCGACAAAAGAGATAACACCCCCCCATTACGTCATGCTTCAGAAATGTGGAAAATGGTCCGTTTTCAAATGTTTTATTTTTGAACGTCAGTTCACATTTGTAGGTGGATCCTCAGTGTTAGAGCTAAAATTAGCATGTTTAAAGTGATTTTCATGCTTCCAGGGGCGCTGGAAGTTAATTAAATACCATTTGGAGGCATTTAATGTTCGAGCAAAAACGGCTGATTTTCGACAAAAGAGATAACACCCCCCCATTACGTCATGCTTCAGAAATGTGGAAAATGGTCCGTTTTCAAATGTTTTATTTTTGAACGTCAGTTCACATTTGTAGGTGGATCATCAGTGTTAGAGCTAAAATTAGCATGTTTAAAGTGATTTTCATGCTTCCAGGGGCGCTGGAAGTTAATTAAATACCATTTGGAGGCATTTAATGTTCGAGCAAAAACGGCTGATTTTCGACAAAAGAGATAACACCCCCCCATTACGTCATGCTTCAGAAATGTGGAAAATGGTCCGTTTTCAAATGTTTTATTTTTGAACGTCAGTTCACATTTGTAGGTGGATCATCAGTGTTAGAGCTAAAATTAGCATGTTTAAAGTGATTTTCATGCTCCCAGGGGCTCGGGAAGTGAAATAAATACCATTTGGAGGCATTTAATGTTCGAGCAAAAACGGCTGATTTTCGACAAAAGAGATAACACCCCCCCATTACGTCCTGCTTCAGAAATGTGGAAAATGGTCTGTTTTCAAATGTTTTATTTTTGAGCGTCAGTTCACATTTGTAGGTGGATCATCAGTGTTAGAGCTAAAATTAGCATGTTTAAAGTGATTTTCATGCTTCCAGGGGCTCGGGAAGTTAATTAAATACCATTTGGAGGCATTTAATGTTCGAGCAAAAACGGCTGATTTTCGACAAAAGAGATAACACCCCCCCATTACGTCATGCTTCAGAAATGTGGAAAATGGTCCGTTTTCAAATGTTTTATTTTTGAACGTCAGTTCACATTTGTAGGTGGATCATCAGTTTTAGAGCTAAAATTAGCATGTTTAAAGTGATTTTCATGCTCCCAGGGGCTCGGGAAGTTATTTAAATACCATTTGGAGGCATTTAATGTTCGAGCAAAAACGGCTGATTTTCGACAAAAGAGATAACACCCCCCCATTACGTCCTGCTTCAGAAATGTGGAAAATGGTCCGTTTTCAAATGTTTTATTTTTGAACGTCAGTTCACATTTGTAGGTGGATCATCAGTGTTAGAGTTAAAATTAGCATGTTTAAAGTGATTTTTATGCTTCCAGGGGCCCTAAACACAAGATTTATGGAATGGTTAAAAGTGCATGAAAATGGCCAATTTACCCACTCTGAGTTCTCAAAAAGGGTTTCTTCACCCCGGGAAGTTAATTAAATACCATTTGGAGGCATTTAATGTTCGAGCAAAAACGGCTGATTTTCGACAAAAGAGATAACACCCCCCCATTACGTCCTGCTTCAGAAATGTGGAAAATGGTCCGTTTTCAAATGTTTTATTTTTGAACGTCAGTTCACATTTGTAGGTGGATCATCAGTGTTAGAGCTAAAATTAGCATGTTTAAAGTGATTTTCATGCTTCCAGGGGCTCGGGAAGTGAAATAAATACCATTTGGAGGCATTTAATGTTCGAGCAAAAACGGCTGATTTTCGACAAAAGAGATAACACCCCCCCATTACGTCATGCTTCAGAAATGTGGAAAATGGTCCGTTTTCAAATGTTTTATTTTTGAACGTCAGTTCACATTTGTAGGTGGATCCTCAGTGTTAGAGCTAAAATTAGCATGTTTAAAGTGATTTTCATGCTTCCAGGGGCGCTGGAAGTTAATTAAATACCATTTGGAGGCATTTAATGTTCGAGCAAAAACGGCTGATTTTCGACAAAAGAGATAACACCCCCCCATTACGTCATGCTTCAGAAATGTGGAAAATGGTCCGTTTTCAAATGTTTTATTTTTGAACGTCAGTTCACATTTGTAGGTGGATCATCAGTGTTAGAGCTAAAATTAGCATGTTTAAAGTGATTTTCATGCTTCCAGGGGCGCTGGAAGTTAATTAAATACCATTTGGAGGCATTTAATGTTCGAGCAAAAACGGCTGATTTTCGACAAAAGAGATAACACCCCCCCATTACGTCATGCTTCAGAAATGTGGAAAATGGTCCGTTTTCAAATGTTTTATTTTTGAACGTCAGTTCACATTTGTAGGTGGATCATCAGTGTTAGAGCTAAAATTAGCATGTTTAAAGTGATTTTCATGCTCCCAGGGGCTCGGGAAGTGAAATAAATACCATTTGGAGGCATTTAATGTTCGAGCAAAAACGGCTGATTTTCGACAAAAGAGATAACACCCCCCCATTACGTCCTGCTTCAGAAATGTGGAAAATGGTCTGTTTTCAAATGTTTTATTTTTGAACGTCAGTTCACATTTGTAGGTGGATCATCAGTGTTAGAGCTAAAATTAGCATGTTTAAAGTGATTTTCATGCTTCCAGGGGCTCGGGAAGTTAATTAAATACCATTTGGAGGCATTTAATGTTCGAGCAAAAACGGCTGATTTTCGACAAAAGAGATAACACCCCCCCATTACGTCATGCTTCAGAAATGTGGAAAATGGTCCGTTTTCAAATGTTTTATTTTTGAACGTCAGTTCACATTTGTAGGTGGATCATCAGTTTTAGAGCTAAAATTAGCATGTTTAAAGTGATTTTCATGCTCCCAGGGGCTCGGGAAGTTAATTAAATACCATTTGGAGGCATTTAATGTTCGAGCAAAAACGGCTGATTTTCGACAAAAGAGATAACACCCCCCCATTACGTCCTGCTTCAGAAATGTGGAAAATGGTCCGTTTTCAAATGTTTTATTTTTGAACGTCAGTTCACATTTGTAGGTGGATCATCAGTGTTAGAGCTAAAATTAGCATGTTTAAAGTGATTTTTATGCTTCCAGGGGCCCTAAACACAAGATTTATGGAATGGTTAAAAGTGCATGAAAATGGCCAATTTACCCACTCTGAGTTCTCAAAAAGGGTTTCTTCACCCCGGGAAGTTAATTAAATACCATTTGGAGGCATTTAATGTTCGAGCAAAAACGGCTGATTTTCGACAAAAGAGATAACACCCCCCCATTACGTCATGCTTCAGAAATGTGGAAAATGGTCCGTTTTCAAATGTTTAATTTTTGAACGTCAGTTCACATTTGTAGGTGGATCATCAGTGTTAGAGCTAAAATTAGCATGTTTAAAGTGATTTTTATGCTTCCAGGGGCGCTGGAAGTTAATTAAATACCATTTGGAGGCATTTAATGTTCGAGCAAAAACGGCTGATTTTCGACAAAAGAGATAACACCCCCCCATTACGTCATGCTTCAGAAATGTGGAAAATGGTCCGTTTTCAAATGTTTTATTTTTGAACGTAAGTTCACATTTGTAGGTGGATCATCAGTGTTAGAGCTAAAATTAGCATGTTTAAAGTGATTTTCATGCTCCCAGGGGCTCGGGAAGTGAAATAAATACCATTTGGAGGCATTTAATGTTCGAGCAAAAACGGCTGATTTTCGAGAAAAGAGATAACACCCCCCCATTACGTCCTGCTTCAGAAATGTGGAAAATGGTCCATTTTCAAATGCTTTATTTTTGAACGTCAGTTCACATTTGTAGGTGGATCATCAGTGTTAAAGCTAAAATTAGCATGTTTAAAGTGATTTTCATGCTCTCAGGGGCCCTAAACACAAGATTTATGGAATGGTTAAAAGTGCATGAAAATGGCCAATTTACCCACTCTGAGTTCTCAAAAAGGGTTTCTTCACCCCGGGAAGTTAATTAAATACCATTTGGAGGCATTTAATATTTGAGCAAAAACGGCTGATTTTCGACAAAAGAGATAACACCCCCCCCATTACGTCATGCTTCAGAAATGTGGAAAATGGTCCGTTTTCAAATGTTTTATTTTTGAACGTCAGTTCACATTTGTAGGTGGATCATCAGTGTTAAAGCTAAAATTAGCATGTTTAAAGTGATTTTCATGCTCCCAGGGGCTCGGGAAGTGAAATAAATACCATTTGGAGGCATTTAATGTTCGAGCAAAAACGGCTGATTTTCGACAAAAGAGATAACACCCCCCCATTACGTCCTGCTTCAGAAATGTGGAAAATGGTCCGTTTTCAAATGTTTTATTTTTGAACGTCAGTTCACATTTGTAGGTGGATCATCAGTGTTAGAGCTAAAATTAGCATGTTTAAAGTGATTTTCATGCTCCCAGGGGCTCGGGAAGTGAAATAAATACCATTTGGAGGCATTTAATGTTCGAGCAAAAACGGCTGATTTTCGACAAAAGAGATAACACCCCCCCATTACGTCCTGCTTCAGAAATGTGGAAAATGGTCCGTTTTCAAATGTTTTATTTTTGAACGTCAGTTCACATTTGTAGGTGGATCATCAGTGTTAGAGCTAAAATTAGCATGTTTAAAGTGATTTTCATGCTTCCAGGGGCGCTGGAAGTTAATTAAATACCATTTGGAGGCATTTAATGTTCCAGCAAAAACGGCTGATTTTCGACAAAAGAGATAACACCCCCCCATTACGTCATGCTTCAGAAATGTGGAAAATGGTCCGTTTTCAAATGTTTTATTTTTGAACGTCAGTTCACATTTGTAGGTGGATCATCAGTGTTAGAGTTAAAATTAGCATGTTTAAAGTGATTTTCATGCTCCCAGGGGCTCAGGAAGTGAAATAAATACCATTTGGAGGCATTTAATGTTCGAGCAAAAACGGCTGATTTTTGACAAAAGAGATAACACCCCCCCATTACGTCCTGCTTCAGAAATGTGGAAAATGGTCCGTTTTCAAATGTTTTGTTTTTGAACGTCAGTTCACATTTGTAGGTGGATCATCAGTGTTAGAGCTAAAATTAGCATGTTTAAAGTGATTTTCATGCTCCCAGGGGCCCTAAACACAAGATTTATGGAATGGTTAAAAGTGCATGAAAATGGCCAATTTACCCACTCTGAGTTCTCAAAAAGGGTTTCTTCACCCCGGGAAGTTAATTAAATACCATTTGGAGGCATTTAATGTTCGAGCAAAAACGGCTGATTTTCGACAAAAGAGATAACACCCCCCCATTACGTCCTGCTTCAGAAATGTGGAAAATGGTCCGTTTTCAAATGTTTTGTTTTTGAACGTCAGTTCACATTTGTAGGTGGATCATCAGTGTTAGAGCTAAAATTAGCATGTTTAAAGTGATTTTCATGCTCCCAGGGGCCCTAAACACAAGATTTATGGAATGGTTAAAAGTGCATGAAAATGGCCAATTTACCCACTCTGAGTTCTCAAAAAGGGTTTCTTCACCCCGGGAAGTTAATTAAATACCATTTGGAGGCATTTAATGTTCGAGCAAAAACGGCTGATTTTCGACAAAAGAGATAACACCCCCCCATTACGTCCTGCTTCAGAAATGTGGAAAATGGTCCGTTTTCAAATGTTTTATTTTTGAACGTCAGTTCACATTTGTAGGTGGATCATCAGTGTTAGAGCTAAAATTAGCATGTTTAAAGTGATTTTTATGCTTCCAGGGGCCCTAAACACAAGATTTATGGAATGGTTAAAAGTGCATGAAAATGGCCAATTTACCCACTCTGAGTTCTCAAAAAGGGTTTCTTCACCCCGGGAAGTTAATTAAATACCATTTGGAGGCATTTAATGTTCGAGCAAAAACGGCTGATTTTCGACAAAAGAGATAACACCCCCCCATTACGTCATGCTTCAGAAATGTGGAAAATGGTCCGTTTTCAAATGTTTTATTTTTGAACGTCAGTTCACATTTGTAGGTGGATCATCAGTGTTAGAGCTAAAATTAGCATGTTTAAAGTGATTTTTATGCTTCCAGGGGCGCTGGAAGTTAATTAAATACCATTTGGAGGCATTTAATGTTCGAGCAAAAACGGCCGATTTTCGACAAAAGAGATAACACCCCCCCATTACGTCATGCTTCAGAAATGTGGAAAATGGTCCGTTTTCAAATGTTTTATTTTTGAACGTCAGTTCACATTTGTAGGTGGATCATCAGTGTTAGAGCTAAAATTAGCATGTTTAAAGTGATTTTCATGCTCCCAGGGGCTCGGAAGTGAAATAAATACCATTTGGAGGCATTTAATGTTCGAGCAAAAACGGCTGATTTTCGAGAAAAGAATTAACACCCCCCCATTACGTCCTGCTTCAGAAATGTGGAAAATGGTCCATTTTCAAATGCTTTATTTTTGAACGTCAGTTCACATTTGTAGGTGGATCATCAGTGTTAGAGCTAAAATTAGCATGTTTAAAGTGATTTTCATGCTCCCAGGGGCCCTAAACACAAGATTTATGGAATGGTTAAAAGTGCATGAAAATGGCCAATTTACCCACTCTGAGTTCTCAAAAAGGGTTTCTTCACCCCGGGAAGTTAATTAAATACCATTTGGAGGCATTTAATATTTGAGCAAAAACGGCTGATTTTCGACAAAAGAGATAACACCCCCCCCATTACGTCATGCTTCAGAAATGTGGAAAATGGTCCGTTTTCAAATGTTTTATTTTTGAACGTCAGTTCACATTTGTAGGTGGATCATCAGTGTTAGAGCTAAAATTAGCATGTTTAAAGTGATTTTCATGCTTCCAGGGGCTCGGGAAGTGAAATAAATACCATTTGGAGGCATTTAATGTTCGAGCAAAAACGGCTGATTTTCGACAAAAGAGATAACACCCCCCCATTACGTCATGCTTCAGAAATGTGGAAAATGGTCCGTTTTCAAATGATTTATTTTTGAACGTCAGTTCACATTTGTAGGTGGATCATCAGTGTTAGAGCTAAAATTAGCATGTTTAAAGTGATTTTCATGCTTCCAGGGGCGCTGGAAGTTAATTAAATACCATTTGGAGGCATTTAATGTTCGAGCAAAAACGGCTGATTTTCGACAAAAGAGATAACACCCCCCCATTACGTCATGCTTCAGAAATGTGGAAAATGGTCCGTTTTCAAATGTTTTATTTTTGAACGTCAGTTCACATTTGTAGGTGGATCATCAGTGTTAGAGCTAAAATTAGCATGTTTAAAGTGATTTTCATGCTTCCAGGGGCGCTGGAAGTTAATTAAATACCATTTGGAGGCATTTGATGTTCCAGCAAAAACGGCTGATTTTCGACAAAAGAGATAACACCCCCCCATTACGTCATGCTTCAAAAATGTGGAAAATGGTCCGTTTTCAAATGTTTTATTTTTGAACGTCAGTTCACATTTTGTAGGTGGATCATCAGTGTTAGAGCTAAAATTAGCATGTTTAAAGGGATTTTTATGCTTCCAGGGGCGCTGGAAGTTAATTAAATACCATTTGGAGGCATTTAATGTTCGAGCAAAAACGGCTGATTTTCGACAAAAGAGATAACACCCCCCCATTACGTCCTGCTTCAGAAATGTGGAAAATGGTCCGTTTTCAAATGTTTTGTTTTTGAACGTCAGTTCACATTTGTAGGTGGATCATCAGTGTTAGAGCTAAAATTAGCATGTTTAAAGTGATTTTCATGCTCCCAGGGGCCCTAAACACAAGATTTATTGAATGGTTAAAAGTGCATGAAAATGGCCAATTTACCCACTCTGAGTTCTCAAAAAGGGTTTCTTCACCCCGGGAAGTTAATTAAATACCATTTGGAGGCATTTAATGTTCGAGCAAAAACGGCTGATTTTCGACAAAAGAGATAACACCCCCCATTACGTCCTGCTTCAGAAATGTGGAAAATGGTCCGTTTTCAAATGTTTTATTTTTGAACGTCAGTTCACATTTGCAGGTGGATCATCAGTGTTAGAGCTAAAATTAGCATGTTTAAAGTGATTTTCATGCTTCCAGGGGCTCGGGAAGTGAAATAAATACCATTTGGAGGCATTTAATGTTCGAGCAAAAACGGCTGATTTTCGACAAAAGAGATAACACCCCCCCATTACGTCATGCTTCAGAAATGTGGAAAATGGTCCGTTTTCAAATGTTTTATTTTTGAACGTCAGTTCACATTTGTAGGTGGATCCTCAGTGTTAGAGCTAAAATTAGCATGTTTAAAGTGATTTTCATGCTTCCAGGGGCGCTGGAAGTTAATTAAATACCATTTGGAGGCATTTAATGTTCGAGCAAAAACGGCTGATTTTCGACAAAAGAGATAACACCCCCCCATTACGTCATGCTTCAGAAATGTGGAAAATGGTCCGTTTTCAAATGTTTTATTTTTGAACGTCAGTTCACATTTGTAGGTGGATCATCAGTGTTAGAGCTAAAATTAGCATGTTTAAAGTGATTTTCATGCTTCCAGGGGCGCTGGAAGTTAATTAAATACCATTTGGAGGCATTTGATGTTCCAGCAAAAACGGCTGATTTTCGACAAAAGAGATAACACCCCCCCATTACGTCATGCTTCAAAAATGTGGAAAATGGTCCGTTTTCAAATGTTTTATTTTTGAACGTCAGTTCACATTTTGTAGGTGGATCATCAGTGTTAGAGCTAAAATTAGCATGTTTAAAGGGATTTTTATGCTTCCAGGGGCGCTGGAAGTTAATTAAATACCATTTGGAGGCATTTAATGTTCGAGCAAAAACGGCTGATTTTCGACAAAAGAGATAACACCCCCCCATTACGTCCTGCTTCAGAAATGTGGAAAATGGTCCGTTTTCAAATGTTTTGTTTTTGAACGTCAGTTCACATTTGTAGGTGGATCATCAGTGTTAGAGCTAAAATTAGCATGTTTAAAGTGATTTTCATGCTCCCAGGGGCCCTAAACACAAGATTTATTGAATGGTTAAAAGTGCATGAAAATGGCCAATTTACCCACTCTGAGTTCTCAAAAAGGGTTTCTTCACCCCGGGAAGTTAATTAAATACCATTTGGAGGCATTTAATGTTCGAGCAAAAACGGCTGATTTTCGACAAAAGAGATAACACCCCCCCATTACGTCCTGCTTCAGAAATGTGGAAAATGGTCCGTTTTCAAATGTTTTATTTTTGAACGTCAGTTCACATTTGTAGGTGGATCATCAGTGTTAGAGCTAAAATTAGCATGTTTAAAGTGATTTTCATGCTTCCAGGGGCTCGGGAAGTGAAATAAATACCATTTGGAGGCATTTAATGTTCGAGCAAAAACGGCTGATTTTCGACAAAAGAGATAACACCCCCCCATTACGTCATGCTTCAGAAATGTGGAAAATGGTCCGTTTTCAAATGTTTTATTTTTGAACGTCAGTTCACATTTGTAGGTGGATCCTCAGTGTTAGAGCTAAAATTAGCATGTTTAAAGTGATTTTCATGCTTCCAGGGGCGCTGGAAGTTAATTAAATACCATTTGGAGGCATTTAATGTTCGAGCAAAAACGGCTGATTTTCGACAAAAGAGATAACACCCCCCCATTACGTCATGCTTCAGAAATGTGGAAAATGGTCCGTTTTCAAATGTTTTATTTTTGAACGTCAGTTCACATTTGTAGGTGGATCATCAGTGTTAGAGCTAAAATTAGCATGTTTAAAGTGATTTTCATGCTTCCAGGGGCGCTGGAAGTTAATTAAATACCATTTGGAGGCATTTAATGTTCGAGCAAAAACGGCTGATTTTCGACAAAAGAGATAACACCCCCCCATTACGTCATGCTTCAGAAATGTGGAAAATGGTCCGTTTTCAAATGTTTTATTTTTGAACGTCAGTTCACATTTGTAGGTGGATCATCAGTGTTAGAGCTAAAATTAGCATGTTTAAAGTGATTTTCATGCTCCCAGGGGCTCGGGAAGTGAAATAAATACCATTTGGAGGCATTTAATGTTCGAGCAAAAACGGCTGATTTTCGACAAAAGAGATAACACCCCCCCATTACGTCCTGCTTCAGAAATGTGGAAAATGGTCTGTTTTCAAATGTTTTATTTTTGAGCGTCAGTTCACATTTGTAGGTGGATCATCAGTGTTAGAGCTAAAATTAGCATGTTTAAAGTGATTTTCATGCTTCCAGGGGCTCGGGAAGTTAATTAAATACCATTTGGAGGCATTTAATGTTCGAGCAAAAACGGCTGATTTTCGACAAAAGAGATAACACCCCCCCATTACGTCATGCTTCAGAAATGTGGAAAATGGTCCGTTTTCAAATGTTTTATTTTTGAACGTCAGTTCACATTTGTAGGTGGATCATCAGTTTTAGAGCTAAAATTAGCATGTTTAAAGTGATTTTCATGCTCCCAGGGGCTCGGGAAGTTAATTAAATACCATTTGGAGGCATTTAATGTTCGAGCAAAAACGGCTGATTTTCGACAAAAGAGATAACACCCCCCCATTACGTCCTGCTTCAGAAATGTGGAAAATGGTCCGTTTTCAAATGTTTTATTTTTGAACGTCAGTTCACATTTGTAGGTGGATCATCAGTGTTAGAGTTAAAATTAGCATGTTTAAAGTGATTTTTATGCTTCCAGGGGCCCTAAACACAAGATTTATGGAATGGTTAAAAGTGCATGAAAATGGCCAATTTACCCACTCTGAGTTCTCAAAAAGGGTTTCTTCACCCCGGGAAGTTAATTAAATACCATTTGGAGGCATTTAATGTTCGAGCAAAAACGGCTGATTTTCGACAAAAGAGATAACACCCCCCCATTACGTCCTGCTTCAGAAATGTGGAAAATGGTCCGTTTTCAAATGTTTTATTTTTGAACGTCAGTTCACATTTGTAGGTGGATCATCAGTGTTAGAGCTAAAATTAGCATGTTTAAAGTGATTTTCATGCTTCCAGGGGCTCGGGAAGTGAAATAAATACCATTTGGAGGCATTTAATGTTCGAGCAAAAACGGCTGATTTTCGACAAAAGAGATAACACCCCCCCATTACGTCATGCTTCAGAAATGTGGAAAATGGTCCGTTTTCAAATGTTTTATTTTTGAACGTCAGTTCACATTTGTAGGTGGATCCTCAGTGTTAGAGCTAAAATTAGCATGTTTAAAGTGATTTTCATGCTTCCAGGGGCGCTGGAAGTTAATTAAATACCATTTGGAGGCATTTAATGTTCGAGCAAAAACGGCTGATTTTCGACAAAAGAGATAACACCCCCCCATTACGTCATGCTTCAGAAATGTGGAAAATGGTCCGTTTTCAAATGTTTTATTTTTGAACGTCAGTTCACATTTGTAGGTGGATCATCAGTGTTAGAGCTAAAATTAGCATGTTTAAAGTGATTTTCATGCTTCCAGGGGCGCTGGAAGTTAATTAAATACCATTTGGAGGCATTTAATGTTCGAGCAAAAACGGCTGATTTTCGACAAAAGAGATAACACCCCCCCATTACGTCATGCTTCAGAAATGTGGAAA
Organism: Lissotriton vulgaris; assembly: GCF_964263255.1. Taxonomy (NCBI): domain Eukaryota; kingdom Metazoa; phylum Chordata; class Amphibia; order Caudata; family Salamandridae; genus Lissotriton; species Lissotriton vulgaris. The sequence continues at coordinate 1,765,684 of NW_028243230.1, forward strand.
ATGGTCCGTTTTCAAATGTTTTATTTTTGAACGTCAGTTCACATTTGTAGGTGGATCATCAGTGTTAGAGCTAAAATTAGCATGTTTAAAGTGATTTTCATGCTCCCAGGGGCTCGGGAAGTGAAATAAATACCATTTGGAGGCATTTAATGTTCGAGCAAAAACGGCTGATTTTCGACAAAAGAGATAACACCCCCCCATTACGTCCTGCTTCAGAAATGTGGAAAATGGTCTGTTTTCAAATGTTTTATTTTTGAACGTCAGTTCACATTTGTAGGTGGATCATCAGTGTTAGAGCTAAAATTAGCATGTTTAAAGTGATTTTCATGCTTCCAGGGGCTCGGGAAGTTAATTAAATACCATTTGGAGGCATTTAATGTTCGAGCAAAAACGGCTGATTTTCGACAAAAGAGATAACACCCCCCCATTACGTCATGCTTCAGAAATGTGGAAAATGGTCCGTTTTCAAATGTTTTATTTTTGAACGTCAGTTCACATTTGTAGGTGGATCATCAGTTTTAGAGCTAAAATTAGCATGTTTAAAGTGATTTTCATGCTCCCAGGGGCTCGGGAAGTTAATTAAATACCATTTGGAGGCATTTAATGTTCGAGCAAAAACGGCTGATTTTCGACAAAAGAGATAACACCCCCCCATTACGTCCTGCTTCAGAAATGTGGAAAATGGTCCGTTTTCAAATGTTTTATTTTTGAACGTCAGTTCACATTTGTAGGTGGATCATCAGTGTTAGAGCTAAAATTAGCATGTTTAAAGTGATTTTTATGCTTCCAGGGGCCCTAAACACAAGATTTATGGAATGGTTAAAAGTGCATGAAAATGGCCAATTTACCCACTCTGAGTTCTCAAAAAGGGTTTCTTCACCCCGGGAAGTTAATTAAATACCATTTGGAGGCATTTAATGTTCGAGCAAAAACGGCTGATTTTCGACAAAAGAGATAACACCCCCCCATTACGTCATGCTTCAGAAATGTGGAAAATGGTCCGTTTTCAAATGTTTAATTTTTGAACGTCAGTTCACATTTGTAGGTGGATCATCAGTGTTAGAGCTAAAATTAGCATGTTTAAAGTGATTTTTATGCTTCCAGGGGCGCTGGAAGTTAATTAAATACCATTTGGAGGCATTTAATGTTCGAGCAAAAACGGCTGATTTTCGACAAAAGAGATAACACCCCCCCATTACGTCATGCTTCAGAAATGTGGAAAATGGTCCGTTTTCAAATGTTTTATTTTTGAACGTAAGTTCACATTTGTAGGTGGATCATCAGTGTTAGAGCTAAAATTAGCATGTTTAAAGTGATTTTCATGCTCCCAGGGGCTCGGGAAGTGAAATAAATACCATTTGGAGGCATTTAATGTTCGAGCAAAAACGGCTGATTTTCGAGAAAAGAGATAACACCCCCCCATTACGTCCTGCTTCAGAAATGTGGAAAATGGTCCATTTTCAAATGCTTTATTTTTGAACGTCAGTTCACATTTGTAGGTGGATCATCAGTGTTAAAGCTAAAATTAGCATGTTTAAAGTGATTTTCATGCTCCCAGGGGCCCTAAACACAAGATTTATGGAATGGTTAAAAGTGCATGAAAATGGCCAATTTACCCACTCTGAGTTCTCAAAAAGGGTTTCTTCACCCCGGGAAGTTAATTAAATACCATTTGGAGGCATTTAATATTTGAGCAAAAACGGCTGATTTTCGACAAAAGAGATAACACCCCCCCCATTACGTCATGCTTCAGAAATGTGGAAAATGGTCCGTTTTCAAATGTTTTATTTTTGAACGTCAGTTCACATTTGTAGGTGGATCATCAGTGTTAAAGCTAAAATTAGCATGTTTAAAGTGATTTTCATGCTCCCAGGGGCTCGGGAAGTGAAATAAATACCATTTGGAGGCATTTAATGTTCGAGCAAAAACGGCTGATTTTCGACAAAAGAGATAACACCCCCCCATTACGTCCTGCTTCAGAAATGTGGAAAATGGTCCGTTTTCAAATGTTTTATTTTTGAACGTCAGTTCACATTTGTAGGTGGATCATCAGTGTTAGAGCTAAAATTAGCATGTTTAAAGTGATTTTCATGCTCCCAGGGGCTCGGGAAGTGAAATAAATACCATTTGGAGGCATTTAATGTTCGAGCAAAAACGGCTGATTTTCGACAAAAGAGATAACACCCCCCCATTACGTCCTGCTTCAGAAATGTGGAAAATGGTCCGTTTTCAAATGTTTTATTTTTGAACGTCAGTTCACATTTGTAGGTGGATCATCAGTGTTAGAGCTAAAATTAGCATGTTTAAAGTGATTTTCATGCTTCCAGGGGCGCTGGAAGTTAATTAAATACCATTTGGAGGCATTTAATGTTCCAGCAAAAACGGCTGATTTTCGACAAAAGAGATAACACCCCCCCATTACGTCATGCTTCAGAAAAGTGGAAAATGGTCCGTTTTCAAATGTTTTATTTTTGAACGTCAGTTCACATTTGTAGGTGGATCATCAGTGTTAGAGTTAAAATTAGCATGTTTAAAGTGATTTTCATGCTCCCAGGGGCTCAGGAAGTGAAATAAATACCATTTGGAGGCATTTAATGTTCGAGCAAAAACGGCTGATTTTTGACAAAAGAGATAACACCCCCCCATTACGTCCTGCTTCAGAAATGTGGAAAATGGTCCGTTTTCAAATGTTTTGTTTTTGAACGTCAGTTCACATTTGTAGGTGGATCATCAGTGTTAGAGCTAAAATTAGCATGTTTAAAGTGATTTTCATGCTCCCAGGGGCCCTAAACACAAGATTTATGGAATGGTTAAAAGTGCATGAAAATGGCCAATTTACCCACTCTGAGTTCTCAAAAAGGGTTTCTTCACCCCGGGAAGTTAATTAAATACCATTTGGAGGCATTTAATGTTCGAGCAAAAACGGCTGATTTTCGACAAAAGAGATAACACCCCCCCATTACGTCCTGCTTCAGAAATGTGGAAAATGGTCCGTTTTCAAATGTTTTGTTTTTGAACGTCAGTTCACATTTGTAGGTGGATCATCAGTGTTAGAGCTAAAATTAGCATGTTTAAAGTGATTTTCATGCTCCCAGGGGCCCTAAACACAAGATTTATGGAATGGTTAAAAGTGCATGAAAATGGCCAATTTACCCACTCTGAGTTCTCAAAAAGGGTTTCTTCACCCCGGGAAGTTAATTAAATACCATTAGGAGGCATTTAATGTTCGAGCAAAAACGGCTGATTTTCGACAAAAGAGATAACACCCCCCCATTACGTCCTGCTTCAGAAATGTGGAAAATGGTCCGTTTTCAAATGTTTTATTTTTGAACGTCAGTTCACATTTGTAGGTGGATCATCAGTGTTAGAGCTAAAATTAGCATGTTTAAAGTGATTTTTATGCTTCCAGGGGCCCTAAACACAAGATTTATGGAATGGTTAAAAGTGCATGAAAATGGCCAATTTACCCACTCTGAGTTCTCAAAAAGGGTTTCTTCACCCCGGGAAGTTAATTAAATACCATTTGGAGGCATTTAATGTTCGAGCAAAAACGGCTGATTTTCGACAAAAGAGATAACACCCCCCCATTACGTCATGCTTCAGAAATGTGGAAAATGGTCCGTTTTCAAATGTTTTATTTTTGAACGTCAGTTCACATTTGTAGGTGGATCATCAGTGTTAGAGCTAAAATTAGCATGTTTAAAGTGATTTTTATGCTTCCAGGGGCGCTGGAAGTTAATTAAATACCATTTGGAGGCATTTAATGTTCGAGCAAAAACGGCCGATTTTCGACAAAAGAGATAACACCCCCCCATTACGTCATGCTTCAGAAATGTGGAAAATGGTCCGTTTTCAAATGTTTTATTTTTGAACGTCAGTTCACATTTGTAGGTGGATCATCAGTGTTAGAGCTAAAATTAGCATGTTTAAAGTGATTTTCATGCTCCCAGGGGCTCGGAAGTGAAATAAATACCATTTGGAGGCATTTAATGTTCGAGCAAAAACGGCTGATTTTCGAGAAAAGAGATAACACCCCCCCATTACGTCCTGCTTCAGAAATGTGGAAAATGGTCCATTTTCAAATGCTTTATTTTTGAACGTCAGTTCACATTTGTAGGTGGATCATCAGTGTTAGAGCTAAAATTAGCATGTTTAAAGTGATTTTCATGCTCCCAGGGGCCCTAAACACAAGATTTATGGAATGGTTAAAAGTGCATGAAAATGGCCAATTTACCCACTCTGAGTTCTCAAAAAGGGTTTCTTCACCCCGGGAAGTTAATTAAATACCATTTGGAGGCATTTAATATTTGAGCAAAAACGGCTGATTTTCGACAAAAGAGATAACACCCCCCCCATTACGTCATGCTTCAGAAATGTGGAAAATGGTCCGTTTTCAAATGTTTTATTTTTGAACGTCAGTTCACATTTGTAGGTGGATCATCAGTGTTAGAGCTAAAATTAGCATGTTTAAAGTGATTTTCATGCTTCCAGGGGCTCGGGAAGTGAAATAAATACCATTTGGAGGCATTTAATGTTCGAGCAAAAACGGCTGATTTTCGACAAAAGAGATAACACCCCCCCATTACGTCATGCTTCAGAAATGTGGAAAATGGTCCGTTTTCAAATGATTTATTTTTGAACGTCAGTTCACATTTGTAGGTGGATCATCAGTGTTAGAGCTAAAATTAGCATGTTTAAAGTGATTTTCATGCTTCCAGGGGCGCTGGAAGTTAATTAAATACCATTTGGAGGCATTTAATGTTCGAGCAAAAACGGCTGATTTTCGACAAAAGAGATAACACCCCCCCATTACGTCATGCTTCAGAAATGTGGAAAATGGTCCGTTTTCAAATGTTTTATTTTTGAACGTCAGTTCACATTTGTAGGTGGATCATCAGTGTTAGAGCTAAAATTAGCATGTTTAAAGTGATTTTCATGCTTCCAGGGGCGCTGGAAGTTAATTAAATACCATTTGGAGGCATTTGATGTTCCAGCAAAAACGGCTGATTTTCGACAAAAGAGATAACACCCCCCCATTACGTCATGCTTCAAAAATGTGGAAAATGGTCCGTTTTCAAATGTTTTATTTTTGAACGTCAGTTCACATTTTGTAGGTGGATCATCAGTGTTAGAGCTAAAATTAGCATGTTTAAAGGGATTTTTATGCTTCCAGGGGCGCTGGAAGTTAATTAAATACCATTTGGAGGCATTTAATGTTCGAGCAAAAACGGCTGATTTTCGACAAAAGAGATAACACCCCCCCATTACGTCCTGCTTCAGAAATGTGGAAAATGGTCCGTTTTCAAATGTTTTGTTTTTGAACGTCAGTTCACATTTGTAGGTGGATCATCAGTGTTAGAGCTAAAATTAGCATGTTTAAAGTGATTTTCATGCTCCCAGGGGCCCTAAACACAAGATTTATTGAATGGTTAAAAGTGCATGAAAATGGCCAATTTACCCACTCTGAGTTCTCAAAAAGGGTTTCTTCACCCCGGGAAGTTAATTAAATACCATTTGGAGGCATTTAATGTTCGAGCAAAAACGGCTGATTTTCGACAAAAGAGATAACACCCCCCATTACGTCCTGCTTCAGAAATGTGGAAAATGGTCCGTTTTCAAATGTTTTATTTTTGAACGTCAGTTCACATTTGTAGGTGGATCATCAGTGTTAGAGCTAAAATTAGCATGTTTAAAGTGATTTTCATGCTTCCAGGGGCTCGGGAAGTGAAATAAATACCATTTGGAGGCATTTAATGTTCGAGCAAAAACGGCTGATTTTCGACAAAAGAGATAACACCCCCCCATTACGTCATGCTTCAGAAATGTGGAAAATGGTCCGTTTTCAAATGTTTTATTTTTGAACGTCAGTTCACATTTGTAGGTGGATCCTCAGTGTTAGAGCTAAAATTAGCATGTTTAAAGTGATTTTCATGCTTCCAGGGGCGCTGGAAGTTAATTAAATACCATTTGGAGGCATTTAATGTTCGAGCAAAAACGGCTGATTTTCGACAAAAGAGATAACACCCCCCCATTACGTCATGCTTCAGAAATGTGGAAAATGGTCCGTTTTCAAATGTTTTATTTTTGAACGTCAGTTCACATTTGTAGGTGGATCATCAGTGTTAGAGCTAAAATTAGCATGTTTAAAGTGATTTTCATGCTTCCAGGGGCGCTGGAAGTTAATTAAATACCATTTGGAGGCATTTAATGTTCGAGCAAAAACGGCTGATTTTCGACAAAAGAGATAACACCCCCCCATTACGTCATGCTTCAGAAATGTGGAAAATGGTCCGTTTTCAAATGTTTTATTTTTGAACGTCAGTTCACATTTGTAGGTGGATCATCAGTGTTAGAGCTAAAATTAGCATGTTTAAAGTGATTTTCATGCTCCCAGGGGCTCGGGAAGTGAAATAAATACCATTTGGAGGCATTTAATGTTCGAGCAAAAACGGCTGATTTTCGACAAAAGAGATAACACCCCCCCATTACGTCCTGCTTCAGAAATGTGGAAAATGGTCTGTTTTCAAATGTTTTATTTTTGAACGTCAGTTCACATTTGTAGGTGGATCATCAGTGTTAGAGCTAAAATTAGCATGTTTAAAGTGATTTTCATGCTCCCAGGGGCTCGGGAAGTGAAATAAATACCATTTGGAGGCATTTAATGTTCGAGCAAAAACGGCTGATTTTCGACAAAAGAGATAACACCCCCCCATTACGTCCTGCTTCAGAAATGTGGAAAATGGTCCGTTTTCAAATGTTTTATTTTTGAACGTCAGTTCACATTTGTAGGTGGATCATCAGTGTTAGAGCTAAAATTAGCATGTTTAAAGTGATTTTTATGCTTCCAGGGGCCCTAAACACAAGATTTATGGAATGGTTAAAAGTGCATGAAAATGGCCAATTTACCCACTCTGAGTTCTCAAAAAGGGTTTCTTCACCCCGGGAAGTTAATTAAATACCATTTGGAGGCATTTAATGTTCGAGCAAAAACGGCTGATTTTCGACAAAAGAGATAACACCCCCCCATTACGTCATGCTTCAGAAATGTGGAAAATGGTCCGTTTTCAAATGTTTTATTTTTGAACGTCAGTTCACATTTGTAGGTGGATCATCAGTGTTAGAGCTAAAATTAGCATGTTTAAAGTGATTTTTATGCTTCCAGGGGCGCTGGAAGTTAATTAAATACCATTTGGAGGCATTTAATGTTCGAGCAAAAACGGCCGATTTTCGACAAAAGAGATAACACCCCCCCATTACGTCATGCTTCAGAAATGTGGAAAATGGTCCGTTTTCAAATGTTTTATTTTTGAACGTCAGTTCACATTTGTAGGTGGATCATCAGTGTTAGAGCTAAAATTAGCATGTTTAAAGTGATTTTCATGCTCCCAGGGGCTCGGAAGTGAAATAAATACCATTTGGAGGCATTTAATGTTCGAGCAAAAACGGCTGATTTTCGAGAAAAGAGATAACACCCCCCCATTACGTCCTGCTTCAGAAATGTGGAAAATGGTCCATTTTCAAATGCTTTATTTTTGAACGTCAGTTCACATTTGTAGGTGGATCATCAGTGTTAGAGCTAAAATTAGCATGTTTAAAGTGATTTTCATGCTCCCAGGGGCCCTAAACACAAGATTTATGGAATGGTTAAAAGTGCATGAAAATGGCCAATTTACCCACTCTGAGTTCTCAAAAAGGGTTTCTTCACCCCGGGAAGTTAATTAAATACCATTTGGAGGCATTTAATATTTGAGCAAAAACGGCTGATTTTCGACAAAAGAGATAACACCCCCCCCATTACGTCATGCTTCAGAAATGTGGAAAATGGTCCGTTTTCAAATGTTTTATTTTTGAACGTCAGTTCACATTTGTAGGTGGATCATCAGTGTTAGAGCTAAAATTAGCATGTTTAAAGTGATTTTCATGCTTCCAGGGGCTCGGGAAGTGAAATAAATACCATTTGGAGGCATTTAATGTTCGAGCAAAAACGGCTGATTTTCGACAAAAGAGATAACACCCCCCCATTACGTCATGCTTCAGAAATGTGGAAAATGGTCCGTTTTCAAATGATTTATTTTTGAACGTCAGTTCACATTTGTAGGTGGATCATCAGTGTTAGAGCTAAAATTAGCATGTTTAAAGTGATTTTCATGCTTCCAGGGGCGCTGGAAGTTAATTAAATACCATTTGGAGGCATTTAATGTTCGAGCAAAAACGGCTGATTTTCGACAAAAGAGATAACACCCCCCCATTACGTCATGCTTCAGAAATGTGGAAAATGGTCCGTTTTCAAATGTTTTATTTTTGAACGTCAGTTCACATTTGTAGGTGGATCATCAGTGTTAGAGCTAAAATTAGCATGTTTAAAGTGATTTTCATGCTTCCAGGGGCGCTGGAAGTTAATTAAATACCATTTGGAGGCATTTGATGTTCCAGCAAAAACGGCTGATTTTCGACAAAAGAGATAACACCCCCCCATTACGTCATGCTTCAAAAATGTGGAAAATGGTCCGTTTTCAAATGTTTTATTTTTGAACGTCAGTTCACATTTTGTAGGTGGATCATCAGTGTTAGAGCTAAAATGAGCATGTTTAAAGGGATTTTTATGCTTCCAGGGGCGCTGGAAGTTAATTAAATACCATTTGGAGGCATTTAATGTTCGAGCAAAAACGGCTGATTTTCGACAAAAGAGATAACACCCCCCCATTACGTCCTGCTTCAGAAATGTGGAAAATGGTCCGTTTTCAAATGTTTTGTTTTTGAACGTCAGTTCACATTTGTAGGTGGATCATCAGTGTTAGAGCTAAAATTAGCATGTTTAAAGTGATTTTCATGCTCCCAGGGGCCCTAAACACAAGATTTATTGAATGGTTAAAAGTGCATGAAAATGGCCAATTTACCCACTCTGAGTTCTCAAAAAGGGTTTCTTCACCCCGGGAAGTTAATTAAATACCATTTGGAGGCATTTAATGTTCGAGCAAAAACGGCTGATTTTCGACAAAAGAGATAACACCCCCCCATTACGTCCTGCTTCAGAAATGTGGAAAATGGTCCGTTTTCAAATGTTTTATTTTTGAACGTCAGTTCACATTTGTAGGTGGATCATCAGTGTTAGAGCTAAAATTAGCATGTTTAAAGTGATTTTCATGCTTCCAGGGGCTCGGGAAGTGAAATAAATACCATTTGGAGGCATTTAATGTTCGAGCAAAAACGGCTGATTTTCGACAAAAGAGATAACACCCCCCCATTACGTCATGCTTCAGAAATGTGGAAAATGGTCCGTTTTCAAATGTTTTATTTTTGAACGTCAGTTCACATTTGTAGGTGGATCCTCAGTGTTAGAGCTAAAATTAGCATGTTTAAAGTGATTTTCATGCTTCCAGGGGCGCTGGAAGTTAATTAAATACCATTTGGAGGCATTTAATGTTCGAGCAAAAACGGCTGATTTTCGACAAAAGAGATAACACCCCCCCATTACGTCATGCTTCAGAAATGTGGAAAATGGTCCGTTTTCAAATGTTTTATTTTTGAACGTCAGTTCACATTTGTAGGTGGATCATCAGTGTTAGAGCTAAAATTAGCATGTTTAAAGTGATTTTCATGCTTCCAGGGGCGCTGGAAGTTAATTAAATACCATTTGGAGGCATTTAATGTTCGAGCAAAAACGGCTGATTTTCGACAAAAGAGATAACACCCCCCCATTACGTCATGCTTCAGAAATGTGGAAAATGGTCCGTTTTCAAATGTTTTATTTTTGAACGTCAGTTCACATTTGTAGGTGGATCATCAGTGTTAGAGCTAAAATTAGCATGTTTAAAGTGATTTTCATGCTCCCAGGGGCTCGGGAAGTGAAATAAATACCATTTGGAGGCATTTAATGTTCGAGCAAAAACGGCTGATTTTCGACAAAAGAGATAACACCCCCCCATTACGTCCTGCTTCAGAAATGTGGAAAATGGTCTGTTTTCAAATGTTTTATTTTTGAACGTCAGTTCACATTTGTAGGTGGATCATCAGTTTTAGAGCTAAAATTAGCATGTTTAAAGTGATTTTCATGCTTCCAGGGGCTCGGGAAGTTAATTAAATACCATTTGGAGGCATTTAATGTTCGAGCAAAAACGGCTGATTTTCGACAAAAGAGATAACACCCCCCCATTACGTCATGCTTCAGAAATGTGGAAAATGGTCCGTTTTCAAATGTTTTATTTTTGAACGTCAGTTCACATTTGTAGGTGGATCATCAGTTTTAGAGCTAAAATTAGCATGTTTAAAGTGATTTTCATGCTCCCAGGGGCTCGGGAAGTTAATTAAATACCATTTGGAGGCATTTAATGTTCGAGCAAAAACGGCTGATTTTCGACAAAAGAGATAACACCCCCCCATTACGTCCTGCTTCAGAAATGTGGAAAATGGTCCATTTTCAAATGTTTTATTTTTGAACGTCAGTTCACATTTGTAGGTGGATCATCAGTGTTAGAGCTAAAATTAGCATGTTTAAAGTGATTTTTATGCTTCCAGGGGCCCTAAACACAAGATTTATGGAATGGTTAAAAGTGCATGAAAATGGCCAATTTACCCACTCTGAGTTCTCAAAAAGGGTTTCTTCACCCCGGGAAGTTAATTAAATACCATTTGGAGGCATTTAATATTTGAGCAAAAACGGCTGATTTTCGACAAAAGAGATAACACCCCCCCATTACGTCATGCTTCAGAAATGTGGAAAATGGTCCGTTTTCAAATGTTTTATTTTTGAACGTCAGTTCACATTTGTAGGTGGATCATCAGTGTTAAAGCTAAAATTAGCATGTTTAAAGTGATTTTCATGCTCCCAGGGGCTCGGGAAGTGAAATAAATACCATTTGGAGGCATTTAATGTTCGAGCAAAAACGGCTGATTTTCGACAAAAGAGATAACACCCCCCCATTACGTCCTGCTTCAGAAATGTGGAAAATGGTCCGTTTTCAAATGTTTTATTTTTGAACGTCAGTTCACATTTGTAGGTGGATCATCAGTGTTAGAGCTAAAATTAGCATGTTTAAAGTGATTTTCATGCTCCCAGGGGCTCGGGAAGTGAAATAAATACCATTTGGAGGCATTTAATGTTCGAGCAAAAACGGCTGATTTTCGACAAAAGAGATAACACCCCCCCATTACGTCCTGCTTCAGAAATGTGGAAAATGGTCCGTTTTCAAATGTTTTATTTTTGAACATCAGTTCACATTTGTAGGTGGATCATCAGTGTTAGAGCTAAAATTAGCATGTTTAAAGTGATTTTCATGCTCCCAGGGGCCCTAAACACAAGATATATGGAATGGTTAAAAGTGCATGAAAATGGCCAATTTATCCACTCTGAGTTCTCAAAAAGGGTTTCTTCACCCCGGGAAGTTAATTAAATACCCTTTGGAGGCATTTAATGTTCGAGCAAAAACGTCTGATTTTCGACAAAAGAGATAACACCCCCCCATTACGTCATGCTTCAGAAATGTGGAAAATGGTCCGTTTTCAAATGTTTTATTTTTGAACGTCAGTTCACATTTGTAGGTGGATCATCAGTGTTAGAGCTAAAATTAGCATGTTTAAAGTGATTTTCATGCTTCCAGGGGCGCTGGAAGTTAATTAAATACCATTTGGAGGCATTTAATGTTCAAGCAAAAACGGCTGATTTTCGACAAAAGAGATAACACCCCCCCATTACGTCATGCTTCAGAAATGTGGAAAATGGTCCGTTTTCAAATGTTTTATTTTTGAACGTCAGTTCACATTTGTAGGTGGATCATCAGTGTTAGAGCTAAAATTAGCATGTTTAAAGTGATTTTCATGCTTCCAGGGGCGCTGGAAGTTAATTAAATACCATTTGGAGGCATTTAATGTTCCAGCAAAAACGGCTGATTTTCGACAAAAGAGATAACACCCCCCCATTACGTCATGCTTCAAAAATGTGGAAAATGGTCCGTTTTCAAATGTTTTATTTTTGAACGTCAGTTCACATTTTGTAGGTGGATCATCAGTGTTAGAGCTAAAATTAGCATGTTTAAAGGGATTTTTATGCTTCCAGGGGCGCTGGAAGTTAATTAAATACCATTTGGAGGCATTTAATGTTCGAGCAAAAACGGCTGATTTTCGACAAAAGAGATAACACCCCCCCATTACGTCATGCTTCAGAAATGTGGAAAATGGTCCGTTTTCAAATGTTTTATTTTTGAACGTCAGTTCACATTTGTAGGTGGATCATCAGTGTTAGAGCTAAAATTAGCATGTTTAAAGTGATTTTCATGCTCCCAGGGGCTCAGGAAGTGAAATAAATACCATTTGGAGGCATTTAATGTTCGAGCAAAAACGGTTGATTTTCGACAAAAGAGATAACACCCCCCCATTACGTCCTGCTTCAGAAATGTGGAAAATGGTCCGTTTTCAAATGTTTTGTTTTTGAACGTCAGTTCACATTTGTAGGTGGATCATCAGTGTTAGAGCTAAAATTAGCATGTTTAAAGTGATTTTCATGCTCCCAGGGGCCCTAAACACAAGATTTATGGAATGGTTAAAAGTGCATGAAAATGGCCAATTTACCCACTCTGAGTTCTCAAAAAGGGTTTCTTCACCCCGGGAAGTTAATTAAATACCATTTGGAGGCATTTAATGTTCGAGCAAAAACGGCTGATTTTCGACAAAAGAGATAACACCCCCCCATTACGTCCTGCTTCAGAAATGTGGAAAATGGTCCGTTTTCAAATGTTTTATTTTTGAACGTCAGTTCACATTTGTAGGTGGATCCTCAGTGTTAGAGCTAAAATTAGCATGTTTAAAGTGATTTTCATGCTTCCAGGGGCGCTGGAAGTTAATTAAATACCATTTGGAGGCATTTAATGTTCGAGCAAAAACGGCTGATTTTCGACAAAAGAGATAACACCCCCCCATTACGTCATGCTTCAGAAATGTGGAAAATGGTCCGTTTTCAAATGTTTTATTTTTGAACGTCAGTTCACATTTGTAGGTGGATCATCAGTGTTAGAGCTAAAATTAGCATGTTTAAAGTGATTTTCATGCTTCCAGGGGCGCTGGAAGTTAATTAAATACCATTTGGAGGCATTTAATGTTCGAGCAAAAACGGCTGATTTTCGACAAAAGAGATAACACCCCCCCATTACGTCATGCTTCAGAAATGTGGAAAATGGTCCGTTTTCAAATGTTTTATTTTTGAACGTCAGTTCACATTTGTAGGTGGATCATCAGTGTTAGAGCTAAAATTAGCATGTTTCAAGTGATTTCCATGCTTCCAGGGGCGCTGGAAGTTAATTAAATACCATTTGGAGGCATTTAATGTTTGAGCAAAAACGGCTGATTTTCGACAAAAGAGATAACACCCCCCATTACGTCATGCTTCAGAAATGTGGAAAATGGTCCGTTTTCAAATGTTTTATTTTTGAACGTCAGTTCACATTTGTAGGTGGATCATCAGTGTTAGAGCTAAAATTAGCATGTTTAAAGTGATTTTCATGCTCCCAGGGGCTCGGGAAGTGAAATAAATACCATTTGGAGGCATTTAATGTTCGAGCAAAAACTGCTGATTTTCGACAAAAGAGATAACACCCCCCCATTACGTCCTGCTTCAGAAATGTGGAAAATGGTCCGTTTTCAAATGTTTTATTTTTGAACGTCAGTTCACATTTGTAGGTGGATCATCAGTGTTAGAGCTAAAATTACCATGTTTAAAGTGATTTTCATGCTCCCAGGGGCCCTAAACACAAGATTTATGGAATGGTTAAAAGTGCATGAAAATGGCCAATTTACCCACTCTGAGTTCTCAAAAAGGGTTTCTTCACCCCGGGAAGTTAATTAAATACCATTTGGAGGCATTTAATGTTCGAGCAAAAACGGCTGATTTTCGACAAAAGAGATAACACCCCCCCATTACGTCATGCTTCAGAAATGTGGAAAATGGTCAGTTTTCAAATGTTTTATTTTTGAACGTCAGTTCACATTTGTAGGTGGATCATCAGTGTTAGAGCTAAAATTAGCATGTTTAAAGTGATTTTCATGCTTCCAGGGGCTCGGGAAGTGAAATAAATACCATTTGGAGCCATTTAATGTTCGAGCAAAAACGGCTGATTTTCGACAAAAGAGATAACACCCCCCCATTACGTCCTGCTTCAGAAATGTGGAAAATGGTCCGTTTTCAAATGTTTTATTTTTGAACGTCAGTTCACATTTGTAGGTGGATCATCAGTGTTAGAGCTAAAATTAGCATGTTTAAAGTGATTTTCATGCTTCCAGGGGCGGTGGAAGTTAATTAAATACCATTTGGAGGCATTTAATGTTCGAGCAAAAACGGCTGATTTTCGACAAAAGAGATAACACCCCCCATTACGTCATGCTTCAGAAATGTGGAAAATGGTCCGTTTTCAAATGTTTTATTTTTGAACGTCAGTTCACATTTGTAGGTGGATCATCAGTGTTAGAGCTAAAATTAGCATGTTTAAAGTGATTTTCATGCTTCCAGGGGCGCTGTAAGTTAATTAAATACCATTTGGAGGCATTTAATGTTCGAGCAAAAACGGCTGATTTTCGACAAAAGAGATAAAACCCCCCCATTACGTCATGCTTAGGAAATGTGGAAAATGGTCCGTTTTCAAATGTTTTATTTTTGAACGTCAGTTCACATTTGTAGGTGGATCATCAGTGTTAGAGCTAAAATTAGCATGTTTAAAGTGATTTTCATGCTCCCAGGGGCTCGGGAAGTGAAATAAATACCATTTGGAGGCATTTAATGTTCGAGCAAAAACGGCTGATTTTCGACAAAAGAGATAACACCCCCCCATTACGTCCTGCTTCAGAAATGTGGAAAATGGTCCGTTTTCAAATGTTTTAATTTTTGAACGTCAGTTCACATTTGTAGGTGGATCATCAGTGTTAGAGCTAAAATTAGCATGTTTAAAGTGATTTTCATGCTCCCAGGGGCCCTAAACACAAGATTTATGGAATGGTTAAAAGTGCATGAAAATGGCCAATTTACCCACTCTGAGTTCTCAAAAAGGGTTTCTTCACCCCGGGAAGTTAATTAAATACCATTTGGAGGCATTTAATGTTCGAGCAAAAACGGCTGATTTCCGACAAAAGAGATAACACCCCCCCATTACGTCATGCTTCAGAAATGTGGAAAATGGTCCGTTTTCAAATGTTTTATTTTTGAACGTCAGTTCACATTTGTAGGTGGATCATCAGTGTTAGAGCTAAAATTAGCATGTTTAAAGTGATTTTCATGCTTCCAGGGGCGCTGGAAGTTAATTAAATACCATTTGGAGGCATTTAATGTCCGAGCAAAAACGGCTGATTTTCGACAAAAGAGATAACACCCCCCCATTACGTCATGCTTCAGAAATGTGG
Source organism: Lissotriton vulgaris (assembly GCF_964263255.1). Taxonomy (NCBI): domain Eukaryota; kingdom Metazoa; phylum Chordata; class Amphibia; order Caudata; family Salamandridae; genus Lissotriton; species Lissotriton vulgaris. The sequence goes on from NW_028243230.1 coordinate 1,781,062, forward strand.
AAAATGGTCCGTTTTCAAATGTTTTATTTTTGAACGTCAGTTCACATTTGTAGGTGGATCATCAGTGTTAGAGCTAAAATTAGCATGTTTAAAGTGATTTTCATGCTTCCAGGGGCGCTGGAAGTTAATTAAATACCATTTGGAGGCATTTAATGTTCGAGCAAAAACAGCTGATTTTCGACAAAAGAGATAACACCCCCCCCATTACGTCCTGCTTCAGAAATGTGGAAAATGGTCCGTTTTCAAATGTTTTATTTTTGAACGTCAGTTCACATTTGTAGGTGGATCATCAGTGTTAGAGCTAAAATTAGCATGTTTAAAGTGATTTTCATGCTCCCAGGGGCCCTAAACACAAGATTTATGGAATGGTTAAAAGTGCATGAAAATGGCCAATTTACCCACTCTGAGTTCTCAAAAAGGGGTTCTTCACCCCGGGAAGTTAATTAAATACCATTTGGAGGCATTTAATGTTCGAGCAAAAACGGCTGATTTTCGACAAAAGAGATAACACCCCCCCCCCATTACGTCCTGCTTCAGAAATGTGGAAAATGGTCCGTTTTCAAATGTTTTATTTTTGAACGTCAGTTCACATTTGTAGGTGGATCATCAGTGTTAGAGCTAAAATTAGCATGTTTAAAGTGATTTTCATGCTTCCAGGGGCTCGGGAAGTGAAATAAATACCATTTGGAGGCATTTAATGTTCGAGCAAAAACGGCTGATTTTCGACAAAAGAGATAACACCCCCCCATTACGTCCTGCTTCAGAAATGTGGGAAATGGTCCGTTTTCAAATGTTTTATTTTTGAACGTCAGTTCACATTTGTAGGTGGATCATCAGTGTTAGAGCTAAAATTAGCATGTTTAAAGTGATTTTCATGCTCCCAGGGGCCCTAAACACAAGATTTATGGAATGGTTAAAAGTGCATGAAAATGGCCAATTTACCCACTCTGAGTTCTCAAAAAGGGTTTCTTCACCCCGGGAAGTTAATTAAATACCATTTGGAGGCATTTAATGTTCGAGCAAAAACGGCTGATTTTCGACAAAAGAGATAACACCCCATTACGTCCTGCTTCAGAAATGTGGAAAATGGTCCGTTTTCAAATGTTTTATTTTTGAACGTCAGTTCACATTTGTAGGTGGATCATCAGTGTTAGAGCTAAAATTAGCATGTTTAAAGTGATTTTCATGCTTCCAGGGGCTCGGGAAGTGAAATAAATACCATTTGGAGGCATTTAATGTTCGAGCAAAAACGGCTGATTTTCGACAAAAGAGATAACACCCCCCCATTACGTCATGCTTCAGAAATGTGGAAAATGGTCAGTTTTCAAATGTTTTATGTTTGAACGTCAGTTCACATTTGTAGGTGGATCATCGGTGTTAGAGCTAAAATTAGCATGTTTAAAGTGATTTTCATGCTTCCAGGGGCGCTGGAAGTTAATTAAATACCATTTGGAGGCATTTAATGTTCGAGCAAAAACGGCTGATTTTCGACAAAAGAGATAACACCCCCCATTACGTCATGCTTCAGAAATGTGGAAAATGGTCCGTTTTCAAATGTTTTATTTTTGAACGTCAGTTCACATTTGTAGGTGGATCATCAGTGTTAGAGCTAAAATTAGCATGTTTAAAGTGATTTTCATGCTTCCAGGGGCTCGGGAAGTGAAATAAATACCATTTGGAGGCATTTAATGTTCGAGCAAAAACGGCTGATTTTCGACAAAAGAGATAACACCCCCCCATTACGTCATGCTTCAGAAATGTGGAAAATGGTCCGTTTTCAAATGATTTATTTTTGAACGTCAGTTCACATTTGTAGGTGGATCATCAGTGTTAGAGCTAAAATTAGCATGTTTAAAGTGATTTTCATGCTTCCAGGGGCGCTGGAAGTTAATTAAATACCATTTGGAGGCATTTAATGTTCGAGCAAAAACGGCTGATTTTCGACAAAAGAGATAACACCCCCCCATTACGTCATGCTTCAGAAATGTGGAAAATGGTCCGTTTTCAAATGTTTTATTTTTGAACGTCAGTTCACATTTGTAGGTGGATCATCAGTGTTAGAGCTAAAATTAGCATGTTTAAAGTGATTTTCATGCTTCCAGGGGCGCTGGAAGTTAATTAAATACCATTTGGAGGCATTTGATGTTCCAGCAAAAACGGCTGATTTTCGACAAAAGAGATAACACCCCCCCATTACGTCATGCTTCAAAAATGTGGAAAATGGTCCGTTTTCAAATGTTTTATTTTTGAACGTCAGTTCACATTTTGTAGGTGGATCATCAGTGTTAGAGCTAAAATTAGCATGTTTAAAGGGATTTTTATGCTTCCAGGGGCGCTGGAAGTTAATTAAATACCATTTGGAGGCATTTAATGTTCGAGCAAAAACGGCTGATTTTCGACAAAAGAGATAACACCCCCCCCATTACGTCCTGCTTCAGAAATGTGGAAAATGGTCCGTTTTCAAATGTTTTGTTTTTGAACGTCAGTTCACATTTGTAGGTGGATCATCAGTGTTAGAGCTAAAATTAGCATGTTTAAAGTGATTTTCATGCTCCCAGGGGCCCTAAACACAAGATTTATTGAATGGTTAAAAGTGCATGAAAATGGCCAATTTACCCACTCTGAGTTCTCAAAAAGGGTTTCTTCACCCCGGGAAGTTAATTAAATACCATTTGGAGGCATTTAATGTTCGAGCAAAAACGGCTGATTTTCGACAAAAGAGATAACACCCCCCCATTACGTCCTGCTTCAGAAATGTGGAAAATGGTCCGTTTTCAAATGTTTTATTTTTGAACGTCAGTTCACATTTGTAGGTGGATCATCAGTGTTAGAGCTAAAATTAGCATGTTTAAAGTGATTTTCATGCTTCCAGGGGCTCGGGAAGTGAAATAAATACCATTTGGAGGCATTTAATGTTCGAGCAAAAACGGCTGATTTTCGACAAAAGAGATAACACCCCCCCATTACGTCATGCTTCAGAAATGTGGAAAATGGTCCGTTTTCAAATGTTTTATTTTTGAACGTCAGTTCACATTTGTAGGTGGATCCTCAGTGTTAGAGCTAAAATTAGCATGTTTAAAGTGATTTTCATGCTTCCAGGGGCGCTGGAAGTTAATTAAATACCATTTGGAGGCATTTAATGTTCGAGCAAAAACGGCTGATTTTCGACAAAAGAGATAACACCCCCCCATTACGTCATGCTTCAGAAATGTGGAAAATGGTCCGTTTTCAAATGTTTTATTTTTGAACGTCAGTTCACATTTGTAGGTGGATCATCAGTGTTAGAGCTAAAATTAGCATGTTTAAAGTGATTTTCATGCTTCCAGGGGCGCTGGAAGTTAATTAAATACCATTTGGAGGCATTTAATGTTCGAGCAAAAACGGCTGATTTTCGACAAAAGAGATAACACCCCCCCATTACGTCAAGCTTCAGAAATGTGGAAAATGGTCCGTTTTCAAATGTTTTATTTTTGAACGTCAGTTCACATTTGTAGGTGGATCATCAGTGTTAGAGCTAAAATTAGCATGTTTAAAGTGATTTTCATGCTCCCAGGGGCTCGGGAAGTGAAATAAATACCATTTGGAGGCATTTAATGTTCGAGCAAAAACGGCTGATTTTCGACAAAAGAGATAACACCCCCCCATTACGTCCTGCTTCAGAAATGTGGAAAATGGTCTGTTTTCAAATGTTTTATTTTTGAACGTCAGTTCACATTTGTAGGTGGATCATCAGTGTTAGAGCTAAAATTAGCATGTTTAAAGTGATTTTCATGCTTCCAGGGGCTCGGGAAGTTAATTAAATACCATTTGGAGGCATTTAATGTTCGAGCAAAAACGGCTGATTTTCGACAAAAGAGATAACACCCCCCCATTACGTCATGCTTCAGAAATGTGGAAAATGGTCCGTTTTCAAATGTTTTATTTTTGAACGTCAGTTCACATTTGTAGGTGGATCATCAGTTTTAGAGCTAAAATTAGCATGTTTAAAGTGATTTTCATGCTCCCAGGGGCTCGGGAAGTTAATTAAATACCATTTGGAGGCATTTAATGTTCGAGCAAAAACGGCTGATTTTCGACAAAAGAGATAACACCCCCCCATTACGTCCTGCTTCAGAAATGTGGAAAATGGTCCGTTTTCAAATGTTTTATTTTTGAACGTCAGTTCACATTTGTAGGTGGATCATCAGTGTTAGAGCTAAAATTAGCATGTTTAAAGTGATTTTTATGCTTCCAGGGGCCCTAAACACAAGATTTATGGAATGGTTAAAAGTGCATGAAAATGGCCAATTTACCCACTCTGAGTTCTCAAAAAGGGTTTATTCACCCCGGGAAGTTAATTAAATACCATTTGGAGGCATTTAATGTTCGAGCAAAAACGGCTGATTTTCGACAAAAGAGATAACACCCCCCCATTACGTCATGCTTCAGAAATGTGGAAAATGGTCCGTTTTCAAATGTTTTATTTTTGAACGTCAGTTCACATTTGTAGGTGGATCATCAGTGTTAGAGCTAAAATTAGCATGTTTAAAGTGATTTTTATGCTTCCAGGGGCGCTGGAAGTTAATTAAATACCATTTGGAGGCATTTAATGTTCGAGCAAAAACGGCTGATTTTCGACAAAAGAGATAACACCCCCCCATTACGTCATGCTTCAGAAATGTGGAAAATGGTCCGTTTTCAAATGTTTTATTTTTGAACGTAAGTTCACATTTGTAGGTGGATCATCAGTGTTAGAGATAAAATTAGCATGTTTAAAGTGATTTTCATGCTCCCAGGGGCTCGGGAAGTGAAATAAATACCATTTGGAGGCATTTAATGTTCGAGCAAAAACGGCTGATTTTCGAGAAAAGAGATAACACCCCCCCATTACGTCCTGCTTCAGAAATGTGGAAAATGGTCCATTTTCAAATGCTTTATTTTTGAACGTCAGTTCACATTTGTAGGTGGATCATCAGTGTTAAAGCTAAAATTAGCATGTTTAAAGTGATTTTCATGCTCCCAGGGGCCCTAAACACAAGATTTATGGAATGGTTAAAAGTGCATGAAAATGGCCAATTTACCCACTCTGAGTTCTCAAAAAGGGTTTCTTCACCCCGGGAAGTTAATTAAATACCATTTGGAGGCATTTAATATTTGAGCAAAAACGGCTGATTTTCGACAAAAGAGATAACACCCCCCCCATTACGTCATGCTTCAGAAATGTGGAAAATGGTCCGTTTTCAAATGTTTTATTTTTGAACGTCAGTTCACATTTGTAGGTGGATCATCAGTGTTAAAGCTAAAATTAGCATGTTTAAAGTGATTTTCATGCTCCCAGGGGCTCGGGAAGTGAAATAAATACCATTTGGAGGCATTTAATGTTCGAGCAAAAACGGCTGATTTTCGACAAAAGAGATAACACCCCCCCATTACGTCCTGCTTCAGAAATGTGGAAAATGGTCCGTTTTCAAATGTTTTATTTTTGAACGTCAGTTCACATTTGTAGGTGGATCATCAGTGTTAGAGCTAAAATTAGCATGTTTAAAGTGATTTTCATGCTCCCAGGGGCTCGGGAAGTGAAATAAATACCATTTGGAGGCATTTAATGTTCGAGCAAAAACGGCTGATTTTCGACAAAAGAGATAACACCCCCCCATTACGTCCTGCTTCAGAAATGTGGAAAATGGTCCGTTTTCAAATGTTTTATTTTTGAACATCAGTTCACATTTGTAGGTGGATCATCAGTGTTAGAGCTAAAATTAGCATGTTTAAAGTGATTTTCATGCTCCCAGGGGCCCTAAACACAAGATATATGGAATGGTTAAAAGTGCATGAAAATGGCCAATTTATCCACTCTGAGTTCTCAAAAAGGGTTTCTTCACCCCGGGAAGTTAATTAAATACCATTTGGAGGCATTTAATGTTCGAGCAAAAACGTCTGATTTTCGACAAAAGAGATAACACCCCCCCATTACGTCATGCTTCAGAAATGTGGAAAATGGTCCGTTTTCAAATGTTTTATTTTTGAACGTCAGTTCACATTTGTAGGTGGATCATCAGTGTTAGAGCTAAAATTAGCATGTTTAAAGTGATTTTCATGCTTCCAGGGGCGCTGGAAGTTAATTAAATACCATTTGGAGGCATTTAATGTTCCAGCAAAAACGGCTGATTTTCGACAAAAGAGATAACACCCCCCCATTACGTCATGCTTCAAAAATGTGGAAAATGGTCCGTTTTCAAATGTTTTATTTTTGAACGTCAGTTCACATTTTGTAGGTGGATCATCAGTGTTAGAGCTAAAATTAGCATGTTTAAAGGGATTTTTATGCTTCCAGGGGCGCTGGAAGTTAATTAAATACCATTTGGAGGCATTTAATGTTCGAGCAAAAACGGCTGATTTTCGACAAAAGAGATAACACCCCCCCATTACGTCATGCTTCAGAAATGTGGAAAATGGTCCGTTTTCAAATGTTTTATTTTTGAACGTCAGTTCACATTTGTAGGTGGATCATCAGTGTTAGAGCTAAAATTAGCATGTTTAAAGTGATTTTCATGCTCCCAGGGGCTCAGGAAGTGAAATAAATACCATTTGGAGGCATTTAATGTTCGAGCAAAAACGGTTGATTTTCGACAAAAGAGATAACACCCCCCCATTACGTCCTGCTTCAGAAATGTGGAAAATGGTCCGTTTTCAAATGTTTTGTTTTTGAACGTCAGTTCACATTTGTAGGTGGATCATCAGTGTTAGAGCTAAAATTAGCATGTTTAAAGTGATTTCATGCTCCCAGGGGCCCTAAACACAAGATTTATGGAATGGTTAAAAGTGCATGAAAATGGCCAATTTACCCACTCTGAGTTCTCAAAAAGGGTTTCTTCACCCCGGGAAGTTAATTAAATACCATTTGGAGGCATTTAATGTTCGAGCAAAAACGGCTGATTTTCGACAAAAGAGATAACACCCCCCCATTACGTCCTGCTTCAGAAATGTGGAAAATGGTCCGTTTTCAAATGTTTTATTTTTGAACGTCAGTTCACATTTGTAGGTGGATCCTCAGTGTTAGAGCTAAAATTAGCATGTTTAAAGTGATTTTCATGCTTCCAGGGGCGCTGGAAGTTAATTAAATACCATTTGGAGGCATTTAATGTTCGAGCAAAAACGGCTGATTTTCGACAAAAGAGATAACACCCCCCCATTACGTCATGCTTCAGAAATGTGGAAAATGGTCCGTTTTCAAATGTTTTATTTTTGAACGTCAGTTCACATTTGTAGGTGGATCATCAGTGTTAGAGCTAAAATTAGCATGTTTAAAGTGATTTTCATGCTTCCAGGGGCGCTGGAAGTTAATTAAATACCATTTGGAGGCATTTAATGTTCGAGCAAAAACGGCTGATTTTCGACAAAAGAGATAACACCCCCCCATTACGTCATGCTTCAGAAATGTGGAAAATGGTCCGTTTTCAAATGTTTTATTTTTGAACGTCAGTTCACATTTGTAGGTGGATCATCAGTGTTAGAGCTAAAATTAGCATGTTTAAAGTGATTTCCATGCTTCCAGGGGCGCTGGAAGTTAATTAAATACCATTTGGAGGCATTTAATGTTTGAGCAAAAACGGCTGATTTTCGACAAAAGAGATAACACCCCCCATTACGTCATGCTTCAGAAATGTGGAAAATGGTCCGTTTTCAAATGTTTTATTTTTGAACGTCAGTTCACATTTGTAGGTGGATCATCAGTGTTAGAGCTAAAATTAGCATGTTTAAAGTGATTTTCATGCTCCCAGGGGCTCGGGAAGTGAAATAAATACCATTTGGAGGCATTTAATGTTCGAGCAAAAACTGCTGATTTTCGACAAAAGAGATAACACCCCCCCATTACGTCCTGCTTCAGAAATGTGGAAAATGGTCCGTTTTCAAATGTTTTATTTTTGAACGTCAGTTCACATTTGTAGGTGGATCATCAGTGTTAGAGCTAAAATTAGCATGTTTAAAGTGATTTTCATGCTCCCAGGGGCCCTAAACACAAGATTTATGGAATGGTTAAAAGTGCATGAAAATGGCCAATTTACCCACTCTGAGTTCTCAAAAAGGGTTTCTTCACCCCGGGAAGTTAATTAAATACCATTTGGAGGCATTTAATGTTCGAGCAAAAACGGCTGATTTTCGACTAAAGAGATAACACCCCCCCATTACGTCATGCTTCAGAAATGTGGAAAATGGTCCGTTTTCAAATGTTTTATTTTTGAACGTCAGTTCACATTTGTAGGTGGATCATCAGTGTTAGAGCTAAAATTAGCATGTTTAAAGTGATTTTCATGCTTCCAGGGGCTCGGGAAGTGAAATAAATACCATTTGGAGCCATTTAATGTTCGAGCAAAAACGGCTGATTTTCGACAAAAGAGATAACACCCCCCCATTACGTCCTGCTTCAGAAATGTGGAAAATGGTCCGTTTTCAAATGTTTTATTTTTGAACGTCAGTTCACATTTGTAGGTGGATCATCAGTGTTAGAGCTAAAATTAGCATGTTTAAAGTGATTTTCATGCTTCCAGGGGCGGTGGAAGTTAATTAAATACCATTTGGAGGCATTTAATGTTCGAGCAAAAACGGCTGATTTTCGACAAAAGAGATAACACCCCCCATTACGTCATGCTTCAGAAATGTGGAAAATGGTCCGTTTTCAAATGTTTTATTTTTGAACGTCAGTTCACATTTGTAGGTGGATCATCAGTGTTAGAGCTAAAATTAGCATGTTTAAAGTGATTTTCATGCTTCCAGGGGCGCTGTAAGTTAATTAAATACCATTTGGAGGCATTTAATGTTCGAGCAAAAACGGCTGATTTTCGACAAAAGAGATAAAACCCCCCCATTACGTCATGCTTCAGAAATGTGGAAAATGGTCCGTTTTCAAATGTTTTATTTTTGAACGTCAGTTCACATTTGTAGGTGGATCATCAGTGTTAGAGCTAAAATTAGCATGTTTAAAGTGATTTTCATGCTCCCAGGGGCTCGGGAAGTGAAATAAATACCATTTGGAGGCATTTAATGTTCGAGCAAAAACGGCTGATTTTCGACAAAAGAGATAACACCCCCCCATTACGTCCTGCTTCAGAAATGTGGAAAATGGTCCGTTTTCAAATGTTTTAATTTTTGAACGTCAGTTCACATTTGTAGGTGGATCATCAGTGTTAGAGCTAAAATTAGCATGTTTAAAGTGATTTTCATGCTCCCAGGGGCCCTAAACACAAGATTTATGGAATGGTTAAAAGTGCATGAAAATGGCCAATTTACCCACTCTGAGTTCTCAAAAAGGGTTTCTTCACCCCGGGAAGTTAATTAAATACCATTTGGAGGCATTTAATGTTCGAGCAAAAACGGCTGATTTCCGACAAAAGAGATAACACCCCCCCATTACGTCATGCTTCAGAAATGTGGAAAATGGTCCGTTTTCAAATGTTTTATTTTTGAACGTCAGTTCACATTTGTAGGTGGATCATCAGTGTTAGAGCTAAAATTAGCATGTTTAAAGTGATTTTCATGCTTCCAGGGGCGCTGGAAGTTAATTAAATACCATTTGGAGGCATTTAATGTCCGAGCAAAAACGGCTGATTTTCGACAAAAGAGATAACACCCCCCCATTACGTCATGCTTCAGAAATGTGGAAAATGGTCCGTTTTCAAATGTTTTATTTTTGAACGTCAGTTCACATTTGTAGGTGGATCATCAGTGTTAGAGCTAAAATTAGCATGTTTAAAGTGATTTTCATGCTTCCAGGGGCGCTGGAAGTTAATTAAATACCATTTGGAGGCATTTAATGTTCGAGCAAAAACAGCTGATTTTCGACAAAAGAGATAACACCCCCCCCATTACGTCCTGCTTCAGAAATGTGGAAAATGGTCCGTTTTCAAATGTTTTATTTTTGAACGTCAGTTCACATTTGTAGGTGGATCATCAGTGTTAGAGCTAAAATTAGCATGTTTAAAGTGATTTTCATGCTCCCAGGGGCCCTAAACACAAGATTTATGGAATGGTTAAAAGTGCATGAAAATGGCCAATTTACCCACTCTGAGTTCTCAAAAAGGGTTTCTTCACCCCGGGAAGTTAATTAAATACCATTTGGAGGCATTTAATGTTCGAGCAAAAACGGCTGATTTTCGACAAAAGAGATAACACCCCCCCATTACGTCCTGCTTCAGAAATGTGGAAAATGGTCCGTTTTCAAATGTTTTATTTTTGAACGTCAGTTCACATTTGTAGGTGGATCATCAGTGTTAGAGCTAAAATTAGCATGTTTAAAGTGATTTTCATGCTTCCAGGGGCTCGGGAAGTGAAATAAATACCATTTGGAGGCATTTAATGTTCGAGCAAAAACGGCTGATTTTCGACAAAAGAGATAACACCCCCCCCATTACGTCCTGCTTCAGAAATGTGGAAAATGGTCCGTTTTCAAATGTTTTATTTTTGAACGTCAGTTCACATTTGTAGGTGGATCATCAGTGTTAGAGCTAAAATTAGCATGTTTAAAGTGATTTTCATGCTCCCAGGGGCCCTAAACACAAGATTTATGGAATGGTTAAAAGTGCATGAAAATGGCCAATTTACCCACTCTGAGTTCTCAAAAAGGGGTTCTTCACCCCGGGAAGTTAATTAAATACCATTTGGAGGCATTTAATGTTCGAGCAAAAACGGCTGATTTTCGACAAAAGAGATAACACCCCCCCCATTACGTCCTGCTTCAGAAATGTGGAAAATGGTCCGTTTTCAAATGTTTTATTTTTGAACGTCAGTTCACATTTGTAGGTGGATCATCAGTGTTAGAGCTAAAATTAGCATGTTTAAAGTGATTTTCATGCTTCCAGGGGCTCGGGAAGTGAAATAAATACCATTTGGAGGCATTTAATGTTCGAGCAAAAACGGCTGATTTTCGACAAAAGAGATAACACCCCCCCATTACGTCCTGCTTCAGAAATGTGGGAAATGGTCCGTTTTCAAATGTTTTATTTTTGAACGTCAGTTCACATTTGTAGGTGGATCATCAGTGTTAGAGCTAAAATTAGCATGTTTAAAGTGATTTTCATGCTCCCAGGGGCCCTAAACACAAGATTTATGGAATGGTTAAAAGTGCATGAAAATGGCCAATTTACCCACTCTGAGTTCTCAAAAAGGGTTTCTTCACCCCGGGAAGTTAATTAAATACCATTTGGAGGCATTTAATGTTCGAGCAAAAACGGCTGATTTTCGACAAAAGAGATAACACCCCATTACGTCCTGCTTCAGAAATGTGGAAAATGGTCCGTTTTCAAATGTTTTATTTTTGAACGTCAGTTCACATTTGTAGGTGGATCATCAGTGTTAGAGCTAAAATTAGCATGTTTAAAGTGATTTTCATGCTTCCAGGGGCTCGGGAAGTGAAATAAATACCATTTGGAGGCATTTAATGTTCGAGCAAAAACGGCTGATTTTCGACAAAAGAGATAACACCCCCCCATTACGTCATGCTTCAGAAATGTGGAAAATGGTCAGTTTTCAAATGTTTTATGTTTGAACGTCAGTTCACATTTGTAGGTGGATCATCGGTGTTAGAGCTAAAATTAGCATGTTTAAAGTGATTTTCATGCTTCCAGGGGCGCTGGAAGTTAATTAAATACCATTTGGAGGCATTTAATGTTCGAGCAAAAACGGCTGATTTTCGACAAAAGAGATAACACCCCCCCATTACGTCATGCTTCAGAAATGTGGAAAATGGTCCGTTTTCAAATGTTTTATTTTTGAACGTCAGTTCACATTTGTAGGTGGATCATCAGTGTTAGAGCTAAAATTAGCATGTTTAAAGTGATTTTCATGCTTCCAGGGGCGCTGGAAGTTAATTAAATACCATTTGGAGGCATTTAATGTTCGAGCAAAAACGGCTGATTTTCGACAAAAGAGATAACACCCCCCCATTACGTCATGCTTCAGAAATGTGGAAAATGGTCCGTTTTCAAATGTTTTATTTTTGAACGTCAGTTCACATTTGTAGGTGGATCATCAGTGTTAGAGCTAAAATTAGCATGTTTAAAGTGATTTTCATGCTTCCAGGGGCGCTGGAAGTTAATTAAATACCATTTGGAGGCATTTAATGTTCGAGCAAAAACAGCTGATTTTCGACAAAAGAGATAACACCCCCCCCATTACGTCCTGCTTCAGAAATGTGGAAAATGGTCCGTTTTCAAATGTTTTATTTTTGAACGTCAGTTCACATTTGTAGGTGGATCATCAGTGTTAGAGCTAAAATTAGCATGTTTAAAGTGATTTTCATGCTCCCAGGGGCCCTAAACACAAGATTTATGGAATGGTTAAAAGTGCATGAAAATGGCCATTTACCCACTCTGAGTTCTCAAAAAGGGTTTCTTCACCCCGGGAAGTTAATTAAATACCATTTGGAGGCATTTAATATTTGAGCAAAAACGGCTGATTTTCGACAAAAGAGATAACACCCCCCCCATTACGTCATGCTTCAGAAATGTGGAAAATGGTCCGTTTTCAAATGTTTTATTTTTGAACGTCAGTTCACATTTGTAGGTGGATCATCAGTGTTAAAGCTAAAATTAGCATGTTTAAAGTGATTTTCATGCTCCCAGGGGCTCGGGAAGTGAAATAAATACCATTTGGAGGCATTTAATGTTCGAGCAAAAACGGCTGATTTTCGACAAAAGAGATAACACCCCCCCATTACGTCCTGCTTCAGAAATGTGGAAAATGGTCCGTTTTCAAATGTTTTATTTTTGAACGTCAGTTCACATTTGTAGGTGGATCATCAGTGTTAGAGCTAAAATTAGCATGTTTAAAGTGATTTTCATGCTCCCAGGGGCTCGGGAAGTGAAATAAATACCATTTGGAGGCATTTAATGTTCGAGCAAAAACGGCTGATTTTCGACAAAAGAGATAACACCCCCCCATTACGTCCTGCTTCAGAAATGTGGAAAATGGTCCGTTTTCAAATGTTTTATTTTTGAACATCAGTTCACATTTGTAGGTGGATCATCAGTGTTAGAGCTAAAATTAGCATGTTTAAAGTGATTTTCATGCTCCCAGGGGCCCTAAACACAAGATATATGGAATGGTTAAAAGTGCATGAAAATGGCCAATTTATCCACTCTGAGTTCTCAAAAAGGGTTTCTTCACCCCGGGAAGTTAATTAAATACCATTTGGAGGCATTTAATGTTCGAGCAAAAACGGCTGATTTTCGACAAAAGAGATAACACCCCCCCATTACGTCATGCTTCAGAAATGTGGAAAATGGTCCGTTTTCAAATGTTTTATTTTTGAACGTCAGTTCACATTTGTAGGTGGATCATCAGTGTTAGAGCTAAAATTAGCATGTTTAAAGTGATTTTCATGCTTCCAGGGGCGCTGGAAGTTAATTAAATACCATTTGGAGGCATTTAATGTTCGAGCAAAAACGGCTGATTTTCGACAAAAGAGATAACACCCCCCCATTACGTCATGCTTCAGAAATGTGGAAAATGGTCCGTTTTCAAATGTTTTATTTTTGAACGTCAGTTCACATTTGTAGGTGGATCATCAGTGTTAGAGCTAAAATTAGCATGTTTAAAGGGATTTTCATGCTTCCAGGGGCGCTGGAAGTTAATTAAATACCATTTGGAGGCATTTAATGTTCCAGCAAAAACGGCTGATTTTCGACAAAAGAGATAACACCCCCCCATTACGTCATGCTTCAAAAATGTGGAAAATGGTCCGTTTTCAAATGTTTTATTTTTGAACGTCAGTTCACATTTTGTAGGTGGATCATCAGTGTTAGAGCTAAAATTAGCATGTTTAAAGGGATTTTTATGCTTCCAGGGGCGCTGGAAGTTAATTAAATACCATTTGGAGGCATTTAATGTTCGAGCAAAAACGGCTGATTTTCGACAAAAGAGATAACACCCCCCCATTACGTCATGCTTCAGAAATGTGGAAAATGGTCCGTTTTCAAATGTTTTATTTTTGAACGTCAGTTCACATTTGTAGGTGGATCATCAGTGTTAGAGCTAAAATTAGCATGTTTAAAGTGATTTTCATGCTCCCAGGGGCTCAGGAAGTGAAATAAATACCATTTGGAGGCATTTAATGTTCGAGCAAAAACGGTTGATTTTCGACAAAAGAGATAACACCCCCCCATTACGTCCTGCTTCAGAAATGTGGAAAATGGTCCGTTTTCAAATGTTTTGTTTTTGAACGTCAGTTCACATTTGTAGGTGGATCATCAGTGTTAGAGCTAAAATTAGCATGTTTAAAGTGATTTTCATGCTCCCAGGGGCCCTAAACACAAGATTTATGGAATGGTTAAAAGTGCATGAAAATGGCCAATTTACCCACTCTGAGTTCTCAAAAAGGGTTTCTTCACCCCGGGAAGTTAATTAAATACCATTTGGAGACATTTAATGTTCGAGCAAAAACGGCTGATTTTCGACAAAAGAGATAACACCCCCCCATTACGTCCTGCTTCAGAAATGTGGAAAATGGTCCGTTTTCAAATGTTTTATTTTTGAACGTCAGTTCACATTTGTAGGTGGATCCTCAGTGTTAGAGCTAAAATTAGCATGTTTAAAGTGATTTTCATGCTTCCAGGGGCGCTGGAAGTTAATTAAATACCATTTGGAGGCATTTAATGTTCGAGCAAAAACGGCTGATTTTCGACAAAAGAGATAACACCCCCCCATTACGTCATGCTTCAGAAATGTGGAAAATGGTCCGTTTTCAAATGTTTTATTTTTGAACGTCAGTTCACATTTGTAGGTGGATCATCAGTGTTAGAGCTAAAATTAGCATGTTTAAAGTGATTTTCATGCTTCCAGGGGCGCTGGAAGTTAATTAAATACCATTTGGAGGCATTTAATGTTCGAGCAAAAACGGCTGATTTTCGACAAAAGAGATAACACCCCCCCATTACGTCATGCTTCAGAAATGTGGAAAATGGTCCGTTTTCAAATGTTTTATTTTTGAACGTCAGTTCACATTTGTAGGTGGATCATCAGTGTTAGAGCTAAAATTAGCATGTTTAAAGTGATTTCCATGCTTCCAGGGGCGCTGGAAGTTAATTAAATACCATTTGGAGGCATTTAATGTTCGAGCAAAAACGGCTGATTTTCGACAAAAGAGATAACACCCCCCCATTACGTCATGCTTCAGAAATGTGGAAAATGGTCCGTTTTCAAATGTTTTATTTTTGAACGTCAGTTCACATTTGTAGGTGGATCATCAGTGTTAGAGCTAAAATTAGCATGTTTAAAGTGATTTTCATGCTCCCAGGGGCTCGGGAAGTGAAATAAATACCATTTGGAGGCATTTAATGTTCGAGCAAAAACTGCTGATTTTCGACAAAAGAGATAACACCCCCCCATTACGTCCTGCTTCAGAAATGTGGAAAATGGTCCGTTTTCAAATGTTTTATTTTTGAACGTCAGTTCACATTTGTAGGTGGATCATCAGTGTTAGAGCTAAAATTAGCATGTTTAAAGTGATTTTCATGCTCCCAGGGGCCCTAAACACAAGATTTATGGAATGGTTAAAAGTGCATGAAAATGGCCAATTTACCCACTCTGAGTTCTCAAAAAGGGTTTCTTCACCCCGGGAAGTTAATTAAATACCATTTGGAGGCATTTAATGTTCGAGCAAAAACGGCTGATTTTCGACAAAAGAGATAACACCCCCCCATTACGTCATGCTTCAGAAATGTGGAAAATGGTCCGTTTTCAAATGTTTTATTTTTGAACGTCAGTTCACATTTGTAGGTGGATCATCAGTGTTAGAGCTAAAATTAGCATGTTTAAAGTGATTTTCATGCTTCCAGGGGCTCGGGAAGTGAAATAAATACCATTTGGAGCCATTTAATGTTCGAGCAAAAACGGCTGATTTTCGACAAAAGAGATAACACCCCCCCATTACGTCCTGCTTCAGAAATGTGGAAAATGGTCCGTTTTCAAATGTTTTATTTTTGAACGTCAGTTCACATTTGTAGGTGGATCATCAGTGTTAGAGCTAAAATTAGCATGTTTAAAGTGATTTTCATGCTTCCAGGGGCGGTGGAAGTTAATTAAATACCATTTGGAGGCATTTAATGTTCGAGCAAAAACGGCTGATTTTCGACAAAAGAGATAACACCCCCCATTACGTCATGCTTCAGAAATGTGGAAAATGGTCCGTTTTCAAATGTTTTATTTTTGAACGTCAGTTCACATTTGTAGGTGGATCATCAGTGTTAGAGCTAAAATTAGCATGTTTAAAGTGATTTTCATGCTTCCAGGGGCGCTGGAAGTTAATTAAATACCATTTGGAGGCATTTAATGTTCGAGCAAAAACGGCTGATTTTCGACAAAAGAGATAAAACCCCCCCATTACGTCATGCTTCAGAAATGTGGAAAATGGTCCGTTTTCAAATGTTTTATTTTTGAACGTCAGTTCACATTTGTAGGTGGATCATCAGTGTTAGAGCTAAAATTAGCATGTTTAAAGTGATTTTCATGCTCCCAGGGGCTCGGGAAGTGAAATAAATACCATTTGGAGGCATTTAATGTTCGAGCAAAAACGGCTGATTTTCGACAAAAGAGATAACACCCCCCCATTACGTCCTGCTTCAGAAATGTGGAAAATGGTCCGTTTTCAAATGTTTTAATTTTTGAACGTCAGTTCACATTTGTAGGTGGATCATCAGTGTTAGAGCTAAAATTAGCATGTTTAAAGTGATTTTCATGCTCCCAGGGGCCCTAAACACAAGATTTATGGAATGGTTAAAAGTGCATGAAAATGGCCAATTTACCCACTCTGAGTTCTCAAAAAGGGTTTCTTCACCCCGGGAAGTTAATTAAATACCATTTGGAGGCATTTAATGTTCGAGCAAAAACGGCTGATTTTCGACAAAAGAGATAACACCCCCCCATTACGTCATGCTTCAGAAATGTGGAAAATGGTCCGTTTTCAAATGTTTTATTTTTGAACGTCAGTTCACATTTGTAGGTGGATCATCAGTGTTAGAGCTAAAATTAGCATGTTTAAAGTGATTTTCATGCTTCCAGGGGCGCTGGAAGTTAATTAAATACCATTTGGAGGCATTTAATGTTCGAGCAAAAACGGCTGATTTTCGACAAAAGAGATAACACCCCCCCATTACGTCATGCTTCAGAAATGTGGAAAATGGTCCGTTTTCAAATGTTTTATTTTTGAACGTCAGTTCACATTTGTAGGTGGATCATCAGTGTTAGAGCTAAAATTAGCATGTTTAAAGGGATTTTCATGCTTCCAGGGGCGCTGGAAGTTAATTAAATACCATTTGGAGGCATTTAATGTTCCAGCAAAAACGGCTGATTTTCGACAAAAGAGATAACACCCCCCCATTACGTCATGCTTCAAAAATGTGGAAAATGGTCCGTTTTCAAATGTTTTATTTTTGAACGTCAGTTCACATTTTGTAGGTGGATCATCAGTGTTAGAGCTAAAATTAGCATGTTTAAAGGGATTTTTATGCTTCCAGGGGCGCTGGAAGTTAATTAAATACCATTTGGAGGCATTTAATGTTCGAGCAAAAACGGCTGATTTTCGACAAAAGAGATAACACCCCCCCATTACGTCATGCTTCAGAAATGTGGAAAATGGTCCGTTTTCAAATGTTTTATTTTTGAACGTCAGTTCACATTTGTAGGTGGATCATCAGTGTTAGAGCTAAAATTAGCATGTTTAAAGTGATTTTCATGCTCCCAGGGGCTCAGGAAGTGAAATAAATACCATTTGGAGGCATTTAATGTTCGAGCAAAAACGGTTGATTTTCGACAAAAGAGATAACACCCCCCCATTACGTCCTGCTTCAGAAATGTGGAAAATGGTCCGTTTTCAAATGTTTTGTTTTTGAACGTCAGTTCACATTTGTAGGTGGATCATCAGTGTTAGAGCTAAAATTAGCATGTTTAAAGTGATTTTCATGCTCCCAGGGGCCCTAAACACAAGATTTATGGAATGGTTAAAAGTGCATGAAAATGGCCAATTTACCCACTCTGAGTTCTCAAAAAGGGTTTCTTCACCCCGGGAAGTTAATTAAATACCATTTGGAGACATTTAATGTTCGAGCAAAAACAGCTGATTTTCGACAAAAGAGATAACACCCCCCCATTACGTCCTGCTTCAGAAATGTGGAAAATGGTCCGTTTTCAAATGTTTTATTTTTGAACGTCAGTTCACATTTGTAGGTGGATCCTCAGTGTTAGAGCTAAAATTAGCATGTTTAAAGTGATTTTCATGCTTCCAGGGGCGCTGGAAGTTAATTAAATACCATTTGGAGGCATTTAATGTTCGAGCAAAAACGGCTGATTTTCGACAAAAGAGATAACACCCCCCCATTACGTCATGCTTCAGAAATGTGGAAAATGGTCCGTTTTCAAATGTTTTATTTTTGAACGTCAGTTCACATTTGTAGGTGGATCATCAGTGTTAGAGCTAAAATTAGCATGTTTAAAGTGATTTTCATGCTTCCAGGGGCGCTGGAAGTTAATTAAATACCATTTGGAGGCATTTAATGTTCGAGCAAAAACGGCTGATTTTCGACAAAAGAGATAACACCCCCCCATTACGTCATGCTTCAGAAATGTGGAAAATGGTCCGTTTTCAAATGTTTTATTTTTGAACGTCAGTTCACATTTGTAGGTGGATCATCAGTGTTAGAGCTAAAATTAGCATGTTTAAAGTGATTTCCATGCTTCCAGGGGCGCTGGAAGTTAATTAAATACCATTTGGAGGCATTTAATGTTCGAGCAAAAACGGCTGATTTTCGACAAAAGAGATAACACCCCCCCATTACGTCATGCTTCAGAAATGTGGAAAATGGTCCGTTTTCAAATGTTTTATTTTTGAACGTCAGTTCACATTTGTAGGTGGATCATCAGTGTTAGAGCTAAAATTAGCATGTTTAAAGTGATTTTCATGCTCCCAGGGGCTCGGGAAGTGAAATAAATACCATTTGGAGGCATTTAATGTTCGAGCAAAAACTGCTGATTTTCGACAAAAGAGATAACACCCCCCCATTACGTCCTGCTTCAGAAATGTGGAAAATGGTCCGTTTTCAAATGTTTTATTTTTGAACGTCAGTTCACATTTGTAGGTGGATCATCAGTGTTAGAGCTAAAATTAGCATGTTTAAAGTGATTTTCATGCTCCCAGGGGCCCTAAACACAAGATTTATGGAATGGTTAAAAGTGCATGAAAATGGCCAATTTACCCACTCTGAGTTCTCAAAAAGGGTTTCTTCACCCCGGGAAGTTAATTAAATACCATTTGGAGGCATTTAATGTTCGAGCAAAAACGGCTGATTTTCGACAAAAGAGATAACACCCCCCCATTACGTCATGCTTCAGAAATGTGGAAAATGGTCCGTTTTCAAATGTTTTATTTTTGAACGTCAGTTCACATTTGTAGGTGGATCATCAGTGTTAGAGCTAAAATTAGCATGTTTAAAGTGATTTTCATGCTTCCAGGGGCTCGGGAAGTGAAATAAATACCATTTGGAGCCATTTAATGTTCGAGCAAAAACGGCTGATTTTCGACAAAAGAGATAACACCCCCCCATTACGTCCTGCTTCAGAAATGTGGAAAATGGTCCGTTTTCAAATGTTTTATTTTTGAACGTCAGTTCACATTTGTAGGTGGATCATCAGTGTTAGAGCTAAAATTAGCATGTTTAAAGTGATTTTCATGCTTCCAGGGGCGGTGGAAGTTAATTAAATACCATTTGGAGGCATTTAATGTTCGAGCAAAAACGGCTGATTTTCGACAAAAGAGATAACACCCCCCATTACGTCATGCTTCAGAAATGTGGAAAATGGTCCGTTTTCAAATGTTTTATTTTTGAACGTCAGTTCACATTTGTAGGTGGATCATCAGTGTTAGAGCTAAAATTAGCATGTTTAAAGTGATTTTCATGCTTCCAGGGGCGCTGGAAGTTAATTAAATACCATTTGGAGGCATTTAATGTTCGAGCAAAAACGGCTGATTTTCGACAAAAGAGATAAAACCCCCCCATTACGTCATGCTTCAGAAATGTGGAAAATGGTCCGTTTTCAAATGTTTTATTTTTGAACGTCAGTTCACATTTGTAGGTGGATCATCAGTGTTAGAGCTAAAATTAGCATGTTTAAAGTGATTTTCATGCTCCCAGGGGCTCGGGAAGTGAAATAAATACCATTTGGAGGCATTTAATGTTCGAGCAAAAACGGCTGATTTTCGACAAAAGAGATAACACCCCCCCATTACGTCCTGCTTCAGAAATGTGGAAAATGGTCCGTTTTCAAATGTTTTAATTTTTGAACGTCAGTTCACATTTGTAGGTGGATCATCAGTGTTAGAGCTAAAATTAGCATGTTTAAAGTGATTTTCATGCTCCCAGGGGCCCTAAACACAAGATTTATGGAATGGTTAAAAGTGCATGAAAATGGCCAATTTACCCACTCTGAGTTCTCAAAAAGGGTTTCTTCACCCCGGGAAGTTAATTAAATACCATTTGGAGGCATTTAATGTTCGAGCAAAAACGGCTGATTTCCGACAAAAGAGATAACACCCCCCCATTACGTCATGCTTCAGAAATGTGGAAAATGGTCCGTTTTCAAATGTTTTATTTTTGAACGTCAGTTCACATTTGTAGGTGGATCATCAGTGTTAGAGCTAAAATTAGCATGTTTAAAGTGATTTTCATGCTTCCAGGGGCGCTGGAAGTTAATTAAATACCATTTGGAGGCATTTAATGTCCGAGCAAAAACGGCTGATTTTCGACAAAAGAGATAACACCCCCCCATTACGTCATGCTTCAGAAATGTGGAAAATGGTCCGTTTTCAAATGTTTTATTTTTGAACGTCAGTTCACATTTGTAGGTGGATCATCAGTGTTAGAGCTAAAATTAGCATGTTTAAAGTGATTTTCATGCTTCCAGGGGCGCTGGAAGTTAATTAAATACCATTTGGAGGCATTTAATGTTCGAGCAAAAACAGCTGATTTTCGACAAAAGAGATAACACCCCCCCCATTACGTCCTGCTTCAGAAATGTGAAAAATGGTCCGTTTTCAAATGTTTTATTTTTGAACGTCAGTTCACATTTGTAGGTGGATCATCAGTGTTAGAGCTAAAATTAGCATGTTTAAAGTGATTTTCATGCTCCCAGGGGCCCTAAACACAAGATTTATGGAATGGTTAAAAGTGCATGAAAATGGCCAATTTACCCACTCTGAGTTCTCAAAAAGGGTTTCTTCACCCCGGGAAGTTAATTAAATACCATTTGGAGGCATTTAATGTTCGAGCAAAAACGGCTGATTTTCGACAAAAGAGATAACACCCCCCCATTACGTCCTGCTTCAGAAATGTGGAAAATGGTCCGTTTTCAAATGTTTTATTTTTGAACGTCAGTTCACATTTGTAGGTGGATCATCAGTGTTAGAGCTAAAATTAGCATGTTTAAAGTGATTTTCATGCTTCCAGGGGCTCGGGAAGTGAAATAAATACCATTTGGAGGCATTTAATGTTCGAGCAAAAACGGCTGATTTTCGACAAAAGAGATAACACCCCCCCCATTACGTCCTGCTTCAGAAATGTGGAAAATGGTCCGTTTTCAAATGTTTTATTTTTGAACGTCAGTTCACATTTGTAGGTGGATCATCAGTGTTAGAGCTAAAATTAGCATGTTTAAAGTGATTTTCATGCTCCCAGGGGCCCTAAAAACAAGATTTATGGAATGGTTAAAAGTGCATGAAAATGGCCAATTTACCCACTCTGAGTTCTCAAAAAGGGGTTCTTCACCCCGGGAAGTTAATTAAATACCATTTGGAGGCATTTAATGTTCGAGCAAAAACGGCTGATTTTCGACAAAAGAGATAACACCCCCCCCATTACGTCCTGCTTCAGAAATGTGGAAAATGGTCCGTTTTCAAATGTTTTATTTTTGAACGTCAGTTCACATTTGTAGGTGGATCATCAGTGTTAGAGCTAAAATTAGCATGTTTAAAGTGATTTTCATGCTTCCAGGGGCTCGGGAAGTGAAATAAATACCATTTGGAGGCATTTAATGTTCGAGCAAAAACGGCTGATTTTCGACAAAAGAGATAACACCCCCCCATTACGTCCTGCTTCAGAAATGTGGAAAATGGTCCGTTTTCAAATGTTTTATTTTTGAACGTCAGTTCACATTTGTAGGTGGATCATCAGTGTTAGAGCTAAAATTAGCATGTTTAAAGTGATTTTCATGCTCCCAGGGGCCCTAAACACAAGATTTATGGAATGGTTAAAAGTGCATGAAAATGGCCAATTTACCCACTCTGAGTTCTCAAAAAGGGTTTCTTCACCCCGGGAAGTTAATTAAATACCATTTGGAGGCATTTAATGTTCGAGCAAAAACGGCTGATTTTCGACAAAAGAGATAACACCCCATTACGTCCTGCTTCAGAAATGTGGAAAATGGTCCGTTTTCAAATGTTTTATTTTTGAACGTCAGTTCACATTTGTAGGTGGATCATCAGTGTTAGAGCTAAAATTAGCATGTTTAAAGTGATTTTCATGCTTCCAGGGGCTCGGGAAGTGAAATAAATACCATTTGGAGGCATTTAATGTTCGAGCAAAAACGGCTGATTTTCGACAAAAGAGATAAGACCCCCCCATTACGTCATGCTTCAGAAATGTGGAAAATGGTCAGTTTTCAAATGTTTTATGTTTGAACGTCAGTTCACATTTGTAGGTGGATCATCGGTGTTAGAGCTAAAATTAGCATGTTTAAAGTGATTTTCATGCTTCCAGGGGCGCTGGAAGTTAATTAAATACCATTTGGAGGCATTTAATGTTCGAGCAAAAACGGCTGATTTTCGACAAAAGAGATAACACCCCCCCATTACGTCATGCTTCAGAAATGTGGAAAATGGTCCGTTTTCAAATGTTTTATTTTTGAACGTCAGTTCACATTTGTAGGTGGATCATCAGTGTTAGAGCTAAAATTAGCATGTTTAAAGTGATTTTCATGCTTCCAGGGGCGCTGGAAGTTAATTAAATACCATTTGGAGGCATTTAATGTTCGAGCAAAAACGGCTGATTTTCGACAAAAGAGATAACACCCCCCCATTACGTCATGCTTCAGAAATGTGGAAAATGGTCCGTTTTCAAATGTTTTATTTTTGAACGTCAGTTCACATTTGTAGGTGGATCATCAGTGTTAGAGCTAAAATTAGCATGTTTAAAGTGATTTTCATGCTTCCAGGGGCGCTGGAAGTTAATTAAATACCATTTGGAGGCATTTAATGTTCGAGCAAAAACAGCTGATTTTCGACAAAAGAGATAACACCCCCCCATTACGTCCTGCTTCAGAAATGTGGAAAATGGTCCGTTTTCAAATGTTTTATTTTTGAACGTCAGTTCACATTTGTAGGTGGATCATCAGTGTTAGAGCTAAAATTAGCATGTTTAAAGTGATTTTCATGCTCCCAGGGGCCCTAAACACAAGATTTATGGAATGGTTAAAAGTGCATGAAAATGGCCATTTACCCACTCTGAGTTCTCAAAAAGGGTTTCTTCACCCCGGGAAGTTAATTAAATACCATTTGGAGGCATTTAATGTTCGAGCAAAAACGGCTGATTTCCGACAAAAGAGATAACACCCCCCCATTACGTCATGCTTCAGAAATGTGGAAAATGGTCCGTTTTCAAATGTTTTATTTTTGAACGTCAGTTCACATTTGTAGGTGGATCATCAGTGTTAGAGCTAAAATTAGCATGTTTAAAGTGATTTTCATGCTTCCAGGGGCTCGGGAAGTGAAATAAATACCATTTGGAGCCATTTAATGTTCGAGCAAAAACGGCTGATTTTCGACAAAAGAGATAACACCCCCCCATTACGTCCTGCTTCAGAAATGTGGAAAATGGTCCGTTTTCAAATGTTTTATTTTTGAACGTCAGTTCACATTTGTAGGTGGATCATCAGTGTTAGAGCTAAAATTAGCATGTTTAAAGTGATTTTCATGCTTCCAGGGGCGGTGGAAGTTAATTAAATACCATTTGGAGGCATTTAATGTTCGAGCAAAAACAGCTGATTTTCGACAAAAGAGATAACACCCCCCATTACGTCATGCTTCAGAAATGTGGAAAATGGTCCGTTTTCAAATGTTTTATTTTTGAACGTCAGTTCACATTTGTAGGTGGATCATCAGTGTTAGAGCTAAAATTAGCATGTTTAAAGTGATTTTCATGCTTCCAGTGGCGCTGGAAGTTAATTAAATACCATTTGGAGGCATTTAATGTTCGAGCAAAAACGGCTGATTTTCGACAAAAGAGATAAAACCCCCCCATTACGTCATGCTTCAGAAATGTGGAAAATGGTCCGTTTTCAAATGTTTTATTTTTGAACGTCAGTTCACATTTGTAGGTGGATCATCAGTGTTAGAGCTAAAATTAGCATGTTTAAAGTGATTTTCATGCTCCCAGGGGCTCGGGAAGTGAAATAAATACCATTTGGAGGCATTTAATGTTCGAGCAAAAACGGCTGATTTTCGACAAAAGAGATAACACCCCCCCATTACGTCCTGCTTCAGAAATGTGGAAAATGGTCCGTTTTCAAATGTTTTAATTTTTGAACGTCAGTTCACATTTGTAGGTGGATCATCAGTGTTAGAGCTAAAATTAGCATGTTTAAAGTGATTTTCATGCTCCCAGGGGCCCTAAACACAAGATTTATGGAATGGTTAAAAGTGCATGAAAATGGCCAATTTACCCACTCTGAGTTCTCAAAAAGGGTTTCTTCACCACAGGAAGGTAATTGAATACCATTTGGAGGCATTTAATGTTCGAGCAAAAACGGCTGATTTCCGACAAAAGAGATAACACCCCCCCATTACGTCATGCTTCAGAAATGTGGAAAATGGTCCGTTTTCAAATGTTTTATTTTTGAACGTCAGTTCACATTTGTAGGTGGATCATCAGTGTTAGAGCTAAAATTAGCATGTTTAAAGTGATTTTCATGCTTCCAGGGGCGCTGGAAGTTAATTAAATACCATTTGGAGGCATTTAATGTCCGAGCAAAAACGGCTGATTTTCGACAAAAGAGATAACACCCCCCCATTACGTCATGCTTCAGAAATGTGGAAAATGGTCCGTTTTCAAATGTTTTATTTTTGAACGTCAGTTCACATTTGTAGGTGGATCATCAGTGTTAGAGCTAAAATTAGCATGTTTAAAGTGATTTTCATGCTTCCAGGGGCCCTAAACACAAGATTTATGGAATGGTTAAAAGTGCATGAAAATGGCCATTTACCCACTCTGAGTTCTCAAAAAGGGTTTCTTCACCCCGGGAAGTTAATTAAATACCATTTGGAGGCATTTAATGTTCGAGCAAAAACGGCTGATTTCCGACAAAAGAGATAACACCCCCCCATTACGTCATGCTTCAGAAATGTGGAAAATGGTCCGTTTTCAAATGTTTTATTTTTGAACGTCAGTTCACATTTGTAGGTGGATCATCAGTGTTAGAGCTAAAATTAGCATGTTTAAAGTGATTTTCATGCTTCCAGGGGCTCGGGAAGTGAAATAAATACCATTTGGAGCCATTTAATGTTCGAGCAAAAACGGCTGATTTTCGACAAAAGAGATAACACCCCCCCATTACGTCCTGCTTCAGAAATGTGGAAAATGGTCCGTTTTCAAATGTTTTATTTTTGAACGTCAGTTCACATTTGTAGGTGGATCATCAGTGTTAGAGCTAAAATTAGCATGTTTAAAGTGATTTTCATGCTTCCAGGGGCGGTGGAAGTTAATTAAATACCATTTGGAGGCATTTAATGTTCGAGCAAAAACAGCTGATTTTCGACAAAAGAGATAACACCCCCCATTACGTCATGCTTCAGAAATGTGGAAAATGGTCCGTTTTCAAATGTTTTATTTTTGAACGTCAGTTCACATTTGTAGGTGGATCATCAGTGTTAGAGCTAAAATTAGCATGTTTAAAGTGATTTTCATGCTTCCAGGGGCGCTGGAAGTTAATTAAATACCATTTGGAGGCATTTAATGTTCGAGCAAAAACGGCTGATTTTCGACAAAAGAGATAAAACCCCCCCATTACGTCATGCTTCAGAAATGTGGAAAATGGTCCGTTTTCAAATGTTTTATTTTTGAACGTCAGTTCACATTTGTAGGTGGATCATCAGTGTTAGAGCTAAAATTAGCATGTTTAAAGTGATTTTCATGCTCCCAGGGGCTCGGGAAGTGAAATAAATACCATTTGGAGGCATTTAATGTTCGAGCAAAAACGGCTGATTTTCGACAAAAGAGATAACACCCCCCCATTACGTCCTGCTTCAGAAATGTGGAAAATGGTCCGTTTTCAAATGTTTTAATTTTTGAACGTCAGTTCACATTTGTAGGTGGATCATCAGTGTTAGAGCTAAAATTAGCATGTTTAAAGTGATTTTCATGCTCCCAGGGGCCCTAAACACAAGATTTATGGAATGGTTAAAAGTGCATGAAAATGGCCAATTTACCCACTCTGAGTTCTCAAAAAGGGTTTCTTCACCACAGGAAGGTAATTGAATACCATTTGGAGGCATTTAATGTTCGAGCAAAAACGGCTGATTTCCGACAAAAGAGATAACACCCCCCCATTACGTCATGCTTCAGAAATGTGGAAAATGGTCCGTTTTCAAATGTTTTATTTTTGAACGTCAGTTCACATTTGTAGGTGGATCATCAGTGTTAGAGCTAAAATTAGCATGTTTAAAGTGATTTTCATGCTTCCAGGGGCGCTGGAAGTTAATTAAATACCATTTGGAGGCATTTAATGTCCGAGCAAAAACGGCTGATTTTCGACAAAAGAGATAACACCCCCCCATTACGTCATGCTTCAGAAATGTGGAAAATGGTCCGTTTTCAAATGTTTTATTTTTGAACGTCAGTTCACATTTGTAGGTGGATCATCAGTGTTAGAGCTAAAATTAGCATGTTTAAAGTGATTTTCATGCTTCCAGGGGCGCTGGAAGTTAATTAAATACCATTTGGAGGCATTTAATGTTCGAGCAAAAACAGCTGATTTTCGACAAAAGAGATAACACCCCCCCCATTACGTCCTGCTTCAGAAATGTGGAAAATGGTCCGTTTTCAAATGTTTTATTTTTGAACGTCAGTTCACATTTGTAGGTGGATCATCAGTGTTAGAGCTAAAATTAGCATGTTTAAAGTGATTTTCATGCTCCCAGGGGCCCTAAACACAAGATTTATGGAATGGTTAAAAGTGCACGAAAATGGCCAATTTACCCACTCTGAGTTCTCAAAAAGGGTTTCTTCACCCCGGGAAGTTAATTAAATACCATTTGGAGGCATTTAATGTTCGAGCAAAAACGGCTGATTTTCGACAAAAGAGATAACACCCCCCCATTACGTCCTGCTTCAGAAATGTGGAAAATGGTCCGTTTTCAAATGTTTTATTTTTGAACGTCAGTTCACATTTGTAGGTGGATCATCAGTGTTAGAGCTAAAATTAGCATGTTTAAAGTGATTTTCATGCTTCCAGGGGCTCGGGAAGTGAAATAAATACCATTTGGAGGCATTTAATGTTCGAGCAAAAACGGCTGATTTTCGACAAAAGAGATAACACCCCCCCCATTACGTCCTGCTTCAGAAATGTGGAAAATGGTCCGTTTTCAAATGTTTTATTTTTGAACGTCAGTTCACATTTGTAGGTGGATCATCAGTGTTAGAGCTAAAATTAGCATGTTTAAAGTGATTTTCATGCTCCCAGGGGCCCTAAACACAAGATTTATGGAATGGTTAAAAGTGCATGAAAATGGCCAATTTACCCACTCTGAGTTCTCAAAAAGGGGTTCTTCACCCCGGGAAGTTAATTAAATACCATTTGGAGGCATTTAATGTTCGAGCAAAAACGGCTGATTTTCGACAAAAGAGATAACACCCCCCCCATTACGTCCTGCTTCAGAAATGTTTTATTTTTGAACGTCAGTTCACATTTGTAGGTGGATCATCAGTGTTAGAGCTAAAATTAGCATGTTTAAAGTGATTTTCATGCTTCCAGGGGCTCGGGAAGTGAAATAAATACCATTTGGAGGCATTTAATGTTCGAGCAAAAACGGCTGATTTTCGACAAAAGAGATAACACCCCCCCATTACGTCCTGCTTCAGAAATGTGGAAAATGGTCCGTTTTCAAATGTTTTATTTTTGAACGTCAGTTCACATTTGTAGGTGGATCATCAGTGTTAGAGCTAAAATTAGCATGTTTAAAGTGATTTTCATGCTCCCAGGGGCCCTAAACACAAGATTTATGGAATGGTTAAAAGTGCATGAAAATGGCCAATTTACCCACTCTGAGTTCTCAAAAAGGGTTTCTTCACCCCGGGAAGTTAATTAAATACCATTTGGAGGCATTTAATGTTCGAGCAAAAACGGCTGATTTTCGACAAAAGAGATAACACCCCCCCATTACGTCATGCTTCAGAAATGTGGAAAATGGTCCGTTTTCAAATGTTTTATTTTTGAACGTCAGTTCACATTTGTAGGTGGATCATCAGTGTTAGAGCTAAAATTAGCATGTTTAAAGTGATTTCCATGCTTCCAGGGGCGCTGGAAGTTAATTAAATACCATTTGGAGGCATTTAATGTTCGAGCAAAAACGGCTGATTTTCGACAAAAGAGATAACACCCCCCCATTACGTCATGCTTCAGAAATGTGGAAAATGGTCCGTTTTCAAATGTTTTATTTTTGAACGTCAGTTCACATTTGTAGGTGGATCATCAGTGTTAGAGCTAAAATTAGCATGTTTAAAGTGATTTTCATGCTCCCAGGGGCTCGGGAAGTGAAATAAATACCATTTGGAGGCATTTAATGTTCGAGCAAAAACTGCTGATTTTCGACAAAAGAGATAACACCCCCCCATTACGTCCTGCTTCAGAAATGTGGAAAATGGTCCGTTTTCAAATGTTTTATTTTTGAACGTCAGTTCACATTTGTAGGTGGATCATCAGTGTTAGAGCTAAAATTAGCATGTTTAAAGTGATTTTCATGCTCCCAGGGGCCCTAAACACAAGATTTATGGAATGGTTAAAAGTGCATGAAAATGGCCAATTTACCCACTCTGAGTTCTCAAAAAGGGTTTCTTCACCCCGGGAAGTTAATTAAATACCATTTGGAGGCATTTAATGTTCGAGCAAAAACGGCTGATTTTCGACAAAAGAGATAACACCCCCCCATTACGTCATGCTTCAGAAATGTGGAAAATGGTCCGTTTTCAAATGTTTTATTTTTGAACGTCAGTTCACATTTGTAGGTGGATCATCAGTGTTAGAGCTAAAATTAGCATGTTTAAAGTGATTTTCATGCTTCCAGGGGCTCGGGAAGTGAAATAAATACCATTTGGAGCCATTTAATGTTCGAGCAAAAACGGCTGATTTTCGACAAAAGAGATAACACCCCCCCATTACGTCCTGCTTCAGAAATGTGGAAAATGGTCCGTTTTCAAATGTTTTATTTTTGAACGTCAGTTCACATTTGTAGGTGGATCATCAGTGTTAGAGCTAAAATTAGCATGTTTAAAGTGATTTTCATGCTTCCAGGGGCGGTGGAAGTTAATTAAATACCATTTGGAGGCATTTAATGTTCGAGCAAAAACGGCTGATTTTCGACAAAAGAGATAACACCCCCCATTACGTCATGCTTCAGAAATGTGGAAAATGGTCCGTTTTCAAATGTTTTATTTTTGAACGTCAGTTCACATTTGTAGGTGGATCATCAGTGTTAGAGCTAAAATTAGCATGTTTAAAGTGATTTTCATGCTTCCAGGGGCGCTGGAAGTTAATTAAATACCATTTGGAGGCATTTAATGTTCGAGCAAAAACGGCTGATTTTCGACAAAAGAGATAAAACCCCCCCATTACGTCATGCTTCAGAAATGTGGAAAATGGTCCGTTTTCAAATGTTTTATTTTTGAACGTCAGTTCACATTTGTAGGTGGATCATCAGTGTTAGAGCTAAAATTAGCATGTTTAAAGTGATTTTCATGCTCCCAGGGGCTCGGGAAGTGAAATAAATACCATTTGGAGGCATTTAATGTTCGAGCAAAAACGGCTGATTTTCGACAAAAGAGATAACACCCCCCCATTACGTCCTGCTTCAGAAATGTGGAAAATGGTCCGTTTTCAAATGTTTTAATTTTTGAACGTCAGTTCACATTTGTAGGTGGATCATCAGTGTTAGAGCTAAAATTAGCATGTTTAAAGTGATTTTCATGCTCCCAGGGGCCCTAAACACAAGATTTATGGAATGGTTAAAAGTGCATGAAAATGGCCAATTTACCCACTCTGAGTTCTCAAAAAGGGTTTCTTCACCCCGGGAAGTTAATTAAATACCATTTGGAGGCATTTAATGTTCGAGCAAAAACGGCTGATTTTCGACAAAAGAGATAACACCCCCCCATTACGTCATGCTTCAGAAATGTGGAAAATGGTCCGTTTTCAAATGTTTTATTTTTGAACGTCAGTTCACATTTGTAGGTGGATCATCAGTGTTAGAGCTAAAATTAGCATGTTTAAAGTGATTTTCATGCTTCCAGGGGCGCTGGAAGTTAATTAAATACCATTTGGAGGCATTTAATGTTCGAGCAAAAACGGCTGATTTTCGACAAAAGAGATAACACCCCCCCATTACGTCATGCTTCAGAAATGTGGAAAATGGTCCGTTTTCAAATGTTTTATTTTTGAACGTCAGTTCACATTTGTAGGTGGATCATCAGTGTTAGAGCTAAAATTAGCATGTTTAAAGGGATTTTCATGCTTCCAGGGGCGCTGGAAGTTAATTAAATACCATTTGGAGGCATTTAATGTTCCAGCAAAAACGGCTGATTTTCGACAAAAGAGATAACACCCCCCCATTACGTCATGCTTCAAAAATGTGGAAAATGGTCCGTTTTCAAATGTTTTATTTTTGAACGTCAGTTCACATTTTGTAGGTGGATCATCAGTGTTAGAGCTAAAATTAGCATGTTTAAAGGGATTTTTATGCTTCCAGGGGCGCTGGAAGTTAATTAAATACCATTTGGAGGCATTTAATGTTCGAGCAAAAACGGCTGATTTTCGACAAAAGAGATAACACCCCCCCATTACGTCATGCTTCAGAAATGTGGAAAATGGTCCGTTTTCAAATGTTTTATTTTTGAACGTCAGTTCACATTTGTAGGTGGATCATCAGTGTTAGAGCTAAAATTAGCATGTTTAAAGTGATTTTCATGCTCCCAGGGGCTCAGGAAGTGAAATAAATACCATTTGGAGGCATTTAATGTTCGAGCAAAAACGGTTGATTTTCGACAAAAGAGATAACACCCCCCCATTACGTCCTGCTTCAGAAATGTGGAAAATGGTCCGTTTTCAAATGTTTTGTTTTTGAACGTCAGTTCACATTTGTAGGTGGATCATCAGTGTTAGAGCTAAAATTAGCATGTTTAAAGTGATTTTCATGCTCCCAGGGGCCCTAAACACAAGATTTATGGAATGGTTAAAAGTGCATGAAAATGGCCAATTTACCCACTCTGAGTTCTCAAAAAGGGTTTCTTCACCCCGGGAAGTTAATTAAATACCATTTGGAGACATTTAATGTTCGAGCAAAAACGGCTGATTTTCGACAAAAGAGATAACACCCCCCCATTACGTCCTGCTTCAGAAATGTGGAAAATGGTCCGTTTTCAAATGTTTTATTTTTGAACGTCAGTTCACATTTGTAGGTGGATCCTCAGTGTTAGAGCTAAAATTAGCATGTTTAAAGTGATTTTCATGCTTCCAGGGGCGCTGGAAGTTAATTAAATACCATTTGGAGGCATTTAATGTTCGAGCAAAAACGGCTGATTTTCGACAAAAGAGATAACACCCCCCCATTACGTCATGCTTCAGAAATGTGGAAAATGGTCCGTTTTCAAATGTTTTATTTTTGAACGTCAGTTCACATTTGTAGGTGGATCATCAGTGTTAGAGCTAAAATTAGCATGTTTAAAGTGATTTTCATGCTTCCAGGGGCGCTGGAAGTTAATTAAATACCATTTGGAGGCATTTAATGTTCGAGCAAAAACGGCTGATTTTCGACAAAAGAGATAACACCCCCCCATTACGTCATGCTTCAGAAATGTGGAAAATGGTCCGTTTTCAAATGTTTTATTTTTGAACGTCAGTTCACATTTGTAGGTGGATCATCAGTGTTAGAGCTAAAATTAGCATGTTTAAAGTGATTTCCATGCTTCCAGGGGCGCTGGAAGTTAATTAAATACCATTTGGAGGCATTTAATGTTCGAGCAAAAACGGCTGATTTTCGACAAAAGAGATAACACCCCCCCATTACGTCATGCTTCAGAAATGTGGAAAATGGTCCGTTTTCAAATGTTTTATTTTTGAACGTCAGTTCACATTTGTAGGTGGATCATCAGTGTTAGAGCTAAAATTAGCATGTTTAAAGTGATTTTCATGCTCCCAGGGGCTCGGGAAGTGAAATAAATACCATTTGGAGGCATTTAATGTTCGAGCAAAAACTGCTGATTTTCGACAAAAGAGATAACACCCCCCCATTACGTCCTGCTTCAGAAATGTGGAAAATGGTCCGTTTTCAAATGTTTTATTTTTGAACGTCAGTTCACATTTGTAGGTGGATCATCAGTGTTAGAGCTAAAATTAGCATGTTTAAAGTGATTTTCATGCTCCCAGGGGCCCTAAACACAAGATTTATGGAATGGTTAAAAGTGCATGAAAATGGCCAATTTACCCACTCTGAGTTCTCAAAAAGGGTTTCTTCACCCCGGGAAGTTAATTAAATACCATTTGGAGGCATTTAATGTTCGAGCAAAAACGGCTGATTTTCGACAAAAGAGATAACACCCCCCCATTACGTCATGCTTCAGAAATGTGGAAAATGGTCCGTTTTCAAATGTTTTATTTTTGAACGTCAGTTCACATTTGTAGGTGGATCATCAGTGTTAGAGCTAAAATTAGCATGTTTAAAGTGATTTTCATGCTTCCAGGGGCTCGGGAAGTGAAATAAATACCATTTGGAGCCATTTAATGTTCGAGCAAAAACGGCTGATTTTCGACAAAAGAGATAACACCCCCCCATTACGTCCTGCTTCAGAAATGTGGAAAATGGTCCGTTTTCAAATGTTTTATTTTTGAACGTCAGTTCACATTTGTAGGTGGATCATCAGTGTTAGAGCTAAAATTAGCATGTTTAAAGTGATTTTCATGCTTCCAGGGGCGGTGGAAGTTAATTAAATACCATTTGGAGGCATTTAATGTTCGAGCAAAAACGGCTGATTTTCGACAAAAGAGATAACACCCCCCATTACGTCATGCTTCAGAAATGTGGAAAATGGTCCGTTTTCAAATGTTTTATTTTTGAACGTCAGTTCACATTTGTAGGTGGATCATCAGTGTTAGAGCTAAAATTAGCATGTTTAAAGTGATTTTCATGCTTCCAGGGGCGCTGGAAGTTAATTAAATACCATTTGGAGGCATTTAATGTTCGAGCAAAAACGGCTGATTTTCGACAAAAGAGATAAAACCCCCCCATTACGTCATGCTTCAGAAATGTGGAAAATGGTCCGTTTTCAAATGTTTTATTTTTGAACGTCAGTTCACATTTGTAGGTGGATCATCAGTGTTAGAGCTAAAATTAGCATGTTTAAAGTGATTTTCATGCTCCCAGGGGCTCGGGAAGTGAAATAAATACCATTTGGAGGCATTTAATGTTCGAGCAAAAACGGCTGATTTTCGACAAAAGAGATAACACCCCCCCATTACGTCCTGCTTCAGAAATGTGGAAAATGGTCCGTTTTCAAATGTTTTAATTTTTGAACGTCAGTTCACATTTGTAGGTGGATCATCAGTGTTAGAGCTAAAATTAGCATGTTTAAAGTGATTTTCATGCTCCCAGGGGCCCTAAACACAAGATTTATGGAATGGTTAAAAGTGCATGAAAATGGCCAATTTACCCACTCTGAGTTCTCAAAAAGGGTTTCTTCACCCCGGGAAGTTAATTAAATACCATTTGGAGGCATTTAATGTTCGAGCAAAAACGGCTGATTTCCGACAAAAGAGATAACACCCCCCCATTACGTCATGCTTCAGAAATGTGGAAAATGGTCCGTTTTCAAATGTTTTATTTTTGAACGTCAGTTCACATTTGTAGGTGGATCATCAGTGTTAGAGCTAAAATTAGCATGTTTAAAGTGATTTTCATGCTTCCAGGGGCGCTGGAAGTTAATTAAATACCATTTGGAGGCATTTAATGTCCGAGCAAAAACGGCTGATTTTCGACAAAAGAGATAACACCCCCCCATTACGTCATGCTTCAGAAATGTGGAAAATGGTCCGTTTTCAAATGTTTTATTTTTGAACGTCAGTTCACATTTGTAGGTGGATCATCAGTGTTAGAGCTAAAATTAGCATGTTTAAAGTGATTTTCATGCTTCCAGGGGCGCTGGAAGTTAATTAAATACCATTTGGAGGCATTTAATGTTCGAGCAAAAACAGCTGATTTTCGACAAAAGAGATAACACCCCCCCCATTACGTCCTGCTTCAGAAATGTGAAAAATGGTCCGTTTTCAAATGTTTTATTTTTGAACGTCAGTTCACATTTGTAGGTGGATCATCAGTGTTAGAGCTAAAATTAGCATGTTTAAAGTGATTTTCATGCTCCCAGGGGCCCTAAACACAAGATTTATGGAATGGTTAAAAGTGCATGAAAATGGCCAATTTACCCACTCTGAGTTCTCAAAAAGGGTTTCTTCACCCCGGGAAGTTAATTAAATACCATTTGGAGGCATTTAATGTTCGAGCAAAAACGGCTGATTTTCGACAAAAGAGATAACACCCCCCCATTACGTCCTGCTTCAGAAATGTGGAAAATGGTCCGTTTTCAAATGTTTTATTTTTGAACGTCAGTTCACATTTGTAGGTGGATCATCAGTGTTAGAGCTAAAATTAGCATGTTTAAAGTGATTTTCATGCTTCCAGGGGCTCGGGAAGTGAAATAAATACCATTTGGAGGCATTTAATGTTCGAGCAAAAACGGCTGATTTTCGACAAAAGAGATAACACCCCCCCCATTACGTCCTGCTTCAGAAATGTGGAAAATGGTCCGTTTTCAAATGTTTTATTTTTGAACGTCAGTTCACATTTGTAGGTGGATCATCAGTGTTAGAGCTAAAATTAGCATGTTTAAAGTGATTTTCATGCTCCCAGGGGCCCTAAAAACAAGATTTATGGAATGGTTAAAAGTGCATGAAAATGGCCAATTTACCCACTCTGAGTTCTCAAAAAGGGGTTCTTCACCCCGGGAAGTTAATTAAATACCATTTGGAGGCATTTAATGTTCGAGCAAAAACGGCTGATTTTCGACAAAAGAGATAACACCCCCCCCATTACGTCCTGCTTCAGAAATGTGGAAAATGGTCCGTTTTCAAATGTTTTATTTTTGAACGTCAGTTCACATTTGTAGGTGGATCATCAGTGTTAGAGCTAAAATTAGCATGTTTAAAGTGATTTTCATGCTTCCAGGGGCTCGGGAAGTGAAATAAATACCATTTGGAGGCATTTAATGTTCGAGCAAAAACGGCTGATTTTCGACAAAAGAGATAACACCCCCCCATTACGTCCTGCTTCAGAAATGTGGAAAATGGTCCGTTTTCAAATGTTTTATTTTTGAACGTCAGTTCACATTTGTAGGTGGATCATCAGTGTTAGAGCTAAAATTAGCATGTTTAAAGTGATTTTCATGCTCCCAGGGGCCCTAAACACAAGATTTATGGAATGGTTAAAAGTGCATGAAAATGGCCAATTTACCCACTCTGAGTTCTCAAAAAGGGTTTCTTCACCCCGGGAAGTTAATTAAATACCATTTGGAGGCATTTAATGTTCGAGCAAAAACGGCTGATTTTCGACAAAAGAGATAACACCCCATTACGTCCTGCTTCAGAAATGTGGAAAATGGTCCGTTTTCAAATGTTTTATTTTTGAACGTCAGTTCACATTTGTAGGTGGATCATCAGTGTTAGAGCTAAAATTAGCATGTTTAAAGTGATTTTCATGCTTCCAGGGGCTCGGGAAGTGAAATAAATACCATTTGGAGGCATTTAATGTTCGAGCAAAAACGGCTGATTTTCGACAAAAGAGATAAGACCCCCCCATTACGTCATGCTTCAGAAATGTGGAAAATGGTCAGTTTTCAAATGTTTTATGTTTGAACGTCAGTTCACATTTGTAGGTGGATCATCGGTGTTAGAGCTAAAATTAGCATGTTTAAAGTGATTTTCATGCTTCCAGGGGCGCTGGAAGTTAATTAAATACCATTTGGAGGCATTTAATGTTCGAGCAAAAACGGCTGATTTTCGACAAAAGAGATAACACCCCCCCATTACGTCATGCTTCAGAAATGTGGAAAATGGTCCGTTTTCAAATGTTTTATTTTTGAACGTCAGTTCACATTTGTAGGTGGATCATCAGTGTTAGAGCTAAAATTAGCATGTTTAAAGTGATTTTCATGCTTCCAGGGGCGCTGGAAGTTAATTAAATACCATTTGGAGGCATTTAATGTTCGAGCAAAAACGGCTGATTTTCGACAAAAGAGATAACACCCCCCCATTACGTCATGCTTCAGAAATGTGGAAAATGGTCCGTTTTCAAATGTTTTATTTTTGAACGTCAGTTCACATTTGTAGGTGGATCATCAGTGTTAGAGCTAAAATTAGCATGTTTAAAGTGATTTTCATGCTTCCAGGGGCGCTGGAAGTTAATTAAATACCATTTGGAGGCATTTAATGTTCGAGCAAAAACAGCTGATTTTCGACAAAAGAGATAACACCCCCCCATTACGTCCTGCTTCAGAAATGTGGAAAATGGTCCGTTTTCAAATGTTTTATTTTTGAACGTCAGTTCACATTTGTAGGTGGATCATCAGTGTTAGAGCTAAAATTAGCATGTTTAAAGTGATTTTCATGCTCCCAGGGGCCCTAAACACAAGATTTATGGAATGGTTAAAAGTGCATGAAAATGGCCATTTACCCACTCTGAGTTCTCAAAAAGGG
This sequence comes from Lissotriton vulgaris, assembly GCF_964263255.1. Classification (NCBI taxonomy): domain Eukaryota; kingdom Metazoa; phylum Chordata; class Amphibia; order Caudata; family Salamandridae; genus Lissotriton; species Lissotriton vulgaris. Next base: position 1,818,139 of record NW_028243230.1, read on the forward strand.
TTTCTTCACCCCGGGAAGTTAATTAAATACCATTTGGAGGCATTTAATGTTCGAGCAAAAACGGCTGATTTCCGACAAAAGAGATAACACCCCCCCATTACGTCATGCTTCAGAAATGTGGAAAATGGTCCGTTTTCAAATGTTTTATTTTTGAACGTCAGTTCACATTTGTAGGTGGATCATCAGTGTTAGAGCTAAAATTAGCATGTTTAAAGTGATTTTCATGCTTCCAGGGGCTCGGGAAGTGAAATAAATACCATTTGGAGCCATTTAATGTTCGAGCAAAAACGGCTGATTTTCGACAAAAGAGATAACACCCCCCCATTACGTCCTGCTTCAGAAATGTGGAAAATGGTCCGTTTTCAAATGTTTTATTTTTGAACGTCAGTTCACATTTGTAGGTGGATCATCAGTGTTAGAGCTAAAATTAGCATGTTTAAAGTGATTTTCATGCTTCCAGGGGCGGTGGAAGTTAATTAAATACCATTTGGAGGCATTTAATGTTCGAGCAAAAACAGCTGATTTTCGACAAAAGAGATAACACCCCCCATTACGTCATGCTTCAGAAATGTGGAAAATGGTCCGTTTTCAAATGTTTTATTTTTGAACGTCAGTTCACATTTGTAGGTGGATCATCAGTGTTAGAGCTAAAATTAGCATGTTTAAAGTGATTTTCATGCTTCCAGTGGCGCTGGAAGTTAATTAAATACCATTTGGAGGCATTTAATGTTCGAGCAAAAACGGCTGATTTTCGACAAAAGAGATAAAACCCCCCCATTACGTCATGCTTCAGAAATGTGGAAAATGGTCCGTTTTCAAATGTTTTATTTTTGAACGTCAGTTCACATTTGTAGGTGGATCATCAGTGTTAGAGCTAAAATTAGCATGTTTAAAGTGATTTTCATGCTCCCAGGGGCTCGGGAAGTGAAATAAATACCATTTGGAGGCATTTAATGTTCGAGCAAAAACGGCTGATTTTCGACAAAAGAGATAACACCCCCCCATTACGTCCTGCTTCAGAAATGTGGAAAATGGTCCGTTTTCAAATGTTTTAATTTTTGAACGTCAGTTCACATTTGTAGGTGGATCATCAGTGTTAGAGCTAAAATTAGCATGTTTAAAGTGATTTTCATGCTCCCAGGGGCCCTAAACACAAGATTTATGGAATGGTTAAAAGTGCATGAAAATGGCCAATTTACCCACTCTGAGTTCTCAAAAAGGGTTTCTTCACCACAGGAAGGTAATTGAATACCATTTGGAGGCATTTAATGTTCGAGCAAAAACGGCTGATTTCCGACAAAAGAGATAACACCCCCCCATTACGTCATGCTTCAGAAATGTGGAAAATGGTCCGTTTTCAAATGTTTTATTTTTGAACGTCAGTTCACATTTGTAGGTGGATCATCAGTGTTAGAGCTAAAATTAGCATGTTTAAAGTGATTTTCATGCTTCCAGGGGCGCTGGAAGTTAATTAAATACCATTTGGAGGCATTTAATGTCCGAGCAAAAACGGCTGATTTTCGACAAAAGAGATAACACCCCCCCATTACGTCATGCTTCAGAAATGTGGAAAATGGTCCGTTTTCAAATGTTTTATTTTTGAACGTCAGTTCACATTTGTAGGTGGATCATCAGTGTTAGAGCTAAAATTAGCATGTTTAAAGTGATTTTCATGCTTCCAGGGGCCCTAAACACAAGATTTATGGAATGGTTAAAAGTGCATGAAAATGGCCATTTACCCACTCTGAGTTCTCAAAAAGGGTTTCTTCACCCCGGGAAGTTAATTAAATACCATTTGGAGGCATTTAATGTTCGAGCAAAAACGGCTGATTTCCGACAAAAGAGATAACACCCCCCCATTACGTCATGCTTCAGAAATGTGGAAAATGGTCCGTTTTCAAATGTTTTATTTTTGAACGTCAGTTCACATTTGTAGGTGGATCATCAGTGTTAGAGCTAAAATTAGCATGTTTAAAGTGATTTTCATGCTTCCAGGGGCTCGGGAAGTGAAATAAATACCATTTGGAGCCATTTAATGTTCGAGCAAAAACGGCTGATTTTCGACAAAAGAGATAACACCCCCCCATTACGTCCTGCTTCAGAAATGTGGAAAATGGTCCGTTTTCAAATGTTTTATTTTTGAACGTCAGTTCACATTTGTAGGTGGATCATCAGTGTTAGAGCTAAAATTAGCATGTTTAAAGTGATTTTCATGCTTCCAGGGGCGGTGGAAGTTAATTAAATACCATTTGGAGGCATTTAATGTTCGAGCAAAAACAGCTGATTTTCGACAAAAGAGATAACACCCCCCATTACGTCATGCTTCAGAAATGTGGAAAATGGTCCGTTTTCAAATGTTTTATTTTTGAACGTCAGTTCACATTTGTAGGTGGATCATCAGTGTTAGAGCTAAAATTAGCATGTTTAAAGTGATTTTCATGCTTCCAGGGGCGCTGGAAGTTAATTAAATACCATTTGGAGGCATTTAATGTTCGAGCAAAAACGGCTGATTTTCGACAAAAGAGATAAAACCCCCCCATTACGTCATGCTTCAGAAATGTGGAAAATGGTCCGTTTTCAAATGTTTTATTTTTGAACGTCAGTTCACATTTGTAGGTGGATCATCAGTGTTAGAGCTAAAATTAGCATGTTTAAAGTGATTTTCATGCTCCCAGGGGCTCGGGAAGTGAAATAAATACCATTTGGAGGCATTTAATGTTCGAGCAAAAACGGCTGATTTTCGACAAAAGAGATAACACCCCCCCATTACGTCCTGCTTCAGAAATGTGGAAAATGGTCCGTTTTCAAATGTTTTAATTTTTGAACGTCAGTTCACATTTGTAGGTGGATCATCAGTGTTAGAGCTAAAATTAGCATGTTTAAAGTGATTTTCATGCTCCCAGGGGCCCTAAACACAAGATTTATGGAATGGTTAAAAGTGCATGAAAATGGCCAATTTACCCACTCTGAGTTCTCAAAAAGGGTTTCTTCACCACAGGAAGGTAATTGAATACCATTTGGAGGCATTTAATGTTCGAGCAAAAACGGCTGATTTCCGACAAAAGAGATAACACCCCCCCATTACGTCATGCTTCAGAAATGTGGAAAATGGTCCGTTTTCAAATGTTTTATTTTTGAACGTCAGTTCACATTTGTAGGTGGATCATCAGTGTTAGAGCTAAAATTAGCATGTTTAAAGTGATTTTCATGCTTCCAGGGGCGCTGGAAGTTAATTAAATACCATTTGGAGGCATTTAATGTCCGAGCAAAAACGGCTGATTTTCGACAAAAGAGATAACACCCCCCCATTACGTCATGCTTCAGAAATGTGGAAAATGGTCCGTTTTCAAATGTTTTATTTTTGAACGTCAGTTCACATTTGTAGGTGGATCATCAGTGTTAGAGCTAAAATTAGCATGTTTAAAGTGATTTTCATGCTTCCAGGGGCGCTGGAAGTTAATTAAATACCATTTGGAGGCATTTAATGTTCGAGCAAAAACAGCTGATTTTCGACAAAAGAGATAACACCCCCCCCATTACGTCCTGCTTCAGAAATGTGGAAAATGGTCCGTTTTCAAATGTTTTATTTTTGAACGTCAGTTCACATTTGTAGGTGGATCATCAGTGTTAGAGCTAAAATTAGCATGTTTAAAGTGATTTTCATGCTCCCAGGGGCCCTAAACACAAGATTTATGGAATGGTTAAAAGTGCATGAAAATGGCCAATTTACCCACTCTGAGTTCTCAAAAAGGGTTTCTTCACCCCGGGAAGTTAATTAAATACCATTTGGAGGCATTTAATGTTCGAGCAAAAACGGCTGATTTTCGACAAAAGAGATAACACCCCCCCATTACGTCCTGCTTCAGAAATGTGGAAAATGGTCCGTTTTCAAATGTTTTATTTTTGAACGTCAGTTCACATTTGTAGGTGGATCATCAGTGTTAGAGCTAAAATTAGCATGTTTAAAGTGATTTTCATGCTTCCAGGGGCTCGGGAAGTGAAATAAATACCATTTGGAGGCATTTAATGTTCGAGCAAAAACGGCTGATTTTCGACAAAAGAGATAACACCCCCCCCATTACGTCCTGCTTCAGAAATGTGGAAAATGGTCCGTTTTCAAATGTTTTATTTTTGAACGTCAGTTCACATTTGTAGGTGGATCATCAGTGTTAGAGCTAAAATTAGCATGTTTAAAGTGATTTTCATGCTCCCAGGGGCCCTAAACACAAGATTTATGGAATGGTTAAAAGTGCATGAAAATGGCCAATTTACCCACTCTGAGTTCTCAAAAAGGGGTTCTTCACCCCGGGAAGTTAATTAAATACCATTTGGAGGCATTTAATGTTCGAGCAAAAACGGCTGATTTTCGACAAAAGAGATAACACCCCCCCCATTACGTCCTGCTTCAGAAATGTTTTATTTTTGAACGTCAGTTCACATTTGTAGGTGGATCATCAGTGTTAGAGCTAAAATTAGCATGTTTAAAGTGATTTTCATGCTTCCAGGGGCTCGGGAAGTGAAATAAATACCATTTGGAGGCATTTAATGTTCGAGCAAAAACGGCTGATTTTCGACAAAAGAGATAACACCCCCCCATTACGTCCTGCTTCAGAAATGTGGAAAATGGTCCGTTTTCAAATGTTTTATTTTTGAACGTCAGTTCACATTTGTAGGTGGATCATCAGTGTTAGAGCTAAAATTAGCATGTTTAAAGTGATTTTCATGCTCCCAGGGGCCCTAAACACAAGATTTATGGAATGGTTAAAAGTGCATGAAAATGGCCAATTTACCCACTCTGAGTTCTCAAAAAGGGTTTCTTCACCCCGGGAAGTTAATTAAATACCATTTGGAGGCATTTAATGTTCGAGCAAAAACGGCTGATTTTCGACAAAAGAGATAACACCCCATTACGTCCTGCTTCAGAAATGTGGAAAATGGTCCGTTTTCAAATGTTTTATTTTTGAACGTCAGTTCACATTTGTAGGTGGATCATCAGTGTTAGAGCTAAAATTAGCATGTTTAAAGTGATTTTCATGCTTCCAGGGGCTCGGGAAGTGAAATAAATACCATTTGGAGGCATTTAATGTTCGAGCAAAAACGGCTGATTTTCGACAAAAGAGATAACACCCCCCCATTACGTCATGCTTCAGAAATGTGGAAAATGGTCAGTTTTCAAATGTTTTATTTTTGAACGTCAGTTCACATTTGTAGGTGGATCATCGGTGTTAGAGCTAAAATTAGCATGTTTAAAGTGATTTTCATGCTTCCAGGGGCGCTGGAAGTTAATTAAATACCATTTGGAAGCATTTAATGTTCGAGCAAAAACGGCTGATTTTCGACAAAAGAGATAACACCCCCCCATTACGTCATGCTTCAGAAATGTGGAAAATGGTCCGTTTTCAAATGTTTTATTTTTGAACGTCAGTTCACATTTGTAGGTGGATCATCAGTGTTAGAGCTAAAATTAGCATGTTTAAAGTGATTTTCATGCTTCCAGGGGCGCTGGAAGTTAATTAAATACCATTTGGAGGCATTTAATGTTCGAGCAAAAACGGCTGATTTTCGACAAAAGAGATAACACCCCCCCATTACGTCATGCTTCAGAAATGTGGAAAATGGTCCGTTTTCAAATGTTTTATTTTTGAACGTCAGTTCACATTTGTAGGTGGATCATCAGTGTTAGAGCTAAAATTAGCATGTTTAAAGTGATTTTCATGCTTCCAGGGGCGCTGGAAGTTAATTAAATACCATTTGGAGGCATTTAATGTTCGAGCAAAAACAGCTGATTTTCGACAAAAGAGATAACACCCCCCCCATTACGTCCTGCTTCAGAAATGTGGAAAATGGTCCGTTTTCAAATGTTTTATTTTTGAACGTCAGTTCACATTTGTAGGTGGATCATCAGTGTTAGAGCTAAAATTAGCATGTTTAAAGTGATTTTCATGCTCCCAGGGGCTCGGGAAGTGAAATAAATACCATTTGGAGGCATATAATGTTCGAGCAAAAACGGCTGATTTTCGACAAAAGAGATAACACCCCCCCATTACGTCCTGCTTCAGAAATGTGGAAAATGGTCCGTTTTCAAATGTTTTAATTTTTGAACGTCAGTTCACATTTGTAGGTGGATCATCAGTGTTAGAGCTAAAATTAGCATGTTTAAAGTGATTTTCATGCTCCCAGGGGCCCTAAACACAAGATTTATGGAATGGTTAAAAGTGCATGAAAATGGCCAATTTACCCACTCTGAGTTCTCAAAAAGGGTTTCTTCACCCCTGGAAGTTAATTAAATACCATTTGGAGGCATTTAATGTTCGAGCAAAAACGGCTGATTTCCGACAAAAGAGATAACACCCCCCCATTACGTCATGCTTCAGAAATGTGGAAAATGGTCCGTTTTCAAATGTTTTATTTTTGAACGTCAGTTCACATTTGTAGGTGGATCATCAGTGTTAGAGCTAAAATTAGCATGTTTAAAGTGATTTTCATGCTTCCAGGGGCGCTGGAAGTTAATTAAATACCATTTGGAGGCATTTAATGTCCGAGCAAAAACGGCTGATTTTCGACAAAAGAGATAACACCCCCCCATTACGTCATGCTTCAGAAATGTGGAAAATGGTCCGTTTTCAAATGTTTTATTTTTGAACGTCAGTTCACATTTGTAGGTGGATCATCAGTGTTAGAGCTAAAATTAGCATGTTTAAAGTGATTTTCATGCTTCCAGGGGCGCTGGAAGTTAATTAAATACCATTTGGAGGCATTTAATGTTCGAGCAAAAACAGCTGATTTTCGACAAAAGAGATAACACCCCCCCCCATTACGTCCTGCTTCAGAAATGTGGAAAATGGTCCGTTTTCAAATGTTTTATTTTTGAACGTCAGTTCACATTTGTAGGTGGATCATCAGTGTTAGAGCTAAAATTAGCATGTTTAAAGTGATTTTCATGCTCCCAGGGGCCCTAAACACAAGATTTATGGAATGGTTAAAAGTGCATGAAAATGGCCAATTTACCCACTCTGAGTTCTCAAAAAGGGTTTCTTCACCCCGGGAAGTTAATTAAATACCATTTGGAGGCATTTAATGTTCGAGCAAAAACGGCTGATTTTCGACAAAGAGATAACACCCCCCCATTACGTCCTGCTTCAGAAATGTGGAAAATGGTCCGTTTTCAAATGTTTTATTTTTGAACGTCAGTTCACATTTGTAGGTGGATCATCAGTGTTAGAGCTAAAATTAGCATGTTTAAAGTGATTTTCATGCTTCCAGTTGCTCGGGAAGTGAAATAAATACCATTTGGAGGCATTTAATGTTCGAGCAAAAACGGCTGATTTTCGACAAAAGAGATAACACCCCCCCCATTACGTCCTGCTTCAGAAATGTGGAAAATGGTCCGTTTTCAAATGTTTTATTTTTGAACGTCAGTTCACATTTGTAGGTGGATCATCAGTGTTAGAGCTAAAATTAGCATGTTTAAAGTGATTTTCATGCTCCCAGGGGCCCTAAACACAAGATTTATGGAATGGTTAAAAGTGCATGAAAATGGCCAATTTACCCACTCTGAGTTCTCAAAAAGGGGTTCTTCACCCCGGGAAGTTAATTAAATACCATTTGGAGGCATTTAATGTTCGAGCAAAAACGGCTGATTTTCGACAAAAGAGATAACACCCCCCCCATTACGTCCTGCTTCAGAAATGTGGAAAATGGTCCGTTTTCAAATGTTTTATTTTTGAACGTCAGTTCACATTTGTAGGTGGATCATCAGTGTTAGAGCTAAAATTAGCATGTTTAAAGTGATTTTCATGCTTCCAGGGGCTCGGGAAGTGAAATAAATACCATTTGGAGGCATTTAATGTTCGAGCAAAAACGGCTGATTTTCGACAAAAGAGATAACACCCCCCCATTACGTCCTGCTTCAGAAATGTGGAAAATGGTCCGTTTTCAAATGTTTTATTTTTGAACGTCAGTTCACATTTGTAGGTGGATCATCAGTGTTAGAGCTAAAATTAGCATGTTTAAAGTGATTTTCATGCTCCCAGGGGCCCTAAACACAAGATTTATGGAATGGTTAAAAGTGCATGAAAATGGCCAATTTACCCACTCTGAGTTCTCAAAAAGGGTTTCTTCACCCCGGGAAGTTAATTAAATACCATTTGGAGGCATTTAATGTTCGAGCAAAAACGGCTGATTTTCGACAAAAGAGATAACACCCCATTACGTCCTGCTTCAGAAATGTGGAAAATGGTCCGTTTTCAAATGTTTTATTTTTGAACGTCAGTTCACATTTGTAGGTGGATCATCAGTGTTAGAGCTAAAATTAGCATGTTTAAAGTGATTTTCATGCTTCCAGGGGCTCGGGAAGTGAAATAAATACCATTTGGAGGCATTTAATGTTCGAGCAAAAACGGCTGATTTTCGACAAAAGAGATAACACCCCCCCATTACGTCATGCTTCAGAAATGTGGAAAATGGTCAGTTTTCAAATGTTTTATTTTTGAACGTCAGTTCACATTTGTAGGTGGATCATCGGTGTTAGAGCTAAAATTAGCATGTTTAAAGTGATTTTCATGCTTCCAGGGGCGCTGGAAGTTAATTAAATACCATTTGGAGGCATTTAATGTTCGAGCAAAAACGGCTGATTTTCGACAAAAGAGATAACACCCCCCCATTACGTCATGCTTCAGAAATGTGGAAAATGGTCCGTTTTCAAATGTTTTATTTTTGAACGTCAGTTCACATTTGTAGGTGGATCATCAGTGTTAGAGCTAAAATTAGCATGTTTAAAGTGATTTTCATGCTTCCAGGGGCGCTGGAAGTTAATTAAATACCATTTGGAGGCATTTAATGTTCGAGCAAAAACGGCTGATTTTCGACAAAAGAGATAACACCCCCCCCATTACGTCATGCTTCAGAAATGTGGAAAATGGTCCGTTTTCAAATGTTTTATTTTTGAACGTCAGTTCACATTTGTAGGTGGATCATCAGTGTTAGAGCTAAAATTAGCATGTTTAAAGTGATTTTCATGCTTCCAGGGGCGCTGGAAGTTAATTAAATACCATTTGGAGGCATTTAATGTTCGAGCAAAAACAGCTGATTTTCGACAAAAGAGATAACACCCCCCCCATTACGTCCTGCTTCAGAAATGTGGAAAATGGTCCGTTTTCAAATGTTTTATTTTTGAACGTCAGTTCACATTTGTAGGTGGATCATCAGTGTTAGAGCTAAAATTAGCATGTTTAAAGTGATTTTCATGCTCCCAGGGGCCCTAAACACAAGATTTATGGAATGGTTAAAAGTGCATGAAAATGGCCAATTTACCCACTCTGAGTTCTCAAAAAGGGTTTCTTCACCCCGGGAAGTTAATTAAATACCATTTGGAGGCATTTAATGTTCGAGCAAAAACGGCTGATTTTCGACAAAAGAGATAACACCCCCCCATTACGTCCTGCTTCAGAAATGTGGAAAATGGTCCGTTTTCAAATGTTTTATTTTTGAACGTCAGTTCACATTTGTAGGTGGATCATCAGTGTTAGAGCTAAAATTAGCATGTTTAAAGTGATTTTCATGCTTCCAGGGGCGTGGGAAGTGAAATAAATACCATTTGGAGGCATTTAATGTTCGAGCAAAAACGGCTGATTTTCGACAAAAGAGGTAACACCCCCCCATTACGTCCTGCTTCAGAAATGTGGAAAATGGTCCGTTTTCAAATGTTTTATTTTTGAACGTCAGTTCACATTTGTAGGTGGATCATCAGTGTTAGAGCTAAAATTAGCATGTTTAAAGTGATTTTCATGCTTCCAGGGGCGCTGGAAGTTAATTAAATACCATTTGGAGGCATTTAATGTTCGAGCAAAAACAGCTGATTTTCGACAAAAGAGATAACACCCCAACAATTACGTCCTGCTTCAGAAATGTGGAAAATGGTCCGTTTTCAAATGTTTTATTTTTGAACGTCAGTTCACATTTGTAGGTGGATCATCAGTGTTAGCGCTAAAATTAGCATGTTTAAAGTGATTTTCATGCTTCCAGGGGCTCGGGAAGTGAAATAAATACCATTTGGAGGCATTTAATGTTCGAGCAAAAACGGCAGATTTTCGACAAAAGAGATAACACCCCCCCATTACGTCATGCTTCAGAAATGTGGAAAATGGTCCGTTTTCAAATGTTTTATTTTTGAACGTCAGTTCACATTTGTAGGTGGATCATCAGTGTTAGAGCTAAAATTAGCATGTTTAAAGTGATTTTCATGCTTCCAGGGGCGCTGGAAGTTAATTAAATACCATTTGGAGGCATTTAATGTTCGAGCAAAAATGGCTGATTTTCGACAAAAGAGATAACACCCCCCCATTACGTCCTGCTTCAGAAATGTGGAAAATGGTCCGTTTTCAAATGTTTTATTTTTGAACGTCAGTTCACATTTGTAGGTGGATCATCAGTGTTAGAGCTAAAATTAGCATGTTTAAAGTGATTTTCATGCTTCCAGGGGCTCGGGAAGTGAAATAAATACCATTTGGAGGCATTTAATGTTCGAGCAAAAACGGCTGATTTTCGACAAAAGAGATAACACCCCCCCATTACGTCATGCTTCAGAAATGTGGAAAATGGTCCGTTTTCAAATGTTTTATTTTTGAACGTCAGTTCACATTTGTAGGTGGATCATCAGTGTTAGAGCTAAAATTAGCATGTTTAAAGTGATTTTCATGCTTCCAGGGGCCCTAAACACAAGATTTATGGAATGGTTAAAAGTGCATGAAAATGGCCAATTTACCCACTCTGAGTTCTCAAAAAGGGTTTCTTCACCCCGGGAAGTTAATTAAATACCATTTGGAGGCATTTAATGTTCGAGCAAAAACGGCTGATTTTCGACAAAAGAGATAACACCCCCCCATTACGTCATGCTTCAGAAATGTGGAAAATGGTCCGTTTTCAAATGTTTTGTTTTTGAACGTCAGTTCACATTTGTAGGTGGATCATCAGTGTTAGAGCTAAAATTAGCATGTTTAAAGTGATTTTCATGCTCCCAGGGGCCCTAAACACAAGATTTATGGAATGGTTAAAAGTGCATGAAAATGGCCAATTTACCCACTCTGAGTTCTCAAAAAGGGTTTCTTCACCCCGGGAAGTTAATTAAATACCATTTGGAGGCATTTAATGTTCGAGCAAAAACGGCTGATTTTCGACAAAAGAGATAACACCCCCCCATTACGTCCTGCTTCAGAAATGTGGAAAATGGTCCGTTTTCAAATGTTTTATTTTTGAACGTCAGTTCACATTTGTAGGTGGATCATCAGTGTTAGAGCTAAAATTAGCATGTTTAAAGTGATTTTCATGCTTCCAGGGGCTCGGGAAGTGAAATAAATACCATTTGGAGGCATTTAATGTTCGAGCAAAAACGGCTGATTTTCGACAAAAGAGATAACACCCCCCCATTACGTCATGCTTCAGAAATGTGGAAAATGGTCCGTTTTCAAATGTTTTATTTTTGAACGTCAGTTCACATTTGTAGGTGGATCCTCAGTGTTAGAGCTAAAATTAGCATGTTTAAAGTGATTTTCATGCTTCCAGGGGCGCTGGAAGTTAATTAAATACCATTTGGAGGCATTTAATGTTCGAGCAAAAACGGCTGATTTTCGACAAAAGAGATAACACCCCCCCATTACGTCATGCTTCAGAAATGTGGAAAATGGTCCGTTTTCAAATGTTTTATTTTTGAACGTCAGTTCACATTTGTAGGTGGATCATCAGTGTTAGAGCTAAAATTAGCATGTTTAAAGTGATTTTCATGCTCCCAGGGGCTCGGGAAGTGAAATAAATACCATTTGGAGGCATTTAATGTTCGAGCAAAAACGGCTGATTTTCGACAAAAGAGATAACACCCCCCCATTACGTCCTGCTTCAGAAATGTGGAAAATGGTCTGTTTTCAAATGTTTTATTTTTGAACGTCAGTTCACATTTGTAGGTGGATCATCAGTGTTAGAGCTAAAATTAGCATGTTTAAAGTGATTTTCATGCTTCCAGGGGCTCGGGAAGTTAATTAAATACCATTTGGAGGCATTTAATGTTCGAGCAAAAACGGCTGATTTTCGACAAAAGAGATAACACCCCCCCATTACGTCATGCTTCAGAAATGTGGAAAATGGTCCGTTTTCAAATGTTTTATTTTTGAACGTCAGTTCACATTTGTAGGTGGATCATCAGTTTTAGAGCTAAAATTAGCATGTTTAAAGTGATTTTCATGCTCCCAGGGGCTCGGGAAGTTAATTAAATACCATTTGGAGGCATTTAATGTTCGAGCAAAAACGGCTGATTTTCGACAAAAGAGATAACACCCCCCCATTACGTCCTGCTTCAGAAATGTGGAAAATGGTCCGTTTTCAAATGTTTTATTTTTGAACGTCAGTTCACATTTGTAGGTGGATCATCAGTGTTAGAGCTAAAATTAGCATGTTTAAAGTGATTTTTATGCTTCCAGGGGCCCTAAACACAAGATTTATGGAATGGTTAAAAGTGCATGAAAATGGCCAATTTACCCACTCTGAGTTCTCAAAAAGGGTTTCTTCACCCCGGGAAGTTAATTAAATACCATTTGGAGGCATTTAATGTTCGAGCAAAAACGGCTGATTTTCGACAAAAGAGATAACACCCCCCCCATTACGTCATGCTTCAGAAATGTGGAAAATGGTCCGTTTTCAAATGTTTTATTTTTGAACGTCAGTTCACATTTGTAGGTGGATCATCAGTGTTAGAGCTAAAATTAGCATGTTTAAAGTGATTTTTATGCTTCCAGGGGCGCTGGAAGTTAATTAAATACCATTTGGAGGCATTTAATGTTCGAGCAAAAACGGCTGATTTTCGACAAAAGAGATAACACCCCCCCATTACGTCATGCTTCAGAAATGTGGAAAATGGTCCGTTTTCAAATGTTTTATTTTTGAACGTCAGTTCACATTTGTAGGTGGATCATCAGTGTTAGAGCTAAAATTAGCATGTTTAAAGTGATTTTCATGCTCCCAGGGGCTCGGGAAGTGAAATAAATACCATTTGGAGGCATTTAATGTTCGAGCAAAAACGGCTGATTTTCGAGAAAAGAGATAACACCCCCCCATTACGTCCTGCTTCAGAAATGTGGAAAATGGTCCATTTTCAAATGCTTTATTTTTGAACGTCAGTTCACATTTGTAGGTGGATCATCAGTGTTAAAGCTAAAATTAGCATGTTTAAAGTGATTTTCATGCTCCCAGGGGCCCTAAACACAAGATTTATGGAATGGTTAAAAGTGCATGAAAATGGCCAATTTACCCACTCTGAGTTCTCAAAAAGGGTTTCTTCACCCCGGGAAGTTAATTAAATACCATTTGGAGGCATTTAATATTTGAGCAAAAACGGCTGATTTTCGACAAAAGAGATAACACCCCCCCCATTACGTCATGCTTCAGAAATGTGGAAAATGGTCCGTTTTCAAATGTTTTATTTTTGAACGTCAGTTCACATTTGTAGGTGGATCATCAGTGTTAGAGCTAAAATTAGCATGTTTAAAGTGATTTTCATGCTCCCAGGGGCTCGGGAAGTGAAATAAATACCATTTGGAGGCATTTAATGTTCGAGCAAAAACGGCTGATTTTCGACAAAAGAGATAACACCCCCCCCATTACGTCCTGCTTCAGAAATGTGGAAAATGGTCCGTTTTCAAATGTTTTATTTTTGAACGTCAGTTCACATTTGTAGGTGGATCATCAGTGTTAGAGCTAAAATTAGCATGTTTAAAGTGATTTTCATGCTCCCAGGGGCTCGGGAAGTGAAATAAATACCATTTGGAGGCATTTAATGTTCGAGCAAAAACGGCTGATTTTCGACAAAAGAGATAACACCCCCCCATTACGTCCTGCTTCAGAAATGTGGAAAATGGTCCGTTTTCAAATGTTTTATTTTTGAACGTCAGTTCACATTTGTAGGTGGATCATCAGTGTTAGAGCTAAAATTAGCATGTTTAAAGTGATTTTCATGCTCCCAGGGGCCCTAAACACAAGATATATGGAATGGTTAAAAGTGCATGAAAATGGCCAATTTATCCACTCTGAGTTCTCAAAAAGGGTTTCTTCACCCCGGGAAGTTAATTAAATACCATTTGGAGGCATTTAATGTTCGAGCAAAAACGGCTGATTTTCGACAAAAGAGATAACACCCCCCCATTACGTCATGCTTCAGAAATGTGGAAAATGGTCCGTTTTCAAATGTTTTATTTTTGAACGTCAGTTCACATTTGTAGGTGGATCATCAGTGTTAGAGCTAAAATTAGCATGTTTAAAGTGATTTTCATGCTTCCAGGGGCTCGGGAAGTTAATTAAATACCATTTGGAGGCATTTAATGTTCGAGCAAAAATGGCTGATTTTCGACAAAAGAGATAACACCCCCCCATTACGTCATGCTTCAGAAATGTGGAAAATGGTCCGTTTTCAAATGTTTTATTTTTGAACGTCAGTTCACATTTGTAGGTGGATCATCAGTTTTAGAGCTAAAATTAGCATGTTTAAAGTGATTTTCATGCTCCCAGGGGCTCAGGAAGTTAATTAAATACCATTTGGAGGCATTTAATGTTCGAGCAAAAACGGCTGATTTTCGACAAAAGAGATAACACCCCCCCATTACGTCCTGCTTCAGAAATGTGGAAAATGGTCCGTTTTCAAATGTTTTATTTTTGAACGTCAGTTCACATTTGTAGGTGGATCATCAGTGTTAGAGCTAAAATTAGCATGTTTAAAGTGATTTTTATGCTTCCAGGGGCCCTAAACACAAGATTTATGGAATGGTTAAAAGTGCATGAAAATGGCCAATTTACCCACTCTGAGTTCTCAAAAAGGGTTTCTTCACCCCGGGAAGTTAATTAAATACCATTTGGAGGCATTTAATGTTCGAGCAAAAACGGCTGATTTTCGACAAAAGAGATAACACCCCCCCATTACGTCATGCTTCAGAAATGTGGAAAATGGTCCGTTTTCAAATGTTTTATTTTTGAACGTCAGTTCACATTTGTAGGTGGATCATCAGTGTTAGAGCTAAAATTAGCATGTTTAAAGTGATTTTTATGCTTCCAGGGGCGCTGGAAGTTAATTAAATACCATTTGGAGGCATTTAATGTTCGAGCAAAAACGGCTGATTTTCGACAAAAGAGATAACACCCCCCCATTACATCATGCTTCAGAAATGTGGAAAATGGTCCGTTTTCAAATGTTTTATTTTTGAACGTCAGTTCACATTTGTAGGTGGATCATCAGTGTTAGAGCTAAAATTAGCATGTTTAAAGTGATTTTCATGCTCCCAGGGGCTCGGGAAGTGAAATAAATACCATTTGGAGGCATTTAATGTTCGAGCAAAAACGGCTGATTTTCGAGAAAAGAGATAACACCCCCCCATTACGTCCTGCTTCAGAAATGTGGAAAATGGTCCGTTTTCAAATGTTTTATTTTTGAACGTCAGTTCACATTTGTAGGTGGATCATCAGTGTTAGAGCTAAAATTAGCATGTTTAAAGTGATTTTTATGCTTCCAGGGGCCCTAAACACAAGATTTATGGAATGGTTAAAAGTGCATGAAAATGGCCAATTTACCCACTCTGAGTTCTCAAAAAGGGTTTCTTCACCCCGGGAAGTTAATTAAATACCATTTGGAGGCATTTAATGTTCGAGCAAAAACGGCTGATTTTCGACAAAAGAGATAACACCCCCCCATTACGTCATGCTTCAGAAATGTGGAAAATGGTCCGTTTTCAAATGTTTTATTTTTGAACGTCAGTTCACATTTGTAGGTGGATCATCAGTGTTAGAGCTAAAATTAGCATGTTTAAAGTGATTTTTATGCTTCCAGGGGCGCTGGAAGTTAATTAAATACCATTTGGAGGCATTTAATGTTCGAGCAAAAACGGCTGATTTTCGAGAAAAGAGATAACACCCCCCCATTACGTCCTGCTTCAGAAATGTGGAAAATGGTCCATTTTCAAATGCTTTATTTTTGAACGTCAGTTCACATTTGTAGGTGGATCATCAGTGTTAAAGCTAAAATTAGCATGTTTAAAGTGATTTTCATGCTCCCAGGGGCCCTAAACACAAGATTTATGGAATGGTTAAAAGTGCATGAAAATGGCCAATTTACCCACTCTGAGTTCTCAAAAAGGGTTTCTTCACCCCGGGAAGTTAATTAAATACCATTTGGAGGCATTTAATATTTGAGCAAAAACGGCTGATTTTCGACAAAAGAGATAACACCCCCCCCATTACGTCATGCTTCAGAAATGTGGAAAATAGTCCGTTTTCAAATGTTTTATTTTTGAACGTCAGTTCACATTTGTAGGTGGATCATCAGTGTTAGAGCTAAAATTAGCATGTTTAAAGTGATTTTCATGCTCCCAGGGGCTCGGGAAGTGAAATAAATACCATTTGGAGGCATTTAATGTTCGAGCAAAAACGTCTGATTTTCGACAAAAGAGATAACACCCCCCCATTACGTCCTGCTTCAGAAATGTGGAAAATGGTCCGTTTTCAAATGTTTTATTTTTGAACGTCAGTTCACATTTGTAGGTGGATCATCAGTGTTAGAGCTAAAATTAGCATGTTTAAAGTGATTTTCATGCTCCCAGGGGCTCGGGAAGTGAAATAAATACCATTTGGAGGCATTTAATGTTCGAGCAAAAACGGCTGATTTTCGAGAAAAGAGATAACACCCCCCCATTACGTCCTGCTTCAGAAATGTGGAAAATGGTCCGTTTTCAAATGTTTTATTTTTGAACGTCAGTTCACATTTGTAGGTGGATCATCAGTGTTAGAGCTAAAATTAGCATGTTTAAAGTGATTTTCATGCTCCCAGGGGCCCTAAACACAAGATATATGGAATGGTTAAAAGTGCATGAAAATGGCCAATTTATCCACTCTGAGTTCTCAAAAAGGGTTTCTTCACCCCGGGAAGTTAATTAAATACCATTTGGAGGCATTTAATGTTCGAGCAAAAACGGCTGATTTTCGACAAAAGAGATAACACCCCCCCATTACGTCATGCTTCAGAAATGTGGAAAATGGTCCGTTTTCAAATGTTTTATTTTTGAACGTCAGTTCACATTTGTAGGTGGATCATCAGTGTTAGAGCTAAAATTAGCATGTTTAAAGTGATTTTCATGCTTCCAGGGGCGCTGGAAGTTAATTAAATACCATTTGGAGGCATTTAATGTTCGAGCAAAAACGGCTGATTTTCGACAAAAGAGATAACACCCCCCCATTACGTCATGCTTCAGAAATGTGGAAAATGGTCCGTTTTCAAATGTTTTATTTTTGAACGTCAGTTCACATTTGTAGGTGGATCATCAGTGTTAGAGCTAAAATTAGCATGTTTAAAGTGATTTTCATGCTTCCAGGGGCGCTGGAAGTTAATTAAATACCATTTGGAGGCATTTAATGTTCCAGCAAAAACGGCTGATTTTCGACAAAAGAGATAACACCCCCCCATTACGTCATGCTTCAAAAATGTGGAAAATGGTCCGTTTTCAAATGTTTTATTTTTGAACGTCAGTTCACATTTTGTAGGTGGATCATCAGTGTTAGAGCTAAAATTAGCATGTTTAAAGGGATTTTTATGCTTCCAGGGGCGCTGGAAGTTAATTAAATACCATTTGGAGGCATTTAATGTTCGAGCAAAAACGGCTGATTTTCGACAAAAGAGATAACACCCCCCCATTACGTCATGCTTCAGAAATGTGGAAAATGGTCCGTTTTCAAATGTTTTATTTTTGAACGTCAGTTCACATTTTTAGGTGGATCATCAGTGTTAGAGCTAAAATTAGCATGTTTAAAGTGATTTTCATGCTCCCAGGGGCTCAGGAAGTTAATTAAATACCATTTGGAGGCATTTAATGTTCGAGCAAAAACGGCTGATTTTCGACAAAAGAGATAACACCCCCCCATTACGTCCTGCTTCAGAAATGTGGAAAATGGTCCGTTTTCAAATGTTTTATTTTTGAACGTCAGTTCACATTTGTAGGTGGATCATCAGTGTTAGAGCTAAAATTAGCATGTTTAAAGTGATTTTTATGCTTCCAGGGGCCCTAAACACAAGATTTATGGAATGGTTAAAAGTGCATGAAAATGGCCAATTTACCCACTCTGAGTTCTCAAAAAGGGTTTCTTCACCCCGGGAAGTTAATTAAATACCATTTGGAGGCATTTAATGTTCGAGCAAAAACGGCTGATTTTCGACAAAAGAGATAACACCCCCCCATTACGTCATGGTTCAGAAATGTGGAAAATGGTCCGTTTTCAAATGTTTTATTTTTGAACGTCAGTTCACATTTGTAGGTGGATCATCAGTGTTAGAGCTAAAATTAGCATGTTTAAAGTGATTTTTATGCTTCCAGGGGCGCTGGAAGTTAATTAAATACCATTTGGAGGCATTTAATGTTCGAGCAAAAACGGCTGATTTTCGACAAAAGAGATAACACCCCCCCATTACGTCATGCTTCAGAAATGTGGAAAATGGTCCGTTTTCAAATGTTTTATTTTTGAACGTCAGTTCACATTTGTAGGTGGATCATCAGTGTTAGAGCTAAAATTAGCATGTTTAAAGTGATTTTCATGCTCCCAGGGGCTCGGGAAGTGAAATAAATACCATTTGGAGGCATTTAATGTTCGAGCAAAAACGGCTGATTTTCGAGAAAAGAGATAACACCCCCCCATTACGTCCTGCTTCAGAAATGTGGAAAATGGTCCGTTTTCAAATGTTTTATTTTTGAACGTCAGTTCACATTTGTAGGTGGATCATCAGTGTTAGAGCTAAAATTAGCATGTTTAAAGTGATTTTTATGCTTCCAGGGGCCCTAAACACAAGATTTATGGAATGGTTAAAAGTGCATGAAAATGGCCAATTTACCCACTCTGAGTTCTCAAAAAGGGTTTCTTCACCCCGGGAAGTTAATTAAATACCATTTGGAGGCATTTAATGTTCGAGCAAAAACGGCTGATTTTCGACAAAAGAGATAACACCCCCCCATTACGTCATGCTTCAGAAATGTGGAAAATGGTCCGTTTTCAAATGTTTTATTTTTGAACGTCAGTTCACATTTGTAGGTGGATCATCAGTGTTAGAGCTAAAATTAGCATGTTTAAAGTGATTTTTATGCTTCCAGGGGCGCTGGAAGTTAATTAAATACCATTTGGAGGCATTTAATGTTCGAGCAAAAACGGCTGATTTTCGAGAAAAGAGATAACACCCCCCCATTACGTCCTGCTTCAGAAATGTGGAAAATGGTCCATTTTCAAATGCTTTATTTTTGAACGTCAGTTCACATTTGTAGGTGGATCATCAGTGTTAAAGCTAAAATTAGCATGTTTAAAGTGATTTTCATGCTCCCAGGGGCCCTAAACACAAGATTTATGGAATGGTTAAAAGTGCATGAAAATGGCCAATTTACCCACTCTGAGTTCTCAAAAAGGGTTTCTTCACCCCGGGAAGTTAATTAAATACCATTTGGAGGCATTTAATATTTGAGCAAAAACGGCTGATTTTCGACAAAAGAGATAACACCCCCCCATTACGTCATGCTTCAGAAATGTGGAAAATAGTCCGTTTTCAAATGTTTTATTTTTGAACGTCAGTTCACATTTGTAGGTGGATCATCAGTGTTAGAGCTAAAATTAGCATGTTTAAAGTGATTTTCATGCTCCCAGGGGCTCGGGAAGTGAAATAAATACCATTTGGAGGCATTTAATGTTCGAGCAAAAACGTCTGATTTTCGACAAAAGAGATAACACCCCCCCATTACGTCCTGCTTCAGAAATGTGGAAAATGGTCCGTTTTCAAATGTTTTATTTTTGAACGTCAGTTCACATTTGTAGGTGGATCATCAGTGTTAGAGCTAAAATTAGCATGTTTAAAGTGATTTTCATGCTCCCAGGGGCTCGGGAAGTGAAATAAATACCATTTGGAGGCATTTAATGTTCGAGCAAAAACGGCTGATTTTCGACAAAAGAGATAACACCCCCCCATTACGTCCTGCTTCAGAAATGTGGAAAATGGTCCGTTTTCAAATGTTTTATTTTTGAACGTCAGTTCACATTTGTAGGTGGATCATCAGTGTTAGAGCTAAAATTAGCATGTTTAAAGTGATTTTCATGCTCCCAGGGGCCCTAAACACAAGATATATGGAATGGTTAAAAGTGCATGAAAATGGCCAATTTATCCACTCTGAGTTCTCAAAAAGGGTTTCTTCACCCCGGGAAGTTAATTAAATACCATTTGGAGGCATTTAATGTTCGAGCAAAAACGGCTGATTTTCGACAAAAGAGATAACACCCCCCCATTACGTCATGCTTCAGAAATGTGGAAAATGGTCCGTTTTCAAATGTTTTATTTTTGAACGTCAGTTCACATTTGTAGGTGGATCATCAGTGTTAGAGCTAAAATTAGCATGTTTAAAGTGATTTTCATGCTTCCAGGGGCGCTGGAAGTTAATTAAATACCATTTGGAGGCATTTAATGTTCGAGCAAAAACGGCTGATTTTCGACAAAAGAGATAACACCCCCCCATTACGTCATGCTTCAGAAATGTGGAAAATGGTCCGTTTTCAAATGTTTTATTTTTGAACGTCAGTTCACATTTGTAGGTGGATCATCAGTGTTAGAGCTAAAATTAGCATGTTTAAAGTGATTTTCATGCTTCCAGGGGCGCTGGAAGTTAATTAAATACCATTTGGAGGCATTTAATGTTCCAGCAAAAACGGCTGATTTTCGACAAAAGAGATAACACCCCCCCATTACGTCATGCTTCAAAAATGTGGAAAATGGTCCGTTTTCAAATGTTTTATTTTTGAACGTCAGTTCACATTTTGTAGGTGGATCATCAGTGTTAGAGCTAAAATTAGCATGTTTAAAGGGATTTTTATGCTTCCAGGGGCGCTGGAAGTTAATTAAATACCATTTGGAGGCATTTAATGTTCGAGCAAAAACGGCTGATTTTCGACAAAAGAGATAACACCCCCCCATTACGTCATGCTTCAGAAATGTGGAAAATGGTCCGTTTTCAAATGTTTTATTTTTGAACGTCAGTTCACATTTTTAGGTGGATCATCAGTGTTAGAGCTAAAATTAGCATGTTTAAAGTGATTTTCATGCTCCCAGGGGCTCAGGAAGTGAAATAAATACCATTTGGAGGCATTTAATGTTCGAGCAAAAACGGCTGATTTTCGACAAAAGAGATAACACCCCCCCATTACGTCCTGCTTCAGAAATGTGGAAAATGGTCCGTTTTCAAATGTTTTGTTTTTGAACGTCAGTTCACATTTGTAGGTGGATCATCAGTGTTAGAGCTAAAATTAGCATGTTTAAAGTGATTTTCATGCTCCCAGGGGCCCTAAACACAAGATTTATGGAATGGTTAAAAGTGCATGAAAATGGCCAATTTACCCACTCTGAGTTCTCAAAAAGGGTTTCTTCACCCCGGGAAGTTAATTAAATACCATTTGGAGGCATTTAATGTTCGAGCAAAAACGGCTGATTTTCGACAAAAGAGATAACACCCCCCCATTACGTCCTGCTTCAGAAATGGGGAAAATGGTCCGTTTTCAAATGTTTTATTTTTGAACGTCAGTTCACATTTGTAGGTGGATCCTCAGTGTTAGAGCTAAAATTAGCATGTTTAAAGTGATTTTCATGCTTCCAGGGGCGCTGGAAGTTAATTAAATACCATTTGGAGGCATTTAATGTTCGAGCAAAAACGGCTGATTTTCGACAAAAGAGATAACACCCCCCCATTACGTCATGCTTCAGAAATGTGGAAAATGGTCCGTTTTCAAATGTTTTATTTTTGAACGTCAGTTCACATTTGTAGGTGGATCATCAGTGTTAGAGCTAAAATTAGCATGTTTAAAGTGATTTTCATGCTTCCAGGGGCGCTGGAAGTTAATTAAATACCATTTGGAGGCATTTAATGTTCGAGCAAAAACGGCTGATTTTCGACAAAAGAGATAACACCCCCCCATTACGTCATGCTTCAGAAATGTGGAAAATGGTCCGTTTTCAAATGTTTTATTTTTGAACGTCAGTTCACATTTGTAGGTGGATCATCAGTGTTAGAGCTAAAATTAGCATGTTTAAAGTGATTTTCATGCTCCCAGGGGCTCGGGAAGTGAAATAAATACCATTTGGAGGCATTTAATGTTCGAGCAAAAACTGCTGATTTTCGACAAAAGAGATAACACCCCCCCATTACGTCCTGCTTCAGAAATGTGGAAAATGGTCCGTTTTCAAATGTTTTATTTTTGAACGTCAGTTCACATTTGTAGGTGGATCATCAGTGTTAGAGCTAAAATTAGCATGTTTAAAGTGATTTTCATGCTCCCAGGGGCCCTAAACACAAGATTTATGGAATGGTTGAAAGAGCATGAAAATGGCCAATTTACCCACTCTGAGTTCTCAAAAAGGGTTTCTTCACCCCGGGAAGTTAATTAAATACCATTTGGAGGCATTTAATGTTCGAGCAAAAACGGCAGATTTTCGACAAAAGAGATAACACCCCCCCATTACGTCATGCTTCAGAAATGTGGAAAATGGTCCGTTTTCAAATGTTTTATTTTTGAACGTCAGTTCACATTTGTAGGTGGATCATCAGTTTTAAGAGCTAAAATTAGCATGTTTAAAGTGATTTTCATGCTTCCAGGGGCGCTGGAAGTTAATTAAATACCATTTGGAGGCATTTAATGTTCGAGCAAAAACGGCTGATTTTCGACAAAAGAGATAACACCCCCCCATTACGTCATGCTTCAGAAATGTGGAAAATGGTCCGTTTTCAAATGTTTTATTTTTGAACGTCAGTTCACATTTGTAGGTGGATCATCAGTGTTAGAGCTAAAATTAGCATGTTTAAAGTGATTTTCATGCTTCCAGGGGCGCTGGAAGTTAATTAAATACCATTTGGAGCCATTTAATGTTCCAGCAAAAACGGCTGATTTTCGACAAAAGAGATAACACCCCCCCATTACGTCATGCTTCAAAAATGTGGAAAATGGTCCGTTTTCAAATGTTTTATTTTTGAACGTCAGTTCACATTTTGTAGGTGGATCATCAGTGTTAGAGCTAAAATTAGCATGTTTAAAGGGATTTTTATGCTTCCAGGGGCGCTGGAAGTTAATTAAATACCATTTGGAGGCATTTAATGTTCGAGCAAAAACGGCTGATTTTCGACAAAAGAGATAACACCCCTCCATTACGTCATGCTTCAGAAATGTGGAAAATGGTCCGTTTTCAAATGTTTTATTTTTGAACGTCAGTTCACATTTGTAGGTGGATCATCAGTGTTAGAGCTAAAATTAGCATGTTTAAAGTGATTTTCATGCTCCCAGGGGCTCAGGAAGTGAAATAAATACCATTTGGAGGCATTTAATGTTCGAGCAAAAACGGCTGATTTTCGACAAAAGAGATAACACCCCCCATTACGTCCTGCTTCAGAAATGTGGAAAATGGTCCGTTTTCAAATGTTTTATTTTTGAACGTCAGTTCACATTTGTAGGTGGATCATCAGTGTTAGAGCTAAAATTAGCATGTTTAAAGTGATTTTCATGCTCCCAGGGGCTCGGGAAGTGAAATAAATACCATTTGGAGGCATTTAATGTTCGAGCAAAAACGGCTGATTTTCGACAAAAGAGATAACACCCCCCCATTACGTCCTGCTTCAGAAATGTGGAAAATGGTCCGTTTTCAAATGTTTTTATTTTTGAACGTCAGTTCACATTTGTAGGTGGATCATCAGTGTTAGAGCTAAAATTAGCATGTTTAAAGTGATTTTCATGCTTCCAGGGGCTCGGGAAGTTAATTAAATACCATTTGGAGGCATTTAATGTTCGAGCAAAAACGGCTGATTTTCGACAAAAGAGATAACACCCCCCCATTACGTCATGCTTCAGAAATGTGGAAAATGGTCCGTTTTCAAATGTTTTATTTTTGAACGTCAGTTCACATTTGTAGGTGGATCATCAGTTTTAGAGCTAAAATTAGCATGTTTAAAGTGATTTTCATGCTCCCAGGGGCTCGGGAAGTTAATTAAATACCATTTGGAGGCATTTAATGTTCGAGCAAAAACGGCTGATTTTCGACAAAAGAGATAACACCCCCCCATTACGTCCTGCTTCAGAAATGTGGAAAATGGTCCGTTTTCAAATGTTTTATTTTTGAACGTCAGTTCACATTTGTAGGTGGATCATCAGTGTTAGAGCTAAAATTAGCATGTTTAAAGTGATTTTTATGCTTCCAGGGGCCCTAAACACAAGATTTATGGAATGGTTAAAAGTGCATGAAAATGGCCAATTTACCCACTCTGAGTTCTCAAAAAGGGTTTCTTCACCCCGGGAAGTTAATTAAATACCATTTGGAGGCATTTAATGTTCGAGCAAAAACGGCTGATTTTCGACAAAAGAGATAACACCCCCCCATTACGTCATGCTTCAGAAATGTGGAAAATGGTCCGTTTTCAAATGTTTTATTTTTGAACGTCAGTTCACATTTGTAGGTGGATCATCAGTGTTAGAGCTAAAATTAGCATGTTTAAAGTGATTTTTATGCTTCCAGGGGCGCTGGAAGTTAATTAAATACCATTTGGAGGCATTTAATGTTCGAGCAAAAACGGCTGATTTTCGACAAAAGAGATAACACCCCCCCATTACGTCATGCTTCAGAAATGTGGAAAATGGTCCGTTTTCAAATGTTTTATTTTTGAACGTCAGTTCACATTTGTAGGTGGATCATCAGTGTTAGAGCTAAAATTAGCATGTTTAAAGTGATTTTCATGCTCCCAGGGGCTCGGGAAGTGAAATAAATACCATTTGGAGGCATTTAATGTTCGAGCAAAAACGGCTGATTTTCGAGAAAAGAGATAACACCCCCCCATTACGTCCTGCTTCAGAAATGTGGAAAATGGTCCATTTTCAAATGCTTTATTTTTGAACGTCAGTTCACATTTGTAGGTGGATCATCAGTGTTAAAGCTAAAATTAGCATGTTTAAAGTGATTTTCATGCTCCCAGGGGCCCTAAACACAAGATTTATGGAATGGTTAAAAGTGCATGAAAATGGCCAATTTACCCACTCTGAGTTCTCAAAAAGGGTTTCTTCACCCCGGGAAGTTAATTAAATACCATTTGGAGGCATTTAATATTTGAGCAAAAACGGCTGATTTTCGACAAAAGAGATAACACCCCCCCCATTACGTCATGCTTCAGAAATGTGGAAAATGGTCCGTTTTCAAATGTTTTATTTTTGAACGTCAGTTCACATTTGTAGGTGGATCATCAGTGTTAGAGCTAAAATTAGCATGTTTAAAGTGATTTTCATGCTCCCAGGGGCTCGGGAAGTGAAATAAATACCATTTGGAGGCATTTAATGTTCGAGCAAAAACGGCTGATTTTCGACAAAAGAGATAACACCCCCCCATTACGTCCTGCTTCAGAAATGTGGAAAATGGTCCGTTTTCAAATGTTTTATTTTTGAACGTCAGTTCACATTTGTAGGTGGATCATCAGTGTTAGAGCTAAAATTAGCATGTTTAAAGTGATTTTCATGCTCCCAGGGGCCCTAAACACAAGATATATGGAATGGTTAAAAGTGCATGAAAATGGCCAATTTATCCACTCTGAGTTCTCAAAAAGGGTTTCTTCACCCCGGGAAGTTAATTAAATACCATTTGGAGGCATTTAATGTTCGAGCAAAAACGGCTGATTTTCGACAAAAGAGATAACACCCCCCCATTACGTCATGCTTCAGAAATGTGGAAAATGGTCCGTTTTCAAATGTTTTATTTTTGAACGTCAGTTCACATTTGTAGGTGGATCATCAGTGTTAGAGCTAAAATTAGCATGTTTAAAGTGATTTTCATGCTTCCAGGGGCTCGGGAAGTTAATTAAATACCATTTGGAGGCATTTAATGTTCGAGCAAAAACGGCTGATTTTCGACAAAAGAGATAACACCCCCCCATTACGTCATGCTTCAGAAATGTGGAAAATGGTCCGTTTTCAAATGTTTTATTTTTGAACGTCAGTTCACATTTGTAGGTGGATCATCAGTTTTAGAGCTAAAATTAGCATGTTTAAAGTGATTTTCATGCTCCCAGGGGCTCGGGAAGTTAATTAAATACCATTTGGAGGCATTTAATGTTCGAGCAAAAACGGCTGATTTTCGACCAAAGAGATAACACCCCCCCCATTACGTCCTGCTTCAGAAATGTGGAAAATGGTCCGTTTTCAAATGTTTTATTTTTGAACGTCAGTTCACATTTGTAGGTGGATCATCAGTGTTAGAGCTAAAATTAGCATGTTTAAAGTGATTTTTATGCTTCCAGGGGCCCTAAACACAAGATTTATGGAATGGTTAAAAGTGCATGAAAATGGCCAATTTACCCACTCTGAGTTCTCAAAAAGGGTTTCTTCACCCCGGGAAGTTAATTAAATACCATTTGGAGGCATTTAATGTTCGAGCAAAAACGGCTGATTTTCGACAAAAGAGATAACACCCCCCCATTACGTCATGCTTCAGAAATGTGGAAAATGGTCCGTTTTCAAATGTTTTATTTTTGAACGTCAGTTCACATTTGTAGGTGGATCATCAGTGTTAGAGCTAAAATTAGCATGTTTAAAGTGATTTTTATGCTTCCAGGGGCGCTGGAAGTTAATTAAATACCATTTGGAGGCATTTAATGTTCGAGCAAAAACGGCTGATTTTCGACAAAAGAGATAACACCCCCCCATTACGTCATGCTTCAGAAATGTGGAAAATGGTCCGTTTTCAAATGTTTTATTTTTGAACGTCAGTTCACATTTGTAGGTGGATCATCAGTGTTAGAGCTAAAATTAGCATGTTTAAAGTGATTTTCATGCTCCCAGGGGCTCGGGAAGTGAAATAAATACCATTTGGAGGCATTTAATGTTCGAGCAAAAACGGCTGATTTTCGAGAAAAGAGATAACACCCCCCCATTACGTCCTGCTTCAGAAATGTGGAAAATGGTCCATTTTCAAATGCTTTATTTTTGAACGTCAGTTCACATTTGTAGGTGGATCATCAGTGTTAAAGCTAAAATTAGCATGTTTAAAGTGATTTTCATGCTCCCAGGGGCCCTAAACACAAGATTTATGGAATGGTTAAAAGTGCATGAAAATGGCCAATTTACCCACTCTGAGTTCTCAAAAAGGGTTTCTTCACCCCGGGAAGTTAATTAAATACCATTTGGAGGCATTTAATGTTCGAGCAAAAACGGCTGATTTTCGACAAAAGAGATAACACCCCCCCATTACGTCATGCTTCAGAAATGTGGAAAATGGTCCGTTTTCAAATGTTTTATTTTTGAACGTCAGTTCACATTTGTAGGTGGATCATCAGTGTTAGAGCTAAAATTAGCATGTTTAAAGTGATTTTTATGCTTCCAGGGGCGCTGGAAGTTAATTAAATACCATTTGGAGGCATTTAATGTTCGAGCAAAAACGGCTGATTTTCGAGAAAAGAGATAACACCCCCCCATTACGTCCTGCTTCAGAAATGTGGAAAATGGTCCATTTTCAAATGCTTTATTTTTGAACGTCAGTTCACATTTGTAGGTGGATCATCAGTGTTAAAGCTAAAATTAGCATGTTTAAAGTGATTTTCATGCTCCCAGGGGCCCTAAACACAAGATTTATGGAATGGTTAAAAGTGCATGAAAATGGCCAATTTACCCACTCTGAGTTCTCAAAAAGGGTTTCTTCACCCCGGGAAGTTAATTAAATACCATTTGGAGGCATTTAATATTTGAGCAAAAACGGCTGATTTTCGACAAAAGAGATAACACCCCCCCCATTACGTCATGCTTCAGAAATGTGGAAAATGGTCCGTTTCCAAATGTTTTATTTTTGAACGTCAGTTCACATTTGTAGGTGGATCATCAGTGTTAGAGCTAAAATTAGCATGTTTAAAGTGATTTTCATGCTCCCAGGGGCTCGGGAAGTGAAATAAATACCATTTGGAGGCATTTAATGTTCGAGCAAAAACGGCTGATTTTCGACAAAAGAGATAACACCCCCCCATTACGTCCTGCTTCAGAAATGTGGAAAATGGTCCGTTTTCAAATGTTTTATTTTTGAACGTCAGTTCACATTTGTAGGTGGATCATCAGTGTTAGAGCTAAAATTAGCATGTTTAAAGTGATTTTCATGCTCCCAGGGGCTCGGGAAGTGAAATAAATACCATTTGGAGGCATTTAATGTTCGAGCAAAAACGGCTGATTTTCGACAAAAGAGATAACACCCCCCCATTACGTCCTGCTTCAGAAATGTGGAAAATGGTCCGTTTTCAAATGTTTTATTTTTGAACGTCAGTTCACATTTGTAGGTGGATCATCAGTGTTAGAGCTAAAATTAGCATGTTTAAAGTGATTTTCATGCTCCCAGGGGCCCTAAACACAAGATATATGGAATGGTTAAAAGTGCATGAAAATGGCCAATTTATCCACTCTGAGTTCTCAAAAAGGGTTTCTTCACCCCGGGAAGTTAATTAAATACCATTTGGAGGCATTTAATGTTCGAGCAAAAACGGCTGATTTTCGACAAAAGAGATAACACCCCCCCATTACGTCATGCTTCAGAAATGTGGAAAATGGTCCGTTTTCAAATGTTTTATTTTTGAACGTCAGTTCACATTTGTAGGTGGATCATCAGTGTTAGAGCTAAAATTAGCATGTTTAAAGTGATTTTCATGCTTCCAGGGGCGCTGGAAGTTAATTAAATACCATTTGGAGGCATTGTAATGTTCGAGCAAAAACGGCTGATTTTCGACAAAAGAGATAACACCCCCCCATTACGTCATGCTTCAGAAATGTGGAAAATGGTCCGTTTTCAAATGTTTTATTTTTGAACGTCAGTTCACATTTGTAGGTGGATCATCAGTGTTAGAGCTAAAATTAGCATGTTTAAAGTGATTTTCATGCTTCCAGGGGCGCTGGAAGTTAATTAAATACCATTTGGAGGCATTTAATGTTCCAGCAAAAACGGCTGATTTTCGACAAAAGAGATAACACCCCCCCATTACGTCATGCTTCAAAAATGTGGAAAATGGTCCGTTTTCAAATGTTTTATTTTTGAACGTCAGTTCACATTTTGTAGGTGGATCATCAGTGTTAGAGCTAAAATTAGCATGTTTAAAGGGATTTTTATGCTTCCAGGGGCGCTGGAAGTTAATTAAATACCATTTGGAGGCATTTAATGTTCGAGCAAAAACGGCTGATTTTCGACAAAAGAGATAACACCCCCCCATTACGTCATGCTTCAGAAATGTGGAAAATGGTCCGTTTTCAAATGTTTTATTTTTGAACGTCAGTTCACATTTGTAGGTGGATCATCAGTGTTAGAGCTAAAATTAGCATGTTTAAAGTGATTTTCATGCTCCCAGGGGCTCAGGAAGTGAAATAAATACCATTTGGAGGCATTTAATGTTCGAGCAAAAACGGCTGATTTTCGACAAAAGAGATAACACCCCCCCATTACGTCCTGCTTCAGAAATGTGGAAAATGGTCCGTTTTCAAATGTTTTGTTTTTGAACGTCAGTTCACATTTGTAGGTGGATCATCAGTGTTAGAGCTAAAATTAGCATGTTTAAAGTGATTTTCATGCTCCCAGGGGCCCTAAACACAAGATTTATGGAATGGTTAAAAGTGCATGAAAATGGCCAATTTACCCACTCTGAGTTCTCAAAAAGGGTTTCTTCACCCCGGGAAGTTAATTAAATACCATTTGGAGGCATTTAATGTTCGAGCAAAAACGGCTGATTTTCGACAAAAGAGATAACACCCCCCCCATTACGTCCTGCTTCAGAAATGTGGAAAATGGTCCGTTTTCAAATGTTTTATTTTTGAACGTCAGTTCACATTTGTAGGTGGATCCTCAGTGTTAGAGCTAAAATTAGCATGTTTAAAGTGATTTTCATGCTTCCAGGGGCGCTGGAAGTTAATTAAATACCATTTGGAGGCATTTAATGTTCGAGCAAAAACGGCTGATTTTCGACAAAAGAGATAACACCCCCCCATTACGTCATGCTTCAGAAATGTGGAAAATGGTCCGTTTTCAAATGTTTTATTTTTGAACGTCAGTTCACATTTGTAGGTGGATCATCAGTGTTAGAGCAACAATTAGCATGTTTAAAGTGATTTTCATGCTTCCAGGGGCGCTGGAAGTTAATTAAATACCATTTGGAGGCATTTAATGTTCGAGCAAAAACGGCTGATTTTCGACAAAAGAGATAACACCCCCCCATTACGTCATGCTTCAGAAATGTGGAAAATGGTCCGTTTTCAAATGTTTTATTTTTGAACGTCAGTTCACATTTGTAGGTGGATCATCAGTGTTAGAGCTAAAATTAGCATGTTTAAAGTGATTTTCATGCTTCCAGGGGCGCTGGAAGTTAATTAAATACCATTTGGAGGCATTTAATGTTCGAGCAAAAACGG
The DNA here is from genome assembly GCF_964263255.1 of Lissotriton vulgaris. Lineage (NCBI taxonomy): Eukaryota > Metazoa > Chordata > Amphibia > Caudata > Salamandridae > Lissotriton > Lissotriton vulgaris. Next base: position 1,848,622 of record NW_028243230.1, read on the forward strand.
CTGATTTTCGACAAAAGAGATAACACCCCCCCATTACGTCATGCTTCAGAAATGTGGAAAATGGTCCGTTTTCAAATGTTTTATTTTTGAACGTCAGTTCACATTTGTAGGTGGATCATCAGTGTTAGAGCTAAAATTAGCATGTTTAAAGTGATTTTCATGCTCCCAGGGGCTCGGGAAGTGAAATAAATACCATTTGGAGGCATTTAATGTTCGAGCAAAAACTGCTGATTTTCGACAAAAGAGATAACACCCCCCCATTACGTCCTGCTTCAGAAATGTGGAAAATGGTCCGTTTTCAAATGTTTTATTTTTGAACGTCAGTTCACATTTGTAGGTGGATCATCAGTGTTAGAGCTAAAAATTAGCATGTTTAAAGTGATTTTCATGCTCCCAGGGGCCCTAAACACAAGATTTATGGAATGGTTGAAAGAGCATGAAAATGCCCAATTTACCCACTCTGAGTTCTCAAAAAGGGTTTCTTCACCCCGGGAAGTTAATTAAATACCATTTGGAGGCATTTAATGTTCGAGCAAAAACGGCAGATTTTCGACAAAAGAGATAACACCCCCCCATTACGTCATGCTTCAGAAATGTGGAAAATGGTCCGTTTTCAAATGTTTTATTTTTGAACGTCAGTTCACATTTGTAGGTGGATCATCAGTTTTAAGAGCTAAAATTAGCATGTTTAAAGTGATTTTCATGCTTCCAGGGGCGCTGGAAGTTAATTAAATACCATTTGGAGGCATTTAATGTTCGAGCAAAAACGGCTGATTTTCGACAAAAGAGATAACACCCCCCCATTACGTCATGCTTCAGAAATGTGGAAAATGGTCCGTTTTCAAATGTTTTATTTTTGAACGTCAGTTCACATTTGTAGGTGGATCATCAGTGTTAGAGCTAAAATTAGCATGTTTAAAGTGATTTTCATGCTTCCAGGGGCGCTGGAAGTTAATTAAATACCATTTGGAGCCATTTAATGTTCCAGCAAAAACGGCTGATTTTCGACAAAAGAGATAACACCCCCCCATTACGTCATGCTTCAAAAATGTGGAAAATGGTCCGTTTTCAAATGTTTTATTTTTGAACGTCAGTTCACATTTTGTGGGTGGATCATCAGTGTTAGAGCTAAAATTAGCATGTTTAAAGGGATTTTTATGCTTCCAGGGGCGCTGGAAGTTAATTAAATACCATTTGGAGGCATTTAATGTTCGAGCAAAAACGGCTGATTTTCGACAAAAGAGATAACACCCCCCCATTACGTCATGCTTCAGAAATGTGGAAAATGGTCCGTTTTCAAATGTTTTATTTTTGAACGTCAGTTCACATTTGTAGGTGGATCATCAGTGTTAGAGCTAAAATTAGCATGTTTAAAGGGATTTTCATGCTCCCAGGGGCTCAGGAAGTGAAATAAATACCATTTGGAGGCATTTAATGTTCGAGCAAAAACGGCTGATTTTCGACAAAAGAGATAACACCCCCCCATTACGTCCTGCTTCAGAAATGTGGAAAATGGTCCGTTTTCAAATGTTTTGTTTTTGAACGTCAGTTCACATTTGTAGGTGGATCATCAGTGTTAGAGCTAAAATTAGCATGTTTAAAGTGATTTTCATGCTCCCAGGGGCCCTAAACACAAGATTTATGGAATGGTTAAAAGTGCATGAAAATGGCCAATTTACCCACTCTGAGTTCTCAAAAAGGGTTTCTTCACCCCGGGAAGTTAATTAAATACCATTTGGAGGCATTTAATGTTCGAGCAAAAACGGCTGATTTTCGACAAAAGAGATAACACCCCCCCATTACGTCCTGCTTCAGAAATGTGGAAAATGGTCCGTTTTCAAATGTTTTATTTTTGAACGTCAGTTCACATTTGTAGGTGGATCCTCAGTGTTAGAGCTAAAATTAGCATGTTTAAAGTGATTTTCATGCTTCCAGGGGCGCTGGAAGTTAATTAAATACCATTTGGAGGCATTTAATGTTCGAGCAAAAACGGCTGATTTTCGACAAAAGAGATAACACCCCCCCATTACGTCATGCTTCAGAAATGTGGAAAATGGTCCGTTTTCAAATGTTTTATTTTTGAACGTCAGTTCACATTTGTAGGTGGATCATCAGTGTTAGAGCTAAAATTAGCATGTTTAAAGTGATTTTCATGCTTCCAGGGGTGCTGGAAGTTAATTAAATACCATTTGGAGGCATTTAATGTTCGAGCAAAAACGGCTGATTTTCGACAAAAGAGATAACACCCCCCCATTACGTCATGCTTCAGAAATGTGCAAATTTGGTCCGTTTTCAAATGTTTTATTTTTGAACGTCAGTTCACATTTGTAGGTGGATCATCAGTGTTAGAGCTAAAATTAGCATGTTTAAAGTGATTTTCATGCTTCCAGGGGCGCTGGAAGTTAATTAAATACCATTTGGAGGCATTTAATGTTCGAGCAAAAACGGCTGATTTTCGACAAAAGAGATAACACCCCCCCATTACGTCATGCTTCAGAAATGTGGAAAATGGTCCGTTTTCAAATGTTTTATTTTTGAACGTCAGTTCACATTTGTAGGTGGATCATCAGTGTTAGAGCTAAAATTAGCATGTTTAAAGTGATTTTCATGCTCCCAGGGGCTCGGGAAGTGAAATAAATACCATTTGGAGGCATTTAATGTTCGAGCAAAAACTGCTGATTTTCGACAAAAGAGATAACACCCCCCCATTACGTCCTGCTTCAGAAATGTGGAAAATGGTCCGTTTTCAAATGTTTTATTTTTGAACGTCAGTTCACATTTGTAGGTGGATCATCAGTGTTAGAGCTAAAATTAGCATGTTTAAAGTGATTTTCATGCTCCCAGGGGCCCTAAACACAAGATTTATGGAATGGTTAAAAGTGCATGAAAATGGCCAATTTACCCACTCTGAGTTCTCAAAAAGGGTTTCTTCACCCCGGGAAGTTAATTAAATACCATTTGGAGGCATTTAATGTTCGAGCAAAAACGGCTGATTTTCGACAAAAGAGATAACACCCCCCCATTACGTCATGCTTCAGAAATGTGGAAAATGGTCCGTTTTCAAATGTTTTATTTTTGAACGTCAGTTCACATTTGTAGGTGGATCATCAGTGTTAGAGCTAAAATTAGCATGTTTAAAGTGATTTTCATGCTTCCAGGGGCTCGGGAAGTGAAATAAATACCATTTGGAGCCATTTAATGTTCGAGCAAAAACGGCTGATTTTCGACAAAAGAGATAACACCCCCCCATTACGTCCTGCTTCAGAAATGTGGAAAATGGTCCGTTTTCAAATGTTTTATTTTTGATCGTCAGTTCACATTTGTAGGTGGATCATCAGTGTTAGAGCTAAAATTAGCATGTTTAAAGTGATTTTCATGCTTCCAGGGGCGGTGGAAGTTAATTAAATACCATTTGGAGGCATTTAATGTTCGAGCAAAAACGGCTGATTTTCGACAAAAGAGATAACACCCCCCATTACGTCATGCTTCAGAAATGTGGAAAATGGTCCGTTTTCAAATGTTTTATTTTTGAACGTCAGTTCACATTTGTAGGTGGATCATCAGTGTTAGAGCTAAAATTAGCATGTTTAAAGTGATTTTCATGCTTCCAGGGGCGCTGGAAGTTAATTAAATACCATTTGGAGGCATTTAATGTTCGAGCAAAAACGGCTGATTTTCGACAAAAGAGATAAAACCCCCCCATTACGTCATGCTTCAGAAATGTGGAAAATGGTCCGTTTTCAAATGTTTTATTTTTGAACGTCAGTTCACATTTGTAGGTGGATCATCAGTGTTAGAGCTAAAATTAGCATGTTTAAAGTGATTTTCATGCTCCCAGGGGCTCGGGAAGTGAAATAAATACCATTTGGAGGCATTTAATGTTCGAGCAAAAACGGCTGATTTTCGACAAAAGAGATAACACCCCCCCATTACGTCCTGCTTCAGAAATGTGGAAAATGGTCCGTTTTCAAATGTTTTAATTTTTGAACGTCAGTTCACATTTGTAGGTGGATCATCAGTGTTAGAGCTAAAATTAGCATGTTTAAAGTGATTTTCATGCTCCCAGGGGCCCTAAACACAAGATTTATGGAATGGTTAAAAGTGCATGAAAATGGCCAATTTACCCACTCTGAGTTCTCAAAAAGGGTTTCTTCACCCCGGGAAGTTAATTAAATACCATTTGGAGGCATTTAATGTTCGAGCAAAAACGGCTGATTTCCGACAAAAGAGATAACACCCCCCCATTACGTCATGCTTCAGAAATGTGGAAAATGGTCCGTTTTCAAATGTTTTATTTTTGAACGTCAGTTCACATTTGTAGGTGGATCATCAGTGTTAGAGCTAAAATTAGCATGTTTAAAGTGATTTTCATGCTTCCAGGGGCGCTGGAAGTTAATTAAATACCATTTGGAGGCATTTAATGTCCGAGCAAAAACAGCTGATTTTCGACAAAAGAGATAACACCCCCCCATTACGTCATGCTTCAGAAATGTGGAAAATGGTCCGTTTTCAAATGTTTTATTTTTGAACGTCAGTTCACATTTGTAGGTGGATCATCAGTGTTAGAGCTAAAATTAGCATGTTTAAAGTGATTTTCATGCTTCCAGGGGCGCTGGAAGTTAATTAAATACCATTTGGAGGCATTTAATGTTCGAGCAAAAACAGCTGATTTTCGACAAAAGAGATAACACCCCCCCATTACGTCCTGCTTCAGAAATGTGGAAAATGGTCCGTTTTCAAATGTTTTCTTTTTGAACGTCAGTTCACATTTGTAGGTGGATCATCAGTGTTAGAGCTAAAATTAGCATGTTTAAAGTGATTTTCATGCTCCCAGGGGCCCTAAACACAAGATTTATGGAATGGTTAAAAGTGCATGAAAATGGCCAATTTACCCACTCTGAGTTCTCAAAAAGGGTTTCTTCACCCCGGGAAGTTAATTAAATACCATTTGGAGGCATTTAATGTTCGAGCAAAAACGGCTGATTTTCGACAAAAGAGATAACACCCCCCCATTACGTCCTGCTTCAGAAATGTGGAAAATGGTCCGTTTTCAAATGTTTTATTTTTGAACGTCAGTTCACATTTGTAGGTGGATCATCAGTGTTAGAGCTAAAATTAGCATGTTTAAAGTGATTTTCATGCTTCCAGGGGCTCGGGAAGTGAAATAAATACCATTTGGAGGCATTTAATGTTCGAGCAAAAACGGCTGATTTTCGACAAAAGAGATAACACCCCCCCCATTACGTCCTGCTTCAGAAATGTGGAAAATGGTCCGTTTTCAAATGTTTTATTTTTGAACGTCAGTTCACATTTGTAGGTGGATCATCAGTGTTAGAGCTAAAATTAGCATGTTTAAAGTGATTTTCATGCTCCCAGGGGCCCTAAACACAAGATTTATGGAATGGTTAAAAGTGCATGAAAATGGCCAATTTACCCACTCTGAGTTCTCAAAAAGGGGTTCTTCACCCCGGGAAGTTAATTAAATACCATTTGGAGGCATTTAATGTTCGAGCAAAAACGGCTGATTTTCGACAAAAGAGATAACACCCCCCCATTACGTCCTGCTTCAGAAATGTGGAAAATGGTCCGTTTTCAAATGTTTTATTTTTGAACGTCAGTTCACATTTGTAGGTGGATCATCAGTGTTAGAGCTAAAATTAGCATGTTTAAAGTGATTTTCATGCTTCCAGGGGCTCGGGAAGTGAAATAAATACCATTTGGAGGCATTTAATGTTCGAGCAAAAACGGCTGATTTTCGACAAAAGAGATAACACCCCCCCATTACGTCCTGCTTCAGAAATGTGGAAAATGGTCCGTTTTCAAATGTTTTATTTTTGAACGTCAGTTCACATTTGTAGGTGGATCATCAGTGTTAGAGCTAAAATTAGCATGTTTAAAGTGATTTTCATGCTCCCAGGGGCCCTAAACACAAGATTTATGGAATGGTTAAAAGTGCATGAAAATGGCCAATTTACCCACTCTGAGTTCTCAAAAAGGGTTTCTTCACCCCGGGAAGTTAATTAAATACCATTTGGAGGCATTTAATGTTCGAGCAAAAACGGCTGATTTTCGACAAAAGAGATAACACCCCATTACGTCCTGCTTCAGAAATGTGGAAAATGGTCCGTTTTCAAATGTTTTATTTTTGAACGTCAGTTCACATTTGTAGGTGGATCATCAGTGTTAGAGCTAAAATTAGCATGTTTAAAGTGATTTTCATGCTTCCAGGGGCTTGGGAAGTAAAATAAATACCATTTGGAGGCATTTAATGTTCGAGCAAAAACGGCTGATTTTCGACAAAAGAGATAACACCCCCCCATTACGTCATGCTTCAGAAATGTGGAAAATGGTCAGTTTTCAAATGTTTTATTTTTGAACGTCAGTTCACATTTGTAGGTGGATCATCGGTGTTAGAGCTAAAATTAGCATGTTTAAAGTGATTTTCATGCTTCCAGGGGCGCTGGAAGTTAATTAAATACCATTTGGAGGCATTTAATGTTCGAGCAAAAACGGCTGATTTTCGACAAAAGAGATAACACCCCCCCCATTACGTCATGCTTCAGAAATGTGGAAAATGGTCCGTTTTCAAATGTTTTATTTTTGAACGTCAGTTCACATTTGTAGGTGGATCATCAGTGTTAGAGCTAAAATTAGCATGTTTAAAGTGATTTTCATGCTTCCAGGGGCGCTGGAAGTTAATTAAATACCATTTGGAGGCATTTAATGTTCGAGCAAAAACGGCTGATTTTCGACAAAAGAGATAACACCCCCCCATTACGTCATGCTTCAGAAATGTGGAAAATGGTCCGTTTTCAAATGTTTTATTTTTGAACGTCAGTTCACATTTGTAGGTGGATCATCAGTGTTAGAGCTAAAATTAGCATGTTTAAAGTGATTTTCATGCTTCCAGGGGCGCTGGAAGTTAATTAAATACCATTTGGAGGCATTTAATGTTCGAGCAAAAACAGCTGATTTTCGACAAAAGAGATAACACCCCCCCCATTACGTCCTGCTTCAGAAATGTGGAAAATGGTCCGTTTTCAAATGTTTTATTTTTGAACGTCAGTTCAAATTTGTAGGTGGATCATCAGTGTTAGAGCTAAAATTAGCATGTTTAAAGTGATTTTCATGCTCCCAGGGGCCCTAAACACAAGATTTATGGAATGGTTAAAAGTGCATGAAAATGGCCAATTTACCCACTCTGAGTTCTCAAAAAGGGTTTCTTCACCCCGGGAAGTTAATTAAATACCATTTGGAGGCATTTAATGTTCGAGCAAAAACGGCTGATTTTCGACAAAAGAGATAACACCCCCCCATTACGTCCTGCTTCAGAAATGTGGAAAATGGTCCGTTTTCAAATGTTTTATTTTTGAACGTCAGTTCACATTTGTAGGTGGATCATCAGTGTTAGAGCTAAAATTAGCATGTTTAAAGTGATTTTCATGCTTCCAGGGGCGTGGGAAGTGAAATAAATACCATTTGGAGGCATTTAATGTTCGAGCAAAAACGGCTGATTTTCGACAAAAGAGATAACACCCCCCCCATTACGTCCTGCTTCAGAAATGTGGAAAATGGTCCGTTTTCAAATGTTTTATTTTTGAACGTCAGTTCACATTTGTAGGTGGATCATCAGTGTTAGAGCTAAAATTAGCATGTTTAAAGTGATTTTCATGCTTCCAGGGGCGCTGGAAGTTAATTAAATACCATTTGGAGGCATTTAATGTTCGAGCAAAAACAGCTGATTTTCGACAAAAGAGATAACACCCCAACAATTACGTCCTGCTTCAGAAATGTGGAAAATGGTCCGTTTTCAAATGTTTTATTTTTGAATGTCAGTTCACATTTGTAGGTGGATCATCAGTGTTAGAGCTAAAATTAGCATGTTTAAAGTGATTTTCATGCTCCCAGGGGCCCTAAACACAAGATTTATGGAATGGTTAAAAGTGCATGAAAATGGCCAATTTACCCACTCTGAGTTCTCAAAAAGGGTTTCTTCACCCCAAGAAGTTAATTAAATACCATTTGGAGGCATTTAATGTTCGAGCAAAAACGGCTGATTTTCGACAAAAGAGATAACACCCCCCCATTACGTCCTGCTTCAGAAATGTGGAAAATGGTCCGTTTTCAAATGTTTTATTTTTGAACGTCAGTTCACATTTGTAGGTGGATCATCAGTGTTAGAGCTAAAATTAGCATGTTTAAAGTGATTTTCATGCTTCCAGGGGCTTGGGAAGTGAAATAAATACCATTTGGAGGCATTTAATGTTCGAGCAAAAACGGCTGATTTTCGACAAAAGAGATAACACCCCCCCATTACGTCCTGCTTCAGAAATGTGGAAAATGGTCCGTTTTCAAAAGTTTTATTTTTGAACGTCAGTTCACATTTGTAGGTGGATCATCAGTGTTAGAGCTAAAATTAGCATGTTTAAAGTGATTTTCATGCTCCCAGGGGCTCGGGAAGTGAAATAAATACCATTTGGAGGCATTTAATGTTCGAGCAAAAACGGCTGAATTTCGACAAAAGAGATAACACCCCCACATTACGTCCTGCTTCAGAAATGTGGAAAATGGTCCGTTTTCAAATGTTTTATTTTTGAACGTCAGTTCACATTTGTAGGTGGATCATCAGTGTTAGCGCTAAAATTAGCATGTTTAAAGTGATTTTCATGCTTCCAGGGGCTCGGGAAGTGAAATAAATACCATTTGGAGGCATTTAATGTTCGAGCAAAAACGGCAGATTTTCGACAAAAGAGATAACACCCCCCCATTACGTCATGCTTCAGAAATGTGGAAAATGGTCCGTTTTCAAATGTTTTATTTTTGAACGTCAGTTCACATTTGTAGGTGGATCATCAGTGTTAGAGCTAAAATTAGCATGTTTAAAGTGATTTTCATGCTTCCAGGGGCGCTGGAAGTTAATTAAATACCATTTGGAGGCATTTAATGTTCGAGCAAAAACGGCTGATTTTCGACAAAAGAGATAACACCCCCCCATTACGTCCTGCTTCAGAAATGTGGAAAATGGTCCGTTTTCAAATGTTTTATTTTTGAACGTCAGTTCACATTTGTAGGTGGATCATCAGTGTTAGAGCTAAAATTAGCATGTTTAAAGTGATTTTCATGCTTCCAGGGGCTCGGGAAGTGAAATAAATACCATTTGGAGGCATTTAATGTTCGAGCAAAAACGGCTGATTTTCGACAAAAGAGATAACACCCCCCCATTACGTCCTGCTTCAGAAATGTGGAAAATGGTCCGTTTTCAAATGTTTAATTTTTGAACGTCAGTTCACATTTGTAGGTGGATCATCAGTGTTAGAGCTAAAATTAGCATGTTTAAAGTGATTTTCATGCTTCCAGGGGCTCGGGAAGTGAAATAAATACCATTTGGAGGCATTTAATGTTCGAGCAAAAACGGCTGATTTTCGACAAAAGAGATAACACCCCCCCATTACGTCATGCTTCAGAAATGTGGAAAATGGTCCGTTTTCAAATGTTTTATTTTTGAACGTCAGTTCACATTTGTAGGTGGATCATCAGTGTTAGAGCTAAAATTAGCATGTTTAAAGTGATTTTCATGCTTCCAGGGGCCCTAAACACAAGATTTATGGAATGGTTAAAAGTGCATGAAAATGGCCAATTTACCCACTCTGAGTTCTCAAAAAGGGTTTCTTCACCCCGGGAAGTTAATTAAATACCATTTGGAGGCATTTAATGTTCGAGCAAAAACGGCTGATTTTCGACAAAAGAGATAACACCCCCCCATTACGTCATGCTTCAGAAATGTGGAAAATGGTCCGTTTTCAAATGTTTTATTTTTGAACGTCAGTTCACATTTGTAGGTGGATCATCAGTGTTAGAGCTAAAATTAGCATGTTTAAAGTGATTTTCATGCTTCCAGGGGCTCGGGAAGTGAAATAAATACCATTTGGAGGCATTTAATGTTCGAGCAAAAACGGCTGATTTTCGACAAAAGAGATAACACCCCCCCATTACGTCCTGCTTCAGAAATGTGGAAAATGGTCCGTTTTCAAATGTTTTATTTTTGAACGTCAGTTCACATTTGTAGGTGGATCATCAGTGTTAGAGCTAAAATTAGCATGTTTAAAGTGATTTTCATGCTTCCAGGGGCTTGGGAAGTGAAATAAATACCATTTGGAGGCATTTAATGTTCGAGCAAAAACGGCTGATTTTCGACAAAAGAGATAACACCCCCTCATTACGTCCTGCTTCAGAAATGTGGAAAATGGTCCGTTTTCAAAAGTTTTATTTTTGAACGTCAGTTCACATTTGTAGGTGGATCATCAGTGTTAGAGCTAAAATTAGCATGTTTAAAGTGATTTTCATGCTCCCAGGGGCTCGGGAAGTGAAATAAATACCATTTGGAGGCATTTAATGTTCGAGCAAAAACGGCTGAATTTCGACAAAAGAGATAACATCCCCCCATTACGTCCTGCTTCAGAAATGTGGAAAATGGTCCGTTTTCAAATGTTTTATTTTTGAACGTCAGTTCACATTTGTAGGTGGATCATCAGTGTTAGCGCTAAAATTAGCATGTTTAAAGTGATTTTCATGCTTCCAGGGGCTCGGGAAGTGAAATAAATACCATTTGGAGGCATTTAATGTTCGAGCAAAAACGGCAGATTTTCGACAAAAGAGATAACACCCCCCCATTACGTGATGCTTCAGAAATGTGGAAAATGGTCCGTTTTCAAATGTTTTATTTTTGAACGTCAGTTCACATTTGTAGGTGGATCATCAGTGTTAGAGCTAAAATTAGCATGTTTAAAGTGATTTTCATGCTTCCAGGGGCGCTGGAAGTTAATTAAATACCATTTGGAGGCATTTAATGTTCGAGCAAAAACGGCTGATTTTCGACAAAAGAGATAACACCCCCCCATTACGTCCTGCTTCAGAAATGTGGAAAATGGTCCGTTTTCAAATGTTTTATTTTTGAACGTCAGTTCACATTTGTAGGTGGATCATCAGTGTTAGAGCTAAAATTAGCATGTTTAAAGTGATTTTCATGCTTCCAGGGGCTCGGGAAGTGAAATAAATACCATTTGGAGGCATTTAATGTTCGAGCAAAAACGGCTGATTTTCGACAAAAGAGATAACACCCCCCCATTACGTCCTGCTTCAGAAATGTGGAAAATGGTACGTTTTCAAATGTTTAATTTTTGAACGTCAGTTCACATTTGTAGGTGGATCATCAGTGTTAGAGCTAAAATTAGCATGTTTAAAGTGATTTTCATGCTTCCAGGGGCTCGGGAAGTGAAATAAATACCATTTGGAGGCATTTAATGTTCGAGCAAAAACGGCTGATTTTCGACAAAAGAGATAACACCCCCCCATTACGTCATGCTTCAGAAATGTGGAAAATGGTCCGTTTTCGAATGTTTTATTTTTGAACGTCAGTTCACATTTGTAGGTGGATCATCAGTGTTAGAGCTAAAATTAGCATGTTTAAAGTGATTTTCATGCTTCCAGGGGCCCTAAACACAAGATTTATGGAATGGTTAAAAGTGCATGAAAATGGCCAATTTACCCACTCTGAGTTCTCAAAAAGGGTTTCTTCACCCCGGGAAGTTAATTAAATACCATTTGGAGGCATTTAATGTTCGAGCAAAAACGGCTGATTTTCGACAAAAGAGATAACACCCCCCCATTACGTCATGCTTCAGAAATGTGGAAAATGGTCCGTTTTCAAATGTTTTATTTTTGAACGTCAGTTCACATTTGTAGGTGGATCATCAGTGTTAGAGCTAAAATTAGCATGTTTAAAGTGATTTTCATGCTTCCAGGGGCTCGGGAAGTGAAATAAATACCATTTGGAGGCATTTAATGTTCGAGCAAAAACGGCTGATTTTCGACAAAAGAGATAACACCCCCCCATTACGTCATGCTTCAGAAATGTGGAAAATGGTCCGTTTTCAAATGTTTTATTTTTGAACGTCAGTTCACATTTGTAGGTGGATCATCAGTGTTAGAGCTAAAATTAGCATGTTTAAAGTGATTTTTATGCTTCCAGGGGCGCTGGAAGTTAATTAAATACCATTTGGAGGCATTTAATTTTCGAGCAAAAACGGCTGATTTTCGACAAAAGAGATAACACCCCCCCATTACGTCCTGCTTCAGAAATGTGGAAAATGGTCCGTTTTCAAATGTTTTATTTTTGAACGTCAGTTCACATTTGTAGGTGGATCATCAGTGTTAGAGCTAAAATTAGCATGTTTAAAGTGATTTTCATGCTCCCAGGGGCCCTAAACACAAGATTTATGGAATGGTTAAAAGTGCATGAAAATGGCCAATTTACCCACTCTGAGTTCTCAAAAAGGATTTCTTCACCCCGGGAAGTTAATTAAATACCATTTGGAGGCATTTAATGTTCGAGCAAAAACGGCTGATTTTCGACAAAAGAGATAACACCCCCCCATTACGTCATGCTTCAGAAATGTAGAAAATGGTCCGTTTTCAAATGTTTTATTTTTGAACGTCAGTTCACATTTGTAGGTGGATCAACAGTTTTAGAGCTAAAATTAGCATGTTTAAAGTGATTTTCATGCTCCCAGGGGCCCTAAACACAAGATTTATGGAATGGTTAAAAGTGCATGAAAATGGCCAATTTACCCACTCTGAGTTCTCAAAAAGGGTTTCTTCACCCCGGGAAGTTAATTAAATACCATTTGGAGGCATTTAATGTTCGAGCAAAAACGGCTGATTTTCGACAAAAGAGATAACACCCCCCCATTACGTCCTGCTTCAGAAATGTGGAAAATGGTCCGTTTTCAAATGTTTTATTTTTGAACGTCAGTTCACATTTGTAGGTGGATCATCAGTGTTAGAGCTAAAATTAGCATGTTTAAAGTGATTTTCATGCTTCCAGGGGCTCGGGAAGTGAAATAAATACCATTTGGAGGCATTTAATGTTCGAGCAAAAACGGCTGATTTTCGACAAAAGAGATAACACCCCCCCATTACGTCCTGCTTCAGAAATGTGGAAAATGGTCCGTTTTCAAATGTTTTATTTTTGAACGTCAGTTCACATTTGTAGGTGGATCATCAGTGTTAGAGCTAAAATTAGCATGTTTAAAGTGATTTTTATGCTTCCAGGGGCTCTGGAAGTTAATTAAATACCATTTGGAGGCATTTAATGTTCGAGCAAAAACGGCTGATTTTCGACAAAAGAGATAACACCCCCCCATTACGTCATGCTTCAGAAATGTGGAAAATGGTCCGTTTTCAAATGTTTTATTTTTGAACGTCAGTTCACATTTGTAGGTGGATCATCAGTGTTAGAGCTAAAATTAGCATGTTTAAAGTGATTTTCATGCTCCCAGGGGCCCTAAACACAAGATTTATGGAATGGTTAAAAGTGCATGAAAATGGCCAATTTACCCACTCTGAGTTCTCAAAAAGGGTTTCTTCACCCCGGGAAGTGAAATAAATACCATTTGGAGGCATTTAATGTTCGAGCAAAAACGGCTGATTTTCGACAAAAGAGATAACACCCCCCCATTACGTCATGCTTCAGAAATGTGGAAAATGGTCCGTTTTCAAATGTTTTATTTTTGAACGTCAGTTCACATTTGTAGGTGGATCATCAGTGTTAGAGCTAAAATTAGCATGTTTAAAGTGATTTTCATGCTCCCAGGGGCTCGGGAAGTGAAATAAATACCATTTGGAGGCATTTAATGTTCGAGCAAAAACGGCTGATTTTCGACAAAAGAGATAACACCCCCCCATTACGTCCTGCTTCAGAAATGTGGAAAATGGTCCGTTTTCAAATGTTTTATTTTTGAACGTCAGTTCACATTTGTAGGTGGATCATCAGTGTTAGAGCTAAAATTAGCATGTTTAAAGTGATTTTCATGCTCCCAGGGGCCCTAAACACAAGATTTATGGAATGGTTAAAAGTGCATGAAAATGGCCAATTTACCCACTCTGAGTTCTCAAAAAGGGTTTCTTCACCCCGGGAAGTTAATTAAATACCATTTGGAGGCATTTAATGTTCGAGCAAAAACGGCTGATTTTCGACAAAAGAGATAACACCCCCCCATTACGTCCTGCTTCAGAAATGTGGAAAATGGTCCGTTTTCAAATGTTTTATTTTTGAACGTCAGTTCACATTTGTAGGTGGATCATCAGTGTTAGAGCTAAAATTAGCATGTTTAAAGTGATTTTCATGCTTCCAGGGGCTCGGGAAGTGAAATAAATACCATTTGGAGGCATTTAATGTTCGAGCAAAAACGGCTGATTTTCGACAAAAGAGATAACACCCCCCCATTACGTCATGCTTCAGAAATGTGGAAAATGGTCCGTTTTCAAATGTTTTATTTTTGAACGTCAGTTCACATTTGTAGGTGGATCATCAGTGTTAGAGCTAAAATTAGCATGTTTAAAGTGATTTTCATGCTTCCAGGGGCGCTGGAAGTTAATTAAATACCATTTGGAGGCATTTAATGTTCGAGCAAAAACGGCTGATTTTCGACAAAAGAGATAACACCCCCCCATTACGTCATGCTTCAGAAATGTGGAAAATGGTCCGTTTTCAAATGTTTTATTTTTGAACGTCAGTTCACATTTGTAGGTGGATCATCAGTGTTAGAGCTAAAATTAGCATGTTTAAAGTGATTTTCATGCTCCCAGGGGCTCGGGAAGTGAAATAAATACCATTTGGAGGCATTTAATGTTCGAGCAAAAACTGCTGATTTTCGACAAAAGAGATAACACCCCCCCATTACGTCCTGCTTCAGAAATGTGGAAAATGGTCCGTTTTCAAATGTTTTATTTTTGAACGTCAGTTCACATTTGTAGGTGGATCATCAGTGTTAGAGCTACAATTAGCATGTTTAAAGTGATTTTCATTCTCCCAGGGGCCCTAAACACAAGATTTATGGAATGGTTAAAAGTGCATGAAAATGGCCAATTTACCCACTCTGAGTTCTCAAAAAGGGTTTCTTCACCCCGGGAAGTTAATTAAATACCATTTGGAGGCATTTAATGTTCGAGCAAAAACGGCTGATTTTCGACAAAAGAGATAACACCCCATTACGTCCTGCTTCAGAAATGTGGAAAATGGTCCGTTTTCAAATGTTTTATTTTTGAACGTCAGTTCACATTTGTAGGTGGATCATCAGTGTTAGAGCTAAAATTAGCATGTTTAAAGTGATTTTCATGCTTCCAGGGGCTCGGGAAGTGAAATAAATACCATTTGGAGGCATTTAATGTTCGAGCAAAAACGGCTGATTTTCGACAAAAGAGATAACACCCCCCATTACGTCATGCTTCAGAAATGTGGAAAATGGTCCGTTTTCAAATGTTTTATTTTTGAACGTCAGTTCACATTTGTAGGTGGATCATCAGTGTTAGAGCTAAAATTAGCATGTTTAAAGTGATTTTCATGCTTCCAGGGGCGCTGGAAGTTAATTAAATACCATTTGGAGGCATTTAATGTTCGAGCAAAAACGGCTGATTTTCGACAAAAGAGATAACACCCCCCCATTACGTCATGCTTCAGAAATGTGGAAAATGGTCCGTTTTCAAATGTTTTATTTTTGAACGTCAGTTCACATTTGTAGGTGGATCATCAGTGTTAGAGCTAAAATTAGCATGTTTAAAGTGATTTTCATGCTTCCAGGGGCGCTGGAAGTTAATTAAATACCATTTGGAGGCATTTAATGTTCGAGCAAAAACGGCTGATTTTCGACAAAAGAGATAAAACCCCCCCATTACGTCATGCTTCAGAAATGTGGAAAATGGTCCGTTTTCAAATGTTTTATTTTTGAACGTCAGTTCACATTTGTAGGTGGATCATCAGTGTTAGAGCTAAAATTAGCATGTTTAAAGTGATTTTCATGCTCCCAGGGGCTCGGGAAGTGAAATAAATACCATTTGGAGGCATTTAATGTTCGAGCAAAAACGGCTGATTTTCGACAAAAGAGATAACACCCCCCCATTACGTCCTGCTTCAGAAATGTGGAAAATGGTCCGTTTTCAAATGTTTTAATTTTTGAACGTCAGTTCACATTTGTAGGTGGATCATCAGTGTTAGAGCTAAAATTAGCATGTTTAAAGTGATTTTCATGCTCCCAGGGGCCCTAAACACAAGATTTATGGAATGGTTAAAAGTGCATGAAAATGGCCAATTTACCCACTCTGAGTTCTCAAAAAGGGTTTCTTCACCCCGGGAAGTTAATTAAATACCATTTGGAGGCATTTAATGTTCGAGCAAAAACGGCTGATTTTCGACAAAAGAGATAACACCCCCCCATTACGTCATGCTTCAGAAATGTGGAAAATGGTCCGTTTTCAAATGTTTTATTTTTGAACGTCAGTTCACATTTGTAGGTGGATCATCAATGTTAGAGCTAAAATTAGCATGTTTAAAGTGATTTTCATGCTTCCAGGGGCGCTGGAAGTTAATTAAATACCATTTGGAGGCATTTAATGTTCGAGCAAAAACGGCTGATTTTCGACAAAAGAGATAACACCCCCCCATTACGTCATGCTTCAGAAATGTGGAAAATGGTCCGTTTTCAAATGTTTTATTTTTGAACGTCAGTTCACATTTGTAGGTGGATCATCAGTGTTAGAGCTAAAATTAGCATGTTTAAAGTGATTTTCATGCTTCCAGGGGCGCTGGAAGTTAATTAAATATTATTTGGAGGCATTTAATGTTCGAGCAAAAACAGCTGATTTTCGACAAAAGAGATAACACCCCCCCCATTACGTCCTGCTTCAGAAATGTGGAAAATGGTCCGTTTTCAAATGTTTTATTTTTGAACGTCAGTTCACATTTGTAGGTGGATCATCAGTGTTAGAGCTAAAATTAGCATGTTTAAAGTGATTTTCATGCTCCCAGGGGCCCTAAACACAAGATTTATGGAATGGTTAAAAGTGCATGAAAATGGCCAATTTACCCACTCTGAGTTCTCAAAAAGGGTTTCTTCACCCCGGGAAGTTAATTAAATACCATTTGGAGGCATTTAATGTTCGAGCAAAAACGGCTGATTTTCGACAAAAGAGATAACACCCCCCCATTACGTCCTGCTTCAGAAATGTGGAAAATGGTCCGTTTTCAAATGTTTTATTTTTGAACGTCAGTTCACCTTTGTAGGTGGATCATCAGTGTTAGAGCTAAAATTAGCATGTTTAAAGTGATTTTCATGCTTCCAGGGGCTCGGGAAGTGAAATAAATACCATTTGGAGGCATTTAATGTTCGAGCAAAAACGGCTGATTTTCGACAAAAGAGATAACACCCCCCCATTACGTCCTGCTTCAGAAATGTGGAAAATGGTCCGTTTTCAAATGTTTTATTTTTGAACGTCAGTTCACATTTGTAGGTGGATCATCAGTGTTAGAGCTAAAATTAGCATGTTTAAAGTGATTTTCATGCTTCCAGGGGCGCTGGAAGTTAATTAAATACCATTTGGAGGCATTTAATGTTCGAGCAAAAACAGCTGATTTTCGACAAAAGAGATAACACCCCCCCATTACGTCCTGCTTCAGAAATGTGGAAAATGGTCCGTTTTCAAATGTTTTATTTTTGAACGTCAGTTCACATTTGTAGGTGGATCATCAGTGTTAGAGCTAAAATTAGCATGTTTAAAGTGATTTTCATGCTCCCAGGGGCCCTAAACACAAGATTTATGGAATGGTTAAAAGTGCATGAAAATGGCCAATTTACCCACTCTGAGTTCTCAAAAAGGGTTTCTTCACCCCGGGAAGTTAATTAAATACCATTTGGAGGCATTTAATGTTCGAGCAAAAACGGCTGATTTTCGACAAAAGAGATAACACCCCCCCATTACGTCCTGCTTCAGAAATGTGGAAAATGGTCCGTTTTCAAATGTTTTATTTTTGAACGTCAGTTCACATTTGTAGGTGGATCATCAGTGTTAGAGCTAAAATTAGCATGTTTAAAGTGATTTTCATGCTTCCAGGGGCTCGGGAAGTGAAATAAATACCATTTGGAGGCATTTAATGTTCGAGCAAAAACGGCTGATTTTCGACAAAAGAGATAACACCCCCCCATTACGTCCTGCTTCAGAAATGTGGAAAATGGTCCGTTTTCAAATGTTTTATTTTTGAACGTCAGTTCACATTTGTAGGTGGATCATCAGTGTTAGAGCTAAAATTAGCATGTTTAAAGTGATTTTCATGCTCCCAGGGGCTCGGGAAGTGAAATAAATACCATTTGGAGGCATTTAATGTTCGAGCAAAAACGGCTGATTTTCGACAAAAGAGATAACACCCCCCCATTACGTCCTGCTTCAGAAATGTGGAAAATGGTCCGTTTTCAAATGTTTTATTTTTGAACGTCAGTTCACATTTGTAGGTGGATCATCAGTGTTAGAGCTAAAATTAGCATGTTTAAAGTGATTTTCATGCTTCCAGGGGCTCGGGAAGTGAAATAAATACCATTTGGAGGCATTTAATGTTCGAGCAAAAACGGCTGATTTTCGACAAAAGAGATAACACCCCCCCATTACGTCATGCTTCAGAAATGTGGAAAATGGTCCGTTTTCAAATGTTTTATTTTTGAACGTCAGTTCACATTTGTAGGTGGATCATCAGTGTTAGAGCTAAAATTAGCATGTTTAAAGTGATTTTCATGCTTCCAGGGGCGCTGGAAGTTAATTAAATACCATTTGAAGGCATTTAATGTTCGAGCAAAAACGGCTGATTTTCGACAAAAGAGATAACACCCCCCCATTACGTCCTGCTTCAGAAATGTGGAAAATGGTCCGTTTTCAAATGTTTTAATTTTTGAACGTCAGTTCACATTTGGAGGTGGATCATCAGTGTTAGAGCTAAAATTAGCATGTTTAAAGTGATTTTCATGCTCCCAGGGGCCCTAAACACACGATTTATGGAATGGTTAAAAGTGCATGAAAATGGCCAATTTACCCACTCTGAGTTCTCAAAAAGGGTTTCTTCACCCCGGGAAGTTAATTAAATACCATTTGGAGGCATTTAATGTTCGAGCAAAAACGGCTGATTTTCGACAAAAGAGATAACACCCCCCCATTACGTCATGCTTCAGAAATGTGGAAAATGGTCCGTTTTCAAATGTTTTATTTTTGAACGTCAGTTCACATTTGTAGGTGGATCATCAATGTTAGAGCTAAAATTAGCATGTTTAAAGTGATTTTCATGCTTCCAGGGGCGCTGGAAGTTAATTAAATACCATTTGGAGGCATTTAATGTTCGAGCAAAAACGGCTGATTTTCGACAAAAGAGATAACACCCCCCCATTACGTCATGCTTCAGAAATGTGGAAAATGGTCCGTTTTCAAATGTTTTATTTTTGAACGTCAGTTCACATTTGTAGGTGGATCATCAGTGTTAGAGCTAAAATTAGCATGTTTAAAGTGATTTTCATGCTTCCAGGGGCGCTGGAAGTTAATTAAATATTATTTGGAGGCATTTAATGTTCGAGCAAAAACAGCTGATTTTCGACAAAAGAGATAACACCCCCCCCATTACGTCCTGCTTCAGAAATGTGGAAAATGGTCCGTTTTCAAATGTTTTATTTTTGAACGTCAGTTCACATTTGTAGGTGGATCATCAGTGTTAGAGCTAAAATTAGCATGTTTAAAGTGATTTTCATGCTCCCAGGGGCCCTAAACACAAGATTTATGGAATGGTTAAAAGTGCATGAAAATGGCCAATTTACCCACTCTGAGTTCTCAAAAAGGGTTTCTTCACCCCGGGAAGTTAATTAAATACCATTTGGAGGCATTTAATGTTCGAGCAAAAACGGCTGATTTTCGACAAAAGAGATAACACCCCCCCATTACGTCCTGCTTCAGAAATGTGGAAAATGGTCCGTTTTCAAATGTTTTATTTTTGAAAGTCAGTTCACATTTGTAGGTGGATCATCAGTGTTAGAGCTAAAATTAGCATGTTTAAAGTGATTTTCATGCTTCCAGGGGCTCGGGAAGTGAAATAAATACCATTTGGAGGCATTTAATGTTCGAGCAAAAACGGCTGATTTTCGACAAAAGAGATAACACCCCCCCATTACGTCCTGCTTCAGAAATGTG
This sequence comes from Lissotriton vulgaris, assembly GCF_964263255.1. Lineage (NCBI taxonomy): Eukaryota > Metazoa > Chordata > Amphibia > Caudata > Salamandridae > Lissotriton > Lissotriton vulgaris. The sequence goes on from NW_028243230.1 coordinate 1,868,671, forward strand.
GAAAATGGTCCGTTTTCAAATGTTTTATTTTTGAAAGTCAGTTCACATTTGTAGGTGGATCATCAGTGTTAGAGCTAAAATTAGCATGTTTAAAGTGATTTTCATGCTTCCAGGGGCGCTGGAAGTTAATTAAATACCATTTGGAGGCATTTAATGTTCGAGCAAAAACAGCTGATTTTCGACAAAAGAGATAACACCCCCCCATTACGTCCTGCTTCAGAAATGTGGAAAATGGTCCGTTTTCAAATGTTTTATTTTTGAACGTCAGTTCACATTTGTAGGTGGATCATCAGTGTTAGAGCTAAAATTAGCATGTTTAAAGTGATTTTCATGCTCCCAGGGGCCCTAAACACAAGATTTATGGAATGGTTAAAAGTGCATGAAAATGGCCAATTTACCCACTCTGAGTTCTCAAAAAGGGTTTCTTCACCCCGGGAAGTTAATTAAATACCATTTGGAGGCATTTAATGTTCGAGCAAAAACGGCTGATTTTCGACAAAAGAGATAACACCCCCCCATTACGTCCTGCTTCAGAAATGTGGAAAATGGTCCGTTTTCAAATGTTTTATTTTTGAACGTCAGTTCACATTTGTAGGTGGATCATCAGTGTTAGAGCTAAAATTAGCATGTTTAAAGTGATTTTCATGCTTCCAGGGGCTCGGGAAGTGAAATAAATACCATTTGGAGGCATTTAATGTTCGAGCAAAAACGGCTGATTTTCGACAAAAGAGATAACACCCCCCCCATTACGTCCTGCTTCAGAAATGTGGAAAATGGTCCGTTTTCAAATGTTTTATTTTTGAACGTCAGTTCACATTTGTAGGTGGATCATCAGTGTTAGAGCTAAAATTAGCATGTTTAAAGTGATTTTCATGCTCCCAGGGGCTCGGGAAGTGAAATAAATACCATTTGGAGGCATTTAATGTTCGAGCAAAAACGGCTGATTTTCGACAAAAGAGATAACACCCCCCCATTACGTCCTGCTTCAGAAATGTGGAAAATGGTCCGTTTTCAAATGTTTTATTTTTGAACGTTTGTTCACATTTGTAGGTGGATCATCAGTGTTAGAGCTAAAATTAGCATGTTTAAAGTGATTTTCATGCTTCCAGGGGCTCGGGAAGTGAAATAAATACCATTTGGAGGCATTTAATGTTCGAGCAAAAACGGCTGATTTTCGACAAAAGAGATAACACCCCCCCATTACTTCATGCTTCAGAAATGTGGAAAATGGTCCGTTTTCAAATGTTTTATTTTTGAACGTCAGTTCACATTTGTAGGTGGATCATCAGTGTTAGAGCTAAAATTAGCATGTTTAAAGTGATTTTCATGCTTCCAGGGGCGCTGGAAGTTAATTAAATACCATTTGAAGGCATTTAATGTTCGAGCAAAAACGGCTGATTTTCGACAAAAGAGATAACACCCCCCCATTACGTCCTGCTTCAGAAATGTGGAAAATGGTCCGTTTTCAAATGTTTTATTTTTGAACGTCAGTTCACATTTGTAGGTGGATCATCAGTGTTAGAGCTAAAATTAGCATGTTTAAAGTGATTTTCATGCTTCCAGGGGCTCGGGAAGTGAAATAAATACCATTTGGAGGCATTTAATGTTCGAGCAAAAACGGCTGATTTTCGACAAAAGAGATAACACCCCCCCATTACGTCCTGCTTCAGAAATGTGGAAAATGGTCCGTTTTCAAATGTTTTATTTTTGAACGTCAGTTCACATTTGTAGGTGGATCATCAGTGTTAGAGCTAAAATTAGCATGTTTAAAGTGATTTTCATGCTTCCAGGGGCTCGGGAAGTGAAATAAATACCATTTGGAGGCATTTAATGTTCGAGCAAAAACGGCTGATTTTCGACAAAAGAGATAACACCCCCCCATTACGTCATGCTTCAGAAATGTGGAAAATAGTCCGTTTTCAAATGTTTTATTTTTGAACGTCAGTTCACATTTGTAGGTGGATCATCAGTGTTAGAGCTAAAATTAGCATGTTTAAAGTGATTTTCATGCTTCCAGGGGCCCTAAACACAAGATTTATGGAATGGTTAAAAGTGCATGAAAATGGCCAATTTACCCACTCTGAGTTCTCAAAAAGGGTTTCTTCACCCCGGGAAGTTAATTAAATACCATTTGGAGGCATTTAATGTTCGAGCAAAAACGGCTGATTTTCGACAAAAGAGATAACACCCCCCCATTACGTCATGCTTCAGAAATGTGGAAAATGGTCCGTTTTCAAATGTTTTATTTTTGAACGTCAGTTCACATTTGTAGGTGGATCATCAGTGTTAGAGCTAAAATTAGCATGTTTAAAGTGATTTTCATGCTTCCAGGGGCTCGGGAAGTGAAATAAATACCATTTGGAGGCATTTAATGTTCGAGCAAAAACGGCTGATTTTCGACAAAAGAGATAACACCCCCCCATTACGTCATGCTTCAGAAATGTGGAAAATGGTCCGTTTTCAAATGTTTTATTTTTGAACGTCAGTTCACATTTGTAGGTGGATCATCAGTGTTAGAGCTAAAATTAGCATGTTTAAAGTGATTTTTATGCTTCCAGGGGCGCTGGAAATTAATTAAATACCATTTGGAGGCATTTAATGTTCGAGCAAAAACGGCTGATTTTCGACAAAAGAGATAACACCCCCCCATTACGTCCTGCTTCAGAAATGTGGAAAATGGTCCATTTTCAAATGTTTTATTTTTGAACGTCAGTTCACATTTGTAGGTGGATCATCAGTGTTAGAGCTAAAATTAGCATGTTTAAAGTGATTTTCATGCTCCCAGGGGCCCTAAACACAAGATTTATGGAATGGTTAAAAGTGCATGAAAATGGCCAATTTACCCACTCTGAGTTCTCAAAAAGGATTTCTTCACCCCGGGAAGTTAATTAAATACCATTTGGAGGCATTTAATGTTCGAGCAAAAACGGCTGATTTTCGACAAAAGAGATAACACCCCCCCATTACGTCATGCTTCAGAAATGTAGAAAATGGTCCGTTTTCAAATGTTTTATTTTTGAACGTCAGTTCACATTTGTAGGTGGATCATCAGTGTTAGAGCTAAAATTAGCATGTTTAAAGTGATTTTCATGCTCCCAGGGGCCCTAAACACAAGATTTATGGAATGGTTAAAAGTGCATGAAAATGGCCAATTTACCCACTCTGAGTTCTCAAAAAGGGTTTCTTCACCCCGGGAAGTTAATTAAATACCATTTGGAGGCATTTAATGTTCGAGCAAAAACGGCTGATTTTCGACAAAAGAGATAACACCCCCCCATTACGTCCTGCTTCAGAAATGTGGAAAATGGTCCGTTTTCAAATGTTTTATTTTTGAACGTCAGTTCACATTTGTAGGTGGATCATCAGTGTTAGAGCTAAAATTAGCATGTTTAAAGTGATTTTCATGCTTCCAGGGGCGCTGGAAGTTAATTAAATACCATTTGGAGGCATTTAATGTTCGAGCAAAAACGGCTGATTTTCGACAAAAGAGATAACACCCCCCCATTACGTCCTGCTTCAGAAATGTGGAAAATGGTCCGTTTTCAAATGTTTTATTTTTGAACGTCAGTTCACATTTGTAGGTGGATCATCAGTGTTAGAGCTAAAATTAGCATGTTTAAAGTGATTTTCATGCTTCCAGGGGCTCGGGAAGTGAAATAAATACCATTTGGAGGCATTTAATGTTCGAGCAAAAACGGCTGATTTTCGACAAAAGAGATAACACCCCCCCATTACGTCCTGCTTCAGAAATGTGGAAAATGGTCCGTTTTCAAATGTTTTATTTTTGAACGTCAGTTCACATTTGTAGGTGGATCATCAGTGTTAGAGCTAAAATTAGCATGTTTAAAGTGATTTTTATGCTTCCAGGGGCTCTGGAAGTTAATTAAATACCATTTGGAGGCATTTAATATTCGAGCAAAAACGGCTGATTTTCGACAAAAGAGATAACACCCCCCCATTACGTCATGCTTCAGAAATGTGGAAAATGGTCCGTTTTCAAATGTTTTATTTTTGAACGTCAGTTCACATTTGTAGGTGGATCATCAGTGTTAGAGCTAAAATTAGCATGTTTAAAGTGATTTTCATGCTCCCAGGGGCCCTAAACACAAGATTTATGGAATGGTTAAAAGTGCATGAAAATGGCCAATTTACCCACTCTGAGTTCTCAAAAAGGGTTTCTTCACCCCGGGAAGTTAATTAAATACGATTTGGAGGCATTTAATGTTCGAGCAAAAACGGCTGATTTTCGACAAAAGAGATAACACCCCCCCATTACGTCATGCTTCAGAAATGTGGAAAATGGTCCGTTTTCAAATGTTTTATTTTTGAACGTCAGTTCACATTTGTAGGTGGATCATCAGTGTTAGAGCTAAAATTAGCATGTTTAAAGTGATTTTCATGCTCCCAGGGGCCCTAAACACAAGATTTATGGAATGGTTAAAAGTGCATGAAAATGGCCAATTTACCCACTCTGAGTTCTCAAAAAGGGTTTCTTCACCCCGGGAAGTTAATTAAATACCATTTGGAGGCATTTAATGTTCGAGCAAAAACGGCTGATTTTCGACAAAAGAGATAACACCCCCCCATTACGTCCTGCTTCAGAAATGTGGAAAATGGTCCGTTTTCAAATGTTTTATTTTTGAACGTCAGTTCACATTTGTAGGTGGATCATCAGTGTTAGAGCTAAAATTAGCATGTTTAAAGTGATTTTCATGCTTCCAGGGGCGCTGGAAGTTAATTAAATACCATTTGGAGGCATTTAATGTTCGAGCAAAAACGGCTGATTTTCGACAAAAGAGATAACACCCCCCCATTACGTCCTGCTTCAGAAATGTGGAAAATGGTCCGTTTTCAAATGTTTTATTTTTGAACGTCAGTTCACATTTGTAGGTGGATCATCAGTGTTAGAGCTCAAATTAGCATGTTTAAAGTGATTTTCATGCTTCCAGGGGCTCGGGAAGTGAAATAAATACCATTTGGAGGCATTTAATGTTCGAGCAAAAACGGCTGATTTTCGACAAAAGAGATAACACCCCCCCATTACGTCCTGCTTCAGAAATGTGGAAAATGGTCCGTTTTCAAATGTTTTATTTTTGAACGTCAGTTCACATTTGTAGGTGGATCATCAGTGTTAGAGCTAAAATTAGCATGTTTAAAGTGATTTTCATGCTCCCAGGGGCCCTAAACACAAGATTGATGGAATGGTTAAAAGTGCATGAAAATGGCCAATTTACCCACTCTGAGTTCTCAAAAAGGGTTTCTTCACCCCGGGAAGTTAATTAAATACCATTTGGAGGCATTTAATGTTCGAGCAAAAACGGCTGATTTTCGACAAAAGAGATAACACCCCCCCATTACGTCCTGCTTCAGAAATGTGGAAAATGGTCCGTTTTCAAATGTTTTATTTTTGAACGTCAGTTCACATTTGTAGGTGGATTATCAGTGTTAGAGCTAAAATTAGCATGTTTAAAGTGATTTTCATGCTTCCAGGGGCTCGGGAAGTGAAATAAATACCATTTGGAGGCATTTAATGTTCGAGCAAAAACGGCTGATTTTCGACAAAAGAGATAACACCCCCCCATTACGTCCTGCTTCAGAAATGTGGAAAATGGTCCGTTTTCAAATGTTTTATTTTTGAACGTCAGTTCACATTTGTAGGTGGATCATCAGTGTTAGAGCTAAAATTAGCATGTTTAAAGTGATTTTCATGCTCCCAGGGGCTCGGGAAGTGAAATAAATACCATTTGGAGGCATTTAATGTTCGAGCAAAAACGGCTGATTTTCGACAAAAGAGATAACACCCCCCCATTACGTCCTGCTTCAGAAATGTGGAAAATGGTCCGTTTTCAAATGTTTTATTTTTGAACGTCAGTTCACATTTGTAGGTGGATCATCAGTGTTAGAGCTAAAATTAGCATGTTTAAAGTGATTTTCATGCTTCCAGGGGCTCGGGAAGTTAATTAAATACCATTTGGAGGCATTTAATGTTCGAGCAAAAACGGCTGATTTTCGACAAAAGAGATAACACCCCCCCATTACGTCATGCTTCAGAAATGTGGAAAATGGTCCGTTTTCAAATGTTTTATTTTTGAACGTCAGTTCACATTTGTAGGTGGATCATCAGTGTTAGAGCTAAAATTAGCATGTTTAAAGTGATTTTCATGCTCCCAGGGGCTCGGGAAGTGAAATAAATACCATTTGGAGGCATTTAATGTTCGAGCAAAAACGGCTGATTTTCGACAAAAGAGATAACATCCCCCCATTACGTCCTGCTTCAGAAATGTGGAAAATGGTCCGTTTTCAAATGTTTTATTTTTGAACGTCAGTTCACATTTGTAGGTGGATCATCAGTGTTAGAGCTAAAATTAGCATGTTTAAAGTGATTTTTATGCTTCCAGGGGCCCTAAACACAAGATTTATGGAATGGTTAAAAGTGCATGAAAATGGCCAATTTACCCACTATGAGTTCTCAAAAAGGGTTTCTTCACCCCGGGAAGTTAATTAAATACCATTTGGAGGCATTTAATGTTCGAGCAAAAACGGCTGATTTTCGACAAAAGAGATAACACCCCCCCATTACGTCCTGCTTCAGAAATGTGGAAAATGGTCCGTTTTCAAATGTTTTATTTTTGAACGTCAGTTCACATTTGTAGGTGGATCATCAGTGTTAGAGCTAAAATTAGCATGTTTAAAGTGATTTTCATGCTTCCAGGGGCTCGGGAAGTGAAATAAATACCATTTGGAGGCATTTAATGTTCGAGCAAAAACGGCTGATTTTCGACAAAAGAGATAACACCCCCCCCATTACGTCATGCTTCAGAAATGTGGAAAATGGTCCTTTTTCAAATGTTTTATTTTTGAACTTCAGTTCACATTTGTAGGTGGATCATCAGTGTTAGAGCTAAAATTAGCATGTTTAAAGTGATTTTCATGCTTCCAGGGGCGCTGGAAGTTAATTAAATACCATTTGGAGGCATTTAATGTTCGAGCAAAAACGGCTGATTTTCGACAAAAGAGATAACACCCCCCCAGTACGTCCTGCTTCAGAAATGTGGAAAATGGTCCGTTTTCAAATGTTTTATTTTTGAACGTCAGTTCACATTTGTAGGTGGATCATCAGTGTTAGAGCTAAAATTAGCATGTTTAAAGTGATTTTCATGCTCCCAGGGGCCCTAAACACAAGATTTATGGAATGGTTAAAAGTGCATGAAAATGGCCAATTTACCCACTCTGAGTTCTCAAAAAGGGTTTCTTCACCCCGGGAAGTTAATTAAATAACATTTGGAGGCATTTAATGTTCGAGCAAAAACGGCTGATTTTCGACAAAAGAGATAACACCCCCCATTACGTCATGCTTCAGAAATGTGGAAAATGGTCCGTTTTCAAATGTTTTATTTTTGAACGTCAGTCCACATTTGTAGGTGGATCATCAGTGTTAGAGCTAAAATTAGCATGTTTAAAGTGATTTTCATGCTCCCAGGGGCTCGGGAAGTGAAATAAATACCATTTGGAGGCATTTAATGTTCGAGCAAAAACGGCTGATTTTCGACAAAAGAGATAACACCCCCCCATTACGTCCTGCTTCAGAAATGTGGAAAATGGTCCGTTTTCAAATGTTTTATTTTTGAACGTCAGTTCACATTTGTAGGTGGATCATCAGTGTTAGAGCTAAAATTAGCATGTTTAAAGTGATTTTCATGCTTCCAGGGGCTCGGGAAGTTAATTAAATACCATTTGGAGGCATTTAATGTTCGAACAAAAACGGCTGATTTTCGACAAAAGAGATAACACCCCCCCATTACGTCATGCTTCAGAAATGTGGAAAATGGTCCGTTTTCAAATGTTTTATTTTTGAACGTCAGTTCACATTTGTAGGTGGATCATCAGTGTTAGAGCTAAAATTAGCATGTTTAAAGTGATTTTCATGCTCCCAGGGGCCCTAAACACAAGATTTATGGAATGGTTAAAAGTGCATGAAAATGGCCAATTTACCCACTCTGAGTTCTCAAAAAGGGTTTCTTCACCCCGGGAAGTTAATTAAATACCATTTGGAGGCATTTAATGTTCGAGCAAAAACGGCTGATTTTCGACAAAAGAGATAACACCCCCCCATTACGTCCTGCTTCAGAAATGTGGAAAATGGTCCGTTTTCAAATGTTTTATTTTTGAACGTCAGTTCACATTTGTAGGTGGATCATCAGTGTTAGAGCTAAAATTAGCATGTTTAAAGTGATTTTCATGCTTCCAGGGGCGCTGGAAGTTAATTAAATACCATTTGGAGGCATTTAATGTTCGACTAAAAACGGCTGATTTTCGACAAAAGAGATAACACCCCCCCATTACGTCCTGCTTCAGAAATGTGGAAAATGGTCCGTTTTCAAATGTTTTATTTTTGAACGTCAGTTCACATTTGTAGGTGGATCATCAGTGTTAGAGCTAAAATTAGCATGTTTAAAGTGATTTTCATGCTTCCAGGGGCTCGGGAAGTGAAATAAATACCATTTGGAGGCATTTAATGTTCGAGCAAAAACGGCTGATTTTCGACAAAAGAGATAACACCCCCCCATTACGTCCTGCTTCAGAAATGTGGAAAATGGTCCGTTTTCAAATGTTTTATTTTTGAACGTCAGTTCACATTTGTAGGTGGATCATCAGTGTTAGAGCTAAAATTAGCATGTTTAAAGTGATTTTTATGCTTCCAGGGGCTCTGGAAGTTAATTAAATACCATTTGGAGGCATTTAATGTTCGAGCAAAAACGGCTGATTTTCGACAAAAGAGATAACACCCCCCCATTACGTCATGCTTCAGAAATGTGGAAAATGGTCCGTTTTCAAATGTTTTATTTTTGAACGTCAGTTCACATTTGTAGGTGGATCATCAGTGTTAGAGCTAAAATTAGCATGTTTAAAGTGATTTTCATGCTCCCAGGGGCCCTAAACACAAGATTTATGGAATGGTTAAAAGTGCATGAAAATGGCCAATTTACCCACTCTGAGTTCTCAAAAAGGGTTTCTTCACCCCGGGAAGGTAATTAAATACCATTTGGAGGCATTTAATGTTCGAGCAAAAACGGCTGATTTTCGACAAAAGAGATAACACCCCCCCATTACGTCATGCTTCAGAAATGTGGAAAATGGTCCGTTTTCAAATGTTTTATTTTTGAACGTCAGTTCACATTTGTAGGTGGATCATCAGTGTTAGAGCTAAAATTAGCATGTTTAAAGTGATTTTCATGCTCCCAGGGGCCCTAAACACAAGATTTATGGAATGGTTAAAAGTGCATGAAAATGGCCAATTTACCCACTCTGAGTTCTCAAAAAGGGTTTCTTCACCCCGGGAAGTTAATTAAATACCATTTGGAGGCATTTAATGTTCGAGCAAAAACGGCTGATTTTCGACAAAAGAGATAACACCCCCCCATTACGTCCTGCTTCAGAAATGTGGAAAATGGTCCGTTTTCAAATGTTTTATTTTTGAACGTCAGTTCACATTTGTAGGTGGATCATCAGTGTTAGAGCTAAAATTAGCATGTTTAAAGTGATTTTCATGCTTCCAGGGGCGCTGGAAGTTAATTAAATACCATTTGGAGGCATTTAATGTTCGAGCAAAAACGGCTGATTTTCGACAAAAGAGATAACACCCCCCCATTACGTCCTGCTTCAGAAATGTGGAAAATGGTCCGTTTTCAAATGTTTTATTTTTGAACGTCAGTTCACATTTGTAGGTGGATCATCAGTGTTAGAGCTAAAATTAGCATGTTTAAAGTGATTTTCATGCTTCCAGGGGCTCGGGAAGTGAAATAAATACCATTTGGAGGCATTTAATGTTCGAGCAAAAACGGCTGATTTTCGACAAAAGAGATAACACCCCCCCATTACGTCCTGCTTCAGAAATGTGGAAAATGGTCCGTTTTCAAATGTTTTATTTTTGAACGTCAGTTCACATTTGTAGGTGGATCATCAGTGTTAGAGCTAAAATTAGCATGTTTAAAGTGATTTTCATGCTCCCAGGGGCTCGGGAAGTGAAATAAATACCATTTGGAGGCATTTAATGTTCGAGCAAAAACGGCTGATTTTCGACAAAAGAGATAACACCCCCCCATTACGTCCTGCTTCAGAAATGTGGAAAATGGTCCGTTTTCAAATGTTTTATTTTTGAACGTCAGTTCACATTTGTAGGTGGATCATCAGTGTTAGAGCTAAAATTAGCATGTTTAAAGTGATTTTCATGCTTCCAGGGGCTCGGGAAGTTAATTAAATACCATTTGGAGGCATTTAATGTTCGAGCAAAAACGGCTGATTTTCGACAAAAGAGATAACACCCCCCCATTACGTCATGCTTCAGAAATGTGGAAAATGGTCCGTTTTCAAATGTTTTATTTTTGAACGTCAGTTCACATTTGTAGGTGGATCATCAGTGTTAGAGCTAAAATTAGCATGTTTAAAGTGATTTTCATGCTCCCAGGGGCTCGGGAAGTGAAATAAATACCATTTGGAGGCATTTAATGTTCGAGCAAAAACGGCTGATTTTCGACAAAAGAGATAACATCCCCCCATTACGTCCTGCTTCAGAAATGTGGAAAATGGTCCGTTTTCAAATGTTTTATTTTTGAACGTCAGTTCACATTTGTAGGTGGATCATCAGTGTTAGAGCTAAAATTAGCATGTTTAAAGTGATTTTTATGCTTCCAGGGGCCCTAAACACAAGATTTATGGAATGGTTAAAAGTGCATGAAAATGGCCAATTTACCCACTCTGAGTTCTCAAAAAGGGTTTCTTCACCCCGGTAAGTTAATTAAATACCATTTGGAGGCATTTAATGTTCGAGCAAAAACGGCTGATTTTCGACAAAAGAGAAAACACCCCCGCATTCCGTCCTGCTTCAGAAATGTGGAAAATGGTCCGTTTTCAAATGTTTTATTTTTGAACGTCAGTTCACATTTGTAGGTGGATCATCAGTGTTAGAGCTAAAATTAGCATGTTTAAAGTGATTTTCATGCTTCCAGGGGCTCGGGAAGTGAAATAAATACCATTTGGAGGCATTTAATGTTTGAGCAAAAACGGCTGATTTTCGACAAAAGAGATAACACCCCCCCATTACGTCATGCTTCAGAAATGTGGAAAATGGTCCTTTTTCAAATGTTTTATTTTTGAACTTCAGTTCACATTTGTAGGTGGATCATCAGTGTTAGAGCTAAAATTAGCATGTTTAAAGTGATTTTCATGCTTCCAGGGGCGCTGGAAGTTAATTAAATACCATTTGGAGGCATTTAATGTTCGAGCAAAAACGGCTGATTTTCGACAAAAGAGATAACACCCCCCCAGTACGTCCTGCTTCAGAAATGTGGAAAATGGTCCGTTTTCAAATGTTTTATTTTTGAACGTCAGTTCACATTTGTAGGTGGATCATCAGTGTTAGAGCTAAAATTAGCATGTTTAAAGTGATTTTCATGCTCCCAGGGGCCCTAAACACAAGATTTATGGAATGGTTAAAAGTGCATGAAAATGGCCAATTTACCCACTCTGAGTTCTCAAAAAGGGTTTCTTCACCCCGGGAAGTTAATTAAATAACATTTGGAGGCATTTAATGTTCGAGCAAAAACGGCTGATTTTCGACAAAAGAGATAACACCCCCCATTACGTCCTGCTTCAGAAATGTGGAAAATGGTCCGTTTTCAAATGTTTTATTTTTGAACGTCAGTTCACATTTGTAGGTGGATCATCAGTGTTAGAGCTAAAATTAGCATGTTTAAAGTGATTTTCATGCTTCCAGGGGCTCGGGAAGTTAATTAAATACCATTTGGAGGCATTTAATGTTCGAGCAAAAACGGCTGATTTTCGACAAAAGAGATAACACCCCCCCATTACGTCATGCTTCAGAAATGTGGAAAATGGTCCGTTTTCAAATGTTTTATTTTTGAACGTCAGTTCACATTTGTAGGTGGATCATCAGTGTTAGAGCTAAAATTAGCATGTTTAAAGTGATTTTCATGCTCCCAGGGGCCCTAAACACAAGATTTATGGAATGGTTAAAAGTGCATGAAAATGGCCAATTTACCCACTCTGAGTTCTCAAAAAGGGTTTCTTCACCCCGGGAAGTTAATTAAATACCATTTGGAGGCATTTAATGTTCGAGCAAAAACGGCTGATTTTCGACAAAAGAGATAACACCCCCCCATTACGTCCTGCTTCAGAAATGTGGAAAATGGTCCGTTTTCAAATGTTTTATTTTTGAACGTCAGTTCACATTTGTAGGTGGATCATCAGTGTTAGAGCTAAAATTAGCATGTTTAAAGTGATTTTCATGCTTCCAGGGGCTCGGGAAGTGAAATAAATACCATTTGGAGGCATTTAATGTTCGAGCAAAAATGGCTGATTTTCGACAAAAGAGATAACACCCCCCCCATTACGTCATGCTTCAGAAATGTGGAAAATGGTCCGTTTTCAAATGTTTTATTTTTGAACGTCAGTTCACATTTGTAGGTGGATCATCAGTGTTAGAGCTAAAATTAGCATGTTTAAAGTGATTTTCATGCTTCGAGGGGATCGGGAAGTGAAATAAATACCATTTGGAGGCATTTAATGTTCGAGCAAAAACGGCTGATTTTCGACAAAAGAGATAACACCCCCCATTACGTCATGCTTCAGAAATGTGGAAAATGGTCCGTTTTCAAATGTTTTCTTTTTGAACGTCAGTTCACATTTGTAGGTGGATCATCAGTGTTAGAGCTAAAATTAGCATGTTTAAAGTGATTTTTATGCTTCCAGGGGCTCGGGAAGTTAATTAAATACCATTTGGAGGCATTTAATGTTCGAGCAAAAACGGCTGATTTTCGACAAAAGAGATAACACCCCCCCATTACGTCATGCTTCAGAAATGTGGAAAATGGTCCGTTTTCAAATGTTTTATTTTTGAACGTCAGTTCACATTTGTAGGTGGATCATCAGTGTTAGAGCTAAAATTAGCATGTTTAAAGTGATTTTTATGCTTCCAGGGGCTCGGGAAGTTAATTTAATACCATTTGGAGGCATTTAATGTTCGAGCAAAAACGGCTGATTTTCGACAAAAGAGATAACACCCCCCCATTACGTCATGCTTCAGAAATGTGGAAAATGGTCCGTTTTCAAATGTTTTATTTTTGAACGTCAGTTCACATTTGTAGGTGGATCATCAGTGTTAGAGCTAAAATTAGCATGTTTAAAGTGATTTTCATGCTTCCAGGGGCTCGGGAAGTTAATTAAATACCATTTGGAGGCATTTAATGTTCGAGCAAAAACGGCTGATTTTCGACAAAAGAGATAACACCCCCCCATTACGTCATGCTTCAGAAATGTGGAAAATGGTCCGTTTTCAAATGTTTTATTTTTGAACGTCAGTTCACATTTGTAGGTGGATCATCAGTGTTAGAGCTAAAATTAGCATGTTTAAAGTGATTTTCATGCATCCAGGGGCTCGGGAAGTGAAATAAATACCATTTGGAGGCATTTAATGTTCGAGCAAAAACGGCTGATTTTCGACAAAAGAGATAACACCCCCCCATTACGTCATGCTTCAGAAATGTGGAAAATGGTCCGTTTTCAAATGTTTTATTTTTGAACGTCAGTTCACATTTGTAGGTGGATCATCAGTGTTAGAGCTAAAATTAGCATGTTTAAAGTGATTTTCATGCTTCCAGGGGCTCGGGAAGTGAAATAAATACCATTTGGAGGCATTTAATGTTCGAGCAAAAACGGCTGATTTTCGACAAAAGAGATAACACCCCCCCATTACGTCATGCTTCAGAAATGTGGAAAATGGTCCGTTTTCAAATGTTTTATTTTTGAACGTCAGTTCACATTTGTAGGTGGATCATCAGTGTTAGAGCTAAAATTAGCATGTTTAAAGTGATTTTCATGCTTCCAGGTGCTCGGGAAGTTAATTAAATACCATTTGGAGGCATTTAATGTTCGAGCAAAAACGGCTGATTTTCGACAAAAGAGATAACACCCCCCCATTACGTCATGCTTCAGAAATGTGGAAAATGGTCCGTTTTCAAATGTTTTATTTTTGAACGTCAGTTCACATTTGTAGGTGGATCATAAGTGTTAGAGCTAAAATTAGCATGTTTAAAGTGATTTTCATGCTTCCAGGGGCTCGGGAAGTGAAATAAATACCATTTGGAGGCATTTAATGTTCGAGCAAAAACGGCTGATTTTCGACAAAAGAGATAACACCCCCCCATTACGTCATGCTTCAGAAATGTGGAAAATGGTCAGTTTTCAAATGTTTTATTTTTGAATGTCAGTTCACATTTGTAGGTGGATCATCAGTGTTAGAGCTAAAATTAGCATGTTGAAAGTGATTTTCATGCTCCCAGGGGCCCTAAACACAAGATTTATGGAATGGTTAAAAGTGCATGAAAATGGCCAATTTACCCACTCTGAGTTCCCAAAAAGGGTTTCTTCACCCCGGGAAGTTAATTAAATACCATTTGGAGGCATTTAATGTTCGAGCAAAAACGGCTGATTTTCGACAAAAGAGATAACACCCCCCCATTACGTCATGCTTCAGAAATGTGGAAAATGGTCCGTTTTCAAATGTTTTATTTTTGAACGTCAGTTCACATTTGTAGGTGGATCATCAGTGTTAGAGCTAAAATTAGCATGTTTAAAGTGATTTTCATGCTTCCAGGGGCTCGGGAAGTGAAATAAATACCATTTGGAGGCATTTAATGTTCGAGCAAAAACGGCTGATTTTCGACAAAAGAGATAACACCCCCCCATTACGTCCTGCTTCAGAAATGTGGAAAATGGTCTGTTTTCAAATGTTTTATTTTTGAACGTCAGTTCACATTTGTAGGTGGATCATCAGTGTTAGAGCTAAAATTAGCATGTTTAAAGTGATTTTCATGCTTCCAGGGGCTCGGGAAGTGAAATAAATACCATTTGGAGGCATTTAATGTTCGAGCAAAAACGGCTGATTTTCGACAAAAGAGATAACACCCCCCCATTACGTCCTGCTTCAGAAATGTGGAAAATGGTCCGTTTTCAAATGTTTTATTTTTGAACGTCAGTTCACATTTGTAGGTGGATCCTCAGTGTTAGAGCTAAAATTAGCATGTTTAAAGTGATTTTCATGCTCCCAGGGGCCCTAAACACAAGATTTATGGAATGGTTAAAAGTGCATGAAAATGGCCAATTTACCCACTCTGAGTTCTCAAAAAGGGTTTCTTCACCCCGGGAAGTTAATTAAATACCATTTGGAGGCATTTAATGTTCGAGCAAAAACGGCTGATTTTCGACAAAAGAGATAACACCCCCCCATTACGTCATGCTTCAGAAATGTGGAAAATGGTCCGTTTTCAAATGTTTTATTTTTGAACGTCAGTTCACATTTGTAGGTGGATCATCAGTGTTAGAGCTAAAATTAGCATGTTTAAAGTGATTTTCATGCTTCAGGGGCGCTGGAAGTTAATTAAATACCATTTGGAGGCATTTAATGTTCGAGCAAAAACGGCTGATTTTCGACAAAAGAGATAACACCCCCCCATTACGTCATGCTTCAGAAATGTGGAAAATGGTCCGTTTTCAAATGTTTTATTTTTGAACGTCAGTTCACATTTGTAGGTGGATCATCAGTGTTAGAGCTAAAATTAGCATGTTTAAAGTGATTTTCATGCTTCCAGGGGCGCTGGAAGTTAATTAAATACCATTTGGAGGCATTTAATGTTCGAGCAAAAACGGCTGATTTTCGACAAAAGAGATAACACCCCCCCATTACGTCCTGCTTCAGAAATGTGGAAAATGGTCCGTTTTCAAATGTTTTATTTTTGAACGTCAGTTCACATTTGTAGGTGGATCATCAGTGTTAGAGCTAAAATTAGCATGTTTAAAGTGATTTTCATGCTTCCAGGGGCTCGGGAAGTGAAATAAATACCATTTGGAGGCATTTAATGTTCGAGCAAAAACGGCTGATTTTCGACAAAAGAGATAACACCCCCCCATTATGTCCTGCTTCAGAAATGTGGAAAATGGTCCGTTTCCAAATGTTTTATTTTTGAACGTCAGTTCACATTTGTAGGTGGATCATCAGTGTTAGAGCTAAAATTAGCATGTTTAAAGTGATTTTCATGCTTCCAGGGGCTCGGGAAGTTAATTAAATACCATTTGGAGGCATTTAATGTTCGAGCAAAAACGGCTGATTTTCGACAAAAGAGATAACACCCCCCCATTACGTCCTGCTTCAGAAATGTGGAAAATGGTCCGTTTTCAAATGTTTTATTTTTGAACGTCAGTTCACATTTGTAGGTGGATCATCAGTGTTAGAGCTAAAATTAGCATGTTTAAAGTGATTTTCATGCTTCCAGGGGCTCGGGAAGTGAAATAAATACCATTTGGAGGCATTTAATGTTCGAGCTAAAACGGCTGATTTTCGACAAAAGAGATAACACCCCCCCCATTACGTCATGCTTCAGAAATGTGGAAAATGGTCCGTTTTCAAATGTTTTATTTTTGAACGTCAGTTCACATTTGTAGGTGGATCATCAGTGTTAGAGCTAAAATTAGCATGTTTAAAATGATTTTTATGCTTCCAGGGGCGCTGGAAGTGAAATAAATACCATTTGGAGGCATTTAATGTTCGAGCAAAAACGGCTGATTTTTGACAAAAGAGATAACACCCCCCCATTACGTCATGCTTCAGAAATGTGGAAAATGGTCCGTTTTCAAATGTTTTATTTTTGAACGTCAGTTCACATTTGTAGGTGGATCATCAGTGTTAGAGCTAAAATTAGCATGTTTAAAGTGATTTTCATGCTTCCAGGGGCGCTGGAAGTTAATTAAATACCATTTGGAGGCATTTAATGTTCGAGCAAAAACGGCTGATTTTCGACAAAAGAGATAACACCCCCCGATTACGTCCTGCTTCAGAAATGTGGAAAATGGTCCGTTTTCAAATGTTTTATTTTTGAACGTCAGTTCACATTTGTAGGTGGATCATCAGTGTTAGAGCTAAAATTAGCATGTTTAAAGTGATTTTCATGCTTCCAGGGGCTCGGGAAGTGAAATAAATACCATTTGGAGGCATTTAATGTTCGAGCAAAAACGGCTGATTTTCGACAAAAGAGATAACACCCCCCCATTACGTCATGCTTCAGAAATGTGGAAAATGGTCCATTTTCAAATGTTTTATTTTTGAACGTCAGTTCACATTTGTAGGTGGATCATCAGTGTTAGAGCTAAAATTAGCATGTTTAAAGTGATTTTCATGCTTCCAGGGGCTCGGGAAGTGAAATAAATACCATTTGGAGGCATTTAATGTTCGAGCAAAAACGGCTGATTTTCGACAAAAGAGATAACACCCCCCCATTACGTCATGCTTCAGAAATGTGGAAAATGGTCCGTTTTCAAATGTTTTATTTTTGAACGTCAGTTCACATTTGTAGGTGGATCATCAGTGTTAGAGCTAAAATTAGCATGTTTAAAGTGATTTTCATGCTTCCAGGGGCTCGGGAAGTGAAATAAATACCATTTGGAGGCATTTAATGTTCGAGCAAAAACGGCTGATTTTCGACAAAAGAGATAACACCCCCCCCATTACGTCATGCTTCAGAAATGTGGAAAATGGTCAGTTTTCAAATGTTTTATTTTTGAACGTCAGTTCACATTTGTAGGTGGATCATCAGTGTTAGAGCTAAAATTAGCATGTTTAAAGTGATTTTCATGCTTCGAGGGGATCGGGAAGTGAAATAAATACCATTTGGAGGCATTTAATGTTCGAGCAAAAACGGCTGATTTTCGACAAAAGAGATAACACCCCCCCATTACGTCATGCTTCAGAAATGTGGAAAATGGTCCGTTTTCAAATGTTTTATTTTTGAACGTCAGTTCACATTTGTAGGTGGATCATCAGTGTTAGAGCTAAAATTAGCATGTTTAAAGTGATTTTTATGCTTCCAGGGGCTCGGGAAGTTAATTAAATACCATTTGGAGGCATTTAATGTTCGAGCAAAAACGGCTGATTTTCGACAAAAGAGATAACACCCCCCCCATTACGTCATGCTTCAGAAATGTGGAAAATGGTCCGTTTTCAAATGTTTTATTTTTGAACGTCAGTTCACATTTGTAGGTGGATCATCAGTGTTAGAGCTAAAATTAGCATGTTTAAAGTGATTTTTATGCTTCCAGGGGCTCGGGAAGTTAATTTAATACCATTTGGAGGCATTTAATGTTCGAGCAAAAACGGCTGATTTTCGACAAAAGAGATAACACCCCCCCATTACGTCATGCTTCAGAAATGTGGAAAATGGTCCGTTTTCAAATGTTTTATTTTTGAACGTCAGTTCACATTTGTAGGTGGATCATCAGCGTTAGAGCTAAAATTAGCATGTTTAAAGTGATTTTCATGCTTCCAGGGGCTCGGGAAGTTAATTAAATACCATTTGGAGGCATTTAATGTTCGAGCAAAAACGGCTGATTTTCGACAAAAGAGATAACACCCCCCCATTACGTCATGCTTCAGAAATGTGGAAAATGGTCCGTTTTCAAATGTTTTATTTTTGAACGTCAGTTCACATTTGTAGGTGGATCATCAGTGTTAGAGCTAAAATTAGCATGTTTAAAGTGATTTTCATGCATCCAGGGGCTCGGGAAGTGAAATAAATACCATTTGGAGGCATTTAATGTTCGAGCAAAAACGGCTGATTTTCGACAAAAGAGATAACACCCCCCCATTACGTCATGCTTCAGAAATGTGGAAAATGGTCCGTTTTCAAATGTTTTATTTTTGAACGTCAGTTCACATTTGTAGGTGGATCATCAGTGTTAGAGCTAAAATTAGCATGTTTAAAGTGATTTTCATGCTTCCAGGGGCTCGGGAAGTGAAATAAATACCATTTGGAGGCATTTAATGTTCGAGCAAAAACGGCAGATTTTCGACAAAAGAGATAACACCCCCCCATTACGTCATGCTTCAGAAATGTGGAAAATGGTCCGTTTTCAAATGTTTTATTTTTGAACGTCAGTTCACATTTGTAGGTGGATCATCAGTGTTAGAGCTAAAATTAGCATGTTTAAAGTGATTTTCATGCTTCCAGGTGCTCGGGAAGTTAATTAAATACCATTTGGAGGCATTTAATGTTCGAGCAAAAACGGCTGATTTTCGACAAAAGAGATAACACCCCCCCATTACGTCATGCTTCAGAAATGTGGAAAATGGTCCGTTTTCAAATGTTTTATTTTTGAACGTCAGTTCACATTTGTAGGTGGATCATCAGTGTTAGAGCTAAAATTAGCATGTTTAAAGTGATTTTCATGCTTCCAGGGGCTCGGGAAGTGAAATAAATACCATTTGGAGGCATTTAATGTTCGAGCAAAAACGGATGATTTTCGACAAAAGAGATAACACCCCCCCATTACGTCATGCTTCAGAAATGTGGAAAATGGTCAGTTTTCAAATGTTTTATTTTTGAATGTCAGTTCACATTTGTAGGTGGATCATCAGTGTTAGAGCTAAAATTAGCATGTTGAAAGTGATTTTCATGCTCCCAGGGGCCCTAAACACAAGATTTATGGAATGGTTAAAAGTGCATGAAAATGGCCAATTTACCCACTCTGAGTTCCCAAAAAGGGTTTCTTCACCCCGGGAAGTTAATTAAATACCATTTGGAGGCATTTAATGTTCGAGCAAAAACGGCTGATTTTCGACAAAAGAGATAACACCCCCCCATTACGTCATGCTTCAGAAATGTGGAAAATGGTCCGTTTTCAAATGTTTTATTTTTGAACGTCAGTTCACATTTGTAGGTGGATCATCAGTGTTAGAGCTAAAATTAGCATGTTTAAAGTGATTTTCATGCTTCCAGGGGCTCGGGAAGTGAAATAAATACCATTTGGAGGCATTTAATGTTCGAGCAAAAACGGCTGATTTTCGACAAAAGAGATAACACCCCCCCATTACGTCCTGCTTCAGAAATGTGGAAAATGGTCTGTTTTCAAATGTTTTATTTTTGAACGTCAGTTCACATTTGTAGGTGGATCATCAGTGTTAGAGCTAAAATTAGCATGTTTAAAGTGATTTTCATGCTTCCAGGGGCTCGGGAAGTGAAATAAATACCATTTGGAGGCATTTAATGTTCGAGCAAAAACGGCTGATTTTCGACAAAAGAGATAACACCCCCCCATTACGTCCTGCTTCAGAAAAGTGGAAAATGGTCCGTTTTCAAATGTTTTATTTTTGAACGTCAGTTCACATTTGTAGGTGGATCATCAGTGTTAGAGCTAAAATTAGCATGTTTAAAGTGATTTTCATGCTCCCAGGGGCCCTAAACACAAGATTTATGGAATGGTTAAAAGTGCATGAAAATGGCCAATTTACCCACTCTGAGTTCTCAAAAAGGGTTTCTTCACCCCGGGAAGTTAATTAAATACCATTTGGAGGCATTTAATGTTCGAGCAAAAACGGCTGATTTTCGACAAAAGAGATAACACCCCCCCATTACGTCATGCTTCAGAAATGTGGAAAATGGTCCGTTTTCAAATGTTTTATTTTTGAACGTCAGTTCACATTTGTAGGTGGATCATCAGTGTTAGAGCTAAAATTAGCATGTTTAAAGTGATTTTCATGCTTCAGGGGCGCTGGAAGTTAATTTAAATACCATTTGGAGGCATTTAATGTTCGAGCAAAAACGGCTGATTTTTGACAAAATAGATAACACCCCCCCATTACGTCATGCTTCAGAAATGTGGAAAATGGTCCGTTTTCAAATGTTTTATTTTTGAACGTCAGTTCACATTTGTAGGTGGATCATCAGTGTTAGAGCTAAAATTAGCATGTTTAAAGTGATTTTCATGCTTCCAGGGGCGCTGGAAGTTAATTAAATACCATTTGGAGGCATTTAATGTTCGAGCAAAAACGGCTGATTTTCGACAAAAGAGATAACACCCCCCCATTACGTCCTGCTTCAGAAATGTGGAAAATGGTCCGTTTCCAAATGTTTTATTTTTGAACGTCAGTTCACAAATTTTTGGCTGGATCATCAGTGTTAGAGCTAAAATTAGCATGTTTAAAGTGATTTTCATGCTTCCAGGGGCTCGGGAAGTTAATTAAATACCATTTGGAGGCATTTAATGTTCGAGCAAAAACGGCTGATTTTCGACAAAAGAGATAACACCCCCCCATTACGTCCTGCTTCAGAAATGTGGAAAATGGTCCGTTTTCAAATGTTTTATTTTGGAACGTCAGTTCACATTTGTAGGTGGATCATCAGTGTTAGAGCTAAAATTAGCATGTTTAAAGTGATTTTCATGCTTCCAGGGGCTCGGGAAGTGAAATAAATACCATTTGGAGGCATTTAATGTTCGAGCTAAAACGGCTGATTTTCGACAAAAGAGATAACACCCCCCCATTACGTCATGCTTCAGAAATGTGGAAAATGGTCCGTATTCAAATGTTTTATTTTTGAACGTCAGTTCACATTTGTAGGTGGATCATCAGTGTTAGAGCTAAAATTAGCATGTTTAAAGTGATTTTTATGCTTCCAGGGGCGCTGGAAGTGAAATAAATACCATTTGGAGGCATTTAATGTTCGAGCAAAAACGGCTGATTTTTGACAAAAGAGATAACACCCCCCCCCATTACGTCATGCTTCAGAAATGTGGAAAATGGTCCGTTTTCAAATGTTTTATTTTTGAACGTCAGTTCACATTTGTAGGTGGATCATCAGTGTTAGAGCTAAAATTAGCATGTTTAAAGTGATTTTCATGCTTCCAGGGGCGCTGGAAGTTAATTAAATACCATTTGGAGGCATTTAATGTTCGAGCAAAAACGGCTGATTTTCGACAAAAGAGATAACACCCCCAGATTACGTCCTGCTTCAGAAATGTGGAAAATGGTCCGTTTTCAAATGTTTTATTTTTGAACGTCAGTTCACATTTGTAGGTGGATCATCAGTGTTAGAGCTAAAATTAGCATGTTTAAAGTGATTTTCATGCTTCCAGGGGCTCGGGAAGTGAAATAAATACTATTTGGAGGCATTTAATGTTCGAGCAAAAACGGCTGATTTTCGACAAAAGAGATAACACCCCCCCATTACGTCATGCTTCAGAAATGTGGAAAATGGTCCATTTTCAAATGTTTTATTTTTGAACGTCAGTTCACATTTGTAGGTGGATCATCAGTGTTAGAGCTAAAATTAGCATGTTTAAAGTGATTTTCATGCTTCCAGGGGCGCTGGAAGTTAATTAAATACCATTTGGAGGCATTTAATGTTCGAGCAAAAACGGCTGATTTTCGACAAAAGAGATAACACCCCCCCATTACGTCCTGCTTCAGAAATGTGGAAAATGGTCCGTTTTCAAATGTTTTATTTTTGAACGTCAGTTCACATTTGTAGGTGGATCATCAGTGTTAGAGCTAAAATTAGCATGTTTAAAGTGATTTTCATGCTCCCAGGGGCCCTAAACACAAGATTTATGGAATGGTTAAAAGTGCATGAAAATGGCCAATTTACACACTCTGAGTTCTCAAAAAGGGTTTCTTCACCCCGGGAAGTGAAATAAATACCATTTGGAGGCATTTAATGTTCAAGCTAAAACGGCTGATTTTCGACAAAAGAGATAACACCCCCCCATTACGTCATGCTTCAGAAATGTGGAAAATGGTCCGTTTTCAAATGTTTTATTTTTGAACGTCAGTTCACATTTGTAGGTGGATCATCAGTGTTAGAGCTAAAATTAGCATGTTTAAAGTGATTTTTATGCTTCCAGGGGCGCTGGAAGTGAAATAAATACCATTTGGAGGCATTTAATGTTCGAGCAAAAACGGCTGATTTTTGACAAAAGAGATAACACCCCCCCATTACGTCATGCTTCAGAAATGTGGAAAATGGTCCGTTTTCAAATGTTTTATTTTTGAACGTCAGTTCACATTTGTAGGTGGATCATCAGTGTTAGAGCTAAAATTAGCATGTTTAAAGTGATTTTCATGCTTCCAGGGGCGCTGGAAGTTAATTAAATACCATTTGGAGGCATTTAATGTTCGAGCAAAAACGGCTGATTTTCGACAAAAGAGATAACACCCCCCGATTACGTCCTGCTTCAGAAATGTGGAAAATGGTCCGTTTTCAAATGTTTTATTTTTGAACGTCAGTTCACATTTGTAGGTGGATCATCAGTGTTAGAGCTAAAATTAGCATGTTTAAAGTGATTTTCATGCTTCCAGGGGCTCGGGAAGTGAAATAAATACCATTTGGAGGCATTTAATGTTTGAGCAAAAACGGCTGATTTTCGACAAAAGAGATAACACCCCCCCATTACGTCATGCTTCAGAAATGTGGAAAATGGTCCGTTTTCAAATGTTTTATTTTTGAACGTCAGTTCACATTTGTAGGTGGATCATCAGTGTTAGAGCTAAAATTAGCATGTTTAAAGTGATTTTCATGCTTCCAGGGGCGCTGGAAGTTAATTAAATACCATTTGGAGGCATTTAATGTTCGAGCAAAAACGGCTGATTTTCGACAAAAGAGATAACACCCCCCCATTACGTCCTGCTTCAGAAATGTGGAAAATGGTCCGTTTTCAAATGTTTTATTTTTGAACGTCAGTTCACATTTGTAGGTGGATCATCAGTGTTAGAGCTAAAATTAGCATGTTTAAAGTGATTTTCATGCTCCCAGGGGCCCTAAACACAAGATTTATGGAATGGTTAAAAGTGCATGAAAATGGCCAATTTACACACTCTGAGTTCTCAAAAAGGGTTTCTTCACCCCGGGAAGTTAATTAAATACCATTTGGAGGCATTTAATGTTCGAGCAAAAACGGCTGATTTTCGACAAAAGAGATAACACCCCCCCATTACGTCATGCTTTAGAAATGTGGAAAATGGTCCGTTTTCAAATGTTTTATTTTTGAACGTCAGTTCACATTTGTAGGTGGATCATCAGTGTTAGAGCTAAAATTAGCATGTTTAAAGTGATTTTCATGCTTCCAGGGGCGCTGGAAGTTAATTAAATACCATTTGGAGGCATTTAATGTTCGAGCAAAAACGGCTGATTTTCGACAAAAGAGATAACACCCCCCATTACGTCCTGCTTCAGAAATGTGGAAAATGGTCCGTTTTCAAATGTTTTATTTTTGAACGTCAGTTCACATTTGTAGGTGGATCATCAGTGTTAGAGCTAAAATTAGCATGTTTAAAGTGATTTTTATGCTTCGAGGGGCGCTGGAAGTTAATTAAATACCATTTGGAGGCATTTAATGTTCGAGCAAAAACGGCTGATTTTCGACAAAAGAGATAACACCCCCCCATTACGTCCTGCTTCAGAAATGTGGAAAATGGTCCGTTTTCAAATGTTTTATTTTTGAACGTCAGTTCACATTTGTAGGTGGATCATCAGTGTTAGAGCTAAAATTAGCATGTTTAAAGTGATTTTCATGCTTCCAGGGGCTCGGGAAGGTAATTAAATACCATTTGGAGGCATTTAATGTTCGAGCAAAAACGGCTGATTTTCGACAAAAGAGATAACACCCCCCATTACGTCCTGCTTCAGAAATGTGGAAAATGGTCCGTTTTCAAATGTTTTATTTTTGAACGTCAGTTCACATTTGTAGGTGGATCATCAGTGTTAGAGCTAAAATTAGCATATTTAAAGTGATTTTCATGCTTCCAGGGGCTCGGGAAGTGAAATAAATACCATTTGGAGGCATTTAATGTTCGAGCAAAAACGGCTGATTTTCGACAAAAAAGATAACACCCCCCCATTACGTCATGCTTCAGAAATGTGGAAAATGGTCCGTTTTCAAATGTTTTATTTTTGAACGTCAGTTCACATTTGTAGGTGGATCATCAGTGTTAGAGCTAAAATTAGCATATTTAAAGTGATTTTCATGCTTCCAGGGGCTCGGGAAGTGAAATAAATACCATTTGGAGGCATTTAATGTTCGAGCAAAAACGGCTGATTTTTTACAAAAGAGATAACACCCCCCCATTACGTCATGCTTCAGAAATGTGGAAAATGGTCCGTTTTCAAATGTTTTATTTTTGAACGTCAGTTCACATTTGTAGGTGGATCATCAGTGTTAGAGCTAAAATTAGCATGTTTAAAGTGATTTTCATGCTCCCAGGGGCCCTAAACACAAGATTTATGGAATGGTTAAAAGTGCATGTAAATGGCCAATTTACCCACTCTGAGTTCTCAAAAAGGGTTTCTTCACCCCGGGAAGTTAATTAAATACCATTTGGAGGCATTTAATGTTCGAGCAAAAACGGCTGATTTTCGACAAAAGAGATAACACCCCCCCATTACGTCATGCTTCAGAAATGTGGAAAATGGTCCGTTTTCAAATGTTTTATTTTTGAACGTCAGTTCACATTTGTAGGTGGATCATCAGTGTTAGAGCTAAAATTAGCATGTTTAAAGTGATTTTCATGCTTCCAGGGGCTCGGGAAGTGAAATAAATACCATTTGGAGGCATTTAATGTTCGAGCAAAAACGGCTGATTTTCGACAAAAGAGATAACACCCCCCCATTACGTCCTGCTTCAGAAATGTGGAAAATGGTCCGTTTTCAAATGTTTTATTTTTGAACGTCAGTTCACATTTGTAGGTGGATCATCAGTGTTAAAGCTAAAATTAGCATGTTTAAAGTGATTTTCATGCTTCCAGGGGCTCGGGAAGTGAAATAAATACCATTTGGAGGCATTTAATGTTCGAGCAAAAACGGCTGATTTTCGACAAAAGAGATAACACCCCCCCATTACGTCCTGCTTCAGAAATGTGGAAAATGGTCCGTTTTCAAATGTTTTATTTTTGAACGTCAGTTCACATTTGTAGGTGGATCATCAGTGTTAGAGATAAAATTAGCATGTTTAAAGTGATTTTCATGCTCCCAGGGGCCCTAAACACAAGATTTATGGAATGGTTAAAAGTGCATGAAAATGGCCAATTTACCCACTCTGAGTTCTCAAAAAGGGTTTCTTCACCCCGGGAAGTTAATTAAATACCATTTGGAGGCATTTAATGTTCGAGCAAAAACGGCTGATTTTCGACAAAAGAGATAACACCCCCCCATTACTTCATGCTTCAGAAATGTGGAAAATGGTCCGTTTTCAAATGTTTTATTTTTGAACGTCAGTTCACATTTGTAGGTGGATCATCAGTGTTAGAGCTAAAATTAGCATGTTTAAAGTGATTTTCATGCTTCCAGGGGCGCTGGAAGTTAATTAAATACCATTTGGAGGCATTTAATGTTCGAGCAAAAACGGCTGATTTTCGACAAAAGAGATAACACCCCCCCATTACGTCATGCTTCAGAAATGTGGAAAATGGTCCGTTTTCAAATGTTTTATTTTTGAACGTCAGTTCACATTTGTAGGTGGATCATCAGTGTTAGAGCTAAAATTAGCATGTTTAAAGTGATTTTCATGCTCCCAGGGGCCCTAAACACAAGATTTATGGAATGGTTAAAAGTGCATGAAAATGGCCAATTTACCCACTCTGAGTTCTCAAAAAGGGTTTCTTCACCCCGGGAAGTTAATTAAATACCATTTGGAGGCATTTAATGTTCGAGCAAAAACGGCTGATTTTCGACAAAAGAGATAACACCCCCCCATTACGTCCTGCTTCAGAAATGTGGAAAATGGTCCGTTTTCAAATGTTTTATTTTTGAACGTCAGTTCACATTTGTAGGTGGATCATCAGTGTTAGAGCTAAAATTAGCATGTTTAAAGTGATTTTCATGCTTCCAGGGGCGCTGGAAGTTAATTAAATACCATTTCGAGGCATTTAATGTTCGAGCAAAAACGGCTGATTTTCGACAAAAGAGATAACACCCCCCCATTACGTCCTGCTTCAGAAATGTGGAAAATGGTCCGTTTTCAAATGTTTTATTTTTGAACGTCAGTTCACATTTGTAGGTGGATCATCAGTGTTAGAGCTAAAATTAGCATGTTTAAAGTGATTTTCATGCTTCCAGGGGCTCGGAAAGTGAAATAAATACCATTTGGAGGCATTTAATGTTCGAGCAAAAACGGCTGATTTTCGACAAAAGAGATAACACCCCCCCATTACGTCCTGCTTCAGAAATGTGGAAAATGGTCCGTTTTCAAATGTTTTATTTTTGAACGTCAGTTCACATTTGTAGGTGGATCATCAGTGTTAGAGCTAAAATTAGCATGTTTAAAGTGATTTTCATGCTTCCAGGGGCTCGGGAAGTTTATTAAATACCATTTGGAGGCATTTAATGTTCGAGCAAAAACGGCTGATTTTCGACAAAAGAGATAACACCCCCCCATTACGTCATGCTTCAGAAATGTGGAAAATGGTCCGTTTTCAAATGTTTTATTTTTTAACGTCAGTTCACATTTGTAGGTGGATCATCAGTGTTAGAGCTAAAATTAGCATGTTTAAAGTGATTTTCATGCTTCCAGGGGCGCTGGAAGTTAATTAAATACCATTTGGAGGCATTTAATGTTCGAGCAAAAACGGCTGATTTTCGACAAAAGAGATAACACCCCCCCATTACGTCCTGCTTCAGAAATGTGGAAAATGGTCCGTTTTCAAATGTTTTATTTTTGAACGTCAGTTCACATTTGTAGGTGGATCATCAGTGTTAGAGCTAAAATTAGCATGTTTAAAGTGATTTTCATGCTCCCAGGGGCCCTAAACACAAGATTTATGGAATGGTTAAAAGTGCATGAAAATGGCCAATTTACCCACTCTGAGTTCTCAAAAAGGGTTTCTTCACCCCGGGAAGTTAATTAAATACCATTTGGAGGCATTTAATGTTCGAGCAAAAACGGCTGATTTTCGACAAAAGAGATAACACCCCCACATTACGTCCTGCTTCAGAAATGTGGAAAAAGGTCCGTTTTCAAATGTTTTATTTTTGAACGTCAGTTCACATTTGTAGGTGGATCATCAGTGTTAGAGCTAAAATTAGCATGTTTAAAGTGATTTTTATGCTTCCAGGGGCGCTGGAAGTTAATTAAATACCATTTGGAGGCATTTAATGTTCGAGCAAAAACGGCTGATTTTCGACAAAAGAGATAACACCCCCCCATTACGTCATGCTTCAGAAATGTGGAAAATGGTCCGTTTTCAAATGTTTTATTTTTGAACGTCAGTTCACATTTGTAGGTGGATCATCAGTGTTAGAGCTAAAATTAGCATGTTTAAAGTGATTTTTATGCTTCCAGGGGCGCTGGAAGTTAATTAAATACCATTTGGAGGCATTTAATGTTCGAGCAAAAACGGCTGATTTTCGACAAAAGAGATAACACCCCCCCATTACGTCATGCTTCAGAAATGTGGAAAATGGTCCGTTTTCAAATGTTTTATTTTTGAACGTCAGTTCACATTTGTAGGTGGATCATCAGTGTTAGAGCTAAAATTAGCATGTTTAAAGTGATTTTCATGCTTCCAGGGGCTCGGGAAGTTAATTAAATACCATTTGGAGGCATTTAATGTTCGAGCAAAAACAGCTGATTTTCGACAAAAGAGATAACACCCCCCCATTACGTCATGCTTCAGAAATGTGGAAAATGGTCCGTTTTCAAATGTTTTATTTTTGAACGTCAGTTCACATTTGTAGGTGGATCATCAGTGTTAGAGCTAAAATTAGCATGTTTAAAGTGATTTTCATGCTTCCAGGGGCTCGGGAAGTGAAATAAATACCATTTGGAGGCATTTAATGTTCGAGCAAAAACGGCTGATTTTCGACAAAAGAGATAACACCCCCCCATTACGTCATGCTTCAGAAATGTGGAAAATGGTCCGTTTTCAAATGTTTTATTTTTGAACGTCAGTTCACATTTGTAGGTGGATCATCAGTGTTAGAGCTAAAATTAGCATGTTTAAAGTGATTTTCATGCTCCCAGGGGCCCTAAACACAAGATTTATGGAATGGTTAAAAGTGCATGTAAATGGCCAATTTACCCACTCTGAGTTCTCAAAAAGGGTTTCTTCGCCCCGGGAAGTTAATTAAATACCATTTGGAGGCATTTAATGTTCGAGCAAAAACGGCTGATTTTCGACAAAAGAGATAACACCCCCCCATTACGTCATGCTTCAGAAATGTGGAAAATGGTCCGTTTTCAAATGTTTTATTTTTGAACGTCAGTTCACATTTGTAGGTGGATCATCAGTGTTAGAGCTAAAATTAGCATGTTTAAAGTGATTTTCATGCTTCCAGGGGCTCGGGAAGTGAAATAAATACCATTTGGAGGCATTTAATGTTCGAGCAAAAACGGCTGATTTTCGACAAAAGAGATAACACCCCCCCATTACGTCCTGCTTCAGAAATGTGGAAAATGGTCCGTTTTCAAATGTTTTATTTTTGAACGTCAGTTCACATTTGTAGGTGGATCATCAGTGTTAAAGCTAAAATTAGCATGTTTAAAGTGATTTTCATGCTTCCAGGGGCTCGGGAAGTGAAATAAATACCATTTGGAGGCATTTAATGTTCGAGCAAAAACGGCTGATTTTCGACAAAAGAGATAACACCCCCCCATTACGTCCTGCTTCAGAAATGTGGAAAATGGTCCGTTTTCAAATGTTTTATTTTTGAACGTCAGTTCACATTTGTAGGTGGATCATCAGTGTTAGAGATAAAATTAGCATGTTTAAAGTGATTTTCATGCTCCCAGGGGCCCTAAACACAAGATTTATGGAATGGTTAAAAGTGCATGAAAATGGCCAATTTACCCACTCTGAGTTCTCAAAAAGGGTTTCTTCACCCCGGGAAGTTAATTAAATACCATTTGGAGGCATTTAATGTTCGAGCAAAAACGGCTGATTTTCGACAAAAGAGATAACACCCCCCCATTACTTCATGCTTCAGAAATGTGGAAAATGGTCCGTTTTCAAATGTTTTATTTTTGAACGTCAGTTCACATTTGTAGGTGGATCATCAGTGTTAGAGCTAAAATTAGCATGTTTAAAGTGATTTTCATGCTTCCAGGGGCGCTGGAAGTTAATTAAATACCATTTGGAGGCATTTAATGTTCGAGCAAAAACGGCTGATTTTCGACAAAAGAGATAACACCCCCCCATTACGTCATGCTTCAGAAATGTGGAAAATGGTCCGTTTTCAAATGTTTTATTTTTGAACGTCAGTTCACATTTGTAGGTGGATCATCAGTGTTAGAGCTAAAATTAGCATGTTTAAAGTGATTTTCATGCTCCCAGGGGCCCTAAACACAAGATTTATGGAATGGTTAAAAGTGCATGAAAATGGCCAATTTACCCACTCTGAGTTCTCAAAAAGGGTTTCTTCACCCCGGGAAGTTAATTAAATACCATTTGGAGGCATTTAATGTTCGAGCAAAAACGGCTGATTTTCGACAAAAGAGATAACACCCCCCCATTACGTCCTGCTTCAGAAATGTGGAAAATGGTCCGTTTTCAAATGTTTTATTTTTGAACGTCAGTTCACATTTGTAGGTGGATCATCAGTGTTAGAGCTAAAATTAGCATGTTTAAAGTGATTTTCATGCTTCCAGGGGCGCTGGAAGTTAATTAAATACCATTTCGAGGCATTTAATGTTCGAGCAAAAACGGCTGATTTTCGACAAAAGAGATAACACCCCCCCATTACGTCCTGCTTCAGAAATGTGGAAAATGGTCCGTTTTCAAATGTTTTATTTTTGAACGTCAGTTCACATTTGTAGGTGGATCATCAGTGTTAGAGCTAAAATTAGCATGTTTAAAGTGATTTTCATGCTTCCAGGGGCTCGGGAAGTGAAATAAATACCATTTGGAGGCATTTAATGTTCGAGCAAAAACGGCTGATTTTCGACAAAAGAGATAACACCCCCCCATTACGTCCTGCTTCAGAAATGTGGAAAATGGTCCGTTTTCAAATGTTTTATTTTTGAACGTCAGTTCACATTTGTAGGTGGATCATCAGTGTTAGAGCTAAAATTAGCATGTTTAAAGTGATTTTCATGCTTCCAGGGGCTCGGGAAGTTTATTAAATACCATTTGGAGGCATTTAATGTTCGAGCAAAAACGGCTGATTTTCGACAAAAGAGATAACACCCCCCCATTACGTCATGCTTCAGAAATGTGGAAAATGGTCCGTTTTCAAATGTTTTATTTTTTAACGTCAGTTCACATTTGTAGGTGGATCATCAGTGTTAGAGCTAAAATTAGCATGTTTAAAGTGATTTTCATGCTTCCAGGGGCGCTGGAAGTTAATTAAATACCATTTGGAGGCATTTAATGTTCGAGCAAAAACGGCTGATTTTCGACAAAAGAGATAACACCCCCCCATTACGTCCTGCTTCAGAAATGTGGAAAATGGTCCGTTTTCAAATGTTTTATTTTTGAACGTCAGTTCACATTTGTAGGTGGATCATCAGTGTTAGAGCTAAAATTAGCATGTTTAAAGTGATTTTCATGCTCCCAGGGGCCCTAAACACAAGATTTATGGAATGGTTAAAAGTGCATGAAAATGGCCAATTTACCCACTCTGAGTTCTCAAAAAGGGTTTCTTCACCCCGGGAAGTTAATTAAATACCATTTGGAGGCATTTAATGTTCGAGCAAAAACGGCTGATTTTCGACAAAAGAGATAACACCCCCACATTACGTCCTGCTTCAGAAATGTGGAAAAAGGTCCGTTTTCAAATGTTTTATTTTTGAACGTCAGTTCACATTTGTAGGTGGATCATCAGTGTTAGAGCTAAAATTAGCATGTTTAAAGTGATTTTTATGCTTCCAGGGGCGCTGGAAGTTAATTAAATACCATTTGGAGGCATTTAATGTTCGAGCAAAAACGGCTGATTTTCGACAAAAGAGATAACACCCCCCCATTACGTCATGCTTCAGAAATGTGGAAAATGGTCCGTTTTCAAATGTTTTATTTTTGAACGTCAGTTCACATTTGTAGGTGGATCATCAGTGTTAGAGCTAAAATTAGCATGTTTAAAGTGATTTTTATGCTTCCAGGGGCGCTGGAAGTTAATTAAATACCATTTGGAGGCATTTAATGTTCGAGCAAAAACGGCTGATTTTCGACAAAAGAGATAACACCCCCCCATTACGTCATGCTTCAGAAATGTGGAAAATGGTCCGTTTTCAAATGTTTTATTTTTGAACGTCAGTTCACATTTGTAGGTGGATCATCAGTGTTAGAGCTAAAATTAGCATGTTTAAAGTGATTTTCATGCTTCCAGGGGCTCGGGAAGTTAATTAAATACCATTTGGAGGCATTTAATGTTCGAGCAAAAACAGCTGATTTTCGACAAAAGAGATAACACCCCCCCATTACGTCATGCTTCAGAAATGTGGAAAATGGTCCGTTTTCAAATGTTTTATTTTTGAACGTCAGTTCACATTTGTAGGTGGATCATCAGTGTTAGAGCTAAAATTAGCATGTTTAAAGTGATTTTCATGCTTCCAGGGGCTCGGGAAGTGAAATAAATACCATTTGGAGGCATTTAATGTTCGAGCAAAAACGGCTGATTTTCGACAAAAGAGATAACACCCCCCCATTACGTCATGCTTCAGAAATGTGGAAAATGGTCCGTTTTCAAATGTTTTATTTTTGAACGTCAGTTCACATTTGTAGGTGGATCATCAGTGTTAGAGCTAAAATTAGCATGTTTAAAGTGATTTTCATGCTCCCAGGGGCCCTAAACACAAGATTTATGGAATGGTTAAAAGTGCATGAAAATGGCCAATTTACCCACTCTGAGTTCTCAAAAAGGGTTTCTTCACCCCGGGAAGTTAATTAAATACTATTTGGAGGCATTTAATGTTCGAGCAAAAACGGCTGATTTTCGACAAAAGAGATAACACCCCCCCATTACGTCATGCTTCAGAAATGTGGAAAATGGTCCGTTTTCAAATGTTTTATTTTTGAACGTCAGTTCACATTTGTAGGTGGATCATCAGTGTTAGAGCTAAAATTAGCATGTTTAAAGTGATTTTCATGCTTCCAGGGGCTCGGGAAGTGAAATAAATACCATTTGGAGGCATTTAATGTTCGAGCAAAAACGGCTGATTTTCGACAAAAGAGATAACACCCCCCCATTACGTCCTGCTTCAGAAATGTGGAAAATGGTCCGTTTTCAAATGTTTTATTTTTGAACGTCAGTTCACATTTGTAGGTGGATCATCAGTGTTAGAGCTAAAATTAGCATGTTTAAAGTGATTTTCATGCTCCCAGGGGCCCTAAACACAAGATTTATGGAATGGTTAAAAGTGCATGAAAATGGCCAATTTACCCACTCTGAGTTCTCAAAAAGGGTTTCTTCACCCCGGGAAGTTAATTAAATACCATTTGGAGGCATTTAATGTTCGAGCAAAAACGGCTGATTTTCGACAAAAGAGATAACACCCCCCCATTACGTCATGCTTCAGAAATGTGGAAAATGGTCCGTTTTCAAATGTTTTATTTTTGAACGTCAGTTCACATTTGTAGGTGGATCATCAGTGTTAGAGCTAAAATTAGCATGTTTAAAGTGATTTTCATGCTTCCAGGGGCGCTGGAAGTTAATTAAATACCATTTGGAGGCATTTAATGTTCGAGCAAAAACGGCTGATTTTCGACAAAAGAGATAACACCCCCCCATTACGTCATGCTTCAGAAATGTGGAAAATGGTCCGTTTTCAAATGTTTTATTTTTGAACGTCAGTTCACATTTGTAGGTGGATCATCAGTGTTAGAGCTAAAATTAGCATGTTTAAAGTGATTTTCATGCTTCCAGGGGCGCTGGAAGTTAATTAAATACCATTTGGAGGCATTTAATGTTCGAGCAAAAACGGCTGATTTTCGACAAAAGAGATAACACCCCCCATTACGTCCTGCTTCAGAAATGTGGAAAATGGTCCGTTTTCAAATGTTTTATTTTTGAACGTCAGTTCACATTTGTAGGTGGATCATCAGTGTTAGAGCTAAAATTAGCATGTTTAAAGTGATTTTCATGCTTCCAGGGGCTCGGGAAGTGAAATAAATACCATTTGGAGGCATTTAATGTTCGAGCAAAAACGGCTGATTTTCGACAAAAGAGATAACACCCCCCCATTACGTCCTGCTTCAGAAATGTGGAAAATGGTCCGTTTCCAAATGTTTTATTTTTGAACGTCAGTTCACATTTGTAGGTGGATCATCAGTGTTAGAGCTAAAATTAGCATGTTTAAAGTGATTTTCATGCTTCCAGGGGCTCGGGAAGTTAATTAAATACCATTTGGAGGCATTTAATGTTCGAGCAAAAACGGCTGATTTTCGACAAAAGAGATAACACCCCCCCATTACGTCCTGCTTCAGAAATGTGGAAAATGGTCCGTTTTCAAATGTTTTTTTTTTGAACGTCAGTTCACATTTGTAGGTGGATCATCAGTGTTAGAGCTAAAATTAGCATGTTTAAAGTGATTTTCATGCTTCCAGGGGCTCGGGAAGTGAAATAAATACCATTTGGAGGCATTTAATGTTCGAGCAAAAACGGCTGATTTTCGACAAAAGAGATAACACCCCCCCAGTACGTCATGCTTCAGAAATGTGGAAAATGGTCCGTTTTCAAATGTTTTATTTTTGAACGTCAGTTCACATTTGTAGGTGGATCATCAGTGTTAGAGCTCAAATTAGCATGTTTAAAGTGATTTTTATGCTTCCAGGGGCGCTGGAAGTGAAATAAATACCATTTGGAGGCATTTAATGTTCGAGCAAAAACGGATGATTTTCGACAAAAGAGATAACACCCCCCCCATTACGTCATGCTTCAGAAATGTGGAAAATGGTCCGTTTTCAAATGTTTTATTTTTGAACGTCAGTTCACATGTGTAGGTGGATCATCAGTGTTAGAGCTAAAATTAGCATGTTTAAAGTGATTTTCATGCTTCCAGGGGCGCTGGAAGTTAATTAAATACCATTTGGAGGCATTTAATGTTCGAGCAAAAACGGC
Source organism: Lissotriton vulgaris (assembly GCF_964263255.1). NCBI lineage: Eukaryota > Metazoa > Chordata > Amphibia > Caudata > Salamandridae > Lissotriton > Lissotriton vulgaris. Next base: position 1,903,551 of record NW_028243230.1, read on the forward strand.
TGATTTTCGACAAAAGAGATAACACCCCCCCATTACGTCCTGCTTCAGAAATGTGGAAAATGGTCCGTTTTCAAATGTTTTATTTTTGAACGTCAGTTCACATTTGTAGGTGGATCATCAGTGTTAGAGCTAAAATTAGCATGTTTAAAGTGATTTTCATGCTTCCAGGTGCTCGGGAAGTGAAATAAATACCATTTGGAGGCATTTAATGTTCGAGCAAAAACGGCTGATTTTCGACAAAAGAGATAACACCCCCCCATTACGTCATGCTTCAGAAATGTGGAAAATGGTCCGTTTTCAAATGTTTTATTTTTGAACGTCAGTTCACATTTGTAGGTGGATCAACAGTGTTAGAGCTAAAATGAGCATGTTTAAAGTGATTTTCATGCTTCCAGGGGCGCTGGAAGTTAATTAAATACCATTTGGAGGCATTTAATGTTCGAGCAAAAACGGCTGATTTTCGACAAAAGAGATAACACCCCCCCATTACGTCCTGCTTCAGAAATGTGGAAAATGGTCCGTTTTCAAATGTTTTATTTTTGAACGTCAGTTCACATTTGTAGGTGGATCATCAGTGTTAGAGCTAAAATTAGCATGTTTAAAGTGATTTTCATGCTTCCAGGGGCTCGGGAAGTTAATTAAATACCATTTGGAGGCATTTAATGTTCGAGCAAAAACGGCTGATTTTCGACAAAAGAGATAACACCCCCCCATTACGTCATGCTTCAGAAATGTGGAAAATGGTCCGTTTTCAAATGTTTTATTTTTGAACGTCAGTTCACATTTGTAGGTGGATCATCAGTGTTAGAGCTAAAATTAGCATGTTTAAAGTGATTTTCATGCTTCCAGGGGCTCGGGAAGTGAAATAAATACCATTTGGAGGCATTTAATGTTCGAGCAAAAACGGCTGATTTTCGACAAAAGAGATAACACCCCCCCATTACGTCCTGCTTCAGAAATGTGGAAAATGGTCCGTTTTCAAATGTTTTATTTTTGAACGTCAGTTCACATTTGTAGGTGGATCATCAGTGTTAGAGCTAAAATTAGCATGTTTAAAGTGATTTTCATGCTTCCAGGGGCTCGGGAAGTGAAATAAATACCATTTGGAGGCATTTAATGTTCGAGCAAAAACGGCTGATTTTCGACAAAAGAGATAACACCCCCCCATTACGTCCTGCTTCAGAAATGTGGAAAATGGTCCGTTTTCAAATGTTTTATTTTTGAACGTCAGTTCACATTTGTAGGTGGATCATCAGTGTTAGAGCTAAAATTAGCATGTTTAAAGTGATTTTCATGCTTCCAGGGGCTCGGGAAGTGAAATAAATACCATTTGGAGGCATTTAATGTTCGAGCAAAAACGGCTGATTTTCGACAAAAGAGATAACACCCCCCGATTACGTCCTGCTTCAGAAATGTGGAAAATGGTCCGTTTTCAAATGTTTTATTTTTGAACGTCAGTTCACATTTGTAGGTGGATCATCAGTGTTAGAGCTAAAATTAGCATGTTTAAAGTGATTTTCATGCTTCCAGGGGCGCTGGAAGTTAATTAAATACCATTTGGAGGCATTTAATGTTCGACCAAAAACGGCTGATTTTCGACAAAAGAGATAACACCCCCCCATTACGTCCTGCTTCAGAAATGTGGAAAATGGTCCGTTTTCAAATGTTTTATTTTTGAACGTCAGTTCACATTTGTAGGTGGATCATCAGTGTTAGAGCTAAAATTAGCATGTTTAAAGTGATTTTTATGCTTCCAGGGGCGCTGGAAGTTAATTAAATACCATTTGGAGGCATTTAATGTTCGAGCAAAAACGGCTGATTTTCGTCAAAAGAGATAACACCCCCCCATTACGTCCTGCTTCAGAAATGTGGAAAATGGTCCGTTTTCAAATGTTTTATTTTTGAACGTCAGTTCACATTTGTAGGTGGATCATCAGTGTTAGAGCTAAAATTAGCATGTTTAAAGTGATTTTCATGCTTCCAGGGGCTCGGGAAGTTAATTAAATACCATTTGGAGGCATTTAATGTTCGAGCAAAAACGGCTGATTTTCGACAAAAGAGATAACACCCCCCCATTACGTCATGCTTCAGAAATGTGGAAAATGGTCCGTTTTCAAATGTTTTATTTTTGAACGTCAGTTCACATTTGTAGGTGGATCATCAGTGTTAGAGCTAAAATTAGCATGTTTAAAGTGATTTTCATGCTTGCAGGGGCTCGGGAAGTGAAATAAATACCATTTGGAGGCATTTAATGTTCGAGCAAAAACGGCTGATTTTCGACAAAAGAGATAACACCCCCCCATTACGTCATGCTTCAGAAATGTGGAAAATGGTCCGTTTTCAAATGTTTTATTTTTGAACGTCAGTTCACATTTGTAGGTGGATCATCAGTGTTAGAGCTAAAATTAGCATGTTTAAAGTGATTTTCATGCTCCCAGGGGCCCTAAACACAAGATTTATGGAATGGTTAAAAGTGCATGAAAATGGCCAATTTACCCACTCTGAGTTCTCAAAAAGGGTTTCTTCACCCCGGGAAGTTAATTAAATACCATTTGGAGGCATTTAATGTTCGAGCAAAAACGGCTGATTTTCGACAAAAGAGATAACACCCCCCCATTACGTCATGCTTCAGAAATGTGGAAAATGGTCCGTTTTCAAATGTTTTATTTTTGAACGTCAGTTCACATTTGTAGGTGGATCATCAGTGTTAGAGCTAAAATTAGCATGTTTAAAGTGATTTTCATGCTTCCAGGGGCCCTAAACACAAGATTTATGGAATGGTTAAAAGTGCATGAAAATGGCCAATTTACCCACTCTGAGTTCTCAAAAAGGGTTTCTTCACCCCGGGAAGTGAAATAAATACCATTTGGAGGCATTTAATGTTCGAGCAAAAACGGCTGATTTTCGACAAAAGAGATAACACCCCCCCATTACGTCATGCTTCAGAAATGTGGAAAATGGTCCGTTTTCAAATGTTTTATTTTTGAACGTCAGTTCACATTTGTAGGTGGATCATCAGTGTTAGAGCTAAAATTAGCATGTTTAAAGTGATTTTCATGCTTCCAGGGGCTCGGGAAGTGAAATAAATACCATTTGGAGGCATTTAATGTTCGAGCAAAAACGGCTGATTTTCGACAAAAGAGATAACACCCCCCCATTACGTCCTGCTTCAGAAATGTGGAAAATGGTCCGTTTTCAAATGTTTTATTTTTGAACGTCAGTTCACATTTGTAGGTGGATAATCAGTGTTAGAGCTAAAATTAGCATGTTTAAAGTGATTTTCATGCTTCCAGGGGCTCGGGAAGTGAAATAAATACCATTTGGAGGCATTTAATGTTCGAGCAAAAACGGCTGATTTTCGACAAAAGAGATAACACCCCCCCATTACGTCCTGCTTCAGAAATGTGGAAAATGGACGTTTTCAAATGTTTTATTTTTGAACGTCAGTTCACATTTGTAGGTGGATCATCAGTGTTAGAGCTAAAATTAGCATGTTTAAAGTGATTTTCATGCTCCCAGGGGCCCTAAACACAAGATTTATGGAATGGTTAAAAGTGCATGAAAATGGCCAATTTACCCACTCTGAGTTCTCAAAAAGGGGTTCTTCACCCCGGGAAGTTAATTAAATACCATTTGGAGGCATTTAATGTTCGAGCAAAAACGGCTGATTTTCGACAAAAGAGATAACACCCCCCATTACGTCATGCTTCAGAAATGTGGAAAATGGTCCGTTTTCAAATGTTTTATTTTTGAACGTCAGTTCACATTTGTAGGTGGATCATCAGTGTTAGAGCTAAAATTAGCATGTTTAAAGTGATTTTCATGCTTCCAGGGGCGCTGGAAGTTAATTAAATACCATTTGGAGGCATTTAATGTTCGAGCAAAAACGGCTGATTTTCGACAAAAGAGATAACACCCCCCCATTACGTCCTGCTTCAGAAATGTGGAAAATGGTCCGTTTTCAAATGTTTTATTTTTGAACGTCAGTTCACATTTGTAGGTGGATCATCAGTGTTAGAGCTAAAATTAGCATGTTTAAAGTGATTTTCATGCTCCCAGGGGCCCTAAACACAAGATTTATCGAATGGTTAAAAGTGCATGAAAATGGCCAATTTACCCACTCTGAGTTCTCAAAAAGGGTTTCTTCACCCCGGGAAGGTAATTAAATACCATTTGGAGGCATTTAATGTTCGAGCAAAAACGGCTGATTTTTGACAAAAGAGATAACACCCCCCCATTACGTCCTGCTTCAGAAATGTGGAAAATGGTCAGTTTTCAAATGTTTTATTTTTGAACGTCAGTTCACATTTGTAGGTGGATCATCAGTGTTAGAGCTAAAATTAGCATGTTTAAAGTGATTTTCATGCTTCCAGCGGTGCTGGAAGTTAATTAAATACCATTTGGAGGCATTTAATGTTCGAGCAAAAACGGCTGATTTTCGACAAAAGAGATAACACCCCCCCATTACGTCCTGCTTCAGAAATGTGGAAAATGGTCCGTTTTCAAATGTTTTATTTTTGAACGTCAGTTCACATTTGTAGGTGGATCATCAGTGTTAGAGCTAAAATTAGCATGTTTAAAGTGATTTTCATGCTTCCAGGGGCTCGGGAAGTGAAATAAATACCATTTGGAGGCATTTAATGTTCGAGCAAAAACGGCTGATTTTCGACAAAAGAGATAACACCCCCCCATTACGTCCTGCTTCAGAAATGTGGAAAATGGTCCGTTTTCAAATGTTTTATTTTTGAACGTCAGTTCACATTTGTAGGTGGATCATCAGTGTTAGAGCTAAAATTAGCATGTTTAAAGTGATTTTCATGCTTCCAGGGGCTCGGGAAGTTAATTAAATACCATTTGGAGGCATTTAATGTTCGAGCAAAAACGGCTGATTTTCGACAAAAGAGATAACACCCCCCCATTACGTCATGCTTCAGAAATGTGGAAAATGGTCCGTTTTCAAATGTTTTATTTTTGAACGTCAGTTCACATTTGTAGGTGGATCATCAGTGTTAGAGCTAAAATTAGCATGTTTAAAGTGATTTTCATGCTTCCAGGGGCGCTGGAAGTTAATTAAATACCATTTGGAGGCATTTAATGTTCGAGCAAAAACGGCTGATTTTCGACAAAAGAGATAACACCCCCCCATTACGTCCTGCTTCAGAAATGTGGAAAATGGTCCGTTTTCAAATGTTTTATTTTTGAACGTCAGTTCACATTTGTAGGTGGATCATCAGTGTTAGAGCTAAAATTAGCATGTTTAAAGTGATTTTTATGCTTCCAGGGGCGCTGGAAGTGAAATAAATACCATTTGGAGGCATTTAATGTTCGAGCAAAAACGGATGATTTTCGACAAAAGAGATAACACCCCCCCATTACGTCATGCTTCAGAAATGTGGAAAATGGTCCGTTTTCAAATGTTTTATTTTTGAACGTCAGTTCACATGTGTAGGTGGATCATCAGTGTTAGAGCTAAAATTAGCATGTTTAAAGTGATTTTCATGCTTCCAGGGGCGCTGGAAGTTAATTAAATACCATTTGGAGGCATTTAATGTTCGAGCAAAAACGGCTGATTTTCGACAAAAGAGATAACACCCCCCCATTACGTCCTGCTTCAGAAATGTGGAAAATGGTCCGTTTTCAAATGTTTTATTTTTGAACGTCAGTTCACATTTGTAGGTGGATCATCAGTGTTAGAGCTAAAATTAGCATGTTTAAAGTGATTTTCATGCTTCCAGGGGCTCGGGAAGTGAAATAAATACCATTTGGAGGCATTTTATGTTCGAGCAAAAACGGCTGATTTTCGACAAAAGAGATAACACCCCCCCATTACGTCATGCTTCAGAAATGTGGAAAATGGTCCGTTTTCAAATGTTTTATTTTTGAACGTCAGTTCACATTTGTAGGTGGATCAACAGTGTTAGAGCTAAAATTAGCATGTTTAAAGTGATTTTCATGCTTCCAGGGGCTCGGGAAGTGAAATAAATACCATTTGGAGGCATTTAATGTTCGAGCAAAAACGGCTGATTTTCGACAAAAGAGATAACACCCCCCCATTACGTCCTGCTTCAGAAATGTGGAAAATGGTCCGTTTTCAAATGTTTTATTTTTGAACGTCAGTTCACATTTGTAGGTGGATCATCAGTGTTAGAGCTAAAATTAGCATGTTTAAAGTGATTTTCATGCTTCCAGGGGCTCGGGAGGTGAAATAAATACCATTTGGAGGCATTTAATGTTCGAGCAAAAACGGCTGATTTTCGACAAAAGAGATAACACCCCCCCATTACGTCCTGCTTCAGAAATGTGGAAAATGGTCCGTTTTCAAATGTTTTATTTTTGAACGTCAGTTCACATTTGTAGGTGGATCATCAGTGTTAGAGCTAAAATTAGCATGTTTAAAGTGATTTTCATGCTTCCAGGGGCTCGGGAAGTGAAATAAATACCATTTGGAGGCATTTAATGTTCGAGCAAAAACGGCTGATTTTCGACAAAAGAGATAACACCCCCCCATTACGTCATGCTTCAGAAATGTGGAAAATGGTCCGTTTTCAAATGTTTTATTTTTGAACGTCAGTTCACATTTGTAGGTGGATCATCAGTGTTAGAGCTAAAATTAGCATGTTTAAAGTGATTTTCATGCTTCCAGGGGCTCAGGAAGTGAAATAAATACCATTTGGAGGCATTTAATGTTCGAGCAAAAACGGCTGATTTTCGACAAAAGAGATAACACCCCCCGATTACGTCCTGCTTCAGAAATGTGGAAAATGGTCCGTTTTCAAATGTTTTATTTTTGAACGTCAGTTCACATTTGTAGGTGGATCATCAGTGTTAGAGCTAAAATTAGCATGTTTAAAGTGATTTTCATGCTTCCAGGGGCGCTGGAAGTTAATTAAATACCATTTGGAGGCATATAATGTTCGACCAAAAACGGCTGATTTTCGACAAAAGAGATAACACCCCCCCATTACGTCCTGCTTCAGAAATGTGGAAAATGGTCCGTTTTCAAATGTTTTATTTTTGAACGTCAGTTCACATTTGTAGGTGGATCATCAGTGTTAGAGCTAAAATTAGCATGTTTAAAGTGATTTTTATGCTTCCAGGGGCGCTGGAAGTTAATTAAATACCATTTGGAGGCATTTAATGTTCGAGCAAAAACGGCTGATTTTCGACAAAAGAGATAACACCCCCCCATTACGTCCTGCTTCAGAAATGTGGAAAATGGTCCGTTTTCAAATGTTTTATTTTTGAACGTCAGTTCACATTTGTAGGTGTATCATCAGTGTTAGAGCTAAAATTAGCATGTTTAAAGTGATTTTCATGCTTCCAGGGGCTCGGGAAGTTAATTAAATACCATTTGGAGGCATTTAATGTTCGAGCAAAAATGGCTGATTTTCGACAAAAGAGATAACACCCCCCCATTACGTCATGCTTCAGAAATGTGGAAAATGGTCCGTTTTCAAATGTTTTATTTTTGAACGTCAGTTCACATTTGTAGGTGGATCATCAGTGTTAGAGCTAAAATTAGCATGTTTAAAGTGATTTTCATGCTTGCAGGGGCTCGGGAAGTGAAATAAATACCATTTGGAGGCATTTAATGTTCGAGCAAAAACGGCTGATTTTCGACAAAAGAGATAACACCCCCCCATTACGTCATGCTTCAGAAATGTGGAAAATGGTCCGTTTTCAAATGTTTTATTTTTGAACGTCAGTTCACATTTGTAGGTGGATCATCAGTGTTAGAGCTAAAATTAGCATGTTTAAAGTGATTTTCATGCTCCCAGGGGCCCTAAACACAAGATTTATGGAATGGTTAAAAGTGCATGAAAATGGCCAATTTACCCACTCTGAGTTCTCAAAAAGGGTTTCTTCACCCCGGGAAGTTAATTAAATACCATTTGGAGGCATTTAATGTTCGAGCAAAACCGGCTGATTTTCGACAAAAGAGATAACACCCCCCCATTACGTCATGCTTCAGAAATGTGGAAAATGGTCCGTTTTCAAATGTTTTATTTTTGAACGTCAGTTCACATTTGTAGGTGGATAATCAGTGTTAGAGCTAAAATTAGCATGTTTAAAGTGATTTTCATGCTTCCAGGGGCTCGGGAAGTGAAATAAATACCATTTGGAGGCATTTAATGTTCAAGCAAAAACGGCTGATTTTCGACAAAAGAGATAACACCCCCCCATTACGTCCTGCTTCAGAAATGTGGAAAATGGTCCATTTTCAAATGTTTTATTTTTGAAAGTCAGTTCACATTTGTAGGTGGATCATCAGTGTTAGAGCTAAAATTAGCATGTTTAAAGTGATTTTCATGCTCCCAGGGGCCCTAAACACAAGATTTATGGAATGGTTAAAAGTGCATGAAAATGGCCAATTTACCCACTCTGAGTTCTCAAAAAGGGTTTCTTCACCCCGGGAAGTTAATTAAATACCATTTGGAGGCATTTAATGTTCGAGCAAAAACGGCTGATTTTCGACAAAAGAGATAACACCCCCCATTACGTCATGCTTCAGAAATGTGGAAAATGGTCCGTTTTCAAATGTTTTATTTTTGAACGTCAGTTCACATTTGTAGGTGGATCATCAGTGTTAGAGCTAAAATTAGCATGTTTAAAGTGATTTTCATGCTTCCAGGGGCGCTGGAAGTTAATTAAATACCATTTGGAGGCATTTAATGTTCGAGCAAAAACGGCTGATTTTCGACAAAAGAGATAACACCCCCCCATTACGTCCTGCTTCAGAAATGTGGAAAATGGTCCGTTTTCAAATGTTTTATTTTTGAACGTCAGTTCACATTTGTAGGTGGATCATCAGTGTTAGAGCTAAAATTAGCATGTTTAAAGTGATTTTCATGCTCCCAGGGGCCCTAAACACAAGATTTATGGAATGGTTAAAAGTGCATGAAAATGGCCAATTTACCCACTCTGAGTTCTCAAAAAGGGTTTCTTCACCCCGGGAAGTTAATTAAATACCATTTGGAGGCATTTAATGTTCGAGCAAAAACGGCTGATTTTCGACAAAAGAGATAACACCCCCCATTACGTCCTGCTTCAGAAATGTGGAAAATGGTCAGTTTTCAAATGTTTTATTTTTGAACGTCAGTTCACATTTGTAGGTGGATCATCAGTGTTAGAGCTAAAATTAGCATGTTTAAAGTGATTTTCATGCTTCCAGCGGTGCTGGAAGTTAATTAAATACCATTTGGAGGCATTTAATGTTCGAGCAAAAACGGCTGATTTTCGACAAAAGAGATAACACCCCCCCATTACGTCCTGCTTCAGAAATGTGGAAAATGGTCCGTTTTCAAATGTTTTATTTTTGAACGTCAGTTCACATTTGTAGGTGGATCATCAGTGTTAGAGCTAAAATTAGCATGTTTAAAGTGATTTTCATGCTTCCAGGGGCTCGGGAAGTGAAATAAATACCATTTGGAGGCATTTAATGTTCGAGCAAAAACGGCTGATTTTCGACAAAAGAGATAACACCCCCCCATTACGTCCTGCTTCAGAAATGTGGAAAATGGTCCGTTTTCAAATGTTTTATTTTTGAACGTCAGTTCACATTTGTAGGTGGATCATCAGTGTTAGAGCTAAAATTAGCATGTTTAAAGTGATTTTCATGCTTCCAGGGGCTCGGGAAGTTAATTAAATACCATTTGGAGGCATTTAATGTTCGAGCAAAAACGGCTGATTTTCGACAAAAGAGATAACACCCCCCCATTACGTCATGCTTCAGAAATGTGGAAAATGGTCCGTTTTCAAATGTTTTATTTTTGAACGTCAGTTCACATTTGTAGGTGGATCATCAGTGTTAGAGCTAAAATTAGCATGTTTAAAGTGATTTTCATGCTTCCAGGGGCGCTGGAAGTTAATTAAATACCATTTGGAGGCATTTAATGTTCGAGCAAAAACGGCTGATTTTCGACAAAAGAGATAACACCCCCCCATTACGTCCTGCTTCAGAAATGTGGAAAATGGTCCGTTTTCAAATGTTTTATTTTTGAACGTCAGTTCACATTTGTAGGTGGATCATCAGTGTTAGAGCTAAAATTAGCATGTTTAAAGTGATTTTCATGCTTCCAGGGGCGCTGGAAGTTAATTAAATACCATTTGGAGGCATTTAATGTTCGAGCAAAAACTGCTGATTTTCGACAAAAGAGATAACACCCCCCCATTACGTCCTGCTTCAGAAATGTGGAAAATGGTCCGTTTTCAAATGTTTTATTTTTGAACGTCAGTTCACATTTGTAGGTGGATCATCAGTGTTAGAGCTAAAATTAGCATGTTTAAAGTGATTTTCATGCTCCCAGGGGCCCTAAACACAAGATTTATGGAATGGTTAAAAGTGCATGAAAATGGCCAATTTACCCACTCTGAGTTCTCAAAAAGGGTTTCTTCACCCCGGGAAGTTAATTAAATACCATTTGGAGGCATTTAATGTTCGAGCAAAAACGGCTGATTTTCGACAAAAGAGATAACACCCCCCCATTACGTCCTGCTTCAGAAATGTGGAAAATGGTCAGTTTTCAAATGTTTTATTTTTGAACGTCAGTTCACATTTGTAGGTGGATCATCAGTGTTAGAGCTAAAATTAGCATGTTTAAAGTGATTTTCATGCTTCCAGCGGTGCTGGAAGTTAATTAAATACCATTTGGAGGCATTTAATGTTCGAGCAAAAACGGCTGATTTTCGACAAAAGAGATAACACCCCCCCATTACGTCCTGCTTCAGAAATGTGGAAAATGGTCCGTTTTCAAATGTTTTATTTTTGAACGTCAGTTCACATTTGTAGGTGGATCATCAGTGTTAGAGCTAAAATTAGCATGTTTAAAGTGATTTTCATGCTTCCAGGGGCTCGGGAAGTGAAATAAATACCATTTGGAGGCATTTAATGTTCGAGCAAAAACGGCTGATTTTCGACAAAAGAGATAACACCCCCCCATTACGTCCTGCTTCAGAAATGTGGAAAATGGTCCGTTTTCAAATGTTTTATTTTTGAACGTCAGTTCACATTTGTAGGTGGATCATCAGTGTTAGAGCTAAAATTAGCATGTTTAAAGTGATTTTCATGCTTCCAGGGGCTCGGGAAGTTAATTAAATACCATTTGGAGGCATTTAATGTTCGAGCAAAAACGGCTGATTTTCGACAAAAGAGATAACACCCCCCCATTACGTCATGCTTCAGAAATGTGGAAAATGGTCCGTTTTCAAATGTTTTATTTTTGAACGTCAGTTCACATTTGTAGGTGGATCATCAGTGTTAGAGCTAAAATTAGCATGTTTAAAGTGATTTTTATGCTTCCAGGGGCGCTGGAAGTTAATTAAATACCATTTGGAGGCATTTAATGTTCGAGCAAAAACGGCTGATTTTCGACAAAAGAGATAACACCCCCCCATTACGTCATGCTTCAGAAATGTGGAAAATGGTCCGTTTTCAAATGTTTTATTTTTGAACGTCAGTTCACATTTGTAGGTGGATCATCAGTGTTAGAGCTAAAATTAGCATGTTTAAAGTGATTTTCATGCTTCCAGGGGCTCGGGAAGTTAATTAAATACCATTTGGAGGCATTTAATGTTCGAGCAAAAACAGCTGATTTTCGACAAAAGAGATAACATCCCCTCATTACGTCATGCTTCAGAAATGTGGAAAATGGTCCGTTTTCAAATGTTTTATTTTTGAACGTCAGTTCACATTTGTAGGTGGATCATCAGTGTTAGAGCTAAAATTAGCATGTTTAAAGTGATTTTCATGCTTCCAGGGGCTCGGGAAGTGAAATAAATACCATTTGGAGGCATTTAATGTTCGAGCAAAAACGGCTGATTTTCGACAAAAGAGATAACACCCCCCCATTACGTCATGCTTCAGAAATGTGGAAAATGGTCCGTTTTCAAATGTTTTATTTTTGAACGTCAGTTCACATTTGTAGGTGGATCATCAGTGTTAGAGCTAAAATTAGCATGTTTAAAGTGATTTTCATGCTCCCAGGGGCCCTAAACACAAGATTTATGGAATGGTTAAAAGTGCATGAAAATGGCCAATTTACCCACTCTGAGTCCTCAAAAAGGGTTTCTTCACCCCGGGAAGTGAAATAAATACCATTTGGAGGCATTTAATGTTCGAGCAAAAACGGCTGATTTTCGACAAAAGAGATAACACCCCCCCATTACGTCATGCTTCAAAAATGTGGAAAATGGTCCGTTTTCAAATGTTTTATTTTTGAACGTCAGTTCACATTTGTAGGTGGATCATCAGTGTTAGAGCTAAAATTAGCATGTTTAAAGTGATTGTCATGCTTCCAGGGGCTCGGGAAGTGAAATAAATACCATTTGGAGGCATTTAATGTTCGAGCAAAAACGGCTGATTTTCGACAAAAGAGATAACACCCCCCATTACGTCCTGCTTCAGAAATGTGGAAAATGGTCCGTTTTCAAATGTTTTATTTTTGAACGTCAGTTCACATTTGTAGGTGGATCATCAGTGTTAGAGCTAAAATTAGCATGTTTAAAGTGATTTTCATGCTCCCAGGGGCCCTAAACACAAGATTTATGGAATGGTTAAAAGTGCATGAAAATGGCCAATTTACCCACTCTGAGTTCTCAAAAAGGGTTTCTTCACCCCGGGAAGTTAATTAAATACCATTTGGAGGCATTTAATGTTCGAGCAAAAACGGCTGATTTTCGACAAAAGAGATAACACCCCCCCATTACGTCATGCTTCAGAAATGTGGAAAATGGTCCGTTTTCAAATGTTTTATTTTTGAACGTCAGTTCACATTTGTAGGTGGATCATCAGTGTTAGAGCTAAAATTAGCATGTTTAAAGTGATTTTCATGCTTCCAGGGGCGCTGGAAGTTAATTAAATACCATTTGGAGGCATTTAATGTTCGAGCAAAAACGGCTCATTTTCGACAAAAGAGATAACACCCCCCCATTACGTCATGCTTCAGAAATGTGGAAAATGGTCCGTTTTCAAATGTTTTATTTTTGAACGTCAGTTCACATTTGTAGGTGGATCATCAGTGTTAGAGCTAAAATTAGCATGTTTAAAGTGATTTTCATGCTTCCAGGGGCGCTGGAAGTTAATTAAATACCATTTGGAGGCATTTAATGTTCGAGCAAAAACGGCTGATTTTCGACAAAAGAGATAACACCCCACCATTACGTCCTGCTTCAGAAATGTGGAAAATGGTCCGTTTTCAAATGTTTTATTTTTGAACGTCAGTTCACATTTGTAGGTGGATCATCAGTGTTAGAGCTAAAATTAGCATGTTTAAAGTGATTTTCATGCTTCCAGGGGCTCGGGAAGTGAAATAAATACCATTTGGAGGCATTTAATGTTCGAGCAAAAACGGCTGATTTTCGACAAAAGAGATAACACCCCCCCATTACGTCCTGCTTCAGAAATGTGGAAAATGGTCCGTTTCCAAATGTTCTATTTTTGAACGTCAGTTCACATTTGTAGGTGGATCATCAGTGTTAGAGCTAAAATTAGCATGTTTAAAGTGATTTTCATGCTTCCAGGGGCTCGGGAAGTGAAATAAATACCATTTGGAGGCATTTAATGTTCGAGCAAAAACGGCTGATTTTCGACAAAAGAGATAACACCCCCCCATTACGTCCTGCTTCAGAAATGTGGAAAATGGTCCGTTTCCAAATGTTCTATTTTTGAACGTCAGTTCACATTTGTAGGTGGATCATCAGTGTTAGAGCTAAAATTAGCATGTTTAAAGTGATTTTCATGCTTCCAGGGGCTCGGGAAGTGAAATAAATACCATTTGGAGGCATTTAATGTTCGAGCAAAAACGGCTGATTTTCGACAAAAGAGATAACACCCCCCCATTACGTCATGCTTCAGAAATGTGGAAAATGGTCCGTTTTCAAATGTTTTATTTTTGAACGTTAGTTCACATTTGTAGGTGGATCATCAGTGTTAGAGCTAAAATTAGCATGTTTAAAGTGATTTTTATGCTTCCAGGGGCGCTGGAAGTGAAATAAATACCATTTGGAGGCCTTTAATGTTCGAGCAAAAACGGATGATTTTCGACAAAAGAGATAACACCCCCCATTACGTCATGCTTCAGAAATGTGGAAAATGGTCCGTTTTCAAATGTTTTATTTTTGAACGTCAGTTCACATTTGTAGGTGGATCATCAGTGTTAGAGCTAAAATTAGCATGTTTAAAGTGATTTTCATGCTCCCAGGGGCGCTGGAAGTTAATTAAATACCATTTGGAGGCATTTAATGTTCGAGCAAAAACGGCTGATTTTCGACAAAAGAGATAACACCCCCCCATTACGTCCTGCTTCAGAAATGTGGAAAATGGTCCGTTTTCAAATGGTTTATTTTTGAACGTCAGTTCACATTTGTAGGTGGATCATCAGTGTTAGAGCTAAAATTAGCATGTTTAAAGTGATTTTCATGCTTCCAGGGGCTCGGGAAGTGAAATAAATACCATTTGGAGGCATTTAATGTTCGAGCAAAAACGGCTGATTTTCGACAAAAGAGATAACACCCCCCATTACGTCATGCTTCAGAAATGTGGAAAATGGTCCGTTTTCAAATGTTTTATTTTTGAACGTCAGTTCACATTTGTAGGTGGATCATCAGTGTTAGAGCTAAAATTAGCATGTTTAAAGTGATTTTCATGCTTCCAGGGGCGCTGGAAGTTAATTAAATACCATTTGGAGGCATTTAATGTTCGAGCAAAAACGGCTGATTTTCGACAAAAGAGATAACACCCCCCCATTACGTCCTGCTTCAGAAATGTGGAAAATGGTCCGTTTTCAAATGTTTTATTTTTGAACGTCAGTTCACATTTGTAGGTGGATCATCAGTGTTAGAGCTAAAATTAGCATGTTTAAAGTGATTTTCATGCTCCCAGGGGCCCTAAACACAAGATTTATGGAATGGTTAAAAGTGCATGAAAATGGCCAATTTACCCACTCTGAGTTCTCAAAAAGGGTTTCTTCACCCCGGGAAGTTAATTAAATACCATTTGGAGGCATTTAATGTTCGAGCAAAAACGGCTGATTTTCGACAAAAGAGATAACACCCCCCCATTACGTCATGCTTCAGAAATGTGGAAAATGGTCCGTTTTCAAATGTTTTATTTTTGAACGTCAGTTCACATTTGTAGGTGGATCATCAGTGTTAGAGCTAAAATTAGCATGTTTAAAGTGATTTTCATGCTTCCAGGGGCGCTGGAAGTTAATTAAATACCATTTGGAGGCATTTAATGTTCGAGCAAAAACGGCTGATTTTCGACAAAAGAGATAACACCCCCCCATTACGTCCTGCTTCAGAAATGTGGAAAATGGTCCGTTTTCAAATGTTTTATTTTTGAACGTCAGTTCACATTTGTAGGTGGATCATCAGTGTTAGAGCTAAAATTAGCATGTTTAAAGTGATTTTTATGCTTCCAGGTGCGCTGGAAGTTAATTAAATAACATTTGGAGGCATTTAATGTTCGAGCAAAAACGGCTGATTTTCGACAAAAGAGATAACACCCCCCCATTACGTCCTGCTTCAGAAATGTGGAAAATGGTCAGTTTTCAAATGTTTTATTTTTGAACGTCAGTTCACATTTGTAGGTGGATCATCAGTGTTAGAGCTAAAATTAGCATGTTTAAAGTGATTTTCATGCTTCCAGGGGCTCGGGAAGTTAATTAAATACCATTTGGAGGCATTTAATGTTCGAGCAAAAACGGCTGATTTTCGACAAAAGAGATAACACCCCCCCATTACGTCATGCTTCAGAAATGTGGAAAATGGTCCGTTTTCAAATGTTTTATTTTTGAACGTCAGTTCACATTTGTAGGTGGATCATCAGTGTTAGAGCTAAAATTAGCATGTTTAAAGTGATTTTCATGCTTCCAGGGGCTCGGGAAGTGAAATAAATACCATTTGGAGGCATTTAATGTTCGAGCAAAAATGACTGATTTTCGACAAAAGAGATAACACCCCCCCATTACGTCATGCTTCAGAAATGTGGAAAATGGTCCGTTTTCAAATGTTTTATTTTTGAACGTCAGTTCACATTTGTAGGTGGATCATCAGTGTTAGAGCTAAAATTAGCATGTTTAAAGTGATTTTCATGCTCCCAGGGGCCCTAAACACAAGATTTATGGAATGGTTAAAAGTGCATGAAAATGGCCAATTTACCCACTCTGAGTTCTCAAAAAGGGTTTCTTCACCCCGGGAAGTTAATTAAATACCATTTGGAGGCATTTAATGTTCGAGCAAAAACGGCTGATTTTCGACAAAAGAGATAACACCCCCCCATTACGTCATGCTTCAGAAATGTGGAAAATGGTCCGTTTTCAAATGTTTTATTTTTGAACGTCAGTTCACATTTGTAGGTGGATCATCTGTGTTAGAGCTAAAATTAGCATGTTTAAAGTGATTTTCATGCTTCCAGGGGCTCGGGAAGTGAAATAAATACCATTTGGAGGCATTTAATGTTCGAGCAAAAACGGCTGATTTTCGACAAAAGAGATAACACCCCCCCATTACGTCCTGCTTCAGAAATGTGGAAAATGGTCCGTTTTCAAATGTTTTATTTTTGAACGTCAGTTCACATTTGTAGGTGGATCATCAGTGTTAGAGCTAAAATTAGCATGTTTAAAGTGATTTTCATGCTTCCAGGGGCTCAGGAGGTGAAATAAATACCATTTGGAGGCATTTAATGTTCGAGCAAAAACGGCTGATTTTCGACAAAAGAGATAACACCCCCCCATTACGTCCTGCTTCAGAAATGTGGAAAATGGTCCGTTTTCAAATGTTTTATTTTTGAACGTCAGTTCACATTTGTAGGTGGATCATCAGTGTTAGAGCTAAAATTAGCATGTTTAAAGTGATTTTCATGCTTCCAGGGGCTCGGGAAGTGAAATAAATACCATTTGGAGGCATTTAATGTTCGAGCAAAAACGGCTGATTTTCGACAAAAGAGATAACACCCCCCCATTACGTCATGCTTCAGAAATGTGGAAAATGGTCCGTTTTCAAATGTTTTATTTTTGAACGTCAGTTCACATTTGTAGGTGGATCATCAGTGTTAGAGCTAAAATTAGCATGTTTAAAGTGATTTTCATGCTTCCAGGGGCTCGGGAAGTGAAATAAATACCATTTGGAGGCATTTAATGTTCGAGCAAAAACGGCTGATTTTCGACAAAAGAGATAACACCCCCCGATTACGTCCTGCTTCAGAAATGTGGAAAATGGTCCGTTTTCAAATGTTTTATTTTTGAACGTCAGTTCACATTTGTAGGTGGATCATCAGTGTTAGAGCTAAAATTAGCATGTTTAAAGTGATTTTCATGCTTCCAGGGGCGCTGGAAGTTAATTAAATACCATTTGGAGGCATTTAATGTTCGACCAAAAACGGCTGATTTTCGACAAAAGAGATAACACCCCCCCATTACGTCCTGCTTCAGAAATGTGGAAAATGGTCCGTTTTCAAATGTTTTATTTTTGAACGTCAGTTCACATTTGTAGGTGGATCATCAGTGTTAGAGCTAAAATTAGCATGTTTAAAGTGATTTTTATGCTTCCAGGGGCGCTGGAAGTTAATTAAATACCATTTGGAGGCATTTAATGTTCGAGCAAAAACGGCTGATTTTCGACAAAAGAGATAACACCCCCCCATTACGTCCTGCTTCAGAAACGTGGAAAATGGTCCGTTTTCAAATGTTTTATTTTTGAACGTCAGTTCACATTTGTAGGTGGATCATCAGTGTTAGAGCTAAAATTAGCATGTTTAAAGTGATTTTCATGCTTCCAGGGGCTCGGGAAGTTAATTAAATACCATTTGGAGGCATTTAATGTTCGAGCAAAAATGGCTGATTTTCGACAAAAGAGATAACACCCCCCCATTACGTCATGCTTCAGAAATGTGGAAAATGGTCCGTTTTCAAATGTTTTATTTTTGAACGTCAGTTCACATTTGTAGGTGGATCATCAGTGTTAGAGCTAAAATTAGCATGTTTAAAGTGATTTTCATGCTTGCAGGGGCTCGGGAAGTGAAATAAATACCATTTGGAGGCATTTAATGTTCGAGCAAAAACGGCTGATTTTCGACAAAAGAGATAACACCCCCCCATTACGTCATGCTTCAGAAATGTGGAAAATGGTCCGTTTTCAAATGTTTTATTTTTGAACGTCAGTTCACATTTGTAGGTGGATCATCAGTGTTAGAGCTAAAATTAGCATGTTTAAAGTGATTTTCATGCTCCCAGGGGCCCTAAACACAAGATTTATGGAATGGTTAAAAGTGCATGAAAATGGCCAATTTACCCACTCTGAGTTCTCAAAAAGGGTTTCTTCACCCCGGGAAGTTAATTAAATACCATTTGGAGGCATTTAATGTTCGAGCAAAACCGGCTGATTTTCGACAAAAGAGATAACACCCCCCCATTACGTCATGCTTCAGAAATGTGGAAAATGGTCCGTTTTCAAATGTTTTATTTTTGAACGTCAGTTCACATTTGTAGGTGGATAATCAGTGTTAGAGCTAAAATTAGCATGTTTAAAGTGATTTTCATGCTTCCAGGGGCTCGGGAAGTGAAATAAATACCATTTGGAGGCATTTAATGTTCAAGCAAAAACGGCTGATTTTCGACAAAAGAGATAACACCCCCCCATTACGTCCTGCTTCAGAAATGTGGAAAATGGTCCGTTTTCAAATGTTTTATTTTTGAAAGTCAGTTCACATTTGTAGGTGGATCATCAGTGTTAGAGCTAAAATTAGCATGTTTAAAGTGATTTTCATGCTCCCAGGGGCCCTAAACACAAGATTTATGGAATGGTTAAAAGTGCATGAAAATGGCCAATTTACCCACTCTGAGTTCTCAAAAAGGGTTTCTTCACCCCGGGAAGTTAATTAAATACCATTTGGAGGCATTTAATGTTCGAGCAAAAACGGCTGATTTTCGACAAAAGAGATAACACCCCCCATTACGTCATGCTTCAGAAATGTGGAAAATGGTCCGTTTTCAAATGTTTTATTTTTGAACGTCAGTTCACATTTGTAGGTGGATCATCAGTGTTAGAGCTAAAATTAGCATGTTTAAAGTGATTTTCATGCTTCCAGGGGCGCTGGAAGTTAATTAAATACCATTTGGAGGCATTTAATGTTCGAGCAAAAACGGCTGATTTTCGACAAAAGAGATAACACCCCCCCATTACGTCCTGCTTCAGAAATGTGGAAAATGGTCCGTTTTCAAATGTTTTATTTTTGAACGTCAGTTCACATTTGTAGGTGGATCATCAGTGTTAGAGCTAAAATTAGCATGTTTAAAGTGATTTTCATGCTCCCAGGGGCCCTAAACACAAGATTTATGGAATGGTTAAAAGTGCATGAAAATGGCCAATTTACCCACTCTGAGTTCTCAAAAAGGGTTTCTTCACCCCGGGAAGTTAATTAAATACCATTTGGAGGCATTTAATGTTCGAGCAAAAACGGCTGATTTTCGACAAAAGAGATAACACCCCCCATTACGTCCTGCTTCAGAAATGTGGAAAATGGTCAGTTTTCAAATGTTTTATTTTTGAACGTCAGTTCACATTTGTAGGTGGATCATCAGTGTTAGAGCTAAAATTAGCATGTTTAAAGTGATTTTCATGCTTCCAGCGGTGCTGGAAGTTAATTAAATACCATTTGGAGGCATTTAATGTTCGAGCAAAAACGGCTGATTTTCAACAAAAGAGATAACACCCCCCCATTACGTCCTGCTTCAGAAATGTGGAAAATGGTCCGTTTTCAAATGTTTTATTTTTGAACGTCAGTTCACATTTGTAGGTGGATCATCAGTGTTAGAGCTAAAATTAGCATGTTTAAAGTGATTTTCATGCTTCCAGGGGCTCGGGAAGTGAAATAAATACCATTTGGAGGCATTTAATGTTCGAGCAAAAACGGCTGATTTTCGACAAAAGAGATAACACCCCCCCATTACGTCCTGCTTCAGAAATGTGGAAAATGGTCCGTTTTCAAATGTTTTATTTTTGAACGTCAGTTCACATTTGTAGGTGGATCATCAGTGTTAGAGCTAAAATTAGCATGTTTAAAGTGATTTTCATGCTTCCTGGGGCTCGGGAAGTTAATTAAATACCATTTGGAGGCATTTAATGTTCGAGCAAAAACGGCTGATTTTCGACAAAAGAGATAACACCCCCCCATTACGTCATGCTTCAGAAATGTGGAAAATGGTCCGTTTTCAAATGTTTTATTTTTGAACGTCAGTTCACATTTGTAGGTGGATCATCAGTGTTAGAGCTAAAATTAGCATGTTTAAAGTGATTTTCATGCTTCCAGGGGCGCTGGAAGTTAATTAAATACCATTTGGAGGCATTTAATGTTCGAGCAAAAACGGCTGATTTTCGACAAAAGAGATAACACCCCCCCATTACGTCCTGCTTCAGAAATGTGGAAAATGGTCCGTTTTCAAATGTTTTATTTTTGAACGTCAGTTCACATTTGTAGGTGGATCATCAGTGTTAGAGCTAAAATTAGCATGTTTAAAGTGATTTTCATGCTTCCAGGGGCGCTGGAAGTTAATTAAATACCATTTGGAGGCATTTAATGTTCGAGCAAAAACTGCTGATTTTCGACAAAAGAGATAACACCCCCCCATTACGTCCTGCTTCAGAAATGTGGAAAATGGTCCATTTTCAAATGTTTTATTTTTGAACGTCAGTTCACATTTGTAGGTGGATCATCAGTGTTAGAGCTAAAATTAGCATGTTTAAAGTGATTTTCATGCTCCCAGGGGCCCTAAACACAAGATTTATGGAATGGTTAAAAGTGCATGAAAATGGCCAATTTACCCACTCTGAGTTCTCAAAAAGGGTTTCTTCACCCCGGGAAGTTAATTAAATACCATTTGGAGGCATTTAATGTTCGAGCAAAAACGGCTGATTTTCGACAAAAGAGATAACACCCCCCCATTACGTCCTGCTTCAGAAATGTGGAAAATGGTCAGTTTTCAAATGTTTTATTTTTGAACGTCAGTTCACATTTGTAGGTGGATCATCAGTGTTAGAGCTAAAATTAGCATGTTTAAAGTGATTTTCATGCTTCCAGCGGTGCTGGAAGTTAATTAAATACCATTTGGAGGCATTTAATGTTCGAGCAAAAACGGCTGATTTTCGACAAAAGAGATAACACCCCCCCATTACGTCCTGCTTCAGAAATGTGGAAAATGGTCCGTTTTCAAATGTTTTATTTTTGAACGTCAGTTCACATTTGTAGGTGGATCATCAGTGTTAGAGCTAAAATTAGCATGTTTAAAGTGATTTTCATGCTTCCAGGGGCTCGGGAAGTTAATTAAATACCATTTGGAGGCATTTAATGTTCGAGCAAAAACGGCTGATTTTCGACAAAAGAGATAACACCCCCCCATTACGTCATGCTTCAGAAATGTGGAAAATGGTCCGTTTTCAAATGTTTTATTTTTGAACGTCAGTTCACATTTGTAGGTGGATCATCAGTGTTAGAGCTAAAATTAGCATGTTTAAAGTGATTTTCATGCTTCCAGGGGCTCAGGAGGTGAAATAAATACCATTTGGAGGCATTTAATGTTCGAGCAAAAACGGCTGATTTTCGACAAAAGAGATAACACCCCCCCATTACGTCCTGCTTCAGAAATGTGGAAAATGGTCCGTTTTCAAATGTTTTATTTTTGAACGTCAGTTCACATTTGTAGGTGGATCATCAGTGTTAGAGCTAAAATTAGCATGTTTAAAGTGATTTTCATGCTTCCAGGGGCTCGGGAAGTGAAATAAATACCATTTGGAGGCATTTAATGTTCGAGCAAAAACGGCTGATTTTCGACAAAAGAGATAACACCCCCCCATTACGTCATGCTTCAGAAATGTGGAAAATGGTCCGTTTTCAAATGTTTTATTTTTGAACGTCAGTTCACATTTGTAGGTGGATCATCAGTGTTAGAGCTAAAATTAGCATGTTTAAAGTGATTTTCATGCTTCCAGGGGCTCGGGAAGTGAAATAAATACCATTTGGAGGCATTTAATGTTCGAGCAAAAACGGCTGATTTTCGACAAAAGAGATAACACCCCCCGATTACGTCCTGCTTCAGAAATGTGGAAAATGGTCCGTTTTCAAATGTTTTATTTTTGAACGTCAGTTCACATTTGTAGGTGGATCATCAGTGTTAGAGCTAAAATTAGCATGTTTAAAGTGATTTTCATGCTTCCAGGGGCGCTGGAAGTTAATTAAATACCATTTGGAGGCATTTAATGTTCGACCAAAAACGGCTGATTTTCGACAAAAGAGATAACACCCCCCCATTACGTCCTGCTTCAGAAATGTGGAAAATGGTCCGTTTTCAAATGTTTTATTTTTGAACGTCAGTTCACATTTGTAGGTGGATCATCAGTGTTAGAGCTAAAATTAGCATGTTTAAAGTGATTTTTATGCTTCCAGGGGCGCTGGAAGTTAATTAAATACCATTTGGAGGCATTTAATGTTCGAGCAAAAACGGCTGATTTTCGACAAAAGAGATAACACCCCCCCATTACGTCCTGCTTCAGAAATGTGGAAAATGGTCCGTTTTCAAATGTTTTATTTTTGAACGTCAGTTCACATTTGTAGGTGGATCATCAGTGTTAGAGCTAAAATTAGCATGTTTAAAGTGATTTTCATGCTTCCAGGGGCTCGGGAAGTTAATTAAATACCATTTGGAGGCATTTAATGTTCGAGCAAAAATGGCTGATTTTCGACAAAAGAGATAACACCCCCCCATTACGTCATGCTTCAGAAATGTGGAAAATGGTCCGTTTTCAAATGTTTTATTTTTGAACGTCAGTTCACATTTGTAGGTGGATCATCAGTGTTAGAGCTAAAATTAGCATGTTTAAAGTGATTTTCATGCTTGCAGGGGCTCGGGAAGTGAAATAAATACCATTTGGAGGCATTTAATGTTCGAGCAAAAACGGCTGATTTTCGACAAAAGAGATAACACCCCCCCATTACGTCATGCTTCAGAAATGTGGAAAATGGTCCGTTTTCAAATGTTTTATTTTTGAACGTCAGTTCACATTTGTAGGTGGATCATCAGTGTTAGAGCTAAAATTAGCATGTTTAAAGTGATTTTCATGCTCCCAGGGGCCCTAAACACAAGATTTATGGAATGGTTAAAAGTGCATGAAAATGGCCAATTTACCCACTCTGAGTTCTCAAAAAGGGTTTCTTCACCCCGGGAAGTTAATTAAATACCATTTGGAGGCATTTAATGTTCGAGCAAAACCGGCTGATTTTCGACAAAAGAGATAACACCCCCCCATTACGTCATGCTTCAGAAATGTGGAAAATGGTCCGTTTTCAAATGTTTTATTTTTGAACGTCAGTTCACATTTGTAGGTGGATAATCAGTGTTAGAGCTAAAATTAGCATGTTTAAAGTGATTTTCATGCTTCCAGGGGCTCGGGAAGTGAAATAAATACCATTTGGAGGCATTTAATGTTCAAGCAAAAACGGCTGATTTTCGACAAAAGAGATAACACCCCCCCATTACGTCCTGCTTCAGAAATGTGGAAAATGGTCCGTTTTCAAATGTTTTATTTTTGAAAGTCAGTTCACATTTGTAGGTGGATCATCAGTGTTAGAGCTAAAATTAGCATGTTTAAAGTGATTTTCATGCTCCCAGGGGCCCTAAACACAAGATTTATGGAATGGTTAAAAGTGCATGAAAATGGCCAATTTACCCACTCTGAGTTCTCAAAAAGGGTTTCTTCACCCCGGGAAGTTAATTAAATACCATTTGGAGGCATTTAATGTTCGAGCAAAAACGGCTGATTTTCGACAAAAGAGATAACACCCCCCATTACGTCATGCTTCAGAAATGTGGAAAATGGTCCGTTTTCAAATGTTTTATTTTTGAACGTCAGTTCACATTTGTAGGTGGATCATCAGTGTTAGAGCTAAAATTAGCATGTTTAAAGTGATTTTCATGCTTCCAGGGGCGCTGGAAGTTAATTAAATACCATTTGGAGGCATTTAATGTTCGAGCAAAAACGGCTGATTTTCGACAAAAGAGATAACACCCCCCCATTACGTCCTGCTTCAGAAATGTGGAAAATGGTCCGTTTTCAAATGTTTTATTTTTGAACGTCAGTTCACATTTGTAGGTGGATCATCAGTGTTAGAGCTAAAATTAGCATGTTTAAAGTGATTTTCATGCTCCCAGGGGCCCTAAAC
The DNA here is from genome assembly GCF_964263255.1 of Lissotriton vulgaris. NCBI lineage: Eukaryota > Metazoa > Chordata > Amphibia > Caudata > Salamandridae > Lissotriton > Lissotriton vulgaris. Next base: position 1,927,759 of record NW_028243230.1, read on the forward strand.
ACAAGATTTATGGAATGGTTAAAAGTGCATGAAAATGGCCAATTTACCCACTCTGAGTTCTCAAAAAGGGTTTCTTCACCCCGGGAAGTTAATTAAATACCATTTGGAGGCATTTAATGTTCGAGCAAAAACGGCTGATTTTCGACAAAAGAGATAACACCCCCCATTACGTCCTGCTTCAGAAATGTGGAAAATGGTCAGTTTTCAAATGTTTTATTTTTGAACGTCAGTTCACATTTGTAGGTGGATCATCAGTGTTAGAGCTAAAATTAGCATGTTTAAAGTGATTTTCATGCTTCCAGCGGTGCTGGAAGTTAATTAAATACCATTTGGAGGCATTTAATGTTCGAGCAAAAACGGCTGATTTTCAACAAAAGAGATAACACCCCCCCATTACGTCCTGCTTCAGAAATGTGGAAAATGGTCCGTTTTCAAATGTTTTATTTTTGAACGTCAGTTCACATTTGTAGGTGGATCATCAGTGTTAGAGCTAAAATTAGCATGTTTAAAGTGATTTTCATGCTTCCAGGGGCTCGGGAAGTGAAATAAATACCATTTGGAGGCATTTAATGTTCGAGCAAAAACGGCTGATTTTCGACAAAAGAGATAACACCCCCCCATTACGTCCTGCTTCAGAAATGTGGAAAATGGTCCGTTTTCAAATGTTTTATTTTTGAACGTCAGTTCACATTTGTAGGTGGATCATCAGTGTTAGAGCTAAAATTAGCATGTTTAAAGTGATTTTCATGCTTCCTGGGGCTCGGGAAGTTAATTAAATACCATTTGGAGGCATTTAATGTTCGAGCAAAAACGGCTGATTTTCGACAAAAGAGATAACACCCCCCCATTACGTCATGCTTCAGAAATGTGGAAAATGGTCCGTTTTCAAATGTTTTATTTTTGAACGTCAGTTCACATTTGTAGGTGGATCATCAGTGTTAGAGCTAAAATTAGCATGTTTAAAGTGATTTTCATGCTTCCAGGGGCGCTGGAAGTTAATTAAATACCATTTGGAGGCATTTAATGTTCGAGCAAAAACGGCTGATTTTCGACAAAAGAGATAACACCCCCCCATTACGTCCTGCTTCAGAAATGTGGAAAATGGTCCGTTTTCAAATGTTTTATTTTTGAACGTCAGTTCACATTTGTAGGTGGATCATCAGTGTTAGAGCTAAAATTAGCATGTTTAAAGTGATTTTCATGCTTCCAGGGGCGCTGGAAGTTAATTAAATACCATTTGGAGGCATTTAATGTTCGAGCAAAAACTGCTGATTTTCGACAAAAGAGATAACACCCCCCCATTACGTCCTGCTTCAGAAATGTGGAAAATGGTCCATTTTCAAATGTTTTATTTTTGAACGTCAGTTCACATTTGTAGGTGGATCATCAGTGTTAGAGCTAAAATTAGCATGTTTAAAGTGATTTTCATGCTCCCAGGGGCCCTAAACACAAGATTTATGGAATGGTTAAAAGTGCATGAAAATGGCCAATTTACCCACTCTGAGTTCTCAAAAAGGGTTTCTTCACCCCGGGAAGTTAATTAAATACCATTTGGAGGCATTTAATGTTCGAGCAAAAACGGCTGATTTTCGACAAAAGAGATAACACCCCCCCATTACGTCCTGCTTCAGAAATGTGGAAAATGGTCAGTTTTCAAATGTTTTATTTTTGAACGTCAGTTCACATTTGTAGGTGGATCATCAGTGTTAGAGCTAAAATTAGCATGTTTAAAGTGATTTTCATGCTTCCAGCGGTGCTGGAAGTTAATTAAATACCATTTGGAGGCATTTAATGTTCGAGCAAAAACGGCTGATTTTCGACAAAAGAGATAACACCCCCCCATTACGTCCTGCTTCAGAAATGTGGAAAATGGTCCGTTTTCAAATGTTTTATTTTTGAACGTCAGTTCACATTTGTAGGTGGATCATCAGTGTTAGAGCTAAAATTAGCATGTTTAAAGTGATTTTCATGCTTCCAGGGGCTCGGGAAGTTAATTAAATACCATTTGGAGGCATTTAATGTTCGAGCAAAAACGGCTGATTTTCGACAAAAGAGATAACACCCCCCCATTACGTCATGCTTCAGAAATGTGGAAAATGGTCCGTTTTCAAATGTTTTATTTTTGAACGTCAGTTCACATTTGTAGGTGGATCATCAGTGTTAGAGCTAAAATTAGCATGTTTAAAGTGATTTTCATGCTTCCAGGGGCGCTGGAAGTTAATTAAATACCATTTGGAGGCATTTAATGTTTGAGCAAAAACGGCTGATTTTCGACAAAAGAGATAACACCCCCCCATTACGTCCTGCTTCAGAAATGTGGAAAATGGTCCGTTTTCAAATGTTTTATTTTTGAACGTCAGTTCACATTTGTAGGTGGATCATCAGTGTTAGAGCTAAAATTAGCATGTTTAAAGTGATTTTCATGCTCCCAGGGGCCCTAAACACAAGATTTATGGAATGGTTAAAAGTGCATGAAAATGGCCAATTTACCCACTCTGAGTTCTCAAAAAGGGTTTCTTCACCCCGGGAAGTTAATTAAATACCATTTGGAGGCATTTAATGTTCGAGGAAAAATGGCTGATTTTCGACAAAAGAGATAACACCCCCCCATTACGTCCTGCTTCAGAAATGTGGAAAATGGTCCGTTTTCAAATGTTTTATTTTTGAACGTCAGTTCACATTTGTAGGTGGATCATCAGTGTTAGAGCTAAAATTAGCATGTTTAAAGTGATTTTTATGCTTCCAGGGGCGCTGGAAGTTAATTAAATACCATTTGGAGGCATTTAATGTTCGAGCAAAAACGGCTGATTTTCGACAAAAGAGATAACACCCCCCCATTACGTCATGCTTCAGAAATGTGGAAAATGGTCCGTTTTCAAATGTTTTATTTTTGAACGTCAGTTCACATTTGTAGGTGGATCATCAGTGTTAGAGCTAAAATTAGCATGTTTAAAGTGATTTTTATGCTTCCAGGGGCGCTGGAAGTTAATTAAATACCATTTGGAGGCATTTAATGTTCGAGCAAAAACGGCTGATTTTCGACAAAAGAGATAACACCCCCCCATTACGTCATGCTTCAGAAATGTGGAAAATGGTCCGTTTTCAAATGTTTTATTTTTGAACGTCAGTTCACATTTGTAGGTGGATCATCAGTGTTAGAGCTAAAATTAGCATGTTTAAAGTGATTTTCATGCTTCCAGGGGCTCGGGAAGTTAATTAAATACCATTTGGAGGCATTTAATGTTCGAGCAAAAACAGCTGATTTTCGACAAAAGAGATAACATCCCCTCATTACGTCATGCTTCAGAAATGTGGAAAATGGTCCGTTTTCAAATGTTTTATTTTTGAACGTCAGTTCACATTTGTAGGTGGATCATCAGTGTTAGAGCTAAAATTAGCATGTTTAAAGTGATTTTCATGCTTCCAGGGGCTCGGGAAGTGAAATAAATACCATTTGGAGGCATTTAATGTTCGAGCAAAAACGGCTGATTTTCGACAAAAGAGATAACACCCCCCCATTACGTCATGCTTCAGAAATGTGGAAAATGGTCCGTTTTCAAATGTTTTATTTTTGAACGTCAGTTCACATTTGTAGGTGGATCATCAGTGTTAGAGCTAAAATTAGCATGTTTAAAGTGATTTTCATGCTCCCAGGGGCCCTAAACACAAGATTTATGGAATGGTTAAAAGTGCATGAAAATGGCCAATTTACCCACTCTGAGTCCTCAAAAAGGGTTTCTTCACCCCGGGAAGTGAAATAAATACCATTTGGAGGCATTTAATGTTCGAGCAAAAACGGCTGATTTTCGACAAAAGAGATAACACCCCCCCATTACGTCATGCTTCAAAAATGTGGAAAATGGTCCGTTTTCAAATGTTTTATTTTTGAACGTCAGTTCACATTTGTAGGTGGATCATCAGTGTTAGAGCTAAAATTAGCATGTTTAAAGTGATTTTCATGCTTCCAGGGGCTCGGGAAGTGAAATAAATACCATTTGGAGGCATTTAATGTTCGAGCAAAAACGGCTGATTTTCGACAAAAGAGATAACACCCCCCATTACGTCCTGCTTCAGAAATGTGGAAAATGGTCCGTTTTCAAATGTTTTATTTTTGAACGTCAGTTCACATTTGTAGGTGGATCATCAGTGTTAGAGCTAAAATTAGCATGTTTAAAGTGATTTTCATGCTCCCAGGGGCCCTAAACACAAGATTTATGGAATGGTTAAAAGTGCATGAAAATGGCCAATTTACCCACTCTGAGTTCTCAAAAAGGGTTTCTTCACCCCGGGAAGTTAATTAAATACCATTTGGAGGCATTTAATGTTCGAGCAAAAACGGCTGATTTTCGACAAAAGAGATAACACCCCCCCATTACGTCATGCTTCAGAAATGTGGAAAATGGTCCGTTTTCAAATGTTTTATTTTTGAACGTCAGTTCACATTTGTAGGTGGATCATCAGTGTTAGAGCTAAAATTAGCATGTTTAAAGTGATTTTCATGCTTCCAGGGGCGCTGGAAGTTAATTAAATACCATTTGGAGGCATTTAATGTTCGAGCAAAAACGGCTGATTTTCGACAAAAGAGATAACACCCCCCCATTACGTCATGCTTCAGAAATGTGGAAAATGGTCCGTTTTCAAATGTTTTATTTTTGAACGTCAGTTCACATTTGTAGGTGGATCATCAGTGTTAGAGCTAAAATTAGCATGTTTAAAGTGATTTTCATGCTTCCAGGGGCGCTGGAAGTTAATTAAATACCATTTGGAGGCATTTAATGTTCGAGCAAAAACGGCTGATTTTCGACAAAAGAGATAACACCCCACCATTACGTCCTGCTTCAGAAATGTGGAAAATGGTCCGTTTTCAAATGTTTTATTTTTGAACGTCAGTTCACATTTGTAGGTGGATCATCAGTGTTAGAGCTAAAATTAGCATGTTTAAAGTGATTTTCATGCTTCCAGGGGCTCGGGAAGTGAAATAAATACCATTTGGAGGCATTTAATGTTCGAGCAAAAACGGCTGATTTTCGACAAAAGAGATAACACCCCCCCATTACGTCCTGCTTCAGAAATGTGGAAAATGGTCCGTTTCCAAATGTTCTATTTTTGAACGTCAGTTCACATTTGTAGGTGGATCATCAGTGTTAGAGCTAAAATTAGCATGTTTAAAGTGATTTTCATGCTTCCAGGGGCTCGGGAAGTTAATTAAATACCATTTGGAGGCATTTAATGTTCGAGCAAAAACGGCTGATTTTCGACAAAAGAGATAACACCCCCCCATTACGTCCTGCTTCAGAAATGTGGAAAATGGTCCGTTTTCAAATGTTTTATTTTTGAACGTCAGTTCACATTTGTAGGTGGATCATCAGTGTTAGAGCTAAAATTAGCATGTTTAAAGTGATTTTCATGCTTCCAGGGGCTCGGGAAGTGAAATAAATACCATTTGGAGGCATTTAATGTTCGAGCAAAAACGGCTGATTTTCGACAAAAGAGATAACACCCCCCCATTACGTCATGCTTCAGAAATGTGGAAAATGGTCCGTTTTCAAATGTTTTATTTTTGAACGTTAGTTCACATTTGTAGGTGGATCATCAGTGTTAGAGCTAAAATTAGCATGTTTAAAGTGATTTTTATGCTTCCAGGGGCGCTGGAAGTGAAATAAATACCATTTGGAGGCCTTTAATGTTCGAGCAAAAACGGATGATTTTCGACAAAAGAGATAACACCCCCCATTACGTCATGCTTCAGAAATGTGGAAAATGGTCCGTTTTCAAATGTTTTATTTTTGAACGTCAGTTCACATTTGTAGGTGGATCATCAGTGTTAGAGCTAAAATTAGCATGTTTAAAGTGATTTTCATGCTCCCAGGGGCGCTGGAAGTTAATTAAATACCATTTGGAGGCATTTAATGTTCGAGCAAAAACGGCTGATTTTCGACAAAAGAGATAACACCCCCCCATTACGTCCTGCTTCAGAAATGTGGAAAATGGTCCGTTTTCAAATGGTTTATTTTTGAACGTCAGTTCACATTTGTAGGTGGATCATCAGTGTTAGAGCTAAAATTAGCATGTTTAAAGTGATTTTCATGCTTCCAGGGGCTCGGGAAGTGAAATAAATACCATTTGGAGGCATTTAATGTTCGAGCAAAAACGGCTGATTTTCGACAAAAGAGATAACACCCCCCATTACGTCATGCTTCAGAAATGTGGAAAATGGTCCGTTTTCAAATGTTTTATTTTTGAACGTCAGTTCACATTTGTAGGTGGATCATCAGTGTTAGAGCTAAAATTAGCATGTTTAAAGTGATTTTCATGCTTCCAGGGGCGCTGGAAGTTAATTAAATACCATTTGGAGGCATTTAATGTTCGAGCAAAAACGGCTGATTTTCGACAAAAGAGATAACACCCCCCCATTACGTCCTGCTTCAGAAATGTGGAAAATGGTCCGTTTTCAAATGTTTTATTTTTGAACGTCAGTTCACATTTGTAGGTGGATCATCAGTGTTAGAGCTAAAATTAGCATGTTTAAAGTGATTTTCATGCTCCCAGGGGCCCTAAACACAAGATTTATGGAATGGTTAAAAGTGCATGAAAATGGCCAATTAACCCACTCTGAGTTCTCAAAAAGGGTTTCTTCACCCCGGGAAGTTAATTAAATACCATTTGGAGGCATTTAATGTTCGAGCAAAAACGGCTGATTTTCGACAAAAGAGATAACACCCCCCCATTACGTCATGCTTCAGAAATGTGGAAAATGGTCCGTTTTCAAATGTTTTATTTTTGAACGTCAGTTCACATTTGTAGGTGGATCATCAGTGTTAGAGCTAAAATTAGCATGTTTAAAGTGATTTTCATGCTTCCAGGGGCGCTGGAAGTTAATTAAATACCATTTGGAGGCATTTAATGTTCGAGCAAAAACGGCTGATTTTCGACAAAAGAGATAACACCCCCCCATTACGTCCTGCTTCAGAAATGTGGAAAATGGTCCGTTTTCAAATGTTTTATTTTTGAACGTCAGTTCACATTTGTAGGTGGATCATCAGTGTTAGAGCTAAAATTAGCATGTTTAAAGTGATTTTTATGCTTCCAGGGGCGCTGGAAGTTAATTAAATAACATTTGGAGGCATTTAATGTTCGAGCAAAAACGGCTGATTTTCGACAAAAGAGATAACACCCCCCCATTACGTCCTGCTTCAGAAATGTGGAAAATGGTCAGTTTTCAAATGTTTTATTTTTGAACGTCAGTTCACATTTGTAGGTGGATCATCAGTGTTAGAGCTAAAATTAGCATGTTTAAAGTGATTTTCATGCTTCCAGGGGCTCGGGAAGTTAATTAAATACCATTTGGAGGCATTTAATGTTCGAGCAAAAACGGCTGATTTTCGACAAAAGAGATAACACCCCCCCATTACGTCATGCTTCAGAAATGTGGAAAATGGTCCGTTTTCAAATGTTTTATTTTTGAACGTCAGTTCACATTTGTAGGTGGATCATCAGTGTTAGAGCTAAAATTAGCATGTTTAAAGTGATTTTCATGCTTCCAGGGGCTCGGGAAGTGAAATAAATACCATTTGGAGGCATTTAATGTTCGAGCAAAAATGACTGATTTTCGACAAAAGAGATAACACCCCCCCATTACGTCATGCTTCAGAAATGTGGAAAATGGTCCGTTTTCAAATGTTTTATTTTTGAACGTCAGTTCACATTTGTAGGTGGATCATCAGTGTTAGAGCTAAAATTAGCATGTTTAAAGTGATTTTCATGCTCCCAGGGGCCCTAAACACAAGATTTATGGAATGGTTAAAAGTGCATGAAAATGGCCAATTTACCCACTCTGAGTTCTCAAAAAGGGTTTCTTCACCCCGGGAAGTTAATTAAATACCATTTGGAGGCATTTAATGTTCGAGCAAAAACGGCTGATTTTCGACAAAAGAGATAACACCCCCCCATTACGTCATGCTTCAGAAATGTGGAAAATGGTCCGTTTTCAAATGTTTTATTTTTGAACGTCAGTTCACATTTGTAGGTGGATCATCTGTGTTAGAGCTAAAATTAGCATGTTTAAAGTGATTTTCATGCTTCCAGGGGCTCGGGAAGTGAAATAAATACCATTTGGAGGCATTTAATGTTCGAGCAAAAACGGCTGATTTTCGACAAAAGAGATAACACCCCCCCATTACGTCCTGCTTCAGAAATGTGGAAAATGGTCCGTTTTCAAATGTTTTATTTTTGAACGTCAGTTCACATTTGTAGGTGGATCATCAGTGTTAGAGCTAAAATTAGCATGTTTAAAGTGATTTTCATGCTTCCAGGGGCTCGGGAAGTGAAATAAATACCATTTGGAGGCATTTAATGTTCGAGCAAAAACGGCTGATTTTCGACAAAAGAGATAACACCCCCCCATTACGTCCTGCTTCAGAAATGTGGAAAATGGTCCGTTTTCAAATGTTTTATTTTTGAACGTCAGTTCACATTTGTAGGTGGATCATCAGTGTTAGAGCTAAAATTAGCATGTTTAAAGTGATTTTCATGCTTCCAGGGGCTCGGGAAGTGAAATAAATACCATTTGGAGGCATTTAATGTTCGAGCAAAAACGGCTGATTTTCGACAAAAGAGATAACACCCCCCCATTACGTCCTGCTTCAGAAATGTGGAAAATGGTCCGTTTTCAAATGTTTTATTTTTGAACGTCAGTTCACATTTGTAGGTGGATCATCAGTGTTAGAGCTAAAATTAGCATGTTTAAAGTGATTTTCATGCTTCCAGGGGCTCGGGAAGTGAAATAAATACCATTTGGAGGCATTTAATGTTCGAGCAAAAACGGCTGATTTTCGACAAAAGAGATAACACCCCCCCATTACGTCCTGCTTCAGAAATGTGGAAAATGGTCCGTTTTCAAATGTTTTATTTTTGAACGTCAGTTCACATTTGTAGGTGGATCATCAGTGTTAGAGCTAAAATTAGCATGTTTAAAGTGATTTTCATGCTTCCAGGGGCGCTGGAAGTTAATTAAATACCATTTGGAGGCATTTAATGTTCGAGCAAAAACGGCTGATTTTCGACAAAAGAGATAACACCCCCCCATTACGTCCTGCTTCAGAAATGTGGTAAATGGTCCGTTTTCAAATGTTTTATTTTTGAACGTCAGTTCACATTTGTAGGTGGATCATCAGTGTTAGAGCTAAAATTAGCATGTTTAAAGTGATTTTTATGCTTCCAGGGGCGCTGGAAGTTAATTAAATACCATTTGGAGGCATTTAATGTTCGAGCAAAAACGGCTGATTTTCGACAAAAGAGATAACACCCCCCCATTACGTCCTGCTTCAGAAATGTGGAAAATGGTCCGTTTTCAAATGTTTTATTTTTGAACGTCAGTTCACATTTGTAGGTGGATCATCAGTGTTAGAGCTAAAATTAGCATGTTTAAAGTGATTTTCATGCTTCCAGGGGCTCGGGAAGTTAATTAAATACCATTTGGAGGCATTTAATGTTCGAGCAAAAACGGCTGATTTTCGACAAAAGAGATAACACCCCCCCATTACGTCATGCTTCAGAAATGTGGAAAATGGTCAGTTTTCAAATGTTTTATTTTTGAACGTCAGTTCACATTTGTAGGTGGATCATCAGTGTTAGAGCTAAAATTAGCATGTTTAAAGTGATTTTCATGCTCCCAGGGGCCCTAAACACAAGATTTATGGAATGGTTAAAAGTGCATGAAAATGGCCAATTTACCCACTCTGAGTTCTCAAAAAGGGTTTCTTCACCCCGGGAAGTTAATTAAATACCATTTGGAGGCATTTAATGTTCGAGCAAAAACGGCTGATTTTCGACAAAAGAGATAACACCCCCCCATTACGTCATGCTTCAGAAATGTGGAAAATGGTCCGTTTTCAAATGTTTTATTTTTGAACGTCAGTTCACATTTGTAGGTGGATCATCAGTGTTAGAGCTAAAATTAGCATGTTTAAAGTGATTTTCATGCTTCCAGGGGCCCTAAACACAAGATTTATGGAATGGTTAAAAGTGCATGAAAATGGCCAATTTACCCACTCTGAGTTCTCAAAAAGGGTTTCTTCACCCCGGGAAGTGAAATAAATACCATTTGGAGGCATTTAATGTTCGAGCAAAAACGGCTGATTTTCGACAAAAGAGATAACACCCCCCCATTACGTTATGCTTCAGAAATGTGGAAAATGGTCCGTTTTCAAATGTTTTATTTTTGAACGTCATTTCACATTTGTAGGTGGATCATCAGTGTTAGAGCTAAAATTAGCATGTTTAAAGTGATTTTCATGCTTCCAGGGGCTCGGGAAGTGAAATAAATACCATTTGGAGGCATTTAATGCTCGAGCAAAAACGGCTGATTTTCGACAAAAGAGATAACACCCCCCCATTACGTCCTGCTTCAGAAATGTGGAAAATGGTCCGTTTTCAAATGTTTTATTTTTGAACGTCAGTTCACATTTGTAGGTGGATCATCAGTGTTAGAGCTAAAATTAGCATGTTTAAAGTGATTTTCATGCTTCCAGGGGCTCGGGAAGTGAAATAAATACCATTTGGAGGCATTTAATGTTCGAGCAAAAACGGCTGATTTTCGACAAAAGAGATAACACCCCCCATTAAGTCCTGCTTCAGAAATGTGGAAAATGGTCCGTTTTCAAATGTTTTATTTTTGAACGTCAGTTCACATTTGTAGGTGGATCATCAGTGTTAGAGCTAAAATTAGCATGATTAAAGTGATTTTCATGCTCCCAGGGGCCCTAAACACAAGATTTATGGAATGGTTAAAAGTGCATGAAAATGGCCAATTTACCCACTCTGAGTTCTCAAAAAGGGTTTCTTCACCCCGGGAAGTTAATTAAATACCATTTGGAGGCATTTAATGTTCGAGCAAAAACGGCTGATTTTCGACAAAAGAGATAACACCCCCCCATTACGTCATGCTTCAGAAATGTGGAAAATGGTCCGTTTTCAAATGTTTTATTTTTGAACGTCAGTTCACATTTGTAGGTGGATCATCAGTGTTAGAGCTAAAATTAGCATGTTTAAAGTGATTTTCATGCTTCCAGGGGCGCTGGAAGTTAATTAAATACCATTTGGAGGCATTTAATGTTCGAGCAAAAACGGCTGATTTTCGACAAAAGAGATAACACCCCCCCATTACGTCATGCTTCAGAAATGTGGAAAATGGTCCGTTTTCAAATGTTTTATTTTTGAACGTCAGTTCACATTTGTAGGTGGATCATCAGTGTTAGAGCTAAAATTAGCATGTTTAAAGTGATTTTCATGCTTCCAGGGGCGCTGGAAGTTAATTAAATACCATTTGGAGGCATTTAATGTTCGAGCAAAAACGGCTGATTTTCGACAAAAGAGATAACACCCCCCCATTACGTCCTGCTTCAGAAATGTGGAAAATGGTCCGTTTTCAAATGTTTTATTTTTGAACGTCAGTTCACATTTGTAGGTGGATCATCAGTGTTAGAGCTAAAATTAGCATGTTTAAAGTGATTTTCATGCTCCCAGGGGCCCTAAACACAAGATTTATGGAATGGTTAAAAGTGCATGAAAATGGCCAATTTACCCACTCTGAGTTCTCAAAAAGGGTTTCTTCACCCCGGGAAGTTAATTAAATACCATTTGGAGGCATTTAATGTTCGAGCAAAAACTGCTGATTTTCGACAAAAGAGATAACACCCCCCCATTACGTCATGCTTCAGAAATGTGGAAAATGGTCCGTTTTCAAATGTTTTATTTTTGAACGTCAGTTCACATTTGTAGGTGGATCATCAGTGTTAGAGCTAAAATTAGCATGTTTAAAGTGATTTTCATGCTTCCAGGGGCTCGGGAAGTGAAATAAATACCATTTGGAGGCATTTAATGTTCGAGCAAAAACGGCTGATTTTCGACAAAAGAGATAACACCCCCCCATTACGTCCTGCTTCAGAAATGTGGAAAATGGTCCGTTTTCAAATGTTTCATTTTTGAACGTCAGTTCACATTTGTAGGTGGATCATCAGTGTTAGAGCTAAAATTAGCATGTTTAAAGTGATTTTCATGCTTCCAGGGGCTCGGGAAGTGAAATAAATACCATTTGGAGGCATTTAATGTTCGAGCAAAAACGGCTGATTTTCGACAAAAGAGATAACACCCCCCCATTACGTCCTGCTTCAGAAATGTGGAAAATGGTCCGTTTTCAAATGTTTTATTTTTGAACGTCAGTTCACATTTGTAGGTGGATCATCAGTGTTAGAGCTAAAATTAGCATGTTTAAAGTGATTTTCATGCTTCCAGGGGCTCGGGAAGTGAAATAAATACCATTTGGAGGCATTTAATGTTCGAGCAAAAACGGCTGATTTTCGACAAAAGAGATAACACCCCCCCATTACGTCATGCTTCAGAAATGTGGAAAATGGTCCGTTTTCAAATGTTTTATTTTTGAACGTCAGTTCACATTTGTAGGTGGATCATCAGTGTTAGAGCTAAAATTAGCATGTTTAAAGTGATTTTCATGCTTCCAGGGGCTCGGGAAGTGAAATAAATACCATTTGGAGGCATTTAATGTTCGAGCAAAAACGGCTGATTTTCGACAAAAGAGATAACACCCCCCATTACGTCCTGCTTCAGAAATGTGGAAAATGGTCCGTTTTCAAATGTTTTATTTTTGAACGTCAGTTCACATTTGTAGGTGGATCATCAGTGTTAGAGCTAAAATTAGCATGTTTAAAGTGATTTTCATGCTCCCAGGGGCCCTAAACACAAGATTTATGGAATGGTTAAAAGTGCATGAAAATGGCCAATTTACCCACTCTGAGTTCTCAAAAAGGGTTTCTTCACCCCGGGAAGTTAATTAAATACCATTTGGAGGCATTTAATGTTCGAGCAAAAACGGCTGATTTTCGACAAAAGAGATAACACCCCCCCATTACGTCATGCTTCAGAAATGTGGAAAATGGTCCGTTTTCAAATGTTTTATTTTTGAACGTCAGTTCACATTTGTAGGTGGATCATCAGTGTTAGAGCTAAAATTAGCATGTTTAAAGTGATTTTCATGCTTCCAGGGGCGCTGGAAGTTAATTAAATACCATTTGGAGGCATTTAATGTTCGAGCAAAAACGGCTGATTTTCGACAAAAGAGATAACACCCCCCCATTACGTCATGCTTCAGAAATGTGGAAAATGGTCCGTTTTCAAATGTTTTATTTTTGAACGTCAGTTCACATTTGTAGGTGGATCATCAGTGTTAGAGCTAAAATTAGCATGTTTAAAGTGATTTTCATGCTTCCAGGGGCGCTGGAAGTTAATTAAATACCATTTGGAGGCATTTAATGTTCGAGCAAAAACGGCTGATTTTCGACAAAAGAGATAACACCCCCCCATTACGTCCTGCTTCAGAAATGTGGAAAATGGTCCGTTTTCAAATGTTTTATTTTTGAACGTCAGTTCACATTTGTAGGTGGATCATCAGTGTTAGAGCTAAAATTAGCATGTTTAAAGTGATTTTCATGCTTCCAGGGGCTCGGGAAGTGAAATAAATACCATTTGGAGGCATTTAATGTTCGAGCAAAAACGGCTGATTTTCGACAAAAGAGATAACACCCCCCCATTACGTCCTGCTTCAGAAATGTGGAAAATGGTCCGTTTCCAAATGTTCTATTTTTGAACGTCAGTTCACATTTGTAGGTGGATCATCAGTGTTAGAGCTAAAATTAGCATGTTTAAAGTGATTTTCATGCTTCCAGGGGCTCGGGAAGTTAATTAAATACCATTTGGAGGCATTTAATGTTCGAGCAAAAACGGCTGATTTTCGACAAAAGAGATAACACCCCCCCATTACGTCCTGCTTCAGAAATGTGGAAAATGGTCCGTTTTCAAATGTTTTATTTTTGAACGTCAGTTCACATTTGTAGGTGGATCATCAGTGTTAGAGCTAAAATTAGCATGTTTAAAGTGATTTTCATGCTTCCAGGGGCTCGGGAAGTGAAATAAATACCATTTGGAGGCATTTAATGTTCGAGCAAAAACGGCTGATTTTCGACAAAAGAGATAACACCCCCCCATTACGTCATGCTTCAGAAATGTGGAAAATGGTCCGTTTTCAAATGTTTTATTTTTGAACGTCAGTTCACATTTGTAGGTGGATCATCAGTGTTAGAGCTAAAATTAGCATGTTTAAAGTGATTTTTATGCTTCCAGGGGCGCTGGAAGTGAAATAAATACCATTTGGAGGCCTTTAATGTTCGAGCAAAAACGGATGATTTTCGACAAAAGAGATAACACCCCCCATTACGTCATGCTTCAGAAATGTGGAAAATGGTCCGTTTTCAAATGTTTTATTTTTGAACGTCAGTTCACATTTGTAGGTGGATCATCAGTGTTAGAGCTAAAATTAGCATGTTTAAAGTGATTTTCATGCTCCCAGGGGCGCTGGAAGTTAATTAAATACCATTTGGAGGCATTTAATGTTCGAGCAAAAACGGCTGATTTTCGACAAAAGAGATAACACCCCCCCATTACGTCCTGCTTCAGAAATGTGGAAAATGGTCCGTTTTCAAATGGTTTATTTTTGAACGTCAGTTCACATTTGTAGGTGGATCATCAGTGTTAGAGCTAAAATTAGCATGTTGAAAGTGATTTTCATGCTTCCAGGGGCTCGGGAAGTGAAATAAATACCATTTGGAGGCATTTAATGTTCGAGCAAAAACGGCTGATTTTCGACAAAAGAGATAACACCCCCCATTACGTCATGCTTCAGAAATGTGGAAAATGGTCCGTTTTCAAATGTTTTATTTTTGAACGTCAGTTCACATTTGTAGGTGGATCATCAGTGTTAGAGCTAAAATTAGCATGTTTAAAGTGATTTTCATGCTTCCAGGGGCCCTAAACACAAGATTTATGGAATGGTTAAAAGTGCATGAAAATGGCCAATTTACCCACTCTGAGTTCTCAAAAAGGGTTTCTTCACCCCGGGAAGTGAAATAAATACCATTTGGAGGCATTTAATGTTCGAGCAAAAACGGCTGATTTTCGACAAAAGAGATAACACCCCCCCATTACGTTATGCTTCAGAAATGTGGAAAATGGTCCGTTTTCAAATGTTTTATTTTTGAACGTCATTTCACATTTGTAGGTGGATCATCAGTGTTAGAGCTAAAATTAGCATGTTTAAAGTGATTTTCATGCTTCCAGGGGCTCGGGAAGTGAAATAAATACCATTTGGAGGCATTTAATGCTCGAGCAAAAACGGCTGATTTTCGACAAAAGAGATAACACCCCCCCATTACGTCCTGCTTCAGAAATGTGGAAAATGGTCCGTTTTCAAATGTTTTATTTTTGAACGTCAGTTCACATTTGTAGGTGGATCATCAGTGTTAGAGCTAAAATTAGCATGTTTAAAGTGATTTTCATGCTTCCAGGGGCTCGGGAAGTGAAATAAATACCATTTGGAGGCATTTAATGTTCGAGCAAAAACGGCTGATTTTCGACAAAAGAGATAACACCCCCCATTAAGTCCTGCTTCAGAAATGTGGAAAATGGTCCGTTTTCAAATGTTTTATTTTTGAACGTCAGTTCACATTTGTAGGTGGATCATCAGTGTTAGAGCTAAAATTAGCATGATTAAAGTGATTTTCATGCTCCCAGGGGCCCTAAACACAAGATTTATGGAATGGTTAAAAGTGCATGAAAATGGCCAATTTACCCACTCTGAGTTCTCAAAAAGGGTTTCTTCACCCCGGGAAGTTAATTAAATACCATTTGGAGGCATTTAATGTTCGAGCAAAAACGGCTGATTTTCGACAAAAGAGATAACACCCCCCCCATTACGTCATGCTTCAGAAATGTGGAAAATGGTCCGTTTTCAAATGTTTTATTTTTGAACGTCAGTTCACATTTGTAGGTGGATCATCAGTGTTAGAGCTAAAATTAGCATGTTTAAAGTGATTTTCATGCTTCCAGGGGCGCTGGAAGTTAATTAAATACCATTTGGAGGCATTTAATGTTCGAGCAAAAACTGCTGATTTTCGACAAAAGAGATAACACCCCCCCATTACGTCATGCTTCAGAAATGTGGAAAATGGTCCGTTTTCAAATGTTTTATTTTTGAACGTCAGTTCACATTTGTAGGTGGATCATCAGTGTTAGAGCTAAAATTAGCATGTTTAAAGTGATTTTCATGCTTCCAGGGGCTCGGGAAGTGAAATAAATACCATTTGGAGGCATTTAATGTTCGAGCAAAAACGGCTGATTTTCGACAAAAGAGATAACACCCCCCCATTACGTCCTGCTTCAGAAATGTGGAAAATGGTCCGTTTTCAAATGTTTTATTTTTGAACGTCAGTTCACATTTGTAGGTGGATCATCAGTGTTAGAGCTAAAATTAGCATGTTTAAAGTGATTTTCATGCTTCCAGGGGCTCGGGAAGTGAAATAAATACCATTTGGAGGCATTTAATGTTCGAGCAAAAACGGCTGATTTTCGACAAAAGAGATAACACCCCCCCATTACGTCCTGCTTCAGAAATGTGGAAAATGGTCCGTTTTCAAATGTTTTATTTTTGAACGTCAGTTCACATTTGTAGGTGGATCATCAGTGTTAGAGCTAAAATTAGCATGTTTAAAGTGATTTTCATGCTTCCAGGGGCTCGGGAAGTGAAATAAATACCATTTGGAGGCATTTAATGTTCGAGCAAAAACGGCTGATTTTCGACAAAAGAGATAACACCCCCCCATTACGTCATGCTTCAGAAATGTGGAAAATGGTCCGTTTTCAAATGTTTTATTTTTGAACGTCAGTTCACATTTGTAGGTGGATCATCAGTGTTAGAGCTAAAATTAGCATGTTTAAAGTGATTTTCATGCTTCCAGGGGCTCGGGAAGTGAAATAAATACCATTTGGAGGCATTTAATGTTCGAGCAAAAACGGCTGATTTTCGACAAAAGAGATAACACCCCCCATTACGTCCTGCTTCAGAAATGTGGAAAATGGTCCGTTTTCAAATGTTTTATTTTTGAACGTCAGTTCACATTTGTAGGTGGATCATCAGTGTTAGAGCTAAAATTAGCATGTTTAAAGTGATTTTCATGCTCCCAGGGGCCCTAAACACAAGATTTATGGAATGGTTAAAAGTGCATGAAAATGGCCAATTTACCCACTCTGAGTTCTCAAAAAGGGTTTCTTCACCCCGGGAAGTTAATTAAATACCATTTGGAGGCATTTAATGTTCGAGCAAAAACGGCTGATTTTCGACAAAAGAGATAACACCCCCCCATTACGTCATGCTTCAGAAATGTGGAAAATGGTCCGTTTTCAAATGTTTTATTTTTGAACGTCAGTTCACATTTGTAGGTGGATCATCAGTGTTAGAGCTAAAATTAGCATGTTTAAAGTGATTTTCATGCTTCCAGGGGCGCTGGAAGTTAATTAAATACCATTTGGAGGCATTTAATGTTCGAGCAAAAACGGCTGATTTTCGACAAAAGAGATAACACCCCCCCATTACGTCATGCTTCAGAAATGTGGAAAATGGTCCGTTTTCAAATGTTTTATTTTTGAACGTCAGTTCACATTTGTAGGTGGATCATCAGTGTTAGAGCTAAAATTAGCATGTTTAAAGTGATTTTCATGCTTCCAGGGGCGCTGGAAGTTAATTAAATACCATTTGGAGGCATTTAATGTTCGAGCAAAAACGGCTGATTTTCGACAAAAGAGATAACACCCCCCCATTACGTCCTGCTTCAGAAATGTGGAAAATGGTCCGTTTTCAAATGTTTTATTTTTGAACGTCAGTTCACATTTGTAGGTGGATCATCAGTGTTAGAGCTAAAATTTGCATGTTTAAAGTGATTTTCATGCTTCCAGGGGCTCGGGAAGTGAAATAAATACCATTTGGAGGCATTTAATGTTCGAGCAAAAACGGCTGATTTTCGACAAAAGAGATAACACCCCCCCATTACGTCCTGCTTCAGAAATGTGGAAAATGGTCCATTTCCAAATGTTCTATTTTTGAACGTCAGTTCACATTTGTAGGTGGATCATCAGTGTTAGAGCTAAAATTAGCATGTTTAAAGTGATTTTCATGCTTCCAGGGGCTCGGGAAGTTAATTAAATACCATTTGGAGGCATTTAATGTTCGAGCAAAAACGGCTGATTTTCGACAAAAGAGATAACACCCCCCCATTACGTCCTGCTTCAGAAATGTGGAAAATGGTCCGTTTTCAAATGTTTTATTTTTGAACGTCAGTTCACATTTGTAGGTGGATCATCAGTGTTAGAGCTAAAATTAGCATGTTTAAAGTGATTTTCATGCTTCCAGGGGCTCGGGAAGTGAAATAAATACCATTTGGAGGCATTTAATGTTCGAGCAAAAACGGCTGATTTTCGACAAAAGAGATAACACCCCCCCATTACGTCATGCTTCAGAAATGTGGAAAATGGTCCGTTTTCAAATGTTTTATTTTTGAACGTCAGTTCACATTTGTAGGTGGATCATCAGTGTTAGAGCTAAAATTAGCATGTTTAAAGTGATTTTTATGCTTCCAGGGGCGCTGGAAGTGAAATAAATACCATTTGGAGGCCTTTAATGTTCGAGCAAAAACGGATGATTTTCGACAAAAGAGATAACACCCCCCATTACGTCATGCTTCAGAAATGTGGAAAATGGTCCGTTTTCAAATGTTTTATTTTTGAACGTCAGTTCACATTTGTAGGTGGATCATCAGTGTTAGAGCTAAAATTAGCATGTTTAAAGTGATTTTCATGCTCCCAGGGGCGCTGGAAGTTAATTAAATACCATTTGGAGGCATTTAATGTTCGAGCAAAAACGGCTGATTTTCGACAAAAGAGATAACACCCCCCCATTACGTCCTGCTTCAGAAATGTGGAAAATGGTCCGTTTTCAAATGGTTTATTTTTGAACGTCAGTTCACATTTGTAGGTGGATCATCAGTGTTAGAGCTAAAATTAGCATGTTGAAAGTGATTTTCATGCTTCCAGGGGCTCGGGAAGTGAAATAAATACCATTTGGAGGCATTTAATGTTCGAGCAAAAACGGCTGATTTTCGACAAAAGAGATAACACCCCCCATTACGTCATGCTTCAGAAATGTGGAAAATGGTCCGTTTTCAAATGTTTTATTTTTGAACGTCAGTTCACATTTGTAGGTGGATCATCAGTGTTAGAGCTAAAATTAGCATGTTTAAAGTGATTTTCATGCTTCCAGGGGCGCTGGAAGTTAATTAAATACCATTTGGAGGCATTTAATGTTCGAGCAAAAACGGCTGATTTTCGACAAAAGAGATAACACCCCCCCATTACGTCCTGCTTCAGAAATGTGGAAAATGGTCCGTTTTCAAATGTTTTATTTTTGAACGTCAGTTCACATTTGTAGGTGGATCATCAGTGTTAGAGCTAAAATTAGCATGTTTAAAGTGATTTTCATGCTCCCAGGGGCCCTAAACACAAGATTTATGGAATGGTTAAAAGTGCATGAAAATGGCCAATTTACCCACTCTGAGTTCTCAAAAAGGGTTTCTTCACCCCGGGAAGTTAATTAAATACCATTTGGAGGCATTTAATGTTCGAGCAAAAACGGCTGATTTTCGACAAAAGAGATAACACCCCCCCATTACGTCATGCTTCAGAAATGTGGAAAATGGTCCGTTTTCAAATGTTTTATTTTTGAACGTCAGTTCACATTTGTAGGTGGATCATCAGTGTTAGAGCTAAAATTAGCATGTTTAAAGTGATTTTCATGCTTCCAGGGGCGCTGGAAGTTAATTAAATACCATTTGGAGGCATTTAATGTTCGAGCAAAAACGGCTGATTTTCGACAAAAGAGATAACACCCCCCCATTACGTCCTGCTTCAGAAATGTGGAAAATGGTCCGTTTTCAAATGTTTTATTTTTGAACGTCAGTTCACATTTGTAGGTGGATCATCAGTGTTAGAGCTAAAATTAGCATGTTTAAAGTGATTTTTATGCTTCCAGGGGCGCTGGAAGTTAATTAAATAACATTTGGAGGCATTTAATGTTCGAGCAAAAACGGCTGATTTTCGACAAAAGAGATAACACCCCCCCATTACGTCCTGCTTCAGAAATGTGGAAAATGGTCAGTTTTCAAATGTTTTATTTTTGAACGTCAGTTCACATTTGTAGGTGGATCATCAGTGTTAGAGCTAAAATTAGCATGTTTAAAGTGATTTTCATGCTTCCAGGGGCTCGGGAAGTTAATTAAATACCATTTGGAGGCATTTAATGTTCGAGCAAAAACGGCTGATTTTCGACAAAAGAGATAACACCCCCCCATTACGTCATGCTTCAGAAATGTGGAAAATGGTCCGTTTTCAAATGTTTTATTTTTGAACGTCAGTTCACATTTGTAGGTGGATCATCAGTGTTAGAGCTAAAATTAGCATGTTTAAAGTGATTTTCATGCTTCCAGGGGCTCGGGAAGTGAAATAAATACCATTTGGAGGCATTTAATGTTCGAGCAAAAATGACTGATTTTCGACAAAAGAGATAACACCCCCCCATTACGTCATGCTTCAGAAATGTGGAAAATGGTCCGTTTTCAAATGTTTTATTTTTGAACGTCAGTTCACATTTGTAGGTGGATCATCAGTGTTAGAGCTAAAATTAGCATGTTTAAAGTGATTTTCATGCTCCCAGGGGCCCTAAACACAAGATTTATGGAATGGTTAAAAGTGCATGAAAATGGCCAATTTACCCACTCTGAGTTCTCAAAAAGGGTTTCTTCACCCCGGGAAGTTAATTAAATACCATTTGGAGGCATTTAATGTTCGAGCAAAAACGGCTGATTTTCGACAAAAGAGATAACACCCCCCCATTACGTCATGCTTCAGAAATGTGGAAAATGGTCCGTTTTCAAATGTTTTATTTTTGAACGTCAGTTCACATTTGTAGGTGGATCATCTGTGTTAGAGCTAAAATTAGCATGTTTAAAGTGATTTTCATGCTTCCAGGGGCTCGGGAAGTGAAATAAATACCATTTGGAGGCATTTAATGTTCGAGCAAAAACGGCTGATTTTCGACAAAAGAGATAACACCCCCCCATTACGTCCTGCTTCAGAAATGTGGAAAATGGTCCGTTTTCAAATGTTTTATTTTTGAACGTCAGTTCACATTTGTAGGTGGATCATCAGTGTTAGAGCTAAAATTAGCATGTTTAAAGTGATTTTCATGCTTCCAGGGGCTCGGGAAGTGAAATAAATACCATTTGGAGGCATTTAATGTTCGAGCAAAAACGGCTGATTTTCGACAAAAGAGATAACACCCCCCCATTACGTCCTGCTTCAGAAATGTGGAAAATGGTCCGTTTTCAAATGTTTTATTTTTGAACGTCAGTTCACATTTGTAGGTGGATCATCAGTGTTAGAGCTAAAATTAGCATGTTTAAAGTGATTTTTATGCTTCCAGGGGCGCTGGAAGTTAATTAAATACCATTTGGAGGCATTTAATGTTCGAGCAAAAACGTCTGATTTTCGACAAAAGAGATAACACCCCCCCATTACGTCCTGCTTCAGAAATGTGGTAAATGGTCCGTTTTCAAATGTTTTATTTTTGAACGTCAGTTCACATTTGTAGGTGGATCATCAGTGTTAGAGCTAAAATTAGCATGTTTAAAGTGATTTTTATGCTTCCAGGGGCGCTGGAAGTTAATTAAATACCATTTGGAGGCATTTAATGTTCGAGCAAAAACGGCTGATTTTCGACAAAAGAGATAACACCCCCCCATTACGTCCTGCTTCAGAAATGTGGAAAATGGTCCGTTTTCAAATGTTTTATTTTTGAACGTCAGTTCACATTTGTAGGTGGATCATCAGTGTTAGAGCTAAAATTAGCATGTTTAAAGTGATTTTCATGCTTCCAGGGGCTCGGGAAGTTAATTAAATACCATTTGGAGGCATTTAATGTTCGAGCAAAAACGGCTGATTTTCGACAAAAGAGATAACACCCCCCCATTACGTCATGCTTCAGAAATGTGGAAAATGGTCAGTTTTCAAATGTTTTATTTTTGAACGTCAGTTCACATTTGTAGGTGGATCATCAGTGTTAGAGCTAAAATTAGCATGTTTAAAGTGATTTTCATGCTCCCAGGGGCCCTAAACACAAGATTTATGGAATGGTTAAAAGTGCATGAAAATGGCCAATTTACCCACTCTGAGTTCTCAAAAAGGGTTTCTTCACCCCGGGAAGTTAATTAAATACCATTTGGAGGCATTTAATGTTCGAGCAAAAACGGCTGATTTTCGACAAAAGAGATAACACCCCCCCATTACGTCATGCTTCAGAAATGTGGAAAATGGTCCGTTTTCAAATGTTTTATTTTTGAACGTCAGTTCACATTTGTAGGTGGATCATCAGTGTTAGAGCTAAAATTAGCATGTTTAAAGTGATTTTCATGCTTCCAGGGGCGCTGGAAGTTAATTAAATACCATTTGGAGGCATTTAATGTTCGAGCAAAAACGGCTGATTTTCGACAAAAGAGATAACACCCCCCCATTACGTCCTGCTTCAGAAATGTGGAAAATGGTCCGTTTTCAAATGTTTTATTTTTGAACGTCAGTTCACATTTGTAGGTGGATCATCAGTGTTAGAGCTAAAATTAGCATGTTTAAAGTGATTTTTATGCTTCCAGGGGCGCTGGAAGTTAATTAAATAACATTTGGAGGCATTTAATGTTCGAGCAAAAACGGCTGATTTTCGACAAAAGAGATAACACCCCCCCATTACGTCCTGCTTCAGAAATGTGGAAAATGGTCAGTTTTCAAATGTTTTATTTTTGAACGTCAGTTCACATTTGTAGGTGGATCATCAGTGTTAGAGCTAAAATTAGCATGTTTAAAGTGATTTTCATGCTTCCAGGGGCTCGGGAAGTTAATTAAATACCATTTGGAGGCATTTAATGTTCGAGCAAAAACGGCTGATTTTCGACAAAAGAGATAACACCCCCCCATTACGTCATGCTTCAGAAATGTGGAAAATGGTCCGTTTTCAAATGTTTTATTTTTGAACGTCAGTTCACATTTGTAGGTGGATCATCAGTGTTAGAGCTAAAATTAGCATGTTTAAAGTGATTTTCATGCTTCCAGGGGCTCGGGAAGTGAAATAAATACCATTTGGAGGCATTTAATGTTCGAGCAAAAATGACTGATTTTCGACAAAAGAGATAACACCCCCCCATTACGTCATGCTTCAGAAATGTGGAAAATGGTCCGTTTTCAAATGTTTTATTTTTGAACGTCAGTTCACATTTGTAGGTGGATCATCAGTGTTAGAGCTAAAATTAGCATGTTTAAAGTGATTTTCATGCTCCCAGGGGCCCTAAACACAAGATTTATGGAATGGTTAAAAGTGCATGAAAATGGCCAATTTACCCACTCTGAGTTCTCAAAAAGGGTTTCTTCACCCCGGGAAGTTAATTAAATACCATTTGGAGGCATTTAATGTTCGAGCAAAAACGGCTGATTTTCGACAAAAGAGATAACACCCCCCCATTACGTCATGCTTCAGAAATGTGGAAAATGGTCCGTTTTCAAATGTTTTATTTTTGAACGTCAGTTCACATTTGTAGGTGGATCATCTGTGTTAGAGCTAAAATTAGCATGTTTAAAGTGATTTTCATGCTTCCAGGGGCTCGGGAAGTGAAATAAATACCATTTGGAGGCATTTAATGTTCGAGCAAAAACGGCTGATTTTCGACAAAAGAGATAACACCCCCCCATTACGTCCTGCTTCAGAAATGTGGAAAATGGTCCGTTTTCAAATGTTTTATTTTTGAACGTCAGTTCACATTTGTAGGTGGATCATCAGTGTTAGAGCTAAAATTAGCATGTTTAAAGTGATTTTCATGCTTCCAGGGGCTCGGGAAGTGAAATAAATACCATTTGGAGGCATTTAATGTTCGAGCAAAAACGGCTGATTTTCGACAAAAGAGATAACACCCCCCCATTACGTCCTGCTTCAGAAATGTGGAAAATGGTCCGTTTTCAAATGTTTTATTTTTGAACGTCAGTTCACATTTGTAGGTGGATCATCAGTGTTAGAGCTAAAATTAGCATGTTTAAAGTGATTTTTATGCTTCCAGGGGCGCTGGAAGTTAATTAAATACCATTTGGAGGCATTTAATGTTCGAGCAAAAACGTCTGATTTTCGACAAAAGAGATAACACCCCCCCATTACGTCCTGCTTCAGAAATGTGGTAAATGGTCCGTTTTCAAATGTTTTATTTTTGAACGTCAGTTCACATTTGTAGGTGGATCATCAGTGTTAGAGCTAAAATTAGCATGTTTAAAGTGATTTTTATGCTTCCAGGGGCGCTGGAAGTTAATTAAATACCATTTGGAGGCATTTAATGTTCGAGCAAAAACGGCTGATTTTCGACAAAAGAGATAACACCCCCCCATTACGTCCTGCTTCAGAAATGTGGAAAATGGTCCGTTTTCAAATGTTTTATTTTTGAACGTCAGTTCACATTTGTAGGTGGATCATCAGTGTTAGAGCTAAAATTAGCATGTTTAAAGTGATTTTCATGCTTCCAGGGGCTCGGGAAGTTAATTAAATACCATTTGGAGGCATTTAATGTTCGAGCAAAAACGGCTGATTTTCGACAAAAGAGATAACACCCCCCCATTACGTCATGCTTCAGAAATGTGGAAAATGGTCAGTTTTCAAATGTTTTATTTTTGAACGTCAGTTCACATTTGTAGGTGGATCATCAGTGTTAGAGCTAAAATTAGCATGTTTAAAGTGATTTTCATGCTCCCAGGGGCCCTAAACACAAGATTTATGGAATGGTTAAAAGTGCATGAAAATGGCCAATTTACCCACTCTGAGTTCTCAAAAAGGGTTTCTTCACCCCGGGAAGTTAATTAAATACCATTTGGAGGCATTTAATGTTCGAGCAAAAACGGCTGATTTTCGACAAAAGAGATAACACCCCCCCATTACGTCATGCTTCAGAAATGTGGAAAATGGTCCGTTTTCAAATGTTTTATTTTTGAACGTCAGTTCACATTTGTAGGTGGATCATCAGTGTTAGAGCTAAAATTAGCATGTTTAAAGTGATTTTCATGCTTCCAGGGGCTCGGGAAGTGAAATAAATACCATTTGGAGGCATTTAATGCTCGAGCAAAAACGGCTGATTTTCGACAAAAGAGATAACACCCCCCATTACGTCCTGCTTCAGAAATGTTGAAAATGGTCCGTTTTCAAATGTTTTATTTTTGAACGTCAGTTCACATTTGTAGGTGGATCATCAGTGTTAGAGCTAAAATTAGCATGTTTAAAGTGATTTTCATGCTTCCAGGGGCTCGGGAAGTGAAATAAATACCATTTGGAGGCATTTAATGTTCGAGCAAAAACGGCTGATTTTCGACAAAAGAGATAACACCCCCCATTAAGTCCTGCTTCAGAAATGTGGAAAATGGTCCGTTTTCAAATGTTTTATTTTTGAACGTCAGTTCACATTTGTAGGTGGATCATCAGTGTTAGAGCTAAAATTAGCATGATTAAAGTGATTTTCATGCTCCCAGGGGCCCTAAACACAAGATTTATGGAATGGTTAAAAGTGCATGAAAATGGCCAATTTACCCACTCTGAGTTCTCAAAAAGGGTTTCTTCACCCCGGGAAGTTAATTAAATACCATTTGGAGGCATTTAATGTTCGAGCAAAAACGGCTGATTTTCGACAAAAGAGATAACACCCCCCCATTACGTCATGCTTCAGAAATGTGGAAAATGGTCCGTTTTCAAATGTTTTATTTTTGAACGTCAGTTCACATTTGTAGGTGGATCATCAGTGTTAGAGCTAAAATTAGCATGTTTAAAGTGATTTTCATGCTTCCAGGGGCGCTGGAAGTTAATTAAATACCATTTGGAGGCATTTAATGTTCGAGCAAAAACGGCTGATTTTCGACAAAAGAGATAACACCCCCCATTACGTCATGCTTCAGAAATGTGGAAAATGGTCCGTTTTCAAATGTTTTATTTTTGAACGTCAGTTCACATTTGTAGGTGGATCATCAGTGTTAGAGCTAAAATTAGCATGTTTAAAGTGATTTTCATGCTTCCAGGGGCGCTGGAAGTTAATTAAATACCATTTGGAGGCATTTAATGTTCGAGCAAAAACGGCTGATTTTCGACAAAAGAGATAACACCCCCCCATTACGTCCTGCTTCAGAAATGTGGAAAATGGTCCGTTTTCAAATGTTTTATTTTTGAACGTCAGTTCACATTTGTAGGTGGATCATCAGTGTTAGAGCTAAAATTAGCATGTTTAAAGTGATTTTCATGCTTCCAGGGGCTCGGGAAGTGAAATAAATACCATTTGGAGGCATTTAATGTTCGAGCAAAAACGGCTGATTTTCGACAAAAGAGATAACACCCCCCCATTACGTCATGCTTCAGAAATGTGGAAAATGGTCCGTTTTCAAATGTTTTATTTTTGAACGTCAGTTCACATTTGTAGGTGGATCATCAGTGTTAGAGCTAAAATTAGCATGTTTAAAGTGATTTTCATGCTTCCAGGGGCTCGGGAAGTGAAATAAATACCATTTGGAGGCATTTAATGTTCGAGCAAAAACGGCTGATTTTCGACAAAAGAGATAACACCCCCCGATTACGTCCTGCTTCAGAAATGTGGAAAATGGTCCGTTTTCAAATGTTTTATTTTTGAACGTCAGTTCACATTTGTAGGTGGATCATCAGTGTTAGAGCTAAAATTAGCATGTTTAAAGTGATTTTCATGCTTCCAGGGGCGCTGGAAGTTAATTAAATACCATTTGGAGGCATTTAATGTTCGAGCAAAAACGGCTGATTTTCGACAAAAGAGATAACACCCCCCCATTACGTCCTGCTTCAGAAATGTGGAAAATGGTCCGTTTTCAAATGTTTTATTTTTGAACGTCAGTTCACATTTGTAGGTGGATCATCAGTGTTAGAGCTAAAATTAGCATGTTTAAAGTGATTTTCATGCTTCCAGGGGCTCGGGAAGTGAAATAAATACCATTTGGAGGCATTTAATGTTCGAGCAAAAACGGCTGATTTTCGACAAAAGAGATAACACCCCCCCATTACGTCCTGCTTCAGAAATGTGGAAAATGGTCCGTTTCCAAATGTTTTATTTTTGAACGTCAGTTCACATTTGTAGGTGGATCATCAGTGTTAGAGCTAAAATTAGCATGTTTAAAGTGATTTTCATGCTTCCAGGGGCTCGGGAAGTGAAATAAATACCATTTGGAGGCATTTAATGTTCGAGCAAAAACGGCTGATTTTCGACAAAAGAGATAACACCCCCCCATTACGTCATGCTTCAGAAATGTGGAAAATGGTCCGTTTTCAAATGTTTTTTTTTTGAACGTCAGTTCACATTTGTAGGTGGATCATCAGTGTTAGAGCTCAAATTAGCATGTTTAAAGTGATTTTTATGCTTCCAGGGGCGCTGGAAGTGAAATAAATACCATTTGGAGGCATTTAATGTTCGAGCAAAAACGGATGATTTTCGACAAAAGAGATAACACCCCCCCATTACGTCATGCTTCAGAAATGTGGAAAATGGTCCGTTTTCAAATGTTTTATTTTTGAACGTCAGTTCACATGTGTAGGTGGATCATCAGTGTTAGAGCTAAAATTAGCATGTTTAAAGTGATTTTCATGCTTGCAGGGGCGCTGGAAGTTAATTAAATACCATTTGGAGGCATTTAATGTTCGAGCAAAAACGGCTGATTTTCGACAAAAGAGATAACACCCCCCCATTACGTCCTGCTTCAGAAATGTGGAAAATGGTCCGTTTTCAAATGTTTTATTTTTGAACGTCAGTTCACATTTGTAGGTGGATCATCAGTGTTAGAGCTAAAATTAGCATGTTTAAAGTGATTTTCATGCTTCCAGGGGCTCGGGAAGTGAAATAAATACCATTTGGAGGCATTTAATGTTCGAGCAAAAACGGCTGATTTTCGACAAAAGAGATAACACCCCCCCCATTACGTCATGCTTCAGAAATGTGGAAAATGGTCCGTTTTCAAATGTTTTATTTTTGAACGTCAGTTCACATTTGTAGGTGGATCAACAGTGTTAGAGCTAAAATGAGCATGTTTAAAGTGATTTTCATGCTTCCAGGGGCGCTGGAAGTTAATTAAATACCATTTGGAGGCATTTAATGTTCGAGCAAAAACGGCTGATTTTCGACAAAAGAGATAACACCCCCCCATTACGTCCTGCTTCAGAAATGTGGAAAATGGTCCGTTTTCAAATGTTTTATTTTTGAACGTCAGTTCACATTTGTAGGTGGATCATCAGTGTTAGAGCTAAAATTAGCATGTTTAAAGTGATTTTCATGCTTCCAGGGGCTCGGGAAGTGAAATAAATACCATTTGGAGGCATTTAATGTTCGAGCAAAAACGGCTGATTTTCGACAAAAGAGATAACACCCCCCGATTACGTCCTGCTTCAGAAATGTGGAAAATGGTCCGTTTTCAAATGTTTTATTTTTGAACGTCAGTTCACATTTGTAGGTGGATCATCAGTGTTAGAGCTAAAATTAGCATGTTTAAAGTGATTTTCATGCTTCCAGGGGCGCTGGAAGTTAATTAAATACCATTTGGAGGCATTTAATGTTCGACCAAAAACGGCTGATTTTCGACAAAAGAGATAACACCCCCCCATTACGTCCTGCTTCAGAAATGTGGAAAATGGTCCGTTTTCAAATGTTTTATTTTTGAACGTCAGTTCACATTTGTAGGTGGATCATCAGTGTTAGAGCTAAAATTAGCATGTTTAAAGTGATTTTTATGCTTCCAGGGGCGCTGGAAGTTAATTAAATACCATTTGGAGGCATTTAATGTTCGAGCAAAAACGGCTGATTTTCGACAAAAGAGATAACACCCCCCCATTACGTCCTGCTTCAGAAATGTGGAAAATGGTCCGTTTTCAAATGTTTTATTTTTGAACGTCAGTTCACATTTGTAGG
This sequence comes from Lissotriton vulgaris, assembly GCF_964263255.1. NCBI lineage: Eukaryota > Metazoa > Chordata > Amphibia > Caudata > Salamandridae > Lissotriton > Lissotriton vulgaris. Next base: position 1,956,744 of record NW_028243230.1, read on the forward strand.
TGGATCATCAGTGTTAGAGCTAAAATTAGCATGTTTAAAGTGATTTTCATGCTTCCAGGGGCTCGGGAAGTTAATTAAATACCATTTGGAGGCATTTAATGTTCGAGCAAAAACGGCTGATTTTCGACAAAAGAGATAACACCCCCCCATTACGTCATGCTTCAGAAATGTGGAAAATGGTCCGTTTTCAAATGTTTTATTTTTGAACGTCAGTTCACATTTGTAGGTGGATCATCAGTGTTAGAGTTAAAATTAGCATGTTTAAAGTGATTTTCATGCTTGCAGGGGCTCGGGAAGTGAAATAAATACCATTTGGAGGCATTTAATGTTCGAGCAAAAACGGCTGATTTTCGACAAAAGAGATAACACCCCCCCATTACGTCATGCTTCAGAAATGTGGAAAATGGTCCGTTTTCAAATGTTTTATTTTTGAACGTCAGTTCACATTTGTAGGTGGATCATCAGTGTTAGAGCTAAAATTAGCATGTTTAAAGTGATTTTCAGTCTCCCAGGGGCCCTAAACACAAGATTTATGGAATGGTTAAAAGTGCATGAAAATGGCCAATTTACCCACTCTGAGTTCTCAAAAAGGGTTTCTTCACCCCGGGAAGTTAATTAAATACCATTTGGAGGCATTTAATGTTCGAGCAAAAACGGCTGATTTTCGACAAAAGAGATAACACCCCCCCATTACGTCATGCTTCAGAAATGTGGAAAATGGTCCGTTTTCAAATGTTTTATTTTTGAACGTCAGTTCACATTTGTAGGTGGATCATCAGTGTTAGAGCTAAAATTAGCATGTTTAAAGTGATTTTCATGCTTCCAGGGGCCCTAAACACAAGATTTATGGAATGGTTAAAAGTGCATGAAAATGGCCAATTTACCCACTCTGAGTTCTCAAAAAGGGTTTCTTCACCCCGGGAGGTGAAATAAATACCATTTGGAGGCATTTAATGTTCGAGCAAAAACGGCTGATTTTCGACAAAAGAGATAACACCCCCCCATTACGTCATGCTTCAGAAATGTGGAAAATGGTCCGTTTTCAAATGTTTTATTTTTGAACGTCAGTTCACATTTGTAGGTGGATCATCAGTGTTAGAGCTAAAATTAGCATGTTTAAAGTGATTTTCATGCTTCCAGGGGCGCTGGAAGTTAATTAAATACCATTTGGAGGCATTTAATGTTCGAGCAAAAACGGCTGATTTTCGACAAAAGAGATAACACCCCCCCATTACGTCCTGCTTCAGAAATGTGGAAAATGGTCCGTTTTCAAATGTTTTATTTTTGAACGTCAGTTCACATTTGTAGGTGGATCATCAGTGTTAGAGCTAAAATTAGCATGTTTAAAGTGATTTTCATGCTTCCAGGGGCTCGGGAAGTGAAATAAATACCATTTGGAGGCATTTAATGTTCGAGCAAAAACGGCTGATTTTCGACAAAAGAGATAACACCCCCCCATTACGTCATGCTTCAGAAATGTGGAAAATGGTCCGTTTTCAAATGTTTTATTTTTGAACGTCAGTTCACATTTGTAGGTGGATCATCAGTGTTAGAGCTAAAATTAGCATGTTTAAAGTGATTTTCATGCTTCCAGGGGCTCGGGAAGTGAAATAAATACCATTTGGAGGCATTTAATGTTCGAGCAAAAACGGCTGATTTTCGACAAAAGAGATAACACCCCCCGATTACGTCCTGCTTCAGAAATGTGGAAAATGGTCCGTTTTCAAATGTTTTATTTTTGAACGTCAGTTCACATTTGTAGGTGGATCATCAGTGTTAGAGCTAAAATTAGCATGTTTAAAGTGATTTTCATGCTTCCAGGGGCGCTGGAAGTTAATTAAATACCATTTGGAGGCATTTAATGTTCGAGCAAAAACGGCTGATTTTCGACAAAAGAGATAACACCCCCCCATTACGTCCTGCTTCAGAAATGTGGAAAATGGTCCGTTTTCAAATGTTTTATTTTTGAACGTCAGTTCACATTTGTAGGTGGATCATCAGTGTTAGAGCTAAAATTAGCATGTTTAAAGTGATTTTTATGCTTCCAGGGGCGCTGGAAGTTAATTAAATACCATTTGGAGGCATTTAATGTTCGAGCAAAAACGGCTGATTTTCGACAAAAGAGATAACACCCCCCCATTACGTCCTGCTTCAGAAATGTGGAAAATGGTCCGTTTTCAAATGTTTTATTTTTGAACGTCAGTTCACATTTGTAGGTGGATCATCAGTGTTAGAGCTAAAATTAGCATGTTTAAAGTGATTTTCATGCTTCCAGGGGCTCGGGAAGTGAAATAAATACCATTTGGAGGCATTTAATGTTCGAGCAAAAACGGCTGATTTTCGACAAAAGAGATAACACCCCCCCATTACGTCCTGCTTCAGAAATGTGGAAAATGGTCCGTTTCCAAATGTTTTATTTTTGAACGTCAGTTCACATTTGTAGGTGGATCATCAGTGTTAGAGCTAAAATTAGCATGTTTAAAGTGATTTTCATGCTTCCAGGGGCTCGGGAAGTGAAATAAATACCATTTGGAGGCATTTAATGTTCGAGCAAAAACGGCTGATTTTCGACAAAAGAGATAACACCCCCCCATTACGTCATGCTTCAGAAATGTGGAAAATGGTCCGTTTTCAAATGTTTTTTTTTTGAACGTCAGTTCACATTTGTAGGTGGATCATCAGTGTTAGAGCTCAAATTAGCATGTTTAAAGTGATTTTTATGCTTCCAGGGGCGCTGGAAGTGAAATAAATACCATTTGGAGGCATTTAATGTTCGAGCAAAAACGGATGATTTTCGACAAAAGAGATAACACCCCCCCATTACGTCATGCTTCAGAAATGTGGAAAATGGTCCGTTTTCAAATGTTTTATTTTTGAACGTCAGTTCACATGTGTAGGTGGATCATCAGTGTTAGAGCTAAAATTAGCATGTTTAAAGTGATTTTCATGCTTGCAGGGGCGCTGGAAGTTAATTAAATACCATTTGGAGGCATTTAATGTTCGAGCAAAAACGGCTGATTTTCGACAAAAGAGATAACACCCCCCCATTACGTCCTGCTTCAGAAATGTGGAAAATGGTCCGTTTTCAAATGTTTTATTTTTGAACGTCAGTTCACATTTGTAGGTGGATCATCAGTGTTAGAGCTAAAATTAGCATGTTTAAAGTGATTTTCATGCTTCCAGGGGCTCGGGAAGTGAAATAAATACCATTTGGAGGCATTTAATGTTCGAGCAAAAACGGCTGATTTTCGACAAAAGAGATAACACCCCCCCCCATTACGTCATGCTTCAGAAATGTGGAAAATGGTCCGTTTTCAAATGTTTTATTTTTGAACGTCAGTTCACATTTGTAGGTGGATCAACAGTGTTAGAGCTAAAATGAGCATGTTTAAAGTGATTTTCATGCTTCCAGGGGCGCTGGAAGTTAATTAAATACCATTTGGAGGCATTTAATGTTCGAGCAAAAACGGCTGATTTTCGACAAAAGAGATAACACCCCCCCATTACGTCCTGCTGCAGAAATGTGGAAAATGGTCCGTTTTCAAATGTTTTATTTTTGAACGTCAGTTCACATTTGTAGGTGGATCATCAGTGTTAGAGCTAAAATTAGCATGTTTAAAGTGATTTTCATGCTTCCAGGGGCTCGGGAAGTGAAATAAATACCATTTGGAGGCATTTAATGTTCGAGCAAAAACGGCTGATTTTCGACAAAAGAGATAACACCCCCCGATTACGTCCTGCTTCAGAAATGTGGAAAATGGTCCGTTTTCAAATGTTTTATTTTTGAACGTCAGTTCACATTTGTAGGTGGATCATCAGTGTTAGAGCTAAAATTAGCATGTTTAAAGTGATTTTCATGCTTCCAGGGGCGCTGGAAGTTAATTAAATACCATTTGGAGGCATTTAATGTTCGACCAAAAACGGCTGATTTTCGACAAAAGAGATAACACCCCCCCATTACGTCCTGCTTCAGAAATGTGGAAAATGGTCCGTTTTCAAATGTTTTATTTTTGAACGTCAGTTCACATTTGTAGGTGGATCATCAGTGTTAGAGCTAAAATTAGCATGTTTAAAGTGATTTTTATGCTTCCAGGGGCGCTGGAAGTTAATTAAATACCATTTGGAGGCATTTAATGTTCGAGCAAAAACGGCTGATTTTCGACAAAAGAGATAACACCCCCCCATTACGTCCTGCTTCAGAAATGTGGAAAATGGTCCGTTTTCAAATGTTTTATTTTTGAACGTCAGTTCACATTTGTAGGTGGATCATCAGTGTTAGAGCTAAAATTAGCATGTTTAAAGTGATTTTCATGCTTCCAGGGGCTCGGGAAGTTAATTAAATACCATTTGGAGGCATTTAATGTTCGAGCAAAAACGGCTGATTTTCGACAAAAGAGATAACACCCCCCCATTACGTCATGCTTCAGAAATGTGGAAAATGGTCCGTTTTCAAATGTTTTATTTTTGAACGTCAGTTCACATTTGTAGGTGGATCATCAGTGTTAGAGTTAAAATTAGCATGTTTAAAGTGATTTTCATGCTTGCAGGGGCTCGGGAAGTGAAATAAATACCATTTGGAGGCATTTAATGTTCGAGCAAAAACGGCTGATTTTCGACAAAAGAGATAACACCCCCCCATTACGTCATGCTTCAGAAATGTGGAAAATGGTCCGTTTTCAAATGTTTTATTTTTGAACGTCAGTTCACATTTGTAGGTGGATCATCAGTGTTAGAGCTAAAATTAGCATGTTTAAAGTGATTTTCATGCTCCCAGGGGCCCTAAACACAAGATTTATGGAATGGTTAAAAGTGCATGAAAATGGCCAATTTACCCACTCTGAGTTCTCAAAAAGGGTTTCTTCACCCCGGGAAGTTAATTAAATACCATTTGGAGGCATTTAATGTTCGAGCAAAAACGGCTGATTTTCGACAAAAGAGATAACACCCCCCCATTACGTCATGCTTCAGAAATGTGGAAAATGGTCCGTTTTCAAATGTTTTATTTTTGAACGTCAGTTCACATTTGTAGGTGGATCATCAGTGTTAGAGCTAAAATTAGCATGTTTAAAGTGATTTTCATGCTTCCAGGGGCCCTAAACACAAGATTTATGGAATGGTTAAAAGTGCATGAAAATGGCCAATTTACCCACTCTGAGTTCTCAAAAAGGGTTTCTTCACCCCGGGAAGTGAAATAAATACCATTTGGAAGCATTTAATGTTCGAGCAAAAACGGCTGATTTTCGACAAAAGAGATAACACCCCCCCATTACGTCATGCTTCAGAAATGTGGAAAATGGTCCGTTTTCAAATGTTTTATTTTTGAACGTCAGTTCACATTTGTAGGTGGATCATCAGTGTTAGAGCTAAAATTAGCATGTTTAAAGTGATTTTCATGCTTCCAGGGGCTCGGGAAGTGAAATAAATACCATTTGGAGGCATTTAATGTTCGAGCAAAAACGGCTGATTTTCGACAAAAGAGATAACACCCCCCCATTACGTCCTGCTTCAGAAATGTGGAAAATGGTCCGTTTTCAAATGTTTTATTTTTGAACGTCAGTTCACATTTGTAGGTGGATCATCAGTGTTAGAGCTAAAATTAGCATGTTTAAAGTGATTTTCATGCTCCCAGGGGCCCTAAACACAAGATTTATGGAATGGTTAAAAGTGCATGAAAATGGCCAATTTACCCACTCTGAGTTCTCAAAAAGGGTTTCTTCACCCCGGGAAGTTAATTAAATACCATTTGGAGGCATTTAATGTTCGAGCAAAAACGGCTGATTTTCGACAAAAGAGATAACACCCCCCATTACGTCATGCTTCAGAAATGTGGAAAATGGTCCGTTTTCAAATGTTTTATTTTTGAACGTCAGTTCACATTTGTAGGTGGATCATCAGTGTTAGAGCTAAAATTAGCATGTTTAAAGTGATTTTCATGCTTCCAGGGGCGCTGGAAGTTAATTAAATACCATTTGGAGGCATTTAATGTTCGAGCAAAAACGGCTGATTTTCGACAAAAGAGATAACACCCCCCCATTACGCCCTGCTTCAGAAATGTGGAAAATGGTCCGTTTTCAAATGTTTTATTTTTGAACGTCAGTTCACATTTGTAGGTGGATCATCAGTGTTAGAGCTAAAATTAGCATGTTTAAAGTGATTTTCATGCTTCCAGCGGTGCTGGAAGTTAATTAAATACCATTTGGAGGCATTTTATGTTCGAGCAAAAACGGCTGATTTTCGACAAAAGAGATAACACCCCCCCATTACGTCCTGCTTCAGAAATGTGGAAAATGGTCCGTTTTCAAATGTTTTATTTTTGAACGTCAGTTCACATTTGTAGGTGGATCATCAGTGTTAGAGCTAAAATTAGCATGTTTAAAGTGATTTTCATGCTTCCAGGGGCTCGGGAAGTGAAATAAATACCATTTGGAGGCATTTAATGTTCGAGCAAAAACGGCTGATTTTCGACAAAAGAGATAACACCCCCCCATTACGTCCTGCTTGAGAAATGTGGAAAATGGTCCGTTTTCAAATGTTTTATTTTTGAACGTCAGTTCACATTTGTAGGTGGATCATCAGTGTTAGAGCTAAAATTAGCATGTTTAAAGTGATTTTCATGCTTCCAGGGGCTCGGGAAGTTAATTAAATACCATTTGGAGGCATTTAATGTTCGAGCAAAAACGGCTGATTTTCGACAAAAGAGATAACACCCCCCCATTACGTCATGCTTCAGAAATGTGGAAAATGGTCCGTTTTCAAATGTTTTATTTTTGAACGTCAGTTCACATTTGTAGGTGGATCATCAGTGTTAGAGCTAAAATTAGCATGTTTAAAGTGATTTTCATGCTTCCAGGGGCGCTGGAAGTTAATTAAATACCATTTGGAGGCATTTAATGTTCGAGCAAAAACGGCTGATTTTCGACAAAAGAGATAACACCCCCCCATTACGTCCTGCTTCAGAAATGTGGAAAATGGTCCGTTTTCAAATGTTTTATTTTTGAACGTCAGTTCACATTTGTAGGTGGATCATCAGTGTTAGAGCTAAAATTAGCATGTTTAAAGTGATTTTCATGCTCCCAGGGGCCCTAAACACAAGATTTATGGAATGGTTAAAAGTGCATGAAAATGGCCAATTTACCCACTCTGAGTTCTCAAAAAGGGTTTCTTCACCCCGGGAAGTTAATTAAATACCATTTGGAGGCATTTAATGTTCGAGGAAAAATGGCTGATTTTCGACAAAAGAGATAACACCCCCCCATTACGTCCTGCTTCAGAAATGTGGAAAATGGTCCGTTTTCAAATGTTTTATTTTTGAACGTCAGTTCACATTTGTAGGTGGATCATCAGTGTTAGAGCTAAAATTAGCATGTTTAAAGTGATTTTTATGCTTCCAGGGGCGCTGGAAGTTAATTAAATACCATTTGGAGGCATTTAATGTTCGAGCAAAAACGGCTGATTTTCGACAAAAGAGATAACACCCCCCCATTACGTCATGCTTCAGAAATGTGGAAAATGGTCCGTTTTCAAATGTTTTATTTTTGAACGTCAGTTCACATTTGTAGGTGGATCATCAGTGTTAGAGCTAAAATTAGCATGTTTAAAGTGATTTTTATGCTTCCAGGGGCGCTGGAAGTTAATTAAATACCATTTGGAGGCATTTAATGTTCGAGCAAAAACGGCTGATTTTCGACAAAAGAGATAACACCCCCCCATTACGTCATGCTTCAGAAATGTGGAAAATGGTCCGTTTTCAAATGTTTTATTTTTGAACGTCAGTTCACATTTGTAGGTGGATCATCAGTGTTAGAGCTAAAATTAGCATGTTTAAAGTGATTTTCATGCTTCCAGGGGCTCAGGAAGTTAATTAAATACCATTTGGAGGCATTTAATGTTCGAGCAAAAACAGCTGATTTTCGACAAAAGAGATAACACCCCCCCATTACGTCATGCTTCAGAAATGTGGAAAATGGTCCGTTTTCAAATGTTTTATTTTTGAACGTCAGTTCACATTTGTAGGTGGATCATCAGTGTTAGAGCTAAAATTAGCATGTTTAAAGTGATTTTCATGCTTCCAGGGGCTCGGGAAGTGAAATAAATACCATTTGGAGGCATTTAATGTTCGAGCAAAAACGGCTGATTTTCGACAAAAGAGATAACACCCCCCCATTACGTCATGCTTCAGAAATGTGGAAAATGGTCCGTTTTCAAATGTTTTATTTTTGAACGTCAGTTCACATTTGTAGGTGGATCATCAGTGTTAGAGCTAAAATTAGCATGTTTAAAGTGATTTTCATGCTCCCAGGGGCCCTAAACACAAGATTTATGGAATGGTTAAAAGTGCATGAAAATGGCCAATTTACCCACTCTGAGTTCTCAAAAAGGGTTTCTTCACCCCGGGAAGTTAATTAAATACTATTTGGAGGCATTTAATGTTCGAGCAAAAACGGCTGATTTTCGACAAAAGAGATAACACCCCCCCATTACGTCATGCTTCAGAAATGTGGAAAATGGTCCGTTTTCAAATGTTTTATTTTTGAACGTCAGTTCACATTTGTAGGTGGATCATCAGTGTTAGAGCTAAAATTAGCATGTTTAAAGTGATTTTCATGCTTCCAGGGGCCCTAAACACAAGATTTATGGAATGGTTAAAAGTGCATGAAAATGGCCAATTTACCCACTCTGAGTCCTCAAAAAGGGTTTCTTCACCCCGGGAAGTGAAATAAATACCATTTGGAGGCATTTAATGTTCGAGCAAAAACGGCTGATTTTCGACAAAAGAGATAACACCCCCCCATTACGTCATGCTTCAGAAATGTGGAAAATGGTCCGTTTTCAAATGTTTTATTTTTGAACGTCAGTTCACATTTGTAGGTGGATCATCAGTGTTAGAGCTAAAATGAGCATGTTTAAAGTGATTTTCATGCTTCCAGGGGCTCGGGAAGTGAAATAAATACCATTTGGAGGCATTTAATGTTCGAGCAAAAACGGCTGATTTTCGACAAAAGAGATAACACCCCCCCATTACGTCCTGCTTCAGAAATGTGGAAAATGGTCCGTTTTCAAATGTTTTATTTTTGAACGTCAGTTCACATTTGTAGGTGGATCATCAGTGTTAGAGCTAAAATTAGCATGTTTAAAGTGATTTTCATGCTCCCAGGGGCCCTAAACACAAGATTTATGGAATGGTTAAAAGTGCATGAAAATGGCCAATTTACCCACTCTGAGTTCTCAAAAAGGGTTTCTTCACCCCGGGAAGTTAATTAAATACCATTTGGAGGCATTTAATGTTCGAGCAAAAACGGCTGATTTTCGACAAAAGAGATAACACCCCCCCATTACGTCATGCTTCAGAAATGTGGAAAATGGTCCGTTTTCAAATGTTTTATTTTTGAACGTCAGTTCACATTTGTAGGTGGATCATCAGTGTTAGAGCTAAAATTAGCATGTTTAAAGTGATTTTCATGCTTCCAGGGGCGCTGGAAGTTAATTAAATACCATTTGGAGGCATTTAATGTTCGAGCAAAAACGGCTGATTTTCGACAAAAGAGATAACACCCCCCCATTACGTCATGCTTCAGAAATGTGGAAAATGGTCCGTTTTCAAATGTTTTATTTTTGAACGTCAGTTCACATTTGTAGGTGGATCATCAGTGTTAGAGCTAAAATTAGCATGTTTAAAGTGATTTTCATGCTTCCAGGGGCGCTGGAAGTTAATTAAATACCATTTGGAGGCATTTAATGTTCGAGCAAAAACGGCTGATTTTCGACAAAAGAGATAACACCCCACCATTACGTCCTGCTTCAGAAATGTGGAAAATGGTCCGTTTTCAAATGTTTTATTTTTGAACGTCAGTTCACATTTGTAGGTGGATCATCAGTGTTAGAGCTAAAATTAGCATGTTTAAAGTGATTTTCATGCTTCCAGGGGCTCGGGAAGTGAAATAAATACCATTTGGAGGCATTTAATGTTCGAGCAAAAACGGCTGATTTTCGACAAAAGAGATAACACCCCCCCATTACGTCCTGCTTCAGAAATGTGGAAAATGGTCCGTTTCCAAATGTTCTATTTTTGAACGTCAGTTCACATTTGTAGGTGGATCATCAGTGTTAGAGCTAAAATTAGCATGTTTAAAGTGATTTTCATGCTTCCAGGGGCTCGGGAAGTTAATTAAATACCATTTGGAGGCATTTAATGTTCGAGCAAAAACGGCTGATTTTCGACAAAAGAGATAACACCCCCCCATTACGTCCTGCTTCAGAAATGTGGAAAATGGTCCGTTTTCAAATGTTTTATTTTTGAACGTCAGTTCACATTTGTAGGTGGATCATCAGTGTTAGAGCTAAAATTAGCATGTTTAAAGTGATTTTCATGCTTCCAGGGGCTCGGGAAGTGAAATAAATACCATTTGGAGGCATTTAATGTTCGAGCAAAAACGGCTGATTTTCGACAAAAGAGATAACACCCCCCCATTACGTCATGCTTCAGAAATGTGGAAAATGGTCCGTTTTCAAATGTTTTATTTTTGAACGTCAGTTCACATTTGTAGGTGGATCATCAGTGTTAGAGCTAAAATTAGCATGTTTAAAGTGATTTTTATGCTTCCAGGGGCGCTGGAAGTGAAATAAATACCATTTGGAGGCCTTTAATGTTCGAGCAAAAACGGATGATTTTCGACAAAAGAGATAACACCCCCCATTACGTCATGCTTCAGAAATGTGGAAAATGGTCCGTTTTCAAATGTTTTATTTTTGAACTTCAGTTCACATTTGTAGGTGGATCATCAGTGTTGGAGCTAAAATTAGCATGTTTAAAGTGATTTTCATGCTTCCAGGGGCGCTGGAAGTTAATTAAATACCATTTGGAGGCATTTAATGTTCGAGCAAAAACGGCTGATTTTCGACAAAAGAGATAACACCCCCCCATTACGTCCTGCTTCAGAAATGTGGAAAATGGTCCGTTTTCAAATGGTTTATTTTTGAACGTCAGTTCACATTTGTAGGTGGATCATCAGTGTTAGAGCTAAAATTAGCATGTTTAAAGTGATTTTCATGCTTCCAGGGGCTCGGGAAGTGAAATAAATACCATTTGGAGGCATTTAATGTTCGAGCAAAAACGGCTGATTTTCGACAAAAGAGATAACACCCCCCATTACGTCATGCTTCAGAAATGTGGAAAATGGTCCGTTTTCAAATGTTTTATTTTTGAACGTCAGTTCACATTTGTAGGTGGATCATCAGTGTTAGAGCTAAAATTAGCATGTTTAAAGTGATTTTCATGCTTCCAGGGGCGCTGGAAGTTAATTAAATACCATTTGGAGGCATTTAATGTTCGAGCAAAAACGGCTGATTTTCGACAAAAGAGATAACACCCCCCCATTACGTCCTGCTTCAGAAATGTGGAAAATGGTCCGTTTTCAAATGTTTTATTTTTGAACGTCAGTTCACATTTGTAGGTGGATCATCAGTGTTAGAGCTAAAATTAGCATGTTTAAAGTGATTTTCATGCTCCCAGGGGCCCTAAACACAAGATTTATGGAATGGTTAAAAGTGCATGAAAATGGCCAATTTACCCACTCTGAGTTCTCAAAAAGGGTTTCTTCACCCCGGGAAGTTAATTAAATACCATTTGGAGGCATTTAATGTTCGAGCAAAAACGGCTGATTTTCGACAAAAGAGATAACACCCCCCCATTACGTCATGCTTCAGAAATGTGGAAAATGGTCCGTTTTCAAATGTTTTATTTTTGAACGTCAGTTCACATTTGTAGGTGGATCATCAGTGTTAGAGCTAAAATTAGCATGTTTAAAGTGATTTTCATGCTTCCAGGGGCGCTGGAAGTTAATTAAATACCATTTGGAGGCATTTAATGTTCGAGCAAAAACGGCTGATTTTCGACAAAAGAGATAACACCCCCCCATTACGTCCTGCTTCAGAAATGTGGAAAATGGTCCGTTTTCAAATGTTTTATTTTTGAACGTCAGTTCACATTTGTAGGTGGATCATCAGTGTTAGAGCTAAAATTAGCATGTTTAAAGTGATTTTTATGCTTCCAGGGGCGCTGGAAGTTAATTAAATACCATTTGGAGTCATTTAATGTTCGAGCAAAAACGGCTGATTTTCGACAAAAGAGATAACACCCCCCCATTACGTCCTGCTTCAGAAATGTGGAAAATGGTCAGTTTTCAAATGTTTTTTTTTTGAACGTCAGTTCACATTTGTAGGTGGATCATCAGTGTTAGAGCTAAAATTAGCATGTTTAAAGTGATTTTCATGCTTCCAGGGGCTCGGGAAGTTAATTAAATACCATTTGGAGGCATTTAATGTTCGAGCAAAAACGGCTGATTTTCGACAAAAGAGATAACACCCCCCCATTACGTCATGCTTCAGAAATGTGGAAAATGGTCCGTTTTCAAATGTTTTATTTTTGAACGTCAGTTCACATTTGTAGGTGGATCATCAGTGTTAGAGCTAAAATTAGCATGTTTAAAGTGATTTTCATGCTTCCAGGGGCTCGGGAAGTGAAATAAATACCATTTGGAGGCATTTAATGTTCGAGCAAAAATGACTGATTTTCGACAAAAGAGATAACACCCCCCCATTACGTCATGCTTCAGAAATGTGGAAAATGGTCCGTTTTCAAATGTTTTATTTTTGAACGTCAGTTCACATTTGTAGGTGGATCATCAGTGTTAGAGCTAAAATTAGCATGTTTAAAGTGATTTTCATGCTCCCAGGGGCCCTAAACACAAGATTTATGGAATGGTTAAAAGTGCATGAAAATGGCCAATTTACCCACTCTGAGTTCTCAAAAAGGGTTTCTTCACCCCGGGAAGTTAATTAAATACCATTTGGAGGCATTTAATGTTCGAGCAAAAACGGCTGATTTTCGACAAAAGAGATAACACCCCCCCATTACGTCATGCTTCAGAAATGTGGAAAATGGTCCGTTTTCAAATGTTTTATTTTTGAACGTCAGTTCACATTTGTAGGTGGATCATCTGTGTTAGAGCTAAAATTAGCATGTTTAAAGTGATTTTCATGCTTCCAGGGGCTCGGGAAGTGAAATAAATACCATTTGGAGGCATTTAATGTTCGAGCAAAAACGGCTGATTTTCGACAAAAGAGATAACACCCCCCCCATTACGTCCTGCTTCAGAAATGTGGAAAATGGTCCGTTTTCAAATGTTTTATTTTTGAACGTCAGTTCACATTTGTAGGTGGATCATCAGTGTTAGAGCTAAAATTAGCATGTTTAAAGTGATTTTCATGCTTCCAGGGGCTCGGGAAGTGAAATAAATACCATTTGGAGGCATTTAATGTTCGAGCAAAAACGGCTGATTTTCGACAAAAGAGATAACACCCCCCCATTACGTCCTGCTTCAGAAATGTGGAAAATGGTCCGTTTTCAAATGTTTTATTTTTGAACGTCAGTTCACATTTGTAGGTGGATCATCAGTGTTAGAGCTAAAATTAGCATGTTTAAAGTGATTTTCATGCTTCCAGGGGCTCGGGAAGTGAAATAAATACCATTTGGAGGCATTTAATGTTCGAGCAAAAACGGCTGATTTTCGACAAAAGAGATAACACCCCCCCCATTACGTCATGCTTCAGAAATGTGGAAAATGGTCCGTTTTCAAATGTTTTATTTTTGAACGTCAGTTCACATTTGTAGGTGGATCATCAGTGTTAGAGCTAAAATTAGCATGTTTAAAGTGATTTTCATGCTTCCAGGGGCTCAGGAAGTTAATTAAATACCATTTGGAGGCATTTAATGTTCGAGCAAAAACAGCTGATTTTCGACAAAAGAGATAACACCCCCCCATTACGTCATGCTTCAGAAATGTGGAAAATGGTCCGTTTTCAAATGTTTTATTTTTGAACGTCAGTTCACATTTGTAGGTGGATCATCAGTGTTAGAGCTAAAATTAGCATGTTTAAAGTGATTTTCATGCTTCCAGGGGCTCGGGAAGTGAAATAAATACCATTTGGAGGCATTTAATGTTCGAGCAAAAACGGCTGATTTTCGACAAAAGAGATAACACCCCCCCATTACGTCATGCTTCAGAAATGTGGAAAATGGTCCGTTTTCAAATGTTTTATTTTTGAACGTCAGTTCACATTTGTAGGTGGATCATCAGTGTTAGAGCTAAAATTAGCATGTTTAAAGTGATTTTCATGCTCCCAGGGGCCCTAAACACAAGATTTATGGAATGGTTAAAAGTGCATGAAAATGGCCAATTTACCCACTCTGAGTTCTCAAAAAGGGTTTCTTCACCCCGGGAAGTTAATTAAATACTATTTGGAGGCATTTAATGTTCGAGCAAAAACGGCTGATTTTCGACAAAAGAGATAACACCCCCCCATTACGTCATGCTTCAGAAATGTGGAAAATGGTCCGTTTTCAAATGTTTTATTTTTGAACGTCAGTTCACATTTGTAGGTGGATCATCAGTGTTAGAGCTAAAATGAGCATGTTTAAAGTGATTTTCATGCTTCCAGGGGCTCGGGAAGTGAAATAAATACCATTTGGAGGCATTTAATGTTCGAGCAAAAACGGCTGATTTTCGACAAAAGAGATAACACCCCCCCATTACGTCCTGCTTCAGAAATGTGGAAAATGGTCCGTTTTCAAATGTTTTATTTTTGAACGTCAGTTCACATTTGTAGGTGGATCATCAGTGTTAGAGCTAAAATTAGCATGTTTAAAGTGATTTTCATGCTCCCAGGGGCCCTAAACACAAGATTTATGGAATGGTTAAAAGTGCATGAAAATGGCCAATTTACCCACTCTGAGTTCTCAAAAAGGGTTTCTTCACCCCGGGAAGTTAATTAAATACCATTTGGAGGCATTTAATGTTCGAGCAAAAACGGCTGATTTTCGACAAAAGAGATAACACCCCCCCATTACGTCATGCTTCAGAAATGTGGAAAATGGTCCGTTTTCAAATGTTTTATTTTTGAACGTCAGTTCACATTTGTAGGTGGATCATCAGTGTTAGAGCTAAAATTAGCATGTTTAAAGTGATTTTCATGCTTCCAGGGGCGCTGGAAGTTAATTAAATACCATTTGGAGGCATTTAATGTTCGAGCAAAAACGGCTGATTTTCGACAAAAGAGATAACACCCCCCCATTACGTCATGCTTCAGAAATGTGGAAAATGGTCCGTTTTCAAATGTTTTATTTTTGAACGTCAGTTCACATTTGTAGGTGGATCATCAGTGTTAGAGCTAAAATTAGCATGTTTAAAGTGATTTTCATGCTTCCAGGGGCGCTGGAAGTTAATTAAATACCATTTGGAGGCATTTAATGTTCGAGCAAAAACGGCTGATTTTCGACAAAAGAGATAACACCCCACCATTACGTCCTGCTTCAGAAATGTGGAAAATGGTCCGTTTTCAAATGTTTTATTTTTGAACGTCAGTTCACATTTGTAGGTGGATCATCAGTGTTAGAGCTAAAATTAGCATGTTTAAAGTGATTTTCATGCTTCCAGGGGCTCGGGAAGTGAAATAAATACCATTTGGAGGCATTTAATGTTCGAGAAAAAAAGGCTGATTTTCGACAAAAGAGATAACACCCCCCCATTACGTCCTGCTTCAGAAATGTGGAAAATGGTCCGTTTCCAAATGTTCTATTTTTGAACGTCAGTTCACATTTGTAGGTGGATCATCAGTGTTAGAGCTAAAATTAGCATGTTTAAAGTGATTTTCATGCTTCCAGGGGCTCGGGAAGTTAATTAAATACCATTTGGAGGCATTTAATGTTCGAGCAAAAACGGCTGATTTTCGACAAAAGAGATAACACCCCCCCATTACGTCCTGCTTCAGAAATGTGGAAAATGGTCCGTTTTCAAATGTTTTATTTTTGAACGTCAGTTCACATTTGTAGGTGGATCATCAGTGTTAGAGCTAAAATTAGCATGTTTAAAGTGATTTTCATGCTTCCAGGGGCTCGGGAAGTGAAATAAATACCATTTGGAGGCATTTAATGTTCGAGCAAAAACGGCTGATTTTCGACAAAAGAGATAACACCCCCCCATTACGTCATGCTTCAGAAATGTGGAAAATGGTCCGTTTTCAAATGTTTTATTTTTGAACGTCAGTTCACATTTGTAGGTGGATCATCAGTGTTAGAGCTAAAATTAGCATGTTTAAAGTGATTTTTATGCTTCCAGGGGCGCTGGAAGTGAAATAAATACCATTTGGAGGCCTTTAATGTTCGAGCAAAAACGGATGATTTTCGACAAAAGAGATAACACCCCCCATTACGTCATGCTTCAGAAATGTGGAAAATGGTCCGTTTTCAAATGTTTTATTTTTGAACGTCAGTTCACATTTGTAGGTGGATCATCAGTGTTAGAGCTAAAATTAGCATGTTTAAAGTGATTTTCATGCTTCCAGGGGCGCTGGAAGTTAATTAAATACCATTTGGAGGCATTTAATGTTCGAGCAAAAACGGCTGATTTTCGACAAAAGAGATAACACCCCCCCATTACGTCCTGCTTCAGAAATGTGGAAAATGGTCCGTTTTCAAATGGTTTATTTTTGAACGTCAGTTCACATTTGTAGGTGGATCATCAGTGTTAGAGCTAAAATTAGCATGTTTAAAGTGATTTTCATGCTTCCAGGGGCTCGGGAAGTGAAATAAATACCATTTGGAGGCATTTAATGTTCGAGCAAAAACGGCTGATTTTCGACAAAAGAGATAACACCCCCCATTACGTCATGCTTCAGAAATGTGGAAAATGGTCCGTTTTCAAATGTTTTATTTTTGAACGTCAGTTCACATTTGTAGGTGGATCATCAGTGTTAGAGCTAAAATTAGCATGTTTAAAGTGATTTTCATGCTTCCAGGGGCGCTGGAAGTTAATTAAATACCATTTGGAGGCATTTAATGTTCGAGCAAAAACGGCTGATTTTCGACAAAAGAGATAACACCCCCCCATTACGTCCTGCTTCAGAAATGTGGAAAATGGTCCGTTTTCAAATGTTTTATTTTTGAACGTCAGTTCACATTTGTAGGTGGATCATCAGTGTTAGAGCTAAAATTAGCATGTTTAAAGTGATTTTCATGCTCCCAGGGGCCCTAAACACAAGATTTATGGAATGGTTAAAAGTGCATGAAAATGGCCAATTTACCCACTCTGAGTTCTCAAAAAGGGTTTCTTCACCCCGGGAAGTTAATTAAATACCATTTGGAGGCATTTAATGTTCGAGCAAAAACGGCTGATTTTCGACAAAAGAGATAACACCCCCCCATTACGTCATGCTTCAGAAATGTGGAAAATGGTCCGTTTTCAAATGTTTTATTTTTGAACGTCAGTTCACATTTGTAGGTGGATCATCAGTGTTAGAGCTAAAATTAGCATGTTTAAAGTGATTTTCATGCTTCCAGGGGCGCTGGAAGTTAATTAAATACCATTTGGAGGCATTTAATGTTCGAGCAAAAACGGCTGATTTTCGACAAAAGAGATAACACCCCCCCATTACGTCCTGCTTCAGAAATGTGGAAAATGGTCCGTTTTCAAATGTTTTATTTTTGAACGTCAGTTCACATTTGTAGGTGGATCATCAGTGTTAGAGCTAAAATTAGCATGTTTAAAGTGATTTTTATGCTTCCAGGGGCGCTGGAAGTTAATTAAATACCATTTGGAGTCATTTAATGTTCGAGCAAAAACGGCTGATTTTCGACAAAAGAGATAACACCCCCCCATTACGTCCTGCTTCAGAAATGTGGAAAATGGTCAGTTTTCAAATGTTTTTTTTTTGAACGTCAGTTCACATTTGTAGGTGGATCATCAGTGTTAGAGCTAAAATTAGCATGTTTAAAGTGATTTTCATGCTTCCAGGGGCTCGGGAAGTTAATTAAATACCATTTGGAGGCATTTAATGTTCGAGCAAAAACGGCTGATTTTCGACAAAAGAGATAACACCCCCCCATTACGTCATGCTTCAGAAATGTGGAAAATGGTCCGTTTTCAAATGTTTTATTTTTGAACGTCAGTTCACATTTGTAGGTGGATCATCAGTGTTAGAGCTAAAATTAGCATGTTTAAAGTGATTTTCATGCTTCCAGGGGCTCGGGAAGTGAAATAAATACCATTTGGAGGCATTTAATGTTCGAGCAAAAATGACTGATTTTCGACAAAAGAGATAACACCCCCCCATTACGTCATGCTTCAGAAATGTGGAAAATGGTCCGTTTTCAAATGTTTTATTTTTGAACGTCAGTTCACATTTGTAGGTGGATCATCAGTGTTAGAGCTAAAATTAGCATGTTTAAAGTGATTTTCATGCTCCCAGGGGCCCTAAACACAAGATTTATGGAATGGTTAAAAGTGCATGAAAATGGCCAATTTACCCACTCTGAGTTCTCAAAAAGGGTTTCTTCACCCCGGGAAGTTAATTAAATACCATTTGGAGGCATTTAATGTTCGAGCAAAAACGGCTGATTTTCGAGAAAAGAGATAACACCCCCCCATTACGTCATGCTTCAGAAATGTGGAAAATGGTCCGTTTTCAAATGTTTTATTTTTGAACGTCAGTTCACATTTGTAGGTGGATCATCTGTGTTAGAGCTAAAATTAGCATGTTTAAAGTGATTTTCATGCTTCCAGGGGCTCGGGAAGTGAAATAAATACCATTTGGAGGCATTTAATGTTCGAGCAAAAACGGCTGATTTTCGACAAAAGAGATAACACCCCCCCCATTACGTCCTGCTTCAGAAATGTGGAAAATGGTCCGTTTTCAAATGTTTTATTTTTGAACGTCAGTTCACATTTGTAGGTGGATCATCAGTGTTAGAGCTAAAATTAGCATGTTTAAAGTGATTTTCATGCTTCCAGGGGCTCGGGAAGTGAAATAAATACCATTTGGAGGCATTTAATGTTCGAGCAAAAACGGCTGATTTTCGACAAAAGAGATAACACCCCCCCATTACGTCCTGCTTCAGAAATGTGGAAAATGGTCCGTTTTCAAATGTTTTATTTTTGAACGTCAGTTCACATTTGTAGGTGGATCATCAGTGTTAGAGCTAAAATTAGCATGTTTAAAGTGATTTTCATGCTTCCAGGGGCTCGGGAAGTGAAATAAATACCATTTGGAGGCATTTAATGTTCGAGCAAAAACGGCTGATTTTCGACAAAAGAGATAACACCCCCCCATTACGTCATGCTTCAGAAATGTGGAAAATGGTCCGTTTTCAAATGTTTTATTTTTGAACGTCAGTTCACATTTGTAGGTGGATCATCAGTGTTAGAGCTAAAATTAGCATGTTTAAAGTGATTTTCATGCTTCCAGGGGCTCGGGAAGTGAAATAAATACCATTTGGAGGCATTTAATGTTCGAGCAAAAACGGCTGATTTTCGACAAAAGAGATAACACCCCCCGATTACGTCCTGCTTCAGAAATGTGGAAAATGATCCGTTTTCAAATGTTTTATTTTTGAACGTCAGTTCACATTTGTAGGTGGATCATCAGTGTTAGAGCTAAAATTAGCATGTTTAAAGTGATTTTCATGCTTCCAGGGGCGCTGGAAGTTAATTAAATACCATTTGGAGGCATTTAATGTTCGAGCAAAAACGGCTGATTTTCGACAAAAGAGATAACACCCCCCCCCCCATTACGTCCTGCTTCAGAAATGTGGAAAATGGTCCGTTTTCAAATGTTTTATTTTTGAACGTCAGTTCACATTTGTAGGTGGATCATCAGTGTTAGAGCTAAAATTAGCATGTTTAAAGTGATTTTCATGCTTCCAGGGGCCCTAAACACAAGATTTATGGAATGGTTAAAAGTGCATGAAAATTGCCAATTTACCCACTCTGAGTTCTCAAAAAGGGTTTCTTCACCCCGGGAAGTGAAATAAATACCATTTGGAGGCATTTAATGTTCGAGCAAAAACGGCTGATTTTCGACAAAAGAGATAACACCCCCCCATTACGTCATGCTTCAGAAATGTGGAAAATGGTCCGTTTTCAAATGTTTTATTTTTGAACGTCAGTTCACATTTGTAGGTGGATCATCAGTGTTAGAGCTAAAATTAGCATGTTTAAAGTGATTTTCATGCTTCCAGGGGCTCGGGAAGTGAAATAAATACCATTTGGAGGCATTTAATGTTCGAGCAAAAACGGCTGATTTTCGACAAAAGAGATAACACCCCCCCATTACGTCCTGCTTCAGAAATGTGGAAAATGGTCAGTTTTCAAATGTTTTATTTTTGAACGTCATTTCACATTTGTAGGTGGATCATCAGTGTTAGAGCTAAAATTAGCATGTTTAAAGTGATTTTCATGCTTCCAGGGGCTCGGGAAGTGAAATAAATACCATTTGGAGGCATTTAATGTTCGAGCAAAAACGGCTGATTTTCGACAAAAGAGATAACACCCCCCCATTACGTCATGCTTCAGAAATGTGGAAAATGGTCCGTTTTCAAATGTTTTATTTTTGAACGTCAGTTCACATTTGTAGGTGGATCATCAGTGTTAGAGCTAAAATTAGCATGATTAAAGTGATTTTCATGCTCCCAGGGGCCCTAAACACAAGATTTATGGAATGGTTAAAAGTGCATGAAAATGGCCAATTTACCCACTCTGAGTTCTCAAAAAGGGTTTCTTCACCCCGGGAAGTTAATTAAATACCATTTGGAGGCATTTAATGTTCGAGCAAAAACGGCTGATTTTCGACAAAAGAGATAACACCCCCCCATTACGTCATGCTTCAGAAATGTGGAAAATGGTCCGTTTTCAAATGTTTTATTTTTGAACGTCAGTTCACATTTGTAGGTGGATCATCAGTGTTAGAGCTAAAATTAGCATGTTTAAAGTGATTTTCATGCTTCCAGGGGCGCTGGAAGTTAATTAAATACCATTTGGAGGCATTTAATGTTCGAGCAAAAACGGCTGATTTTCGACAAAAGAGATAACACCCCCCCATTACGTCATGCTTCAGAAATGTGGAAAATGGTCCGTTTTCAAATGTTTTATTTTTGAACGTCAGTTCACATTTGTAGGTGGATCATCAGTGTTAGAGCTAAAATTAGCATGTTTAAAGTGATTTTCATGCTTCCAGGGGCGCTGGAAGTTAATTAAATACCATTTGGAGGCATTTAATGTTCGAGCAAAAACGGCTGATTTTCGACAAAAGAGATAACACCCCCCCATTACGTCCTGCTTCAGAAATGTGGAAAATGGTCCGTTTTCAAATGTTTTATTTTTGAACGTCAGTTCACATTTGTAGGTGGATCATCAGTGTTAGAGCTAAAATTAGCATGTTTAAAGTGATTTTCATGCTCCCAGGGGCCCTAAACACAAGATTTATGGAATGGTTAAAAGTGCATGAAAATGGCCAATTTACCCACTCTGAGTTCTCAAAAAGGGTTTCTTCACCCCGGGAAGTTAATTAAATACCATTTGGAGGCATTTAATGTTCGAGCAAAAACTGCTGATTTTCGACAAAAGAGATAACACCCCCCCATTACGTCATGCTTCAGAAATGTGGAAAATGGTCAGTTTTCAAATGTTTTATTTTTGAACGTCAGTTCACATTTGTAGGTGGATCATCAGTGTTAGAGCTAAAATTAGCATGTTTAAAGTGATTTTCATGCTTCCAGGGGCTCGGGAAGTGAAATAAATACCATTTGGAGGCATTTAATGTTCGAGCAAAAACGGCTGATTTTCGACAAAAGAGATAACACCCCCCCATTACGTCCTGCTTCAGAAATGTGGAAAATGGTCCGTTTTCAAATGTTTTATTTTTGAACGTCAGTTCACATTTGTAGGTGGATCATCAGTGTTAGAGCTAAAATTAGCATGTTTAAAGTGATTTTCATGCTTCCAGGGGCTCGGGAAGTGAAATAAATACCATTTGGAGGCATTTAATGTTCGAGCAAAAACGGCTGATTTTCGACAAAAGAGATAACACCCCCCCATTACGTCATGCTTCAGAAATGTGGAAAATGGTCCGTTTTCAAATGTTTTATTTTTGAACGTCAGTTCACATTTGTAGGTGGATCATCAGTGTTAGAGCTAAAATTAGCATGTTTAAAGTGATTTTCATGCTTCCAGGGGCTCGGGAAGTGAAATAAATACCATTTGGAGGCATTTAATGTTCGAGCAAAAACGGCTGATTTTCGACAAAAGAGATAACACCCCCCGATTACGTCCTGCTTCAGAAATGTGGAAAATGGTCCGTTTTCAAATGTTTTATTTTTGAACGTCAGTTCACATTTGTAGGTGGATCATCAGTGTTAGAGCTAAAATTAGCATGTTTAAAGTGATTTTCATGCTTCCAGGGGCGCTGGAAGTTAATTAAATACCATTTGGAGGCATTTAATGTTCGAGCAAAAACGGCAGATTTTCGACAAAAGAGATAACACCCCCCCATTACGTCCTGCTTCAGAAATGTGGAAAATGGTCCGTTTTCAAATGTTTTATTTTTGAACGTCAGTTCACATTTGTAGGTGGATCATCAGTGTTAGAGCTAAAATTAGCATGTTTAAAGTGATTTTTATGCTTCCAGGGGCGCTGGAAGTTAATTAAAGACCATTTGGAGGCATTTAATGTTCGAGCAAAAACGGCTGATTTTCGACAAAAGAGATAACACCCCCCCATTACGTCCTGCTTCAGAAATGTGGAAAATGGTCCGTTTTCAAATGTTTTATTTTTGAACGTCAGTTCACATTTGTAGGTGGATCATCAGTGTTAGAGCTAAAATTAGCATGTTTAAAGTGATTTTCATGCTTCCAGGGGCTCGGGAAGTTAATTAAATACCATTTGGAGGCATTTAATGTTCGAGCAAAAACGGCTGATTTTCGACAAAAGAGATAACACCCCCCCATTACGTCATGCTTCAGAAATGTGGAAAATGGTCCGTTTTCAAATGTTTTATTTTTGAACGTCAGTTCACATTTGTAGGTGGATCATCAGTGTTAGAGCTAAAATTAGCATGTTTAAAGTGATTTTCATGCTTCCAGGGGCTCGGGAAGTGAAATAAATACCATTTGGAGGCATTTAATGTTCGAGCAAAAACGGCTGATTTTCGACAAAAGAGATAACACCCCCCCATTACGTCATGCTTCAGAAATGTGGAAAATGGTCCGTTTTCAAATGTTTTATTTTTGAACGTCAGTTCACATTTGTAGGTGGATCATCAGTGTTAGAGCTAAAATTAGCATGTTTAAAGTGATTTTCATGCTCCCAGGGGCCCTAAACACAAGATTTATGGAATGGTTAAAAGTGCATGAAAATGGCCAATTTACCCACTCTGAGTTCTCAAAAAGGGTTTCTTCACCCCGGGAAGTTAATTAAATACCATTTGGAGGCATTTAATGTTCGAGCAAAAACGGCTGATTTTCGACAAAAGAGATAACACCCCCCCATTACGTCATGCTTCAGAAATGTGGAAAATGGTCCGTTTTCAAATGTTTTATTTTTGAACGTCAGTTCACATTTGTAGGTGGATCATCAGTGTTAGAGCTAAAATTAGCATGTTTAAAGTGATTTTCATGCTTCCAGGGGCCCTAAACACAAGATTTATGGAATGGTTAAAAGTGCATGAAAATGGCCAATTTACCCACTCTGAGTTCTCAAAAAGGGTTTCTTCACCCCGGGAAGTGAAATAAATACCATTTGGAGGCATTTAATGTTCGAGCAAAAACGGCTGATTTTCGACAAAAGAGATAACACCCCCCCATTACGTCATGCTTCAGAAATGTGGAAAATGGTCCGTTTTCAAATGTTTTATTTTTGAACGTCAGTTCACATTTGTAGGTGGATCATCAGTGTTAGAGCTAAAATTAGCATGTTTAAAGTGATTTTCATGCTTCCAGGGGCTCGGGAAGTGAAATAAATACCATTTGGAGGCATTTAATGTTCGAGCAAAAACGGCAGATTTTCGACAAAAGAGATAACACCCCCCCATTACGTCCTGCTTCAGAAATGTGGAAAATGGTCAGTTTTCAAATGTTTTATTTTTGAACGTCAGTTCACATTTGTAGGTGGATCATCAGTGTTAGAGCTAAAATTAGCATGTTTAAAGTGATTTTCATGCTTCCAGGGGCTCGGGAAGTGAAATAAATACCATTTGGAGGCATTTAATGTTCGAGCAAAAACGGCTGATTTTCGACAAAAGAGATAACACCCCCCCATTAAGTCCTGCTTCAGAAATGTGGAAAATGGTCCGTTTTCAAATGTTTTATTTTTGAACGTCAGTTCACATTTGTAGGTGGATCATCAGTGTTAGAGCTAAAATTAGCATGATTAAAGTGATTTTCATGCTCCCAGGGGCCCTAAACACAAGATTTATGGAATGGTTAAAAGTGCATGAAAATGGCCAATTTACCCACTCTGAGTTCTCAAAAAGGGTTTCTTCACCCCGGGAAGTTAATTAAATACCATTTGGAGGCATTTAATGTTCGAGCAAAAACGGCTGATTTTCGACAAAAGAGATAACACCCCCCCATTACGTCATGCTTCAGAAATGTGGAAAATGGTCCGTTTTCAAATGTTTTATTTTTGAACGTCAGTTCACATTTGTAGGTGGATCATCAGTGTTAGAGCTAAAATTAGCATGTTTAAAGTGATTTTCATGCTTCCAGGGGCGCTGGAAGTTAATTAAATACCATTTGGAGGCATTTAATGTTCGAGCAAAAACGGCTGATTTTCGACAAAAGAGATAACACCCCCCCATTACGTCATGCTTCAGAAATGTGGAAAATGGTCCGTTTTCAAATGTTTTATTTTTGGTCGTCAGTTCACATTTGTAGGTGGATCATCAGTGTTAGAGCTAAAATTAGCATGTTTAAAGTGATTTTCATGCTTCCAGGGGCGCTGGAAGTTAATTAAATACCATTTGGAGGCATTTAATGTTCGAGCAAAAACGGCTGATTTTCGACAAAAGAGATAACACCCCCCCATTACGTCCTGCTTCAGAAATGTGGAAAATGGTCCGTTTTCAAATGTTTTATTTTTGAACGTCAGTTCACATTTGTAGGTGGATCATCAGTGTTAGAGCTAAAATTAGCATGTTTAAAGTGATTTTCATGCTAACAGGGGCCCTAAACACAAGATTTATGGAATGGTTAAAAGTGCATGAAAATGGCCAATTTACCCACTCTGAGTTCTCAAAAAGGGTTTCTTCACCCCGGGAAGTTAATTAAATACCATTTGGAGGCATTTAATGTTCGAGCAAAAACTGCTGATTTTCGACAAAAGAGATAACACCCCCCCATTACGTCATGCTTCAGAAATGTGGAAAATGGTCTGTTTTCAAATGTTTTATTTTTGAACGTCAGTTCACATTTGTAGGTGGATCATCAGTGTTAGAGCTAAAATTAGCATGTTTAAAGTGATTTTCATGCTTCCAGGGGCTCGGGAAGTGAAATAAATACCATTTGGAGGCATTTAATGTTCGAGCAAAAACGGCTGATTTTCGACAAAAGAGATAACACCCTCCCATTACGTCCTGCTTCAGAAATGTGGAAAATGGTAAGTTTTCAAATGTTTTATTTTTGAACGTCAGTTCACATTTGTAGGTGGATCATCAGTGTTAGAGCTAAAATTAGCATGTTTAAAGTGATTTTCATGCTTCCAGGGGCTCGGGAAGTGAAATAAATACCATTTGGAGGCATTTAATGTTCGAGCAAAAACGGCTGATTTTCGACAAAAGAGATAACACCCCCCCATTACGTCCTGCTTCAGAAATGTGGAAAATGGTCCGTCTTCAAATGTTTTATTTTTGAACGTCAGTTCACATTTGTAGGTGGATCATCAGTGTTAGAGCTAAAATTAGCATGTTTAAAGTGATTTTCATGCTTCCAGGGGCTCGGGAAGTGAAATAAATACCATTTGGAGGCATTTAATGTTCGAGCAAAAACGGCTGATTTTCGACAAAAGAGATAACACCCCCCCATTACGTCATGCTTCAGAAATGTGGAAAATGGTCCGTTTTCAAATGTTTTATTTTTGAACGTCAGTTCACATTTGTAGGTGGATCATCAGTGTTAGAGCTAAAATTAGCATGTTTAAAGTGATTTTCATGCTTCCAGGGGCTCGCGAAGTGAAATAAATACCATTTGGAGGCATTTAATGTTCGAGCAAAAACGGCTGATTTTCGACAAAAGAGATAACACCCCCCGATTACGTCCTGCTTCAGAAATGTGGAAAATGGTCCGTTTTCAAATGTTTTATTTTTGAACGTCAGTTCACATTTGTAGGTGGATCATCAGTGTTAGAGCTAAAATTAGCATGTTTAAAGTGATTTTTATGCTTCCAGGGGCGCTGGAAGTTAATTAAATACCATTTGGAGGCATTTAATGTTCGAGCAAAAACGGCTGATTTTCGACAAAAGAGATAACACCCCCCCATTACGTCCTGCTTCAGAAATGTGGAAAATGGTCCGTTTTCAAATGTTTTATTTTTGAACGTCAGTTCACATTTGTAGGTGGATCATCAGTGTTAGAGCTAAAATTAGCATGTTTAAAGTGATTTTCATGCTTCCAGGGGCTCGGGAAGTTAATTAAATACCATTTGGAGGCATTTAATGTTCGAGCAAAAACGGCTGATTTTCGACAAAAGAGATAACACCCCCCCATTACGTCATGCTTCAGAAATGTGGAAAATGGTCCGTTTTCAAATGTTTTATTTTTGAACGTCAGTTCACATTTGTAGGTGGATCATCAGTGTTAGAGCTAAAATTAGCATGTTTAACGTGATTTTCATGCTTCCAGGGGCTCGGGAAGTGAAATAAATACCATTTGGAGGCATTTAATGTTCGAGCAAAAACCGCTGATTTTCGACAAAAGAGATAACACCCCCCCATTACGTCATGCTTCAGAAATGTGGAAAATGGTCCGTTTTCAAATGTTTTATTTTTGAACGTCAGTTCACATTTGTAGGTGGATCATCAGTGTTAGAGCTAAAATTAGCATGTTTAAAGTGATTTTCATGCTCCCAGGGGCCCTAAACACAAGATTTATGGAATGGTTAAAAGTGCATGAAAATGGCCAATTTACCCACTCTGAGTTCTCAAAAAGGGTTTCTTCACCCCGGGAAGTTAATTAAATACCATTTGGAGGCATTTAATGTTCGAGCAAAAACGGCTGATTTTCGACAAAAGAGATAACACCCCCCCATTACGTCATGCTTCAGAAATGTGGAAAATGGTCCGTTTTCAAATGTTTTATTTTTGAACGTCAGTTCACATTTGTAGGTGGATCATCAGTGTTAGAGCTAAAATTAGCATGTTTAAAGTGATTTTCATGCTTCCAGGGGCCCTAAACACAAGATTTATGGAATGGTTAAAAGTGCATGAAAATGGCCAATTTACCCACTCTGAGTTCTCAAAAAGGGTTTCTTCACCCCGGGAAGTGAAATAAATACCATTTGGAGGCATTTAATGTTCGAGCAAAAACGGCTGATTTTCGACAAAAGAGATAACACCCCCCCATTACGTCATGCTTCAGAAATGTGGAAAATGGTCAGTTTTCAAATGTTTTATTTTTGAACGTCAGTTCACATTTGTAGGTGGATCATCAGTGTTAGAGCTAAAATTAGCATGTTTAAAGTGATTTTCATGCTTCCAGGGGCTCGGGAAGTGAAATAAATACCATTTGGAGGCATTTAATGTTCGAGCAAAAACGGCAGATTTTCGACAAAAGAGATAACACCCCCCCATTACGTCCTGCTTCAGAAATGTGGAAAATGGTCCGTTTTCAAATGTTTTATTTTTGAACGTCAGTTCACATTTGTAGGTGGATCATCAGTGTTAGAGCTAAAATTAGCATGTTTAAAGTGATTTTCATGCTTCCAGGGGCTCGGGAAGTGAAATAAATACCATTTGGAGGCATTTAATGTTCGAGCAAAAACGGCTGATTTTCGACAAAAGAGATAACACCCCCCCATTACGTCCTGCTTCAGAAATGTGGAAAATGGTCAGTTTTCAAATGTTTTATTTTTGAACGTCAGTTCACATTTGTAGGTGGATCATCAGTGTTAGAGCTAAAATTAGCATGTTTAAAGTGATTTTCATGCTTCCAGGGGCTCGGGAAGTGAAATAAATACCATTTGGAGGCATTTAATGTTCGAGCAAAAACGGCTGATTTTCGACAAAAGAGATAACACCCCCCCATTAAGTCCTGCTTCAGAAATGTGGAAAATGGTCCGTTTTCAAATGTTTTATTTTTGAAAGTCAGTTCACATTTGTAGGTGGATCATCAGTGTTAGAGCTAAAATTAGCATGATTAAAGTGATTTTCATGCTCCCAGGGGCCCTAAACACAAGATTTATGGAATGGTTAAAAGTGCATGAAAATGGCCAATTTACCCACTCTGAGTTCTCAAAAAGGGTTTCTTCACCCCGGGAAGTTAATTAAATACCATTTGGAGGCATTTAATGTTCGAGCAAAAACGGCTGATTTTCGACAAAAGAGATAACACCCCCCCATTACGTCATGCTTCAGAAATGTGGAAAATGGTCCGTTTTCAAATGTTTTATTTTTGAACGTCAGTTCACATTTGTAGGTGGATCATCAGTGTTAGAGCTAAAATTAGCATGTTTAAAGTGATTTTCATGCTTCCAGGGGCGCTGGAAGTTAATTAAATACCATTTGGAGGCATTTAATGTTCGAGCAAAAACGGCTGATTTTCGACAAAAGAGATAACACCCCCCCATTACGTCATGCTTCAGAAATGTGGAAAATGGTCCGTTTTCAAATGTTTTATTTTTGAACGTCAGTTCACATTTGTAGGTGGATCATCAGTGTTAGAGCTAAAATTAGCATGTTTAAAGTGATTTTCATGCTTCCAGGGGCGCTGGAAGTTAATTAAATACCATTTGGAGGCATTTAATGTTCGAGCAAAAACGGCTGATTTTCGACAAAAGAGATAACACCCCCCCATTACGTCCTGCTTCAGAAATGTGGAAAATGGTCCGTTTTCAAATGTTTTATTTTTGAACGTCAGTTCACATTTGTAGGTGGATCATCAGTGTTAGAGCTAAAATTAGCATGTTTAAAGTGATTTTCATGCTCCCAGGGGCCCTAAACACAAGATTTATGGAATGGTTAAAAGTGCATGAAAATGGCCAATTTACCCACTCTGAGTTCTCAAAAAGGGTTTCTTCACCCCGGGAAGTTAATTAAATACCATTTGGAGGCATTTAATGTTCGAGCAAAAACTGCTGATTTTCGACAAAAGAGATAACACCCCCCCATTACGTCATGCTTCAGAAATGTGGAAAATGGTCCGTTTTCAAATGTTTTATTTTTGAACGTCAGTTCACATTTGTAGGTGGATCATCAGTGTTAGAGCTAAAATTAGCATGTTTAAAGTGATTTTCATGCTTCCAGGGGCTCGGGAAGTGAAATAAATACCATTTGGAGGCATTTAATGTTCGAGCAAAAACGGCTGATTTTCGACAAAAGAGATAACACCCTCCCATTACGTCCTGCTTCAGAAATGTGGAAAATGGTCCGTTTTCAAATGTTTTATTTTTGAACGTCAGTTCACATTTGTAGGTGGATCATCAGTGTTAGAGCTAAAATTAGCATGTTTAAAGTGATTTTCATGCTTCCAGGGGCTCGGGAAGTGAAATAAATACCATTTGGAGGCATTTAATGTTCGAGCAAAAACGGCTGATTTTCGACAAAAGAGATAACACCCCCCCATTACGTCCTGCTTCAGAAATGTGGAAAATGGTCCGTTTTCAAATGTTTTATTTTTGAACGTCAGTTCACATTTGTAGGTGGATCATCAGTGTTAGAGCTAAAATTAGCATGTTTAAAGTGATTTTCATGCTTCCAGGGGCTCGGGAAGTGAAATAAATACCATTTGGAGGCATTTAATGTTCGAGCAAAAACGGCTGATTTTCGACAAAAGAGATAACACCCCCCCCATTACGTCATGCTTCAGAAATGTGGAAAATGGTCCGTTTTCAAATGTTTTATTTTTGAACGTCAGTTCACATTTGTAGGTGGATCATCAGTGTTAGAGCTAAAATTAGCATGTTTAAAGTGATTTTCATGCTTCCAGGGGCTCGGGAAGTGAAATAAATACCATTTGGAGGCATTTAATGTTCGAGCAAAAACGGCTGATTTTCGACAAAAGAGATAACACCCCCCGATTACGTCCTGCTTCAGAAATGTGGAAAATGGTCCGTTTTCAAATGTTTTATTTTTGAACGTCAGTTCACATTTGTAGGTGGATCATCAGTGTTAGAGCTAAAATTAGCATGTTTAAAGTGATTTTCATGCTTCCAGGGGCGCTGGAAGTTAATTAAATACCATTTGGAGGCATTTAATGTTCGAGCAAAAACGGCAGATTTTCGACAAAAGAGATAACACCCCCCCATTACGTCCTGCTTCAGAAATGTGGAAAATGGTCCGTTTTCAAATGTTTTATTTTTGAACGTCAGTTCACATTTGTAGGTGGATCATCAGTGTTAGAGCTAAAATTAGCATGTTTAAAGTGATTTTTATGCTTCCAGGGGCGCTGGAAGTTAATTAAAGACCATTTGGAGGCATTTAATGTTCGAGCAAAAACGGCTGATTTTCGACAAAAGAGATAACACCCCCCCATTACGTCCTGCTTCAGAAATGTGGAAAATGGTCCGTTTTCAAATGTTTTATTTTTGAACGTCAGTTCACATTTGTAGGTGGATCATCAGTGTTAGAGCTAAAATTAGCATGTTTAAAGTGATTTTCATGCTTCCAGGGGCTCGGGAAGTTAATTAAATACCATTTGGAGGCATTTAATGTTCGAGCAAAAACGGCTGATTTTCGACAAAAGAGATAACACCCCCCCATTACGTCATGCTTCAGAAATGTGGAAAATGGTCCGTTTTCAAATGTTTTATTTTTGAACGTCAGTTCACATTTGTAGGTGGATCATCAGTGTTAGAGCTAAAATTAGCATGTTTAAAGTGATTTTCATGCTTCCAGGGGCGCTGGAAGTTAATTAAATACCATTTGGAGGCATTTAATGTTCGAGCAAAAACGGCTGATTTTCGACAAAAGAGATAACACCCCCCCATTACGTCCTGCTTCAGAAATGTGGAAAATGGTCCGTTTTCAAATGTTTTATTTTTGAACGTCAGTTCACATTTGTAGGTGGATCATCAGTGTTAGAGCTAAAATTAGCATGTTTAAAGTGATTTTCATGCTCCCAGGGGCCCTAAACACAAGATTTATGGAATGGTTAAAAGTGCATGAAAATGGCCAATTTACCCACTCTGAGTTCTCAAAAAGGGTTTCTTCACCCCGGGAAGTTAATTAAATACCATTTGGAGGCATTTAATGTTCGAGCAAAAACTGCTGATTTTCGACAAAAGAGATAACACCCCCCCATTACGTCATGCTTCAGAAATGTGGAAAATGGTCAGTTTTCAAATGTTTTATTTTTGAACGTCAGTTCACATTTGTAGGTGGATCATCAGTGTTAGAGCTAAAATTAGCATGTTTAAAGTGATTTTCATGCTTCCAGGGGCTCGGGAAGTGAAATAAATACCATTTGGAGGCATTTAATGTTCGAGCAAAAACGGCTGATTTTCGACAAAAGAGATAACACCCCCCCATTACGTCCTGCTTCAGAAATGTGGAAAATGGTCCGTTTTCAAATGTTTTATTTTTGAACGTCAGTTCACATTTGTAGGTGGATCATCAGTGTTAGAGCTAAAATTAGCATGTTTAAAGTGATTTTCATGCTTCCAGGGGCTCGGGAAGTGAAATAAATACCATTTGGAGGCATTTAATGTTCGAGCAAAAACGGCTGATTTTCGACAAAAGAGATAACACCCCCCCATTACGTCATGCTTCAGAAATGTGGAAAATGGTCCGTTTTCAAATGTTTTATTTTTGAACGTCAGTTCACATTTGTAGGTGGATCATCAGTGTTAGAGCTAAAATTAGCATGTTTAAAGTGATTTTCATGCTTCCAGGGGCTCGGGAAGTGAAATAAATACCATTTGGAGGCATTTAATGTTCGAGCAAAAACGGCTGATTTTCGACAAAAGAGATAACACCCCCCGATTACGTCCTGCTTCAGAAATGTGGAAAATGGTCCGTTTTCAAATGTTTTATTTTTGAACGTCAGTTCACATTTGTAGGTGGATCATCAGTGTTAGAGCTAAAATTAGCATGTTTAAAGTGATTTTCATGCTTCCAGGGGCGCTGGAAGTTAATTAAATACCATTTGGAGGCATTTAATGTTCGAGCAAAAACGGCAGATTTTCGACAAAAGAGATAACACCCCCCCATTACGTCCTGCTTCAGAAATGTGGAAAATGGTCCGTTTTCAAATGTTTTATTTTTGAACGTCAGTTCACATTTGTAGGTGGATCATCAGTGTTAGAGCTAAAATTAGCATGTTTAAAGTGATTTTTATGCTTCCAGGGGCGCTGGAAGTTAATTAAAGACCATTTGGAGGCATTTAATGTTCGAGCAAAAACCGCTGATTTTCGACAAAAGAGATAACACCCCCCCATTACGTCCTGCTTCAGAAATGTGGAAAATGGTCCGTTTTCAAATGTTTTATTTTTGAACGTCAGTTCACATTTGTAGGTGGATCATCAGTGTTAGAGCTAAAATTAGCATGTTTAAAGTGATTTTCATGCTTCCAGGGGCTCGGGAAGTTAATTAAATACCATTTGGAGGCATTTAATGTTCGAGCAAAAACGGCTGATTTTCGACAAAAGAGATAACACCCCCCCATTACGTCATGCTTCAGAAATGTGGAAAATGGTCCGTTTTCAAATGTTTTATTTTTGAACGTCAGTTCACATTTGTAGGTGGATCATCAGTGTTAGAGCTAAAATTAGCATGTTTAAAGTGATTTTCATGCTTCCAGGGGCTCGGGAAGTGAAATAAATACCATTTGGAGGCATTTAATGTTCGAGCAAAAACGGCTGATTTTCGACAAAAGAGATAACACCCCCCCATTACGTCATGCTTCAGAAATGTGGAAAATGGTCCGTTTTCAAATGTTTTATTTTTGAACGTCAGTTCACATTTGTAGGTGGATCATCAGTGTTAGAGCTAAAATTAGCATGTTTAAAGTGATTTTCATGCTCCCAGGGGCCCTAAACACAAGATTTATGGAATGGTTAAAAGTGCATGAAAATGGCCAATTTACCCACTCTGAGTTCTCAAAAAGGGTTTCTTCACCCCGGGAAGTTAATTAAATACCATTTGGAGGCATTTAATGTTCGAGCAAAAACGGCTGATTTTCGACAAAAGAGATAACACCCCCCCATTACGTCATGCTTCAGAAATGTGGAAAATGGTCCGTTTTCAAATGTTTTATTTTTGAACGTCAGTTCACATTTGTAGGTGGATCATCAGTGTTAGAGCTAAAATTAGCATGTTTAAAGTGATTTTCATGCTTCCAGGGGCCCTAAACACAAGATTTATGGAATGGTTAAAAGTGCATGAAAATGGCCAATTTACCCACTCTGAGTTCTCAAAAAGGGTTTCTTCACCCCGGGAAGTGAAATAAATACCATTTGGAGGCATTTAATGTTCGAGCAAAAACGGCTGATTTTCGACAAAAGAGATAACACCCCCCCATTACGTCATGCTTCAGAAATGTGGAAAATGGTCCGTTTTCAAATGTTTTATTTTTGAACGTCAGTTCACATTTGTAGGTGGATCATCAGTGTTAGAGCTAAAATTAGCATGTTTAAAGTGATTTTCATGCTTCCAGGGGCTCGGGAAGTGAAATAAATACCATTTGGAGGCATTTAATGTTCGAGCAAAAACGGCAGATTTTCGACAAAAGAGATAACACCCCCCCATTACGTCCTGCTTCAGAAATGTGGAAAATGGTCAGTTTTCAAATGTTTTATTTTTGAACGTCAGTTCACATTTGTAGGTGGATCATCAGTGTTAGAGCTAAAATTAGCATGTTTAAAGTGATTTTCATGCTTCCAGGGGCTCGGGAAGTGAAATAAATACCATTTGGAGGCATTTAATGTTCGAGCAAAAACGGCTGATTTTCGACAAAAGAGATAACACCCCCCCATTAAGTCCTGCTTCAGAAATGTGGAAAATGGTCCGTTTTCAAATGTTTTATTTTTGAACGTCAGTTCACATTTGTAGGTGGATCATCAGTGTTAGAGCTAAAATTAGCATGATTAAAGTGATTTTCATGCTCCCAGGGGCCCTAAACACAAGATTTATGGAATGGTTAAAAGTGCATGAAAATGGCCAATTTACCCACTCTGAGTTCTCAAAAAGGGTTTCTTCACCCCGGGAAGTTAATTAAATACCATTTGGAGGCATTTAATGTTCGAGCAAAAACGGCTGATTTTCGACAAAAGAGATAACACCCCCCCATTACGTCATGCTTCAGAAATGTGGAAAATGGTCCGTTTTCAAATGTTTTATTTTTGAACGTCAGTTCACATTTGTAGGTGGATCATCAGTGTTAGAGCTAAAATTAGCATGTTTAAAGTGATTTTCATGCTTCCAGGGGCGCTGGAAGTTAATTAAATACCATTTGGAGGCATTTAATGTTCGAGCAAAAAC
This sequence comes from Lissotriton vulgaris, assembly GCF_964263255.1. Classification (NCBI taxonomy): domain Eukaryota; kingdom Metazoa; phylum Chordata; class Amphibia; order Caudata; family Salamandridae; genus Lissotriton; species Lissotriton vulgaris. Next base: position 1,991,253 of record NW_028243230.1, read on the forward strand.
GGCTGATTTTCGACAAAAGAGATAACACCCCCCCATTACGTCATGCTTCAGAAATGTGGAAAATGGTCCGTTTTCAAATGTTTTATTTTTGAACGTCAGTTCACATTTGTAGGTGGATCATCAGTGTTAGAGCTAAAATTAGCATGTTTAAAGTGATTTTCATGCTTCCAGGGGCGCTGGAAGTTAATTAAATACCATTTGGAGGCATTTAATGTTCGAGCAAAAACGGCTGATTTTCGACAAAAGAGATAACACCCCCCCATTACGTCCTGCTTCAGAAATGTGGAAAATGGTCCGTTTTCAAATGTTTTATTTTTGAACGTCAGTTCACATTTGTAGGTGGATCATCAGTGTTAGAGCTAAAATTAGCATGTTTAAAGTGATTTTCATGCTAACAGGGGCCCTAAACACAAGATTTATGGAATGGTTAAAAGTGCATGAAAATGGCCAATTTACCCACTCTGAGTTCTCAAAAAGGGTTTCTTCACCCCGGGAAGTTAATTAAATACCATTTGGAGGCATTTAATGTTCGAGCAAAAACTGCTGATTTTCGACAAAAGAGATAACACCCCCCCATTACGTCCTGCTTCAGAAATGTGGAAAATGGTCCGTCTTCAAATGTTTTATTTTTGAACGTCAGTTCACATTTGTAGGTGGATCATCAGTGTTAGAGCTAAAATTAGCATGTTTAAAGTGATTTTCATGCTTCCAGGGGCTCGGGAAGTGAAATAAATACCATTTGGAGGCATTTAATGTTCGAGCAAAAACGGCTGATTTTCGACAAAAGAGATAACACCCCCCCATTACGTCATGCTTCAGAAATGTGGAAAATGGTCCGTTTTCAAATGTTTTATTTTTGAACGTCAGTTCACATTTGTAGGTGGATCATCAGTGTTAGAGCTAAAATTAGCATGTTTAAAGTGATTTTCATGCTTCCAGGGGCTCGGGAAGTGAAATAAATACCATTTGGAGGCATTTAATGTTCGAGCAAAAACGGCTGATTTTCGACAAAAGAGATAACACCCCCCGATTACGTCCTGCTTCAGAAATGTGGAAAATGGTCCGTTTTCAAATGTTTTATTTTTGAACGTCAGTTCACATTTGTAGGTGGATCATCAGTGTTAGAGCTAAAATTAGCATGTTTAAAGTGATTTTTATGCTTCCAGGGGCGCTGGAAGTTAATTAAATACCATTTGGAGGCATTTAATGTTCGAGCAAAAACGGCTGATTTTCGACAAAAGAGATAACACCCCCCCATTACATCCTGCTTCAGAAATGTGGAAAATGGTCCGTTTTCAAATGTTTTATTTTTGAACGTCAGTTCACATTTGTAGGTGGATCATCAGTGTTAGAGCTAAAATTAGCATGTTTAAAGTGATTTTCATGCTTCCAGGGGCTCGGGAAGTTAATTAAATACCATTTGGAGGCATTTAATGTTCGAGCAAAAACGGCTGATTTTCGACAAAAGAGATAACACCCCCCCATTACGTCATGCTTCAGAAATGTGGAAAATGGTCCGTTTTCAAATGTTTTATTTTTGAACGTCAGTTCACATTTGTAGGTGGATCATCAGTGTTAGAGCTAAAATTAGCATGTTTAACGTGATTTTCATGCTTCCAGGGGCTCGGGAAGTGAAATAAATACCATTTGGAGGCATTTAATGTTCGAGCAAAAACCGCTGATTTTCGACAAAAGAGATAACACCCCCCCATTACGTCATGCTTCAGAAATGTGGAAAATGGTCCGTTTTCAAATGTTTTATTTTTGAACGTCAGTTCACATTTGTAGGTGGATCATCAGTGTTAGAGCTAAAATTAGCATGTTTAAAGTGATTTTCATGCTCCCAGGGGCCCTAAACACAAGATTTATGGAATGGTTAAAAGTGCATGAAAATGGCCAATTTACCCACTCTGAGTTCTCAAAAAGGGTTTCTTCACCCCGGGAAGTTAATTAAATACCATTTGGAGGCATTTAATGTTCGAGCAAAAACGGCTGATTTTCGACAAAAGAGATAACACCCCCCCATTACGTCATGCTTCAGAAATGTGGAAAATGGTCCGTTTTCAAATGTTTTATTTTTGAACGTCAGTTCACATTTGTAGGTGGATCATCAGTGTTAGAGCTAAAATTAGCATGTTTAAAGTGATTTTCATGCTTCCAGGGGCCCTAAACACACGATTTATGGAATGGTTAAAAGTGCATGAAAATGGCCAATTTACCCACTCTGAGTTCTCAAAAAGGGTTTCTTCACCCCGGGAAGTGAAATAAATACCATTTGGAGGCATTTAATGTTCGAGCAAAAACGGCTGATTTTCGACAAAAGAGATAACACCCCCCCATTACGTCATGCTTCAGAAATGTGGAAAATGGTCAGTTTTCAAATGTTTTATTTTTGAACGTCAGTTCACATTTGTAGGTGGATCATCAGTGTTAGAGCTAAAATTAGCATGTTTAAAGTGATTTTCATGCTTCCAGGGGCTCGGGAAGTGAAATAAATACCATTTGGAGGCATTTAATGTTCGAGCAAAAACGGCAGATTTTCGACAAAAGAGATAACACCCCCCCATTACGTCCTGCTTCAGAAATGTGGAAAATGGTCCGTTTTCAAATGTTTTATTTTTGAACGTCAGTTCACATTTGTAGGTGGATCATCAGTGTTAGAGCTAAAATTAGCATGTTTAAAGTGATTTTCATGCTTCCAGGGGCTCGGGAAGTGAAATAAATACCATTTGGAGGCATTTAATGTTCGAGCAAAAACGGCTGATTTTCGACAAAAGAGATAACACCCCCCCATTACGTCCTGCTTCAGAAATGTGGAAAATGGTCAGTTTTCAAATGTTTTATTTTTGAACGTCAGTTCACATTTGTAGGTGGATCATCAGTGTTAGAGCTAAAATTAGCATGTTTAAAGTGATTTTCATGCTTCCAGGGGCTCGGGAAGTGAAATAAATACCATTTGGAGGCATTTAATATTCGAGCAAAAACGGCTGATTTTCGACAAAAGAGATAACACCCCCCCATTAAGTCCTGCTTCAGAAATGTGGAAAATGGTCCGTTTTCAAATGTTTTATTTTTGAACGTCAGTTCACATTTGTAGGTGGATCATCAGTGTTAGAGCTAAAATTAGCATGATTAAAGTGATTTTCATGCTCCCAGGGGCCCTAAACACAAGATTTATGGAATGGTTAAAAGTGCATGAAAATGGCCAATTTACCCACTCTGAGTTCTCAAAAAGGGTTTCTTCACCCCGGGAAGTTAATTAAATACCATTTGGAGGCATTTAATGTTCGAGCAAAAACGGCTGATTTTCGACAAAAGAGATAACACCCCCCCATTACGTCATGCTTCAGAAATGTGGAAAATGGTCCGTTTTCAAATGTTTTATTTTTGAACGTCAGTTCACATTTGTAGGTGGATCATCAGTGTTAGAGCTAAAATTAGCATGTTTAAAGTGATTTTCATGCTTCCAGGGGCGCTGGAAGTTAATTAAATACCATTTGGAGGCATTTAATGTTCGAGCAAAAACGGCTGATTTTCGACAAAAGAGATAACACCCCCCCATTACGTCATGCTTCAGAAATGTGGAAAATGGTCCGTTTTCAAATGTTTTATTTTTGAACGTCAGTTCACATTTGTAGGTGGATCATCAGTGTTAGAGCTAAAATTAGCATGTTTAAAGTGATTTTCATGCTTCCAGGGGCGCTGGAAGTTAATTAAATACCATTTGGAGGCATTTAATGTTCGAGCAAAAACGGCTGATTTTCGACAAAAGAGATAACACCCCCCCATTACGTCCTGCTTCAGAAATGTGGAAAATGGTCCGTTTTCAAATGTTTTATTTTTGAACGTCAGTTCACATTTGTAGGTGGATCATCAGTGTTAGAGCTAAAATTAGCATGTTTAAAGTGATTTTCATGCTCCCAGGGGCCCTAAACACAAGATTTATGGAATGGTTAAAAGTGCATGAAAATGGCCAATTTACCCACTCTGAGTTCTCAAAAAGGGTTTCTTCACCCCGGGAAGTTAATTAAATACCATTTGGAGGCATTTAATGTTCGAGCAAAAACTGCTGATTTTCGACAAAAGAGATAACACCCCCCCATTACGTCATGCTTCAGAAATGTGGAAAATGGTCCGTTTTCAAATGTTTTATTTTTGAACGTCAGTTCACATTTGTAGGTGGATCATCAGTGTTAGAGCTAAAATTAGCATGTTTAAAGTGATTTTCATGCTTCCAGGGGCTCGGGAAGTGAAATAAATACCATTTGGAGGCATTTAATGTTCGAGCAAAAACGGCTGATTTTCGACAAAAGAGATAACACCCTCCCATTACGTCCTGCTTCAGAAATGTGGAAAATGGTCCGTTTTCAAATGTTTTATTTTTGAACGTCAGTTCACATTTGTAGGTGGATCATCAGTGTTAGAGCTAAAATTAGCATGTTTAAAGTGATTTTCATGCTTCCAGGGGCTCGGGAAGTGAAATAAATACCATTTGGAGGCATTTAATGTTCGAGCAAAAACGGCTGATTTTCGACAAAAGAGATAACACCCCCCCATTACGTCCTGCTTCAGAAATGTGGAAAATGGTCCGTTTTCAAATGTTTTATTTTTGAACGTCAGTTCACATATGTAGGTGGATCATCAGTGTTAGAGCTAAAATTAGCATGTTTAAAGTGATTTTCATGCTTCCAGGGGCTCGGGAAGTGAAATAAATACCATTTGGAGGCATTTAATGTTCGAGCAAAACCGGCTGATTTTCGACAAAAGAGATAACACCCCCCCCATTACGTCATACTTCAGAAATGTGGAAAATGGTCCGTTTTCAAATGTTTTATTTTTGAACGTCAGTTCACATTTGTAGGTGGATCATCAGTGTTAGAGCTAAAATTAGCATGTTTAAAGTGATTTTCATGCTTCCAGGGGCTCGGGAAGTGAAATAAATACCATTTGGAGGCATTTAATGTTCGAGCAAAAACGGCTGATTTTCGACAAAAGAGATAACACCCCCCGATTACGTCCTGCTTCAGAAATGTGGAAAATGGTCCGTTTTCAAATGTTTTATTTTTGAACGTCAGTTCACATTTGTAGGTGGATCATCAGTGTTAGAGCTAAAATTAGCATGTTTAAAGTGATTTTCATGCTTCCAGGGGCGCTGGAAGTTAATTAAATACCATTTGGAGGCATTTAATGTTCGAGCAAAAACGGCAGATTTTCGACAAAAGAGATAACACCCCCCCATTACGTCCTGCTTCAGAAATGTGGAAAATGGTCCGTTTTCAAATGTTTTATTTTTGAACGTCAGTTCACATTTGTAGGTGGATCATCAGTGTTAGAGCTAAAATTAGCATGTTTAAAGTGATTTTTATGCTTCCAGGGGCGCTGGAAGTTAATTAAAGACCATTTGGAGGCATTTAATGTTCGAGCAAAAACGGCTGATTTTCGACAAAAGAGATAACACCCCCCCATTACGTCCTGCTTCAGAAATGTGGAAAATGGTCCGTTTTCAAATGTTTTATTTTTGAACGTCAGTTCACATTTGTAGGTGGATCATCAGTGTTAGAGCTAAAATTAGCATGTTTAAAGTGATTTTCATGCTTCCAGGGGCTCGGGAAGTTAATTAAATACCATTTGGAGGCATTTAATGTTCGAGCAAAAACGGCTGATTTTCGACAAAAGAGATAACACCCCCCCATTACGTCATGCTTCAGAAATGTGGAAAATGGTCCGTTTTCAAATGTTTTATTTTTGAACGTCAGTTCACATTTGTAGGTGGATCATCAGTGTTAGAGCTAAAATTAGCATGTTTAAAGTGATTTTCATGCTTCCAGGGGCTCGGGAAGTGAAATAAATACCATTTGGAGGCATTTAATGTTCGAGCAAAAACGGCTGATTTTCGACAAAAGAGATAACACCCCCCGATTACGTCCTGCTTCAGAAATGTGGAAAATGGTCCGTTTTCAAATGTTTTATTTTTGAACGTCAGTTCACATTTGTAGGTGGATCATCAGTGTTAGAGCTAAAATTAGCATGTTTAAAGTGATTTTCATGCTTCCAGGGGCGCTGGAAGTTAATTAAATACCATTTGGAGGCATTTAATGTTCGAGCAAAAACGGCAGATTTTCGACAAAAGAGATAACACCCCCCCATTACGTCCTGCTTCAGAAATGTGGAAAATGGTCCGTTTTCAAATGTTTTATTTTTGAACGTCAGTTCACATTTGTAGGTGGATCATCAGTGTTAGAGCTAAAATTAGCATGTTTAAAGTGATTTTTATGCTTCCAGGGGCGCTGGAAGTTAATTAAAGACCATTTGGAGGCATTTAATGTTCGAGCAAAAACGGCTGATTTTCGACAAAAGAGATAACACCCCCCCATTACGTCCTGCTTCAGAAATGTGGAAAATGGTCCGTTTTCAAATGTTTTATTTTTGAACGTCAGTTCACATTTGTAGGTGGATCATCAGTGTTAGAGCTAAAATTAGCATGTTTAAAGTGATTTTCATGCTTCCAGGGGCTCGGGAAGTTAATTAAATACCATTTGGAGGCATTTAATGTTCGAGCAAAAACGGCTGATTTTCGACAAAAGAGATAACACCCCCCCATTACGTCATGCTTCAGAAATGTGGAAAATGGTCCGTTTTCAAATGTTTTATTTTTGAACGTCAGTTCACATTTGTAGGTGGATCATCAGTGTTAGAGCTAAAATTAGCATGTTTAAAGTGATTTTCATGCTTCCAGGGGCTCGGGAAGTGAAATAAATACCATTTGGAGGCATTTAATGTTCGAGCAAAAACGGCTGATTTTCGACAAAAGAGATAACACCCCCCCATTACGTCATGCTTCAGAAATGTGGAAAATGGTCCGTTTTCAAATGTTTTATTTTTGAACGTCAGTTCACATTTGTAGGTGGATCATCAGTGTTAGAGCTAAAATTAGCATGTTTAAAGTGATTTTCATGCTCCCAGGGGCCCTAAACACAAGATTTATGGAATGGTTAAAAGTGCATGAAAATGGCCAATTTACCCACTCTGAGTTCTCAAAAAGGGTTTCTTCACCCCGGGAAGTTAATTAAATACCATTTGGAGGCATTTAATGTTCGAGCAAAAACGGCTGATTTTCGACAAAAGAGATAACACCCCCCCATTACGTCATGCTTCAGAAATGTGGAAAATGGTCCGTTTTCAAATGTTTTATTTTTGAACGTCAGTTCACATTTGTAGGTGGATCATCAGTGTTAGAGCTAAAATTAGCATGTTTAAAGTGATTTTCATGCTTCCAGGGGCCCTAAACACAAGATTTATGGAATGGTTAAAAGTGCATGAAAATGGCCAATTTACCCACTCTGAGTTCTCAAAAAGGGTTTCTTCACCCCGGGAAGTGAAATAAATACCATTTGGAGGCATTTAATGTTCGAGCAAAAACGGCTGATTTTCGACAAAAGAGATAACACCCCCCCATTACGTCATGCTTCAGAAATGTGGAAAATGGTCCGTTTTCAAATGTTTTATTTTTGAACGTCAGTTCACATTTGTAGGTGGATCATCAGTGTTAGAGCTAAAATTAGCATGTTTAAAGTGATTTTCATGCTTCCAGGGGCTCGGGAAGTGAAATAAATACCATTTGGAGGCATTTAATGTTCGAGCAAAAACGGCAGATTTTCGACAAAAGAGATAACACCCCCCCATTACGTCCTGCTTCAGAAATGTGGAAAATGGTCCGTTTTCAAATGTTTTATTTTTGAACGTCAGTTCACATTTGTAGGTGGATCATCAGTGTTAGAGCTAAAATTAGCATGTTTAAAGTGATTTTCATGCTTCCAGGGGCTCGGGAAGTGAAATAAATACCATTTGGAGGCATTTAATGTTCGAGCAAAAACGGCTGATTTTCGACAAAAGAGATAACACCCCCCCATTACGTCCTGCTTCAGAAATGTGGAAAATGGTCAGTTTTCAAATGTTTTATTTTTGAACGTCAGTTCACATTTGTAGGTGGATCATCAGTGTTAGAGCTAAAATTAGCATGTTTAAAGTGATTTTCATGCTTCCAGGGGCTCGGGAAGTGAAATAAATACCATTTGGAGGCATTTAATGTTCGAGCAAAAACGGCTGATTTTCGACAAAAGAGATAACACCCCCCCATTAAGTCCTGCTTCAGAAATGTGGAAAATGGTCCGTTTTCAAAATGTTTTATTTTTGAACGTCAGTTCACATTTGTAGGTGGATCATCAGTGTTAGAGCTAAAATTAGCATGATTAAAGTGATTTTCATGCTCCCAGGGGCCCTAAACACAAGATTTATGGAATGGTTAAAAGTGCATGAAAATGGCCAATTTACCCACTCTGAGTTCTCAAAAAGGGTTTCTTCACCCCGGGAAGTTAATTAAATACCATTTGGAGGCATTTAATGTTCGAGCAAAAACGGCTGATTTTCGACAAAAGAGATAACACCCCCCCATTACGTCATGCTTCAGAAATGTGGAAAATGGTCCGTTTTCAAATGTTTTATTTTTGAACGTCAGTTCACATTTGTAGGTGGATCATCAGTGTTAGAGCTAAAATTAGCATGTTTAAAGTGATTTTCATGCTTCCAGGGGCGCTGGAAGTTAATTAAATACCATTTGGAGGCATTTAATGTTCGAGCAAAAACGGCTGATTTTCGACAAAAGAGATAACACCCCCCCATTACGTCATGCTTCAGAAATGTGGAAAATGGTCCGTTTTCAAATGTTTTATTTTTGAACGTCAGTTCACATTTGTAGGTGGATCATCAGTGTTAGAGCTAAAATTAGCATGTTTAAAGTGATTTTCATGCTTCCAGGGGCGCTGGAAGTTAATTAAATACCATTTGGAGGCATTTAATGTTCGAGCAAAAACGGCTGATTTTCGACAAAAGAGATAACACCCCCCCATTACGTCCTGCTTCAGAAATGTGGAAAATGGTCCGTTTTCAAATGTTTTATTTTTGAACGTCAGTTCACATTTGTAGGTGGATCATCAGTGTTAGAGCTAAAATTAGCATGTTTAAAGTGATTTTCATGCTCCCAGGGGCCCTAAACACAAGATTTATGGAATGGTTAAAAGTGCATGAAAATGGCCAATTTACCCACTCTGAGTTCTCAAAAAGGGTTTCTTCACCCCGGGAAGTTAATTAAATACCATTTGGAGGCATTTAATGTTCGAGCAAAAACTGCTGATTTTCGACAAAAGAGATAACACCCCCCCATTACGTCATGCTTCAGAAATGTGGAAAATGGTCCGTTTTCAAATGTTTTATTTTTGAACGTCAGTTCACATTTGTAGGTGGATCATCAGTGTTAGAGCTAAAATTAGCATGTTTAAAGTGATTTTCATGCTTCCAGGGGCTCGGGAAGTGAAATAAATACCATTTGGAGGCATTTAATGTTCGAGCAAAAACGGCTGATTTTCGACAAAAGAGATAACACCCTCCCATTACGTCCTGCTTCAGAAATGTGGAAAATGGTCCGTTTTCAAATGTTTTATTTTTGAACGTCAGTTCACATTTGTAGGTGGATCATCAGTGTTAGAGCTAAAATTAGCATGTTTAAAGTGATTTTCATGCTTCCAGGGGCTCGGGAAGTGAAATAAATACCATTTGGAGGCATTTAATGTTCGAGCAAAAACGGCTGATTTTCGACAAAAGAGATAACACCCCCCCATTACGTCCTGCTTCAGAAATGTGGAAAATGGTCCGTTTTCAAATGTTTTATTTTTGAACGTCAGTTCACATTTGTAGGTGGATCATCAGTGTTAGAGCTAAAATTAGCATGTTTAAAGTGATTTTCATGCTTCCAGGGGCTCGGGAAGTGAAATAAATACCATTTGGAGGCATTTAATGTTCGAGCAAAAACGGCTGATTTTCGACAAAAGAGATAACACCCCCCCCATTACGTCATGCTTCAGAAATGTGGAAAATGGTCCGTTTTCAAATGTTTTATTTTTGAACGTCAGTTCACATTTGTAGGTGGATCATCAGTGTTAGAGCTAAAATTAGCATGTTTAAAGTGATTTTCATGCTTCCAGGGGCTCGGGAAGTGAAATAAATACCATTTGGAGGCATTTAATGTTCGAGCAAAAACGGCTGATTTTCGACAAAAGAGATAACACCCCCCGATTACGTCCTGCTTCAGAAATGTGGAAAATGGTCCGTTTTCAAATGTTTTATTTTTGAACGTCAGTTCACATTTGTAGGTGGATCATCAGTGTTAGAGCTAAAATTAGCATGTTTAAAGTGATTTTCATGCTTCCAGGGGCGCTGGAAGTTAATTAAATACCATTTGGAGGCATTTAATGTTCGAGCAAAAACGGCAGATTTTCGACAAAAGAGATAACACCCCCCCATTACGTCCTGCTTCAGAAATGTGGAAAATGGTCCGTTTTCAAATGTTTTATTTTTGAACGTCAGTTCACATTTGTAGGTGGATCATCAGTGTTAGAGCTAAAATTAGCATGTTTAAAGTGATTTTTATGCTTCCAGGGGCGCTGGAAGTTAATTAAAGACCATTTGGAGGCATTTAATGTTCGAGCAAAAACGGCTGATTTTCGACAAAAGAGATAACACCCCCCCATTACGTCCTGCTTCAGAAATGTGGAAAATGGTCCGTTTTCAAATGTTTTATTTTTGAACGTCAGTTCACATTTGTAGGTGGATCATCAGTGTTAGAGCTAAAATTTGCATGTTTAAAGTGATTTTCATGCTTCCAGGGGCTCGGGAAGTTAATTAAATACCATTTGGAGGCATTTAATGTTCGAGCAAAAACGGCTGATTTTCGACAAAAGAGATAACACCCCCCCATTACGTCATGCTTCAGAAATGTGGAAAATGGTCCGTTTTCAAATGTTTTATTTTTGAACGTCAGTTCACATTTGTAGGTGGATCATCAGTGTTAGAGCTAAAATTAGCATGTTTAAAGTGATTTTCATGCTTCCAGGGGCTCGGGAAGTGAAATAAATACCATTTGGAGGCATTTAATGTTCGAGCAAAAACGGCTGATTTTCGACAAAAGAGATAACACCCCCCCATTACGTCATGCTTCAGAAATGTGGAAAATGGTCCGTTTTCAAATGTTTTATTTTTGAACGTCAGTTCACATTTGTAGGTGGATCATCAGTGTTAGAGCTAAAATTAGCATGTTTAAAGTGATTTTCATGCTCCCAGGGGCCCTAAACACAAGATTTATGGAATGGTTAAAAGTGCATGAAAATGGCCAATTTACCCACTCTGAGTTCTCAAAAAGGGTTTCTTCACCCCGGGAAGTTAATTAAATACCATTTGGAGGCATTTAATGTTCGAGCAAAAACGGCTGATTTTCGACAAAAGAGATAACACCCCCCCATTACGTCATGCTTCAAAAATGTGGAAAATGGTCCGTTTTCAAATGTTTTATTTTTGAACGTCAGTTCACATTTGTAGGTGGATCATCAGTGTTAGAGCTAAAATTAGCATGTTTAAAGTGATTTTCATGCTTCCAGGGGCCCTAAACACAAGATTTATGGAATGGTTAAAAGTGCATGAAAATGGCCAATTTACCCACTCTGAGTTCTCAAAAAGGGTTTCTTCACCCCGGGAAGTGAAATAAATACCATTTGGAGGCATTTAATGTTCGAGCAAAAACGGCTGATTTTCGACAAAAGAGATAACACCCCCCCATTACGTCATGCTTCAGAAATGTGGAAAATGGTCCGTTTTCAAATGTTTTATTTTTGAACGTCAGTTCACATTTGTAGGTGGATCATCAGTGTTAGAGCTAAAATTAGCATGTTTAAAGTGATTTTCATGCTTCCAGGGGCTCGGGAAGTGAAATAAATACCATTTGGAGGCATTTAATGTTCGAGCAAAAACGGCAGATTTTCGACAAAAGAGATAACACCCCCCCATTACGTCCTGCTTCAGAAATGTGGAAAATGGTCAGTTTTCAAATGTTTTATTTTTGAACGTCAGTTCACATTTGTAGGTGGATCATCAGTGTTAGAGCTAAAATTAGCATGTTTAAAGTGATTTTCATGCTTCCAGGGGCTCGGGAAGTGAAATAAATACCATTTGGAGGCATTTAATGTTCGAGCAAAAACGGCTGATTTTCGACAAAAGAGATAACACCCCCCCATTAAGTCCTGCTTCAGAAATGTGGAAAATGGTCCGTTTTCAAATGTTTTATTTTTGAACGTCAGTTCACATTTGTAGGTGGATCATCAGTGTTAGAGCTAAAATTAGCATGATTAAAGTGATTTTCATGCTCCCAGGGGCCCTAAACACAAGATTTATGGAATGGTTAAAAGTGCATGAAAATGGCCAATTTACCCACTCTGAGTTCTCAAAAAGGGTTTCTTCACCCCGGGAAGTTAATTAAATACCATTTGGAGGCATTTAATGTTCGAGCAAAAACGGCTGATTTTCGACAAAAGAGATAACACCCCCCCATTACGTCATGCTTCAGAAATGTGGAAAATGGTCCGCTTTCAAATGTTTTATTTTTGAACGTCAGTTCACATTTGTAGGTGGATCATCAGTGTTAGAGCTAAAATTAGCATGTTTAAAGTGATTTTCATGCTTCCAGGGGCGCTGGAAGTTAATTAAATACCATTTGGAGGCATTTAATGTTCGAGCAAAAACGGCTGATTTTCGACAAAAGAGATAACACCCCCCCATTACGTCATGCTTCAGAAATGTGGAAAATGGTCCGTTTTCAAATGTTTTATTTTTGAACGTCAGTTCACATTTGTAGGTGGATCATCAGTGTTAGAGCTAAAATTAGCATGTTTAAAGTGATTTTCATGCTTCCAGGGGCGCTGGAAGTTAATTAAATACCATTTGGAGGCATTTAATGTTCGAGCAAAAACGGCTGATTTTCGACAAAAGAGATAACACCCCCCCATTACGTCCTGCTTCAGAAATGTGGAAAATGGTCCGTTTTCAAATGTTTTATTTTTGAACGTCAGTTCACATTTGTAGGTGGATCATCAGTGTTAGAGCTAAAATTAGCATGTTTAAAGTGATTTTCATGCTAACAGGGGCCCTAAACACAAGATTTATGGAATGGTTAAAAGTGCATGAAAATGGCCAATTTACCCACTCTGAGTTCTCAAAAAGGGTTTCTTCACCCCGGGAAGTTAATTAAATACCATTTGGAGGCATTTAATGTTCGAGCAAAAACTGCTGATTTTCGACAAAAGAGATAACACCCCCCCATTACGTCATGCTTCAGAAATGTGGAAAATGGTCTGTTTTCAAATGTTTTATTTTTGAACGTCAGTTCACATTTGTAGGTGGATCATCAGTGTTAGAGCTAAAATTAGCATGTTTAAAGTGATTTTCATGCTTCCAGGGGCTCGGGAAGTGAAATAAATACCATTTGGATGCATTTAATGTTCGAGCAAAAACGGCTGATTTTCGACAAAAGAGATAACACCCTCCCATTACGTCCTGCTTCAGAAATGTGGAAAATGGTAAGTTTTCAAATGTTTTATTTTTGAACGTCAGTTCACATTTGTAGGTGGATCATCAGTGTTAGAGCTAAAATTAGCATGTTTAAAGTGATTTTCATGCTTCCAGGGGCTCGGGAAGTGAAATAAATACCATTTGGAGGCATTTAATGTTCGAGCAAAAACGGCTGATTTTCGACAAAAGAGATAACACCCCCCCATTACGTCCTGCTTCAGAAATGTGGAAAATGGTCCGTTTTCAAATGTTTTATTTTTGAACGTCAGTTCACATTTGTAGGTGGATCATCAGTGTTAGAGCTAAAATTAGCATGTTTAAAGTGATTTTCATGCTTCCAGGGGCTCGGGAAGTGAAATAAATACCATTTGGAGGCATTTAATGTTCGAGCAAAAACGGCTGATTTTCGACAAAAGAGATAACACCCCCCCATTACGTCATGCTTCAGAAATGTGGAAAATGGTCCGTTTTCAAATGTTTTATTTTTGAACGTCAGTTCACATTTGTAGGTGGATCATCAGTGTTAGAGCTAAAATTAGCATGTTTAAAGTGATTTTCATGCTTCCAGGGGCTCGGGAAGTGAAATAAATACCATTTGGAGGCATTTAATGTTCGAGCAAAAACGGCTGATTTTCGACAAAAGAGATAACACCCCCCGATTACGTCCTGCTTCAGAAATGTGGAAAATGGTCCGTTTTCAAATGTTTTATTTTTGAACGTCAGTTCACATTTGTAGGTGGATCATCAGTGTTAGAGCTAAAATTAGCATGTTTAAAGTGATTTTCATGCTTCCAGGGGCGCTGGAAGTTAATTAAATACCATTTGGAGGCATTTAATGTTCGAGCAAAAACGGCTGATTTTCGACAAAAGAGATAACACCCCCCCATTACGTCCTGCTTCAGAAATGTGGAAAATGGTCCGTTTTCAAATGTTTTATTTTTGAACGTCATTTCATCTTTGTAGGTCGATCATCAGTGTTAGAGCTAAAATTAGCATGTTTAAAGTGATTTTTATGCTTCCAGGGGCGCTGGAAGTTAATTAAATACCATTTGGAGGCATTTAATGTTCGAGCAAAAACGGCTGATTTTCGACAAAAGAGATAACACCCCCCCATTACGTCCTGCTTCAGAAATGTGGAAAATGGTCCGTTTTCAAATGTTTTATTTTTGAACGTCAGTTCACATTTGTAGGTGGATCATCAGTGTTAGAGCTAAAATTAGCATGTTTAAAGTGATTTTCATGCTTCCAGGGGCTCGGGAAGTTAATTAAATACCATTTGGAGGCATTTAATGTTCGAGCAAAAACGGCTGATTTTCGACAAAAGAGATAACACCCCCCCATTACGTCATGCTTCAGAAATGTGGAAAATGGTCCGTTTTCAAATGTTTTATTTTTGAACGTCAGTTCACATTTGTAGGTGGATCATCAGTGTTAGAGCTAAAATTAGCATGTTTAACGTGATTTTCATGCTTCCAGGGGCTCGGGAAGTGAAATAAATACCATTTGGAGGCATTTAATGTTCGAGCAAAAACCGCTGATTTTCGACAAAAGAGATAACACCCCCCCATTACGTCATGCTTCAGAAATGTGGAAAATGGTCCGTTTTCAAATGTTTTATTTTTGAACGTCAGTTCACATTTGTAGGTGGATCATCAGTGTTAGAGCTAAAATTAGCATGTTTAAAGTGATTTTCATGCTCCCAGGGGCCCTAAACACAAGATTTATGGAATGGTTAAAAGTGCATGAAAATGGCCAATTTACCCACTCTGAGTTCTCAAAAAGGGTTTCTTCACCCCGGGAAGTTAATTAAATACCATTTGGAGGCATTTAATGTTCGAGCAAAAACGGCTGATTTTCGACAAAAGAGATAACACCCCCCCATTACGTCATGCTTCAGAAATGTGGAAAATGGTCCATTTTCAAATGTTTTATTTTTGAACGTCAGTTCACATTTGTAGGTGGATCATCAGTGTTAGAGCTAAAATTAGCATGTTTAAAGTGATTTTCATGCTTCCAGGGGCCCTAAACACAAGATTTATGGAATGGTTAAAAGTGCATGAAAATGGCCAATTTACCCACTCTGAGTTCTCAAAAAGGGTTTCTTCACCCCGGGAAGTGAAATAAATACCATTTGGAGGCATTTAATGTTCGAGCAAAAACGGCTGATTTTCGACAAAAGAGATAACACCCCCCCCATTACGTCATGCTTCAGAAATGTGGAAAATGGTCCGTTTTCAAATGTTTTATTTTTGAACGTCAGTTCACATTTGTAGGTGGATCATCAGTGTTAGAGCTAAAATTAGCATGTTTAAAGTGATTTTCATGCTTCCAGGGGCTCGGGAAGTGAAATAAATACCATTTGGAGGCATTTAATGTTCGAGCAAAAACGGCTGATTTTCGACAAAAGAGATAACACCCCCCCATTACGTCATGCTTCAGAAATGTGGAAAATGGTCCGTTTTCAAATGTTTTATTTTTGAACGTCAGTTCACATTTGTAGGTGGATCATCAGTGTTAGAGCTAAAATTAGCATGTTTAAAGTGATTTTCATGCTTCCAGGGGCTCGGGAAGTGAAATAAATACCATTTGGAGGCATTTAATGTTCGAGCAAAAACAGCTGATTTTCGACAAAAGAGATAACACCCCCCCATTACGTCATGCTTCAGAAATGTGGAAAATGGTCCGTTTTCAAATGTTTTATTTTTGAACGTCAGTTCACATTTGTAGGTGGATCATCAGTGTTAGAGCTAAAATTAGCATGATTAAAGTGATTTTCATGCTCCCAGGGGCCCTAAACACAAGATTTATGGAATGGTTAAAAGTGCATGAAAATGGCCAATTTACCCACTCTGAGTTCTCAAAAAGGGTTTCTTCACCCCGGGAAGTGAAATAAATACCATTTGGAGGCATTTAATGTTCGAGCAAAAACGGCTGATTTTCGACAAAAGAGATAACACCCCCCCATTACGTCATGCTTCAGAAATGTGGAAAATGGTCCGTTTTCAAATGTTTTATTTTTGAACGTCAGTTCACATTTGTAGGTGGATTCTCAGTGTTAGAGCTAAAATTAGCATGTTTAAAGTGATTTTCATGCTTCCAGGGGCGCTGGAAGTTAATTAAATACCATTTGGAGGCATTTAATGTTCGAGCAAAAACGGCTGATTTTCGACAAAAGAGATAACACCCCCCCATTACGTCCTGCTTCAGAAATGTGGAAAATGGTCCGTTTTCAAATGTTTTATTTTTGAACGTCAGTTCACATTTGTAGGTGGATGATCAGTGTTAGAGCTAAAATTAGCATGTTTAAAGTGATTTTCATGCTTCCAGGGGCTCGGGAAGTGAAATAAATACCATTTGGAGGCATTTAATGTTCGAGCAAAAACGGCTGATTTTCGACAAAAGAGATAACACCCCCCCCATTACGTCATGCTTCAGAAATGTGGAAAATGGTCCGTTTTCAAATGTTTTATTTTTGAACGTCAGTTCACATTTGTAGGTGGATCATCAGTGTTAGAGCTAAAATTAGCATGTTTAAAGTGATTTTCATGCTTCCAGGGGCGCTGGAAGTTAATTAAATACCATTTGGAGGCATTTAATGTTCGAGCAAAAACGGCTGATTTTCGACAAAAGAGATAACACCCCCCCATTACGTCCTGCTTCAGAAATGTGGAAAATGGTCCGTTTTCAAATGTTTTATTTTTGAACGTCAGTTCACATTTGTAGGTGGATCATCAGTGTTAGAGCTAAAATTAGCATGTTTAAAGTGATTTTCATGCTTCCAGGGGCTCGGGAAGTTAATTAAATACCATTTGGAGGCATTTAATGTTCGAGCAAAAACGGCTGATTTTCGACAAAAGAGATAACACCCCCCCATTACGTCATGCTTCAGAAATGTGGAAAATGGTCCGTTTTCAAATGTTTTATTTTTGAACGTCAGTTCACATTTGTAGGTGGATCATCAGTGTTAGAGCTAAAATTAGCATGTTTAAAGTGATTTTCATGCTTCCAGGGGCCCTAAACACAAGATTTATGGAATGGTTAAAAGTGCATGAAAATGGCCAATTTACCCACTCTGAGTTCTCAAAAAGGGTTTCTTCACCCCGGGAAGTGAAATAAATACCATTTGGAGGCATTTAATGTTCGAGCAAAAACGGCTGATTTTCGACAAAAGAGATAACACCCCCCCATTACGTCATGCTTCAGAAATGTGGAAAATGGTCCGTTTTCAAATGTTTTATTTTTGAACGTCAGTTCACATTTGTAGGTGGATCATCAGTGTTAGAGCTAAAATTAGCATGTTTAAAGTGATTTTCATGCTTCCAGGGGCTCGGGAAGTGAAATAAATACCATTTGGAGGCATTTAATGTTCGAGCAAAAACGGCTGATTTTCGACAAAAGAGATAACACCCCCCCATTACGTCCTGCTTCAGAAATGTGGAAAATGGTCAGTTTTCAAATGTTTTATTTTTGAACGTCAGTTCACATTTGTAGGTGGATCATCAGTGTTAGAGCTAAAATTAGCATGTTTAAAGTGATTTTCATGCTTCCAGGGGCTCGGGAAGTGAAATAAATACCATTTGGAGGCATTTAATGTTCGAGCAAAAACGGCTGATTTTCGACAAAAGAGATAACACCCCCCCATTAAGTCCTGCTTCAGAAATGTGGAAAATGGTCCGTTTTCAAATGTTTTATTTTTGAACGTCAGTTCACATTTGTAGGTGGATCATCAGTGTTAGAGCTAAAATTAGCATGATTAAAGTGATTTTCATGCTCCCAGGGGCCCTAAACACAAGATTTATGGAATGGTTAAAAGTGCATGAAAATGGCCAATTTACCCACTCTGAGTTCTCAAAAAGGGTTTCTTCACCCCGGGAAGTTAATTAAATACCATTTGGAGGCATTTAATGTTCGAGCAAAAACGGCTGATTTTCGACAAAAGAGATAACACCCCCTCATTACGTCATGCTTCAGAAATGTGGAAAATGGTCCGTTTTCAAATGTTTTATTTTTGAACGTCAGTTCACATTTGTAGGTGGATCATCAGTGTTAGAGCTAAAATTAGCATGTTTAAAGTGATTTTCATGCTTCCAGGGGCGCTGGAAGTTAATTAAATACCATTTGGAGGCATTTAATGTTCGAGCAAAAACGGCTGATTTTCGACAAAAGAGATAACACCCCCCCATTACGTCATGCTTCAGAAATGTGGAAAATGGTCCGTTTTCAAATGTTTTATTTTTGAACGTCAGTTCACATTTGTAGGTGGATCATCAGTGTTAGAGCTAAAATTAGCATGTTTAAAGTGATTTTCATGCTTCCAGGGGCGCTGGAAGTTAATTAAATACCATTTGGAGGCATTTAATGTTCGAGCAAAAACGGCTGATTTTCGACAAAAGAGATAACACCCCCCCCATTACGTCCTGCTTCAGAAATGTGGAAAATGGTCCGTTTTCAAATGTTTTATTTTTGAACGTCAGTTCACATTTGTAGGTGGATCATCAGTGTTAGAGCTAAAATTAGCACGTTTAAAGTGATTTTCATGCTCCCAGGGGCCCTAAACACAAGATTTATGGAATGGTTAAAAGTGCATGAAAATGGCCAATTTACCCACTCTGAGTTCTCAAAAAGGGTTTCTTCACCCCGGGAAGTTAATTAAATACCATTTGGAGGCATTTAATGTTCGAGCAAAAACTGCTGATTTTCGACAAAAGAGATAACACCCCCCCATTACGTCATGCTTCAGAAATGTGGAAAATGGTCCGTTTTCAAATGTTTTATTTTTGAACGTCAGTTCACATTTGTAGGTGGATCATCAGTGTTAGAGCTAAAATTAGCATGTTTAAAGTGATTTTCATGCTTCCAGGGGCTCGGCAAGTGAAATAAATACCATTTGGAGGCATTTAATGTTCGAGCAAAAACGGCTGATTTTCGACAAAAGAGATAACACCCCCCCATTACGTCCTGCTTCAGAAATGTGGAAAATGGTCCGTTTTCAAATGTTTTATTTTTGAACGTCAGTTCACATTTGTAGGTGGATCATCAGTGTTAGAGCTAAAATTAGCATGTTTAAAGTGATTTTCATGCTTCCAGGGGCTCGGGAAGTGAAATAAATACCATTTGGAGGCATTTAATGTTCGAGCAAAAACGGCTGATTTTCGACAAAAGAGATAACACCCCCCCATTACGTCCTGCTTCAGAAATGTGGAAAATGGTCCGTTTTCAAATGTTTTATTTTTGAACGTCAGTTCACATTTGTAGGTGGATCATCAGTGTTAGAGCTAAAATTAGCATGTTTAAAGTGATTTTCATGCTTCCAGGGGCTCGGGAAGTGAAATAAATACCATTTGGAGGCATTTAATGTTCGAGCAAAAACGGCTGATTTTCGACAAAAGAGATAACACCCCCCCATTACGTCATGCTTCAGAAATGTGGAAAATGGTCCGTTTTCAAATGTTTTATTTTTGAACGTCAGTTCACATTTGTAGGTGGATCATCAGTGTTAGAGCTAAAATTAGCATGTTTAAAGTGATTTTCATGCTTCCAGGGGCTCGGGAAGTGAAATAAATACCATTTGGAGGCATTTAATGTTCGAGCAAAAACGGCTGATTTTCGACAAAAGAGATAACACCCTCCGATTACGTCCTGCTTCAGAAATGTGGAAAATGGTCCGTTTTCAAATGTTTTATTTTTGAACGTCAGTTCACATTTGTAGGTGGATCATCAGTGTTAGAGCTAAAATTAGCATGTTTAAAGTGATTTTCATGCTTCCAGGGGCGCTGGAAGTTAATTAAATACCATTTGGAGGCATTTAATGTTCGAGCAAAAACGGCTGATTTTCGACAAAAGAGATAACACCCCCCCATTACGTCCTGCTTCAGAAATGTGGAAAATGGTCCGTTTTCAAATGTTTTATTTTTGAACGTCAGTTCACATTTGTAGGTGGATCATCAGTGTTAGAGCTAAAATTAGCATGTTTAAAGTGATTTTTATGCTTCCAGGGGCGCTGGAAGTTAATTAAATACCATTTGGAGGCATTTAATGTTCGAGCAAAAACGGCTGATTTTCGACAAAAGAGATAACACCCCCCCATTACGTCCTGCTTCAGAAATGTGGAAAATGGTCCGTTTTCAAATGTTTTATTTTTGAACGTCAGTTCACATTTGTAGGTGGATCATCAGTGTTAGAGCTAAAATTAGCATGTTTAAAGTGATTTTCATGCTTCCAGGGGCTCGGGAAGTTAATTAAATACCATTTGGAGGCATTTAATGTTCGAGCAAAAACGGCTGATTTTCGACAAAAGAGATAACACCCCCCCATTACGTCATGCTTCAGAAATGTGGAAAATGGTCCGTTTTCAAATGTTTTATTTTTGAACGTCAGTTCACATTTGTAGGTGGATCATCAGTGTTAGAGCTAAAATTAGCATGTTTAAAGTGATTTTCATGCTTCCAGGGGCTCGGGAAGTGAAATAAATACCATTTGGAGGCATTTAATGTTCGAGCAAAAACGGCTGATTTTCGACAAAAGAGATAACACCCCCCCATTACGTCATGCTTCAGAAATGTGGAAAATGGTCCGTTTTCAAATGTTTTATTTTTGAACGTCAGTTCACATTTGTAGGTGGATCATCAGTGTTAGAGCTAAAATTAGCATGTTTAAAGTGATTTTCATGCTCCCAGGGGCCCTAAACACAAGATTTATGGAATGGTTAAAAGTGCACGAAAATGGCCAATTTACCCACTCTGAGTTCTCAAAAAGGGTTTCTTCACCCCGGGAAGTTAATTAAATACCATTTGGAGGCATTTAATGTTCGAGCAAAAACGGCTGATTTTCGACAAAAGAGATAACACCCCCCCATTACGTCATGCTTCAGAAATGTGGAAAATGGTCCGTTTTCAAATGTTTTATTTTTGAACGTCAGTTCACATTTGTAGGTGGATCATCAGTGTTAGAGCTAAAATTAGCATGTTTAAAGTGATTTTCATGCTTCCAGGGGCGCTGGAAGTTAATTAAATACCATTTGGAGGCATTTAATGTTCGAGCAAAAACGGCTGATTTTCGACAAAAGAGATAACACCCCCCCATTACGTCATGCTTCAGAAATGTGGAAAATGGTCCGTTTTCAAATGTTTTATTTTTGAACGTCAGTTCACATTTGTAGGTGGATCATCAGTGTTAGAGCTAAAATTAGCATGTTTAAAGTGATTTTCATGCTTCCAGGGGCTCGGGAAGTGAAATAAATACCATTTGGAGGCATTTAATGTTCGAGCAAAAACGGCTGATTTTCGACAAAAGAGATAACACCCTCCCATTACGTCCTGCTTCAGAAATGTGGAAAATGGTAAGTTTTCAAATGTTTTATTTTTGAACGTCAGTTCACATTTGTAGGTGGATCATCAGTGTTAGAGCTAAAATTAGCATGTTTAAAGTGATTTTCATGCTTCCAGGGGCTCGGGAAGTGAAATAAATACCATTTGGAGGCATTTAATGTTCGAGCAAAAACGGCTGATTTTCGACAAAAGAGATAACACCCCCCCATTACGTCCTGCTTCAGAAATGTGGAAAATGGTCCGTTTTCAAATGTTTTATTTTTGAACGTCAGTTCACATTTGTAGGTGGATCATCAGTGTTAGAGCTAAAATTAGCATGTTTAAAGTGATTTTCATGCTTCCAGGGGCTCGGGAAGTGAAATAAATACCATTTGGAGGCATTTAATGTTCGAGCAAAAACGGCTGATTTTCGACAAAAGAGATAACACCCCCCCATTACGTCATGCTCCAGAAATGTGGAAAATGGTCCGTTTTCAAATGTTTTATTTTTGAACGTCAGTTCACATTTGTAGGTGGATCATCAGTGTTAGAGCTAAAATTAGCATGTTTAAAGTGATTTTCATGCTTCCAGGGGCTCGGGAAGTGAAATAAATACCATTTGGAGGCATTTAATGTTCGAGCAAAAACGGCTGATTTTCGACAAAAGAGATAACACCCCCCGATTACGTCCTGCTTCAGAAATGTGGAAAATGGTCCGTTTTCAAATGTTTTATTTTTGAACGTCAGTTCACATTTGTAGGTGGATCATCAGTGTTAGAGCTAAAATTAGCATGTTTAAAGTGATTTTCATGCTTCCAGGGGCGCTGGAAGTTAATTAAATACCATTTGGAGGCATTTAATGTTCGAGCAAAAACGGCTGATTTTCGACAAAAGAGATAACACCCCCCCATTACGTCCTGCTTCAGAAATGTGGAAAATGGTCCGTTTTCAAATGTTTTATTTTTGAACGTCAGTTCACATTTGTAGGTGGATCATCAGTGTTAGAGCTAAAATTAGCATGTTTAAAGTGATTTTTATGCTTCCAGGGGCGCTGGAAGTTAATTAAATACCATTTGGAGGCATTTAATGTTCGAGCAAAAACGGCTGATTTTCGACAAAAGAGATAACACCCCCCCATTACGTCCTGCTTCAGAAATGTGGAAAATGGTCCGTTTTCAAATGTTTTATTTTTGAACGTCAGTTCACATTTGTAGGTGGATCATCAGTGTTAGAGCTAAAATTAGCATGTTTAAAGTGATTTTCATGCTTCCAGGGGCTCGGGAAGTTAATTAAATACCATTTGGAGGCATTTAATGTTCGAGCAAAAACGGCTGATTTTCGACAAAAGAGATAACACCCCCCCATTACGTCATGCTTCAGAAATGTGGAAAATGGTCCGTTTTCAAATGTTTTATTTTTGAACGTCAGTTCACATTTGTAGGTGGATCATCAGTGTTAGAGCTAAAATTAGCATGTTTAACGTGATTTTCATGCTTCCAGGGGCTCGGGAAGTGAAATAAATACCATTTGGAGGCATTTAATGTTCGAGCAAAAACCGCTGATTTTCGACAAAAGAGATAACACCCCCCCATTACGTCATGCTTCAGAAATGTGGAAAATGGTCCGTTTTCAAATGTTTTATTTTTGAACGTCAGTTCACATTTGTAGGTGGATCATCAGTGTTAGAGCTAAAATTAGCATGTTTAAAGTGATTTTCATGCTCCCAGGGGCCCTAAACACAAGATTTATGGAATGGTTAAAAGTGCATGAAAATGGCCAATTTACCCACTCTGAGTTCTCAAAAAGGGTTTCTTCACCCCGGGAAGTTAATTAAAGACCATTTGGAGGCATTTAATGTTCGAGCAAAAACGGCTGATTTTCGACAAAAGAGATAACACCCCCCCATTACGTCATGCTTCAGAAATGTGGAAAATGGTCCGTTTTCAAATGTTTTATTTTTGAACGTCAGTTCACATTTGTAGGTGGATCATCAGTGTTAGAGCTAAAATTAGCATGTTTAAAGTGATTTTCATGCTTCCAGGGGCCCTAAACACAAGATTTATGGAATGGTTAAAAGTGCATGAAAATGGCCAATTTACCCACTCTGAGTTCTCAAAAAGGGTTTCTTCACCCCGGGAAGTGAAATAAATACCATTTGGAGGCATTTAATGTTCGAGCAAAAACGGCTGATTTTCGACAAAAGAGATAACACCCCCCCATTACGTCATGCTTCAGAAATGTGGAAAATGGTCAGTTTTCAAATGTTTTATTTTTGAACGTCAGTTCACATTTGTAGGTGGATCATCAGTGTTAGAGCTAAAATTAGCATGTTTAAAGTGATTTTCATGCTTCCAGGGGCTCGGGAAGTGAAATAAATACCATTTGGAGGCATTTAATGTTCGAGCAAAAACGGCAGATTTTCGACAAAAGAGATAACACCCCCCCATTACGTCCTGCTTCAGAAATGTGGAAAATGGTCCGTTTTCAAATGTTTTATTTTTGAACGTCAGTTCACATTTGTAGGTGGATCATCAGTGTTAGAGCTAAAATTAGCATGTTTAAAGTGATTTTCATGCTTCCAGGGGCTCGGGAAGTGAAATAAATACCATTTGGAGGCATTTAATGTTCGAGCAAAAACAGCTGATTTTCGACAAAAGAGATAACACCCCCCCATTACGTCCTGCTTCAGAAATGTGGAAAATGGTCCGTTTTCAAATGTTTTATTTTTGAACGTCAGTTCACATTTGTAGGTGGATCATCAGTGTTAGAGCTAAAATTAGCATGATTAAAGTGATTTTCATGCTCCCAGGGGCCCTAAACACAAGATTTATGGAATGGTTAAAAGTGCATGAAAATGGCCAATTTACCCACTCTGAGTTCTCAAAAAGGGTTTCTTCACCCCGGGAAGTTAATTAAATACAATTTGGAGGCATTTAATGTTCGAGCAAAAACTGCTGATTTTCGACAAAAGAGATAACACCCCCCCATTACGTCATGCTTCAGAAATGTGGAAAATGGTCCGTTTTCAAATGTTTTATTTTTGAACGTCAGTTCACATTTGTAGGTGGATCATCAGTGTTAGAGCTAAAATTAGCATGTTTAAAGTGATTTTCATGCTTCCAGGGGCGCTGGAAGTTAATTAAATACCATTTGGAGGCATTTAATGTTCGAGCAAAAACGGCTGATTTTCGACAAAAGAGATAACACCCCCCCATTACGTCCTGCTTCAGAAATGTGGAAAATGGTCCGTTTTCAAATGTTTTATTTTTGAACGTCAGTTCACATTTGTAGGTGGATGATCAGTGTTAGAGCTAAAATTAGCATGTTTAAAGTGATTTTCATGCTTCCAGGGGCTCGGGAAGTGAAATAAATACCATTTGGAGGCATTTAATGTTCGAGCAAAAACGGCTGATTTTCGACAAAAGAGATAACACCCCCCCATTACGTCATGCTTCAGAAATGTGGAAAATGGTCCGTTTTCAAATGTTTTATTTTTGAACGTCAGTTCACATTTGTAGGTGGATTCTCAGTGTTAGAGCTAAAATTAGCATGTTTAAAGTGATTTTCATGCTTCCAGGGGCGCTGGAAGTTAATTAAATACCATTTGGAGGCATTTAATGTTCGAGCAAAAACGGCTGATTTTCGACAAAAGAGATAACACCCCCCCATTACGTCCTGCTTCAGAAATGTGGAAAATGGTCCGTTTTCAAATGTTTTATTTTTGAACGTCAGTTCACATTTGTAGGTGGATGATCAGTGTTAGAGCTAAAATTAGCATGTTTAAAGTGATTTTCATGCTTCCAGGGGCTCGGGAAGTGAAATAAATACCATTTGGAGGCATTTAATGTTCGAGCAAAAACGGCTGATTTTCGACAAAAGAGATAACACCCCCCCATTACGTCATGCTTCAGAAATGTGGAAAATGGTCCGTTTTCAAATGTTTTATTTTTGAACGTCAGTTCACATTTGTAGGTGGATCATCAGTGTTAGAGCTAAAATTAGCATGTTTAAAGTGATTTTCATGCTTCCAGGGGCGCTGGAAGTTAATTAAATACCATTTGGAGGCATTTAATGTTCGAGCAAAAACGGCTGATTTTCGACAAAAGAGATAACACCCCCCCATTACGTCCTGCTTCAGAAATGTGGAAAATGGTCCGTTTTCAAATGTTTTATTTTTGAACGTCAGTTCACATTTGTAGGTGGATCATCAGTGTTAGAGCTAAAATTAGCATGTTTAAAGTGATTTTCATGCTTCCAGGGGCTCGGGAAGTTAATTAAATACCATTTGGAGGCATTTAATGTTCGAGCAAAAACGGCTGATTTTCGACAAAAGAGATAACACCCCCCCATTACGTCATGCTTCAGAAATGTGGAAAATGGTCCGTTTTCAAATGTTTTATTTTTGAACGTCAGTTCACATTTGTAGGTGGATCATCAGTGTTAGAGCTAAAATTAGCATGTTTAAAGTGATTTTCATGCTTCCAGGGGCCCTAAACACAAGATTTATGGAATGGTTAAAAGTGCATGAAAATGGCTAATTTACCCACTCTGAGTTCTCAAAAAGGGTTTCTTCACCCCGGGAAGTGAAATAAATACCATTTGGAGGCATTTAATGTTCGAGCAAAAACGGCTGATTTTCGACAAAAGAGATAACACCCCCCCATTACGTCATGCTTCAGAAATGTGGAAAATGGTCCGTTTTCAAATGTTTTATTTTTGAACGTCAGTTCACATTTGTAGGTGGATCATCAGTGTTAGAGCTAAAATTAGCATGTTTAAAGTGATTTTCATGCTTCCAGGGGCTCGGGAAGTGAAATAAATACCATTTGGAGGCATTTAATGTTCGAGCAAAAACGGCTGATTTTCGACAAAAGAGATAACACCCCCCCATTACGTCCTGCTTCAGAAATGTGGAAAATGGTCAGTTTTCAAATGTTTTATTTTTGAACGTCAGTTCACATTTGTAGGTGGATCATCAGTGTTAGAGCTAAAATTAGCATGTTTAAAGTGATTTTCATGCTTCCAGGGGCTCGGGAAGTGAAATAAATACCATTTGGAGGCATTTAATGTTCGAGCAAAAACGGCTGATTTTCGACAAAAGAGATAACACCCCCCCATTAAGTCCTGCTTCAGAAATGTGGAAAATGGTCCGTTTTCAAATGTTTTATTTTTGAACGTCAGTTCACATTTGTAGGTGGATCATCAGTGTTAGAGCTAAAATTAGCATGATTAAAGTGATTTTCATGCTCCCAGGGGCCCTAAACACAAGATTTATGGAATGGTTAAAAGTGCATGAAAATGGCCAATTTACCCACTCTGAGTTCTCAAAAAGGGTTTCTTCACCCCGGGAAGTTAATTAAATACCATTTGGAGGCATTTAATGTTCGAGCAAAAACGGCTGATTTTCGACAAAAGAGATAACACCCCCTCATTACGTCATGCTTCAGAAATGTGGAAAATGGTCCGTTTTCAAATGTTTTATTTTTGAACGTCAGTTCACATTTGTAGGTGGATCATCAGTGTTAGAGCTAAAATTAGCATGTTTAAAGTGATTTTCATGCTTCCAGGGGCGCTGGAAGTTAATTAAATACCATTTGGAGGCATTTAATGTTCGAGCAAAAACGGCTGATTTTCGACAAAAGAGATAACACCCCCCCATTACGTCATGCTTCAGAAATGTGGAAAATGGTCCGTTTTCAAATGTTTTATTTTTGAACGTCAGTTCACATTTGTAGGTGGATCATCAGTGTTAGAGCTAAAATTAGCATGTTTAAAGTGATTTTCATGCTTCCAGGGGCGCTGGAAGTTAATTAAATACCATTTGGAGGCATTTAATGTTCGAGCAAAAACGGCTGATTTTCGACAAAAGAGATAACACCCCCCCCATTACGTCCTGCTTCAGAAATGTGGAAAATGGTCCGTTTTCAAATGTTTTATTTTTGAACGTCAGTTCACATTTGTAGGTGGATCATCAGTGTTAGAGCTAAAATTAGCACGTTTAAAGTGATTTTCATGCTCCCAGGGGCCCTAAACACAAGATTTATGGAATGGTTAAAAGTGCATGAAAATGGCCAATTTACCCACTCTGAGTTCTCAAAAAGGGTTTCTTCACCCCGGGAAGTTAATTAAATACCATTTGGAGGCATTTAATGTTCGAGCAAAAACTGCTGATTTTCGACAAAAGAGATAACACCCCCCCATTACGTCATGCTTCAGAAATGTGGAAAATGGTCCGTTTTCAAATGTTATATTTTTGAACGTCAGTTCACATTTGTAGGTGGATCATCAGTGTTAGAGCTAAAATTAGCATGTTTAAAGTGATTTTCATGCTTCCAGGGGCTCGGCAAGTGAAATAAATACCATTTGGAGGCATTTAATGTTCGAGCAAAAACGGCTGATTTTCGACAAAAGAGATAACACCCCCCCATTACGTCCTGCTTCAGAAATGTGGAAAATGGTCCGTTTTCAAATGTTTTATTTTTGAACGTCAGTTCACATTTGTAGGTGGATCATCAGTGTTAGAGCTAAAATTAGCATGTTTAAAGTGATTTTCATGCTTCCAGGGGCTCGGGAAGTGAAATAAATACCATTTGGAGGCATTTAATGTTCGAGCAAAAACGGCTGATTTTCGACAAAAGAGATAACACCCCCCCATTACGTCCTGCTTCAGAAATGTGGAAAATGGTCCGTTTTCAAATGTTTTATTTTTGAACGTCAGTTCACATTTGTAGGTGGATCATCAGTGTTAGAGCTAAAATTAGCATGTTTAAAGTGATTTTCATGCTTCCAGGGGCTCGGGAAGTGAAATAAATACCATTTGGAGGCATTTAATGTTCGAGCAAAAACGGCTGATTTTCGACAAAAGAGATAACACCCCCCCATTACGTCATGCTTCAGAAATGTGGAAAATGGTCCGTTTTCAAATGTTTTATTTTTGAACGTCAGTTCACATTTGTAGGTGGATCATCAGTGTTAGAGCTAAAATTAGCATGTTTAAAGTGATTTTCATGCTTCCAGGGGCTCGGGAAGTGAAATAAATACCATTTGGAGGCATTTAATGTTCGAGCAAAAACGGCTGATTTTCGACAAAAGAGATAACACCCCCCGATTACGTCCTGCTTCAGAAATGTGGAAAATGGTCCGTTTTCAAATGTTTTATTTTTGAACGTCAGTTCACATTTGTAGGTGGATCATCAGTGTTAGAGCTAAAATTAGCATGTTTAAAGTGATTTTCATGCTTCCAGGGGCGCTGGAAGTTAATTAAATACCATTTGGAGGCATTTAATGTTCGAGCAAAAACGGCTGATTTTCGACAAAAGAGATAACACCCCCCCATTACGTCCTGCTTCAGAAATGTGGAAAATGGTCCGTTTTCAAATGTTTTATTTTTGAACGTCAGTTCACATTTGTAGGTGGATCATCAGTGTTAGAGCTAAAATTAGCATGTTTAAAGTGATTTTTATGCTTCCAGGGGCGCTGGAAGTTAATTAAATACCATTTGGAGGCATTTAATGTTCGAGCAAAAACGGCTGATTTTCGACAAAAGAGATAACACCCCCCCATTACGTCCTGCTTCAGAAATGTGGAAAATGGTCCGTTTTCAAATGTTTTATTTTTGAACGTCAGTTCACATTTGTAGGTGGATCATCAGTGTTAGAGCTAAAATTAGCATGTTTAAAGTGATTTTCATGCTTCCAGGGGCTCGGGAAGTTAATTAAATACCATTTGGAGGCATTTAATGTTCGAGCAAAAACGGCTGATTTTCGACAAAAGAGATAACACCCCCCCATTACGTCATGCTTCAGAAATGTGGAAAATGGTCCGTTTTCAAATGTTTTATTTTTGAACGTCAGTTCACATTTGTAGGTGGATCATCAGTGTTAGAGCTAAAATTAGCATGTTTAAAGTGATTTTCATGCTTCCAGGGGCTCGGGAAGTGAAATAAATACCATTTGGAGGCATTTAATGTTCGAGCAAAAACGGCTGATTTTCGACAAAAGAGATAACACCCCCCCCATTACGTCATGCTTCAGAAATGTGGAAAATGGTCCGTTTTCAAATGTTTTATTTTTGAACGTCAGTTCACATTTGTAGGTGGATCATCAGTGTTAGAGCTAAAATTAGCATGTTTAAAGTGATTTTCATGCTCCCAGGGGCCCTAAACACAAGATTTATGGAATGGTTAAAAGTGCACGAAAATGGCCAATTTACCCACTCTGAGTTCTCAAAAAGGGTTTCTTCACCCCGGGAAGTTAATTAAATACCATTTGGAGGCATTTAATGTTCGAGCAAAAACGGCTGATTTTCGACAAAAGAGATAACACCCCCCCATTACGTCATGCTTCAGAAATGTGGAAAATGGTCCGTTTTCAAATGTTTTATTTTTGAACGTCAGTTCACATTTGTAGGTGGATCATCAGTGTTAGAGCTAAAATTAGCATGTTTAAAGTGATTTTCATGCTTCCAGGGGCCCTAAACACAAGATTTATGGAATGGTTAAAAGTGCATGAAAATGGCCAATTTACCCACTCTGAGTTCTCAAAAAGGGTTTCTTCACCCCGGGAAGTGAAATAAATACCATTTGGAGGCATTTAATGTTCGAGCAAAAACGGCTGATTTTCGACAAAAGAGATAACACCCCCCCATTACGTCATGCTTCAGAAATGTGGAAAATGGTCCGTTTTCAAATGTTTTATTTTTGAACGTCAGTTCACATTTGTAGGTGGATCATCAGTGTTAGAGCTAAAATTAGCATGTTTAAAGTGATTTTCATGCTTCCAGGGGCTCGGGAAGTGAAATAAATACCATTTGGAGGCATTTAATGTTCGAGCAAAAACGGCAGATTTTCGACAAAAGAGATAACACCCCCCCATTACGTCCTGCTTCAGAAATGTGGAAAATGGTCCGTTTTCAAATGTTTTATTTTTGAACGTCAGTTCACATTTGTAGGTGGATCATCAGTGTTAGAGCTAAAATTAGCATGTTTAAAGTGATTTTCATGCTTCCAGGGGCTCGGGAAGTGAAATAAATACCATTTGGAGGCATTTAATGTTCGAGCAAAAACGGCTGATTTTCGACAAAAGAGATAACACCCCCCCATTACGTCCTGCTTCAGAAATGTGGAAAATGGTCCGTTTTCAAATGTTTTATTTTTGAACGTCAGTTCACATTTGTAGGTGGATCATCAGTGTTAGAGCTAAAATTAGCATGATTAAAGTGATTTTCATGCTCCCAGGGGCCCTAAACACAAGATTTATGGAATGGTTAAAAGTGCATGAAAATGGCCAATTTACCCACTCTGAGTTCTCAAAAAGGGTTTCTTCACCCCGGGAAGTTAATTAAATACAATTTGGAGGCATTTAATGTTCGAGCAAAAACGGCTGATTTTCGACAAAAGAGATAACACCCCCCCATTACGTCATGCTTCAGAAATGTGGAAAATGGTCCGTTTTCAAATGTTTTATTTTTGAACGTCAGTTCACATTTGTAGGTGGATCATCAGTGTTAGAGCTAAAATTAGCATGTTTAAAGTGATTTTCATGCTTCCAGGGGCGCTGGAAGTTAATTAAATACCATTTGGAGGCATTTAATGTTCGAGCAAAAACGGCTGATTTTCGACAAAAGAGATAACACCCCCCCATTACGTCATGCTTCAGAAATGTGGAAAATGGTCCGTTTTCAAATGTTTTATTTTTGAACGTCAGTTCACATTTGTAGGTGGATCATCAGTGTTAGAGCTAAAATTAGCATGTTTAAAGTGATTTTCATGCTTCCAGGGGCGCTGGAAGTTAATTAAATACCATTTGGAGGCATTTAATGTTCGAGCAAAAACGGCTGATTTTCGACAAAAGAGATAACACCCCCCCATTACGTCCTGCTTCAGAAATGTGGAAAATGGTCCGTTTTCAAATGTTTTATTTTTGAATGTCAGTTCACATTTGTAGGTGGATCATCAGTGTTAGAGCTAAAATTAGCATGTTTAAAGTGATTTTCATGCTCCCAGGGGCCCTAAACACAAGATTTATGGAATGGTTAAAAGTGCATGAAAATGGCCAATTTACCCACTCTGAGTTCTCAAAAAGGGTTTCTTCACCCCGGGAAGTTAATTAAATACCATTTGGAGGCATTTAATGTTCGAGCAAAAACTGCTGATTTTCGACAAAAGAGATAACACCCCCCCATTACGTCATGCTTCAGAAATGTGGAAAATGGTCCGTTTTCAAATGTTTTATTTTTGAACGTCAGTTCACATTTGTAGGTGGATCATCAGTGTTAGAGCTAAAATTAGCATGTTTAAAGTGATTTTCATGCTTCCAGGGGCTCGGGAAGTGAAATAAATACCATTTGGAGGCATTTAATGTTCGAGCAAAAACGGCTGATTTTCGACAAAAGAGATAACACCCTCCCATTACG
This sequence comes from Lissotriton vulgaris, assembly GCF_964263255.1. Taxonomy (NCBI): domain Eukaryota; kingdom Metazoa; phylum Chordata; class Amphibia; order Caudata; family Salamandridae; genus Lissotriton; species Lissotriton vulgaris. Next base: position 2,023,421 of record NW_028243230.1, read on the forward strand.
TCCTGCTTCAGAAATGTGGAAAATGGTCCGTTTTCAAATGTTTTATTTTTGAACGTCAGTTCACATTTGTAGGTGGATCATCAGTGTTAGAGCTAAAATTAGCATGTTTAAAGTGATTTTCATGCTTCCAGGGGCTCGGGAAGTGAAATAAATACCATTTGGAGGCATTTAATGTTCGAGCAAAAACGGCTGATTTTCAACAAAAGAGATAACACCCCCCCATTACGTCCTGCTTCAGAAATGTGGAAAATGGTCCGTTTTCAAATGTTTTATTTTTGAACGTCAGTTCACATTTGTAGGTGGATCATCAGTGTTAGAGCTAAAATTAGCATGATTAAAGTGATTTTCATGCTCCCAGGGGCCCTAAACACAAGATTTATGGAATGGTTAAAAGTGCATGAAAATGGCCAATTTACCCACTCTGAGTTCTCAAAAAGGGTTTCTTCACCCCGGGAAGTTAATTAAATACCATTTGGAGCCATTTAATGTTCGAGCAAAAACGGCTGATTTTCGACAAAAGAGATAACACCCCCCCATTACGTCCTGCTTCAGAAATGTGGAAAATGGTCCGTTTTCAAATGTTTTATTTTTGAACGTCAGTTCACATTTGTAGGTGGATCATCAGTGTTAGAGCTAAAATTAGCATGTTTAAAGTGATTTTCATGCTTCCAGGGGCGCTGGAAGTTAATTAAATACCATTTGGAGGCATTTAATGTTCGAGCAAAAACGGCTGATTTTCGACAAAAGAGATAACACCCCCCCATTACGTCCTGCTTCAGAAATGTGGAAAATGGTCCGTTTTCAAATGTTTTATTTTTGAACGTCAGTTCACATTTGTAGGTGGATCATCAGTGTTAGAGCTAAAATTAGCATGTTTAAAGTGATTTTCATGCTTCCAGGGGCTCGGGAAGTGAAATAAATACCATTTGGAGGCATTTAATGTTCAAGCAAAAACGGCTGATTTTCGACAAAAGAGATAACACCCCCCCATTACGTCCTGCTTCAGAAATGTGGAAAATGGTCCGTTTTCAAATGTTTTATTTTTGAACGTCAGTTCACATTTGTAGGTGGATCATCAGTGTTAGAGCTAAAATTAGCATGTTTAAAGTGATTTTCATGCTTCCAGGGGCTCGGGAAGTTAATTAAATACCATTTGGAGGCATTTAATGTTCGAGCAAAAACGGCTGATTTTCGACAAAAGAGATAACACCCCCCCATTACGTCATGCTTCAGAAATGTGGAAAATGGTCCGTTTTCAAATGTTTTATTTTTGAACGTCAGTTCACATTTGTAGGTGGATCATCAGTGTTAGAGCTAAAATTAGCATGTTTAAAGTGATTTTTATGCTTCCAGGGGCGCTGGAAGTTAATTAAATACCATTTGGAGGCATTTAATGTTCGAGCAAAAACGGCTGATTTTCGACAAAAGAGATAACACCCCCCCATTACGTCATGCTTCAGAAATGTGGAAAATGGTCCGTTTTCAAATGTTTTATTTTTGAACGTCAGTTCACATTTGTAGGTGGATCATCAGTGTTAGAGCTCAAATTAGCATGTTTAAAGTGATTTTTATGCTTCCAGGGGCGCTGGAAGTTAATTAAATACCATTTGGAGGCATTTAATGTTTGAGCAAAAACGGCTGATTTTCGACAAAAGAGATAACACCCCCCCATTACGTCATGCTTCAGAAATGTGGAAAATGGTCCGTTTTCAAATGTTTTATTTTTGAACGTCAGTTCACATTTGTAGGTGGGTCATCAGAGTTAGAGCTAAAATTAGCATGTTTAAAGTGATTTTCATGCTTCCAGGGGCTCGGGAAGTGAAATAAATACCATTTGGAGGCATTTAATGTTCGAGCAAAAACGGCTGATTTTCGACAAAAGAGATAACACCCCCCCCATTACGTCATGCTTCAGAAATGTGGAAAATGGTCCGTTTTCAAATGTTTTATTTTTGAACGTCAGTTCACATTTGTAGGTGGATCATCAGTGTTAGAGCTAAAATTAGCATGTTTAAAGTGATTTTCATGCTTCCAGGGGCTCGGGAAGTGAAATAAATACCATTTGGAGGCATTTAATGTTCGAGCAAAAACGGCTGATTTTCGACAAAAGAGATAACACCCCCCCATTACGTCATGCTTCAGAAATGTGGAAAATGGTCCGTTTTCAAATGTTTTATTTTTGAACGTCAGTTCACATTTGTAGGTGGATCATCAGTGTTAGAGCTAAAATTAGCATGTTTAAAGTGATTTTCATGCTTCCAGGGGCTCGGGAAGTTAATTAAATACCATTTGGAGGCATTTAATGTTCGAGCAAAAACGGCTGATTTTCGACAAAAGAGATAACACCCCCCCATTACGTCATGCTTCAGAAATGTGGAAAATGGTCCGTTTTCAAATGTTTTATTTTTGAACGTCAGTTCACATTTGTAGGTGGATCATCAGTGTTAGAGCTAAAATTAGCATGTTTAAAGTGATTTTCATGCTTCCAGGGGCTCGGGAAGTGAAATAAATACCATTTGGAGGCATTTAATGTTCGAGCAAAAACGGCTGATTTTCGACAAAAGAGATAACACCCCCCCATTACGTCATGCTTCAGAAATGTGGAAAATGGTCCGTTTTCAAATGTTTTATTTTTGAACGTCAGTTCACATTTGTAGGTGGATCATCAGTGTTAGAGCTAAAATTAGCATGTTTAAAGTGATTTTCATGCTCCCAGGGGCCCTAAACACAAGATTTATGGAATGGTTAAAAGTGCATGAAAATGGCCAATTTACCCACTCTGAGTTCTCAAAAAGGGTTTCTTCACCCCGGGAAGTTAATTAAATACCATTTGGAGGCATTTAATGTTCGAGCAAAAACGGCTGATTTTCGACAAAAGAGATAACACCCCCCCATTACGTCATGCTTCAGAAATGTGGAAAATGGTCCGTTTTCAAATGTTTTATTTTTGAACGTCAGTTCACATTTGTAGGTGGATCATCAGTGTTAGAGCTAAAATTAGCATGTTTAAAGTGATTTTCATGCTTCCAGGGGCCCTAAACACAAGATTTATGGAATGGTTAAAAGTGCATGAAAATGGCCAATTTACCCACTCTGAGTTCTCAAAAAGGGTTTCTTCACCCCGGGGAGTGAAATAAATACCATTTGGAGGCATTTAATGTTCGAGCAAAAACGGCTGATTTTCGACAAAAGAGATAACACCCCCCATTACGTCCTGCTTCAGAAATGTGGATAATGGTCCGTTTTCAAATGTTTTATTTTTGAACGTCAGTTCACTTTTGTAGGTGGATCATCAGTGTTAGAGCTAAAATTAGCATGTTTAAAGTGATTTTCATGCTCCCAGGGGCCCTAAACACAAGATTTATGGAATGGTTAAAAGTGCATGAAAATGGCCAATTTACCCACTCTGAGTTCTCAAAAAGGGTTTCTTCACCCCGGGAAGTTAATTAAATACCATTTGGAGGCATTTAATGTTCGAGCAAAAACGGCTGATTTTCGACAAAAGAGATAACACCCCCCCATTACGTCATGCTTCAGAAATGTGGAAAATGGTCCGTTTTCAAATGTTTTATTTTTGAACGTCAGTTCACATTTGTAGGTGGATCATCAGTGTTAGAGCTAAAATTAGCATGTTTAAAGTGATTTTCATGCTTCCAGGGGCGCTGGAAGTTAATTAAATACCATTTGGAGGCATTTAATGTTCGAGCAAAAACGGCTGATTTTCGACAAAAGAGATAACACCCCCCCATTACGTCATGCTTCAGAAATGTGGAAAATGGTCCGTTTTCAAATGTTTTATTTTTGAACGTCAGTTCACATTTGTAGGTGGATCATCAGTGTTAGAGCTAAAATTAGCATGTTTAAAGTGATTTTCATGCTTCCAGGGGCGCTGGAAGTTAATTAAATACCATTTGGAGGCATTTAATGTTCGAGCAAAAACGGCTGATTTTCGACAAAAGAGATAACACCCCCCCATTATGTCATGCTTCAGAAATGTGGAAAATGGTCCGTTTTCAAATGTTTTATTTTTGAACGTCAGTTCACATTTGTAGGTGGATCATCAGTGTTAGAGCTAAAATTAGCATGTTTAAAGTGATTTTTATGCTTCCAGGGGCTCGGGAAGTTAATTAAATACCATTTGGAGGCATTTAATGTTCGAGCAAAAACGGCTGATTTTCGACAAAAGAGATAACACCCCTCCATTACGTCCTGCTTCAGAAATGTGGAAAATGGTCCGTTTTCAAATGTTTTATTTTTGAACGTCAGTTCACATTTGTAGGTGGATCATCAGTGTTAGAGCTAAAATTAGCATGTTTAAAGTGATTTTCATGCTTCCAGGGGCTCGGGAAGTGAAATAAATACCATTTGGAGGCATTTAATGTTCGAGCAAAAACGGCTGATTTTCGACAAAAGAGATAACACCCCCCCATTACGTCCTGCTTCAGAAATGTGGAAAATGGTCCGTTTTCAAATGTTTTATTTTTGAACGTCAGTTCACATTTGTAGGTGAATCATCAGTGTTAGAGCTAAAATTAGCATGTTTAAAGTGATTTTCATGCTCCCAGGGGCCCTAAACACAAGATTTATGGAATGGTTAAAAGTGCATGAAAATGGCCAATTTACCCACTCTGAGTTCTCAAAAAGGGTTTCTTCACCCCGGGAAGTTAATTAAATACCATTTGGAGGCATTTAATGTTCGAGCAAAAACGGCTGATTTTCGACAAAAGAGATAACACCCCCCCATTACGTCATGCTTCAGAAATGTGGAAAATGGTCCGTTTTCAAATGTTTTATTTTTGAACGTCAGTTCACATTTGTAGGTGGATCATCAGTGTTAGAGCTAAAATTAGCATGTTTAAAGTGATTTTCATGCTTCCAGGGGCGCTGGAAGTTAATTAAATACCATTTGGAGGCATTTAATGTTCGAGCAAAAACGGCTGATTTTCGACAAAAGAGATAACACCCCCCCATTACGTCATGCTTCAGAAATGTGGAAAATGGTCCGTTTTCAAATGTTTTATTTTTGAACGTCAGTTCACATTTGTAGGTGGATCATCAGTGTTAGAGCTAAAATTAGCATGTTTAAAGTGATTTTCATGCTTCCAGGGGCGCTGGAAGTTAATTAAATACCATTTGGAGGCATTTAATGTTCGAGCAAAAACGGCTGATTTTCGACAAAAGAGATAACACCCCCCCATTATGTCATGCTTCAGAAATGTGGAAAATGGTCCGTTTTCAAATGTTTTATTTTTGAACGTCAGTTCACATTTGTAGGTGGATCATCAGTGTTAGAGCTAAAATTATCATGTTTAAAGTGATTTTTATGCTTCCAGGGGCTCGGGTAGTTAATTAAATACCATTTGGAGGCATTTAATGTTCGAGCAAAAACGGCTGATTTTCGACAAAAGAGATAACACCCCCCCATCACGTCCTGCTTCAGAAATGTGGAAAATGGTCCGTTTTCAAATGTTTTATTTTTGAACGTCAGTTCACATTTGTAGGTGGATCATCAGTGTTAGAGCTAAAATTAGCATGTTTAAAGTGATTTTCATGCTTCCAGGGGCTCGGGAAGTGAAATAAATACCATTTGGAGGCATTTAATGTTCGAGCAAAAACGGCTGATTTTCGACAAAAGAGATAACACCCCCCCATTACGTCCTGCTTCAGAAATGTGGAAAATGGTCCGTTTTCAAATGTTTTATTTTTGAACGTCAGTTCACATTTGTAGGTGGATCATCAGTGTTAGAGCTAAAATTAGCATGTTTAAAGTGATTTTCATGCTTCCAGGGGCTCGGGAAGTTAATTAAATACCATTTGGAGGCATTTAATGTTCGAGCAAAAACGGCTGATTTTCGACAAAAGAGATAACACCCCCCCCATTACGTCATGCTTCAGAAATGTGGAAAATGGTCCGTTTTCAAATGTTTTATTTTTGAACGTCAGTTCACATTTGTAGGTGGATCATCAGTGTTAGAGCTAAAATTAGCATGTTTAAAGTGATTTTCATGCTTCCAGGGGCTCGGGAAGTGAAATAAATACCATTTGGAGGCATTTAATGTTCGAGCAAAAACGGCTGATTTTCGACAAAAGAGATAACACCCCCCCATTACGTCCTGCTTCAGAAATGTGGAAAATGGTCCGTTTTCAAATGTTTTATTTTTGAACGTCAGTTCACATTTGTAGGTGGATCATCAGTGTTAGAGCTAAAATTAGCATGTTTAAAGTGATTTTCATGCTTCCAGGGGCTCGGAAAGTGACATAAATACCATTTGGAGGCATTTAATGTTCGAGCAAAAACGGCTGATTTTCGACAAAAGAGATAACACCCCCCCATTACGTCATGCTTCAGAAATGTGGAAAATGGTCCGTTTTCAAATGTTTTATTTTTGAACGTCAGTTCACATTTGTAGGTGGATCATCAGTGTTAGAGCTAAAATTAGCATGTTTAAAGTGATTTTCATGCTTCCAGGGGCTCGGGAAGTTAATTAAATACCATTTGGAGGCATTTAATGTTCGAGCAAAAACGGCTGATTTTCGACAAAAGAGATAACACCCCCCCATTACGTCATGCTCCAGAAATGTGGAAAATGGTCCGTTTTCAAATGTTTTATTTTTGAACGTCAGTTCACATTTGTAGGTGGATCATCAGTGTTAGAGCTAAAATTAGCATGTTTAAAGCGATTTTCATGCTTCCAGGGGCTCGGGAAGTGAAATAAATACCATTTGGAGGCATTTAATGTTCGAGCAAAAATGGCTGATTTTCGACAAAAGAGATAACACCCCCCCATTACGTCCTGCTTCAGAAATGTGGAAAATGGTCCGTTTTCAAATGTTTTATTTTTGAACGTCAGTTCACATTTGTAGGTGGATCATCAGTGTTAGAGCTAAAATTAGCATGTTTAAAGTGATTTTCATGCTTCCAGGGGCTCGGAAAGTGACATAAATACCATTTGGAGGCATTTAATGTTCGAGCAAAAATGGCTGATTTTCGACAAAAGAGATAACACCCCCCCATTACGTCATGCTTCAGAAATGTGGAAAATGGTCCGTTTTCAAATGTTTTATTTTTGAACGTCAGTTCACATTTGTAGGTGGATCATCAGTGTTAGAGCTAAAATTAGCATGTTTAAAGTGATTTTCATGCTTCCAGGGGCTCGGGAAGTTAATTAAATACCATTTGGAGGCATTTAATGTTCGAGCAAAAACGGCTGATTTTCGACAAAAGAGATAACACCCCCCCATTACGTCATGCTTCAGAAATGTGGAAAATGGTCCGTTTTCAAATGTTTTATTTTTGAACGTCAGTTCACATTTGTAGGTGGATCATCAGTGTTAGAGCTAAAATTAGCATGTTTAAAGTGATTTTCATGCTTCCAGGGGCTCGGGAAGTTAATTAAATACCATTTGGAGGCATTTAATGTTCGAGCAAAAACGGCTGATTTTCGACAAAAGAGATAACACCCCCCCATTACGTCCTGCTTCAGAAATGTAGAAAATGGTCCGTTTTCAAATGTTTTATTTTTGAACGTCAGTTCACATTTGTAGGTGGATCATCAGTGTTAGAGCTAAAATTAGCATGTTTAAAGTGATTTTCATGCTCCCAGGGGCCCTAAACACAAGATTTATGGAATGGTTAAAAGTGCATGAAAATGGCCAATTTACCCACTCTGAGTTCTCAAAAAGGGTTTCTCACCCCGGGAAGTTAATTAAATACCATTTGGAGGCATTTAATGTTCGAGCAAAAACGGCTGATTTTCGACAAAAGAGATAACACCCCCCCATTACGTCATGCTTCAGAAATGTGGAAAATGGTCCGTTTTCAAATGTTTTATTTTTGAACGTCAGTTCACATTTGTAGGTGGATCATCAGTGTTAGAGCTAAAATTAGCATGTTTAAAGTGATTTTCATGCTTCCAGGGGCCCTAAACACAAGATTTATGGAATGGTTAAAAGTGCATGAAAATGGCCAATTTACCCACTCTGAGTTCTCAAAAAGGGTTTCTTCACCCCGGGGAGTGAAATAAATACCATTTGGAGGCATTTAATGTTCGAGCAAAAACGGCTGATTTTCGACAAAAGAGATAACACCCCCCCATTACGTCATGCTTCAGAAATGTGGAAAATGGCCCGTTTTCAAATGTTTTATTTTTGAACGTCAGTTCACATTTGTAGGTGGATCATCAGTGTTAGAGCTAAAATTAGCATGTTTAAAGTGATTTTCATGCTCCCAGGGGCACTAAACACAAGATTTATGGAATGGTTAAAAGTGCATGAAAATGGCCAATTTACCCACTCTGAGTTCTCAAAAAGGGTTTCTTCACCCCGGGAAGTTAATTAAATACCATTTGGAGGCATTTAATGTTCGAGCAAAAACGGCTGATTTTCGACAAAAGAGATAACACCCCCCCATTACGTCATGCTTCAGAAATGTGGAAAATGGTCCGTTTTCAAATGTTTTATTTTTGAACGTCAGTTCACATTTGTAGGTGGATCATCAGTGTTAAAGCTAAAATTAGCATGTTTAAAGTGATTTTCATGCTTCCAGGGGCGCTGGAAGTTAATTAAATACCATTTGGAGGCATTTAATGTTCGAGCAAAAACGGCTGATTTTCGACAAAAGAGATAACACCCCCCCATTACGTCATGCTTCAGAAATGTGGAAAATGGTCGGTTTTCAAATATTTTATTTTTGAACGTCAGTTCACATTTGTAGGTGGATCATCAGTGTTTGAGCTAAAATTAGCATGTTTAAAGTGATTTTCATGCTTCCAGGGGCACTGGAAGTTAATTAAATACCATTTGGAGGCATTTAATGTTCGAGCAAAAACGGCTGATTTTCGACAAAAGAGATAACACCCCCCCATTACGTCCTGCTTCAGAAATGTGGAAAATGGTCCATTTTCAAATGTTTTATTTTTGAACGTCAGTTCACATTTGTAGGTGGATCATCAGTGTTAGAGCTAAAATTAGCATGTTTAAAGTGATTTTCATGCTTCCAGGGGCTCGGGAAGTTAATTAAATACCATTTGGAGGCATTTAATGTTCGAGCAAAAACGGCTGATTTTCGACAAAAGAGATAACACCCCCCCATTACGTCATGCTTCAGAAATGTGGAAAATGGTCCGTTTTCAAATGTTTTATTTTTGAACGTCAGTTCACATTTGTAGGTGGATCATCAGTGTTAGAGCTAAAATTAGCATGTTTAAAGTGATTTTCATGCTTCCAGGGGCCCTAAACACAAGATTTATGGAATGGTTAAAAGTGCATGAAAATGGCCAATTTACCCACTCTGAGTTCTCAAAAAGGGTTTCTTCACCCCGGGAAGTGAAATAAATACCATTTGGAGGCATTTAATGTTCGAGCAAAAACGGCTGATTTTCGACAAAAGAGATAACACCCCCCCATTACGTCATGCTTCAGAAATGTGGAAAATGGTCCGTTTTCAAATGTTTTATTTTTGAACGTCAGTTCACATTTGTAGGTGGATCATCAGTGTTAGAGCTAAAATTAGCATGTTTAAAGTGATTTTCATGCTTCCAGGGGCTCGGGAAGTGAAATAAATACCATTTGGAGGCATTTAATGTTCGAGCAAAAACGGCAGATTTTCGACAAAAGAGATAACACCCCCCCATTACGTCCTGCTTCAGAAATGTGGAAAATGGTCCGTTTTCAAATGTTTTATTTTTGAACGTCAGTTCACATTTGTAGGTGGATCATCAGTGTTAGAGCTAAAATTAGCATGTTTAAAGTGATTTTCATGCTTCCAGGGGCTCGGGAAGTGAAATAAATACCATTTGGAGGCATTTAATGTTCGAGCAAAAACGGCTGATTTTCGACAAAAGAGATAACACCCCCCCATTACGTCCTGCTTCAGAAATGTGGAAAATGGTCCATTTTCAAATGTTTTATTTTTGAACGTCAGTTCACATTTGTAGGTGGATCATCAGTGTTAGAGCTAAAATTAGCATGATTAAAGTGATTTTCATGCTCCCAGGGGCCCTAAACACAAGATTTATGGAATGGTTAAAAGTGCATGAAAATGGCCAATTTACCCACTCTGAGTTCTCAAAAAGGGTTTCTTCACCCCGGGAAGTTAATTAAATACAATTTGGAGGCATTTAATGTTCGAGCAAAAACGGCTGATTTTCGACAAAAGAGATAACACCCCCCATTACGTCATGCTTCAGAAATGTGGAAAATGGTCCGTTTTTCAAATGTTTTATTTTTGAACGTCAGTTCACATTTGTAGGTGGATCATCAGTGTTAGAGCTAAAATTAGCATGTTTAAAGTGATTTTCATGCTTCCAGGGGCGCTGGAAGTTAATTAAATACCATTTGGAGGCATTTAATGTTCGAGCAAAACGGCTGATTTTCGACAAAAGAGATAACACCCCCCCATTACGTCATGCTTCAGAAATGTGGAAAATGGTCCGTTTTCAAATGTTTTATTTTTGAACGTCAGTTCACATTTGTAGGTGGATCATCAGTGTTAGAGCTAAAATTAGCATGTTTAAAGTGATTTTCATGCTTCCAGGGCGCTGAAGTTAATTAAATTCCATTTGGAGGCATTTAATGTTCGAGCAAAAACGGCTGATTTTCGACAAAAGAGATAACACCCCCCATTACGTCCTGCTTCAGAAATGTGGAAAATGGTCCGTTTTCAAATGTTTTATTTTTGAATGTCAGTTCACATTTGTAGGTGGATCATCAGTGTTAGAGCTAAAATTAGCATGTTTAAAGTGATTTTCATGCTCCCAGGGGCCCTAAACACAAGATTTATGGAATGGTTAAAAGTGCATGAAAATGGCCAATTTACCCACTCTGAGTTCTCAAAAAGGGTTTCTTCACCCCGGGAAGTTAATTAAATACCATTTGAGGCATTTAATGTTCGGTGCAAAAACGGCTGATTTTCGACAAAAGAGATAACACCCCCCCATTACGTCCTGCTTCAGAAATGTGGAAAATGGTCCGTTTTCAAATGTTTTATTTTTGAACGTCAGTTCACATTTGTAGGTGGATCATCAGTGTTAGAGCTAAAATTAGCATGTTTAAAGTGATTTTCATGCTTCCAGGGGCGCTGGAAGTTAATTAAATACCATTTGGAGGCATTTAATGTTCGAGCAAAAACGGCTGATTTTCGACAAAAGAGATAACACCCCCCATTACGTCCTGCTTCAGAAATGTGGAAAATGGTCCGTTTTCAAATGTTTTATTTTTGAACGTCAGTTCACATTTGTAGGTGGATCATCAGTGTTAGAGCTAAAATTAGCATGTTTAAAGTGATTTCATGCTTCCAGGGGCTCGGGAAGTGAAATAAATACCATTTGGAGGCATTTAATGTTCGAGCAAAAACGGCTGATTTTCGACAAAAGAGATAACACCTGCCCATTACGTCCTGCTTCAGAAATGTGGAAAATGGTCCGTTTTCAAATGTTTTATTTTTGAACGTCAGTTCACATTTGTAGGTGGATCATCAGTGTTAGAGCTAAAATTAGCATGTTTAAAGTGATTTTCATGCTTCCAGGGGCTCGGGAAGTGAAATAAATACCATTTGGAGGCATTTAATGTTCGAGCAAAAACGGCTGATTTTCAACAAAGAGATAACACCCCCCCATTACGTCCTGCTTCAGAAATGTGGAAAATGGTCCGTTTTCAAATGTTTTATTTTTGAACGTCAGTTCACATTTGTAGGTGGATCATCAGTGTTAGAGCTAAAATTAGCATGATTAAAGTGATTTTCATGCTCCCAGGGGCCCTAAACACAAGATTTATGGAATGGTTAAAAGTGCATGAAAATGGCCAATTTACCCACTCTGAGTTCTCAAAAAGGGTTTCTTCACCCCGGGAAGTTAATTAAATACCATTTGGAGCCATTTAATGTTCGAGCAAAAACGGCTGATTTTCGACAAAAGAGATAACACCCCCCCATTACGTCCTGCTTCAGAAATGTGGAAAATGGTCCGTTTTCAAATGTTTTATTTTTGAACGTCAGTTCACATTTGTAGGTGGATCATCAGTGTTAGAGCTAAAATTAGCATGTTTAAAGTGATTTTCATGCTTCCAGGGGCGCTGGAAGTTAATTAAATACCATTTGGAGGCATTTAATGTTCGAGCAAAAACGGCTGATTTTCGACAAAAGAGATAACACCCCCCCATTACGTCCTGCTTCAGAAATGTGGAAAATGGTCCGTTTTCAAATGTTTTATTTTTGAACGTCAGTTCACATTTGTAGGTGGATCATCAGTGTTAGAGCTAAAATTAGCATGTTTAAAGTGATTTTCATGCTTCCAGGGGCTCGGGAAGTGAAATAAATACCATTTGGAGGCATTTAATGTTCAAGCAAAAACGGCTGATTTTCGACAAAAGAGATAACACCCCCCCATTACGTCCTGCTTCAGAAATGTGGAAAATGGTCCGTTTTCAAATGTTTTATTTTTGAACGTCAGTTCACATTTGTAGGTGGATCATCAGTGTTAGAGCTAAAATTAGCATGTTTAAAGTGATTTTTCATGCTTCCAGGGGCTCGGGAAGTAATTAAATACCATTTGGAGGCATTTAATGTTCGAGCAAAAACGGCTGATTTTCGACAAAAGAGATAACACCCCCCCATTACGTCATGCTTCAGAAATGTGGAAAATGGTCCGTTTTCAAATGTTTTATTTTTGAACGTCAGTTCACATTTGTAGGTGGATCATCAGTGTTAGAGCTCAAATTAGCATGTTTAAAGTGATTTTTATGCTTCCAGGGGCGCTGGAAGTTAATTAAATACCATTTGGAGCATTTAATGTTTGAGCAAAAACGGCTGATTTTCGACAAAAGAGATAACACCCCCCATTACGTCATGCTTCAGAAATGTGGAAAATGGTCCGTTTTCAAATGTTTTATTTTTGAACGTCAGTTCACATTTGTAGGTGGGTCATCAGAGTTAGAGCTAAAATTAGCATGTTTAAAGTGATTTTCATGCTTCCAGGGGCTCGGGAAGTGAAATAAATACCATTTGGAGGCATTTAATGTTCGAGCAAAAACGGCTGATTTCGACAAAAGAGATAACACCCCCCCATTACGTCATGCTTCAGAAATGTGGAAAATGGTCCGTTTTCAAATGTTTTATTTTGAACGTCAGTTCACATTTGTAGGTGGATCATCAGTGTTAGAGCTAAAATTAGCATGTTTAAAGTGATTTTCATGCTTCCAGGGGCTCGGGAAGTGAAATAAATACCATTTGGAGGCATTTAATGTTCGAGCAAAAACGGCTGATTTCGACAAAAGAGATAACACCCCCCCATTACGTCATGCTTCAGAAATGTGAAAATGGTCCGTTTTCAAATGTTTTATTTTTGAACGTCAGTTCACATTTGTAGGTGGATCATCAGTGTTAGAGCTAAAATTAGCATGTTTTAAAGTGATTTTCATGCTTCCAGGGGCTCGGGAAGTTAATTAAATACCATTTGGAGGCATTTAATGTTCGAGCAAAAACGGCTGATTTTCGACAAAAGAGATAACACCCCCCCATTACGTCATGCTTCAGAAATGTGGAAAATGGTCCGTTTTCAAATGTTTTATTTTTGAACGTCAGTTCACATTTGTAGGTGGATCATCAGTGTTAGAGCTAAAATTAGCATGTTTAAAGTGATTTTCATGCTTCCAGGGGCTCGGGAAGTGAAATAAATACCATTTGGAGGCATTTAATGTTCGAGCAAAAACGGCTGATTTTCGACAAAAGAGATAACACCCCCCCATTACGTCATGCTTCAGAAATGTGGAAAATGGTCCGTTTTCAAATGTTTTATTTTTGAACGTCAGTTCACATTTGTAGGTGGATCATCAGTGTTAGAGCTAAAATTAGCATGTTTAAAGTGATTTTCATGCTCCCAGGGGCCCTAAACACAAGATTTATGGAATGGTTAAAAAGTGCATGAAAATGGCCAATTTACCCACTCT